>NW_024098092.1:5270000-5870000 GCF_016545835.1 Crotalus tigris | reverse complement strand
ATTAGACGGGGCTGGACTAGAAGACCTCCAAGGTCCACTGGTTAGTTGTTTCTCCTTAATTCCAAGTTTCTTTTCTCCTGGAATGCTCTCCATCCGTAGAAGAGGCTGACCCACCCACCCCCTCTTCCTGGTGACCCCAGCTTCTCTGCCAAATGCCCAGCCAGAAGCCAGAGGCTTTGCTTTCTTGACCACAATTATTTATGTATTTAGTGCACGGCATCTACAGAGGTCACACAATCCCCACAATCCACAGCCAGGATTCAAGGTGAACCACGATCCGGAAAAGGGACCGAGCCAGGAGACCAGGAGAACCGGAGGACTTTCCAGCTTAAAAATAAAAAAGGGATTGCAGCCTCTTAAACTGCAGCACCAAAGAAGGAAGACAACACACACACAAGGGGGGGAAACCCCCCCCACACACACACATTTGTAGCCTGTTTGGATTCTCTCCTCTGGCTGCAGTCACTTGAGCATGCCATTCCGGGGAAAGGTCAGCCTCCACGCGCACAATCCCAGCACAATCCCGCATGACAGCCAGGCGGGCGGCCAAGCGGCTTGTGGGGTGGGAGTTGGGGGGGGGCAGGGCTTGTTGCAAGCTCTGGCAAAGGGGAGGGGGACACCGAGTTCCTTCGTCCGTTTTAGGGGAACTTCAGCCAAATTTGGGGGAGGCTTTGCCTTTATGTACCAAAAGAAAAGCAGGATTTGCCAGTGTTTTCCCTTGCTCTGGGGCCCAGCTTTTCACCATGGGGGGCACAAGGCCAACCCCCCTCCCGCATGGAATGGCCAGGTGGGAAGCTGGCAAGGGTGCAGGTAGCTCGGAGGGCAGTGGGAAGGGAGGGAGGAAGAAAGGAAGGAAGGGAGGGAAGGGAAGGAAGGGATTCTCACCCCTCTCCGAGCCACCTGCTCACCCAATCTGTGTGAAATCATCACCCTCCTCCTCGCCCCCCCCTTCCCCAAAATTCCCTCTCCCTTTGAAAGAAACTTCAAAGGAAGAGCCGCCCTCATCTTTCTCAGAGAAAATGCAGGGAAAGTTTTCCAAATGGTTCTCTTCCTTAGACCAGAAAACCCCTTGGGCATCTGGAAGAGCATCGCCCAGCCGTGGCGGCCAAGGCCCGGGGGGAGGGGGGGCTTGTGGGCTCCTGGGAGGGGCCTTCGCTCTGGGTGCTGCAAGGGCTGCAGGTGTGCCCAGGTGTGCCCCGGCCCTGCCAGACGTTGCAGCATCTGCGCCCGCTGGGCACAAAATCACTAAATATTAGCAGGGACGTTTCTCCCTCCCAAGCCAAACTTCCCAAAGCACGCCCTTTCTCAAGAACTACCAGTCCCAGAATTCCTTGCAGACAGGTAGGAGGGAGGGGCAGCCGTGGGCGGGCCAAAGTCTCCCCAGCAGGGATGAGGACCAGAGCAGGTTCTATAGGCAGTCCTCGATTTACGGCCACAATTGCCTCACTAAGCAATGTGGTTGTTAAGGGAGTCATTGTGTGACCATGTTTGATTTTAAGACCCATGGTCATTTTTAAGTGAATCACCCAGGATTTAAAGAGGCTGGCTTCCACTGTGGACTTTGTTTTACTGTTTAATAACACAATAAGTTCCTTCCTTCCTTCCTTCCTTCCTTCCTTCCTTCCTTCCTTCCTTCCTTCCTTCCTTCCTTTCCTTCCTTCCTTCTTCATTCCTTTTTCTTCATTCCTCGTTCCTTCATTTCTTCCTTCCTTCTTCTCTTCCTCCTTTCCTTCCTCTTTATTTCCCCCCCCTTTCCTTTTTCTCTTTTGATTTGTCTTTTACTCTACAAAAAGAATTCTCAATAAACATGAATAAGTGCAAAAGGGAGTCAAGACACAGATGGAGGACTTAGGAACAAACAGCTACTGGGGGAGGGGGGGGTCTTCTGAATGCTACCTGCCCTGGCACCCCCATTCCCCCCTCCAGAAGCCCCCACAGCTTCGCCCTTTGCCCCTGTGCTTCTCCACCTGCCTTTCCGACCTTGCTCACAAGTACAAACCCCCGCCCCCCCCCAAGAAGGATCCTTCCCCGGCAAGTTGATTACATCCCACTCAGCTTTCGGCCTGCCTGGATCCCAGAATAGCTGCTGCTGGTTGCAGATAAGGGTCCTCCGGCTGGCTGCGCGAAGCCTCCTCAGATAAGGTGACCTTCACTTGGGTGTCAACTCCTCCGAGAGCGGCTGGGTCAAAGTCATTCCCCTCCCTCCGTCCCTGCTGTGCCCTCTGATAATTCAGGTCAGCTGCCCTGAACAGAACCATGAGCCCCCCCCAACCCCCAAGGGGGTCTTCTCCTCTCACGCCTTCAAAGTCAAGAGCTGAGGGTTAGGTAGATCAGCCACGGGCTGTGGGTGTTGGACCAAGCGCTTCTTTGATGTTATTGTTTTGGATCCCTCACCAGGTCTGGGCAGGACTCTGATCTTTCGTGGGGTGAAGAGGTGGCCCCGTCTCCCTCTTTCTTGGCTGAAGGAGACTTCCCTGGGCCTCTGTATGCTCACTGGTTAAGACCAGGGCTGTGTCCTCACAACACCAGGCATCACAAGCCACCAAAGCTTCTCCTCCTCCTTCCCTTTCTCTTTTTTTCCTCCCCTTTCCCTTTCTCTTTCTCCTCCTCCTCCCCCCTTCCGGAAAGACCCTTCCCAGGCCATCCTAATTCCACAGTGGTGGTCTCTCCCCCCTCTTTCTCCCCCAAAAGGGACCCCCGGCCTCCAGGAATAGCTCCCCAGATGCTTCCGCAGCCAGGAGGGCACTTCAGAGGCTGCAGGCCTCTTGAGACGGGCCGGAGGGGGACTTCAAAGAGAAACGGGCTCTGGCTTCCAAGAGGAAGAAGGACAATGCTCTGCCTGGGGGGCAGGGAGGGGGGAGGCCACTGGTGGGGGGAGGACAGGAGACCCCCCTTGATTCTCAGAAAACGCCCCTCCTTCCTGGCTGTCAACCCCCGGGGCCAACTTCTGCAAGTTTCTGGGCTTCTACCCTGTGGGTGCCAAGTTTTGCTGGTCTGGGGTAGGGACAGATTCCCCTGGGACGCACCTGGTTTACAGGTGGTCCTCGACTTAGGACCACGAGGTTCTTCCTGGGGGCAGAAAAACAAAACCCCCGAGGGGAGCCCAAGATGGATCCGGCATGCCCTCCGTGGCTTAGCTGAGGTTCTGCATATGGCCGGGCCTCTTTTGTGCCCACAAAGGGCTGGAAATATGTGTTCCCTGCCCAGCTGCAGACCCCACCTTCTTTGCAGACCCCACTTTCTCCGAAGGCTGACCGGATGTTTGCAAGCCCCCCCCCCCGCTTGCTCATTTTTCTGCCCCCCCCCAAACCTCAAGGGAAGCCTGGATGGGTCAAGGCCAGCAGGCGGTTCCTGAGCTGGCTTCCTCCCGCCACTTTTGGGCAGAGACTGGATTTATTTTCAAAATAAACTCTGCCCCGTTGCAGGAAATTCTGGGGCAAAATTCCAGGACCCCCACGGCCGCCCAGTCTAGGGAGGGGAAGGCAAAAACGCCACAACCCGCCTTTGATGGAGGGATGTCGTGTCTCCAGCAACCTAAACAGAGGCAGGATTTCAATGGCCTTTTGAAATGGGCCATTCAAGAAATCCGGTGGGTGACATTTCCCCCCCCCAAGGTTTTCCCAAGGGAGGAGAAGATGGAGGAGCTCGGAGCTGGCCTTGGACCCATTTGTCCAGGAGGAGATAAGGGGAGGCTGGACTAGAAGACCTCCAAGGTCCCTTCCAGCACTCTTATCTTGTTATTCAGTGAGTTCCCTGCAGCATTCGCAAAATCGTAGAATTACAAAACCTCCTTTTCATCAAACTGAGTGGAAAACAGGTTGGAGGGGAAACAAACAGCCCCATGGTTTTTCTGCCAGCCGCACATTGCAAAGGGGATTTGTCATTCCCCCCCTCGCCCCCCCCCGTTTGCCCTGCGTTCAGGCAGGCTGGCGGATTCGCCCTGGCCATGCCTGGGCTTCCACCTCTTACCGGTCTTACATTTATGCCCCAAAATAGGCTTGGCTGATTTTTATTTTATTTTTATTTTTTGAATGGGTTAAGTTCGCCTTGGAATTGACTTCAGCTGTCCGTAGAGCAGAATAGCTTCTCGGGGTGAAAATCACACCGGCCAGAGCGAGCTAAACGTTTTATTTCATTTATTGTTTTAGATATCTTTTTTAGCCTATTTATTTATTTTAGCCAAGAAGAAACATTTTTGGAAGGATTTGAAGGGTCAATGGTTCTGGATCTGGGCAAGCGTTTTCCCATGGCTGCTTCTGAACTGGAAGATGAAGATAGAAAAATAATCGGATGCCTCTGAGCGTCAGGGTTTGGCGGGTCGTTCCTGACCCCCCCCCCGTTTGCAAAATGCAGGGAGATTTTCTCCTACAGCCTTTGGTCCAGGATAGCACGGGGACGATCCCCGACTCTCCTTGCTAAGCGAGACACACGAAGTTAATTTTTGCCCCGTTTCACAGCCTTTCTTGCCACAGTTATTAAGTGAATCACTGCCAGGGTTAATAACACACTTAAGAGAATCCGGCTTCTTCCCCATTGACTTTGCTTGTTGGAAGGTCGCAAAAGGGGATCACGGGACACTGCAACCGTCGTAAATATGAGTCAGCAGCCAAGCCTCTGAATTTTGACCACGTGACCCAGGGGATGCTGCAACTGTCATGAGCCCTCGGTGCCTTTTTTCGGTGCCGTTGTATCTTTGAAAGGTCACTAAATGAATGGATTGCAAGTCAATGACCACCTTGGGCGTGCGGGTCGGACTAGAAGACCTCCGGGGGCCCCTTTCCACTCTGTGATCCCGTCATTCCTCATCCCTTTCCCTGCTCTTTTAGACCCCACCAGGCTCCTGAATCTCTTTAGAAAACTCACTCAACATGGCACGTTCTGTCTCTACTACAGGATGACTGATCTGTTACTCAGCGAGTAAATATTACTCAAGGTCCACAATCCACCCTTTGGCCAGGGTGGAGCCTGCCGAGCCCAGGTGAAAATTCCTGCTCGCCCAGGGGAACCGCTCCGTCTGAGCAAAGCAGCCCTCACCCCGAATTCTTCAGCTGGAGAGAAAGTGGGTTTTCCCCTCTTTTTCTTGCAAAAACTCTCTCCCTCCCCCCCCAAACTGGTATATTCTGGGGCGTCTCTCAATATTTTAAGTTCGTGTGTTTCCTGTACACTGTACAGTTTTAGCTGCTGGCAAGGGCCAAATACTTCACAGGAAGTCCTCGTCTTACGACGACCTGTTTAATGATGGTCCCTTGAAGAAAGGGACTTAGGACTGTTTTTCACACTTATGACCGATGCAGCAGGAGAGGAACTGGGTCCCCCCTAAAGGGGTTCGAAAGCTGTTTGGGAATCCACTGACGGTGCAAATCGGAGTCGCCCAGAGGGTTGGGGGGCTGGCAGGGCAGCCGGGAAGAGTCAAGCGGAAACGCTCAGCCTGGCAGTTTCCATTGTCCCTGGCCTGGCGAAGCGCATGGAGGAATGCGCCCGCACAAAGGGGGCTCTGCGGCTGAAAGCCTCACTGGAGGCAGGGGGGCCTCTGAAAACAGCCCCCTCCTGGCTGGCTTGCCACACAATGGAAAACTCACTTAGGGAAACAGCTGAACACTGGGAAGGCCTGCTCCCTCCCTCCCTCCCTCCCTCCCTCCCTTCCTTCCTTCCTTCCTTCCTTCCTTCCTTCCTTCCCTCCCTCCCACCACTTAGGGGTTGTTAAGTGAATCTGGCCTCCCCCTTGACTTTGCTTCCAGAAGGTCACAAAAGGGGATCACGTGACCCCATGGGACACTGCGACCGTCATAAGTACAGGTCAGTTGCCAAGCACCCGAATTTTGATCCCACGATCCTACAGAAAATTGACTGTTGCATTAGCCTCACATCTTTGCTGGGAAGCTTAATGCTGATTAGAGAATTGGGGGCTTGCATCCCCCCCTCTCTGCACCCCCAGATTCTCACTCAGATTGGGGGGTGCATTTTGCTTTAAGACTCTGGGGAAAGGAGGCGTGAACGGAGCTGGCCTTTTTTATTCCTGGCCCCTTAATTACTTGAGAATTAACAGATTCTTGGCACTAATTCACTAATCCTGCAATTACAGAAACACACACAGACACACAGACACTTGTGGATGGTGAAGGAAGCCCCCCCTCACAGCTCTTGACCCTTTCGGTGGATACCAAACCCCCCAAAGAGCTGTCTGGAAAGAGTCAGGCTGCTGAAGCTTCACTGACCATTCATTTGCAGCTTTGCTGACTCTGGGCGCCACACACATTTGCATGTGCACACATGCACAAATACACATATACTTGCACGCCTGCACACACACACACAAAAAGCCAGCAATGCTCTCTGATCCTTTGCCAAATTGCAAAAAAAACCAACCCCCCCCCCACAAACCCATCAACTTTGCAGTTCTGCAACCATCATCCTCATTAACTCTGATTAACGTGAGGCCCCGTCTGGGTCGGCTTATGAATGGGGAGCCCCCCCCCCAAGCCTATTATGCCCCGCTGCCTTCAGAGCCTCTGCCGCCCCCCTCCCCCCATCCTGGGAGGGTGAAAAGCAGCTTTGGGGCACTGTCTGGCTGCCAAAATCTGCTGAGATGGACAGATTTCATTGGAAATTGCTCAAGGACCGGGACGGGTGGCATTGCCCGATGCCACCAGAGGAGACCCCAAGGGCGAGCAATTGGTGCCCCCCCTTCAGCCCCGTCCCACAGGCCAGAGACACTCCGGTCAAAATCTCAGCTGGGTTCCAGTCACTGCGGCCTTGAAGAGACACGTCTGCTATCTTCTGCTTCTCCTGTTCCTTTGCTATCTGTTCCTTTCCCCAAACGTGGGAGAGGCCGGCAGCTGCGTCCAGTTGCCATCCTGGCTTATCGGGTCGACCTTGAGCAGCCGAGCAGCGCCAGGCTCCGAGATGGGTGAAGGATGCCCATCTATGCCATGGTCGCCAGCCGGGCCCAAAGACAGCGGGAGACCCAGATCCGGATAAGAGGGTCTAAGACGCTCCTGCGCCTGGAGAAACTCCCCAACAGGGGTCTGCAGCTGGGAAGAGCTGCCCCCACCTCTGCTCTCTGCCGGGAGGGGGCTGATTTTCACCCCTTTGCAAAAAAAAGAGAAATAAAAAAAGGAGGAAAAGGTGGGGTTTTTTTTGGAAAGGCAGGTGAGCTCAAAGGCTAAGAAAAATACCAGCCTTTAACTGGCTATGAAAGTATTCTGGCGCCACCTGGTGGTCAACCTTGGCAGGATAGATAGATAGATAGATAGATAGATAGATAGATAGATAGATAGATAGATAGATAGATAGATAGATAGATAGATAGATAGATAGATAGATAGATAGATGCAAGGGCATTTCATGTGAGCCAAATTGGGGGTCCATTGGGGGGGTCTTTGCACGGCCCCTCACCCTGCTAGTCCTTTGCAAATTAGAAGCCAATTAAAAGGATTGTTTTTTAAATTCTTTTAGCAGGCTGTTAATTTCCATTGTTAAGTGAGACCGTTGTTAAGTGACTTTTGCTGCATTTTACAAACTTTCTTGCCGCAGTTGTTAAGCGAATCACTACAGATGTTCAGTTAGTCACACGACCGTTAAGCGTGAAAAACGGTCCTGTCACTTTTTTCAGTGCCGCTGGAACTTCATGGAGTCACTAAATGAACTGTCATAAATCGAGGATTACGTGTAATCCTCGGGTTACGACCGTCACGGAGATTGCTTGTCATGGTCGTAAATGGAGTCACCCATGTAAGTGATGGGTCCTAAATCCCCTCTCTAAACCAAC
Organism: Crotalus tigris; assembly: GCF_016545835.1. Taxonomy (NCBI): domain Eukaryota; kingdom Metazoa; phylum Chordata; class Lepidosauria; order Squamata; family Viperidae; genus Crotalus; species Crotalus tigris. The sequence continues at coordinate 5,862,232 of NW_024098092.1, read as the reverse complement.
GGTCCCCTAAACCAACGGTCACAAGCGAGGACTACCTGGGCAGGCGGTCATATGAACAAATCAGTAGGGATGCCCACTGCCTCCCTGCCCCGCCTACTCTGCAGGATCGTCGTTGGGTAACAACGGAGGCTGCTTTTCCCCAGGGTTCTCCCACCCCTTCCCTTCCCCCTCCATCATACCTGCCTTGCCGTCCAGCCGCACCCCCACATCTGGCGCCCGCTCAGCCCGGTCTCCCCCCCCCGCGCCTCCTTCTGCATTTCTGCGGGCTCCCCCTGCATTTGCGCCCCGATCTGCCGCGCCCCCCCCCTTTCCGTTCTCGATTAGGTCCCGGACTCTCCAGCCAGAGGATGCGATGCAGGCGGGGACCCCCCCTTCTTTGGTTGCTATGGCAACCGCCTGGGTCATGCCTGGCATTTTCTCCCCTCCTCCTCCACGCCTCCCTCCCCAGTGAGTCCCAGGACGGGGGGGGGGAAGGCGGGCGGCTGCCATTGGCGGGGGCGCGCACGTGACGGCCGCTGGAATGAGCCCGGGCATTGCTCCGCTTTGCGGCGGGGGTCGGGCTGCGGCGCCTCCGGCTGGCCGGGCTGGCTGGCCGCTGCGCGGGCACCGGCAGGGCAGGTAAGCCCCGGCAGGGCGCCCGGGGGAGGAGGGCCGCGCCATCACCTGGGCTGGGGCGGCCCGGCGGGGTCTGCGGGGTCTGCCGGGTTGCTGCTCCGGGCCTGGCACGGCCAAGGCAGGCGGCGGGGGGGGGGTCATTAGCCAGAGGCGCCCCTCGCCCCCCTAGAGGCGTCCGGACGGGACTGCCAGCTGCATCGTCCGCTCCTCGGGGTCGTGGCACATCTGGCCGGCCGCCCTTCCGCTCTTAGCCGGGCATAGATTCCCGCTTCTTCCCTGGCGGGGACTCCGATTCCCATCGGCCGCGGCTGTCTGCTGGAAGGGATAATGGGAGAGGGGTCCCCATCTCTGCCCTGGCCGAGGAACCTCCCCCTCCTTCGACCGAGCCGGTTTTGGCAGCGCTCCGCCGAGGGGCGGTGGGTTGCACGAGCGGAAGGGGGCGCGACCCCCTCCCCGATTGGCTTCCGTCCCTAGTGGGGGGAGGATGATGGGAGTTGAGGTCCAGAAGGCGGGGGCTGGCCAGAGTAGCCGATGAGCAGCAACTGGGGGAAAGGAATAGGGGCCTCCCCTCGCAAAGGAAGACTGCTCTTGAACCGGGAGGCTCTCCATAAAAGACAGTCCTAGCAATCGGTGGAGGAGGAGATTTGGAGGGGGGTGAGTGGCCCCTGGGGAGGTCCCCAAATCTCCAGCCCCAGATTTTGTGGCCTTGTGCAGTGGGAGAGTCTGGAAGGGGGACTGACCCCCACCCCCAAAAGAGGCTGCTTTGGAGATCTAAGGAGCTGCAGATTAACAGATGCCCACCGACTTTTGCCACCTGACCACTGGCATTTGGGGGTAGACACTGACTGACCCTGGAGAATTCATCCTGCCTTCCTAAGCCCAGGAGCTGTCCACAGCTCCCTCCAGCTCTGCAAAACCAGGAGAGAATCTTGAACCCTCTTTTTAGAGGTCTCCAACTACAATACCCAGAGTTCCCAGCAGCAGGGAATGAGGAGGGCTGTTGTCTCAAAGTTCCTGAAGGGTGTCAGAGAGGTGTCACTCTTCTGCGTTTTTCTGTTGCCTTTCCTGCATGACATGTCTTGTGGCAAGGAGTTCCGCTGATGAATATGCAACCAATGGGGATCCCTGTCCTGCCCCTGGCTGAACGGTGCATCCCCATTTGTTCTTTACCAGAGAGGCCCCCTCCTTATGCCATCTCCTGAAACCCATATGTGTATGTGTAGGTTTGTGGCTAAGCAGAAACCGAGAATTTGCCCTAGCTTGTGTGTTGTGTATTTGTTTCAAAATGAGGCACAGGCCAATGGACTGGAAAGCCCCTCTTTCAAAGTTCTTGTGTGTGTGTGTGTGTGTGTTCGGCCAGCTACTTGCTCTAAGCCTCACCATCCCCAACTGCATCCAAGCCCCCCTTGATTGTCAGGGCCCTCCGGAGGGATTGGGACTACATATCCCAGGCTTCTTATCCAGTTGGGGGACTGTGGGATTCATAGGCTGCTGTCGTCATGAAATATTAGACTGGGGTGTCCAATCTTGGCAACTTTAGAACTTGTGGACTTCGGCTCCCAGAATTCCCCAGTCAGTCATGCCTGTTTATTTTTCTCCCACTTCCTGGAGCGGAGAGATTGCAGAGGAAGGGAGCATAAAAGAGTAAGCAGGCATGCAATGGGGATACAGACCAAAAGGAACGTGTTATCGCCAGGGAATCCTGGGAGCTGAAGTGCACAAATCTTAAAGCTGACAAAATTGGACACCTCTGTGCTAGAAAGATTGGCTTTGAACCAAACATCAGAAAACAAGAAAACTGCAAGTAAAAAAATAAAAACAAACAAATAGCAAACCCAAAATTTACACGAGAGAAATAGATACAAAGACTAAGCTTGCAGTGACACGTGGGATTAAATGAAACAGAGATAAGATTTAGAACTGGGAGGGGAGAGAATTTTTAATTTTTTCCAAATGCTTCCCCCCCCCCTTTATGGGAAGCTAATTACTGTGCACCGAGGGACCACAACAAAGAACGCCGTGGCGCCTAGAAGACCGGTGCGCGGACGTCCCAGCACCCACTTTGGGGACTGCGGGAAAAACAGGGCTGTGAATTAGCAAGGCCTTTATAAATATTTGGGTCTCTTGGGGGGGGAGCTCTTTGCCACTGGAGTGCAAATGCAAAGGGGTCCTCTAGTCCGGAAGCCAGAGACCCATTTCAGTCAATCAGAATAGAGCTGGAAGGGACCTCAGAGGTCCTCTAGTCCAACCCCCTGCCCAAGCCGGAGACCCTAGACCATTTCAATCAATCAATCAGAATAGAGCTGGATTAATTTTAATTTTCCTTACGCAATCTAATGCTAACATCTTTGTGACTGGAGATCTTATGCTACGCCTGACCTCTTTGTCGCTGAAGAGGAAAGGTTTGGGGTATAAATATGTATATATATTTATATATATAAATACATATATATTTATGTTCAGCATCTCCCTCCATGTTCTCATGATGTAAACAAAGGCAGAGACGCAGCATCTGGCTTGGATCAGGGAACTACGATCAATTTCCCCGATGTTTAATCATCATTAAATTGCAATAGCAGCTGGCTGAGCCTGTCTGGGGAAGAGGCTGGCCGTCCGAGATTAAACGTGTTTTTGCAAAATTTACAACCAGAGGCCCAAAATCAGCAGTTGCAGCGTCCCAGGCTCACGGGATGGCCACTGGCGACCTTAACGTCTCTCTTAACAACCATGGGCAAAAATGTTGTCAAATCGGGCGCAGGGATGACCCACTTAACAGCTGCCTGGCTTAGGGACGGAATTTAGGACTAGCCATATCTCAGCCGTCAGGTACAACTTCCTCTTGTTCGTATCTGGCCTTTTTCGTTTTAAAGAAAAGGGGGCTTCCGCGCGCGCGCGTGCGCGCGCGCGTATGTGTGTGTGTGTGTGTGTGTGTGGTGTGTGTGTGTCCTATGCCTCTCCACCCCACCAGCTCAATTCTCCAATGAGGTGAGTATCCGGGGTGCCCCCTTTTGCAGAGATGTCTTAGGATGGGATGATGGAGCTTCCATGGAAAGCTCTCCTGAACCCACATCCGTTTATGTCTGGGGTGTGTCCCCCCCCTTTTATCTTCCCTGAAATGGCTAATTGGTATGCTAATGAACCCGCTGGAAACCAGCAACTCCCCACGACAATCAATATGGGAAGATTTGGCGGCGCAGGCCGAGTGGCCAGTTAATGGAAGCCATTCCAGGCGACGCCAGCCATAAAAATGAAACAATTAGGGGAGATAAATAGGCTATGGTGGGGTGGGTGGGGGGTTAATGTTTCCTTATTCCAGTGGTCTGAATTAATGCAGCCCCCCTGCTTTTACCCGGGTGGGCATCCTCTCCGCGTGTCCCACTGTGAGGGGAGAGCTGAGGGGGGGATGAAACCCGTCTCGGGGTTCCCAGAACCGCCCCCAAAACTTTGAGGAATCTGCAGGCTCTCCAGAGACCTTGCTAGGTGGGTATTTATTTCTGCAAAACTGGGGTGGGGAGTGGATGGGTGCCATGGCTGGGAATTGGTCTGAAATGGTCTAGGGTCTTTTGCCGGGGCAGGGGGTTGGACTATGAGACCTCTAAGGTCCCTTCCAACTCTGTTGTTCTGTCGTTCTGTCATTCTGCTATTATGTTATTCTCTCATTCTGTTGTTCTGCTATTCTTTTACTCTGCTATTCTGTTGCTCTGCCGTCCTATTGTTCTGCTATTCAATTATTTTGTCATTCTGATATTCTGTCGTTCTGTTATTCTGCTATTCCCTTATTCTGTCGTTCTACTATTCTGCTATTCCCTTATTCTGTCGTTCTACTATTCTGCTATTGTTATGTCTTTCTGTTACTGTGCTATTTTATTCTATTGTTCTGTTATTCTTCTATTCTGCTATTCTAACATTCTCTCATTCTGCTGTTCTGCTGTTCTCTTATTCTGTCATTCTGTTTTTCTGCTATTCTCTTATTCTGTCATTCTATCATTCCGTTATTCTATCATTCTTTTGTACTGTTGTTCTGCTCTTCCGTTATTCTGTTATTATTATATTCTGTTGTTATTCTGTTAATTGATCTCCGAAGGTGCCCATTTTTGCTGTGGGGAGGGCTTTTAAAGGGGGCGCCCTGTCTGCCAAGGAGTTTTGGCGGGTGGGGGTCCTGCTGCCCCCTTTGCCGCATCCCCCATCCATGCCCCCCTGGCGTGAATTCCCTGGCATGCAAATCCCCGTCTTGGTCTCTCGCAATAATGCTGGTGATGCCGCTTGGCTGACCGGCATGATTAAAAAACAGGGGTGGGGGGAGAGAAGACCCCTCCAAAACTTATTTGCATGAAATACAGCAGGCAAAGAGGGGCCGGCCCTGATTGGCTGTTGCTAGGAAATGCCATAATCATCAGGAAATTAGTTCCCACCCGTCGCCCGTCTTTCTTCCCAGTATCTAATGCCGGCTGGGACTGAGTGGAACAAAGGCTTGGGGGTGGGGGGGATGAGCCCCTGAGACAGACCCCCTCCCCAAAACTGGCTGTGCAGAGCCTCTGCAGCATCGCCTCACAAGCATCCCTGGGGGGGGGGGCGTCCGTGTGTGGCTGCTGGAATCTGCCTGGAGGGACGGGGTTCAATGGGGGGTGCAGGATGCCCTAGAGCTCCCTGTGAGGGGTGCAAGATTGAGGGGTACTGCCAGGGGGGTCTTGCCCCCCCCTCAACTACACCCGCCTTCTGCAAATGCCAAAATTCCTGAAAATGGCAGGGTCCTGAAGGTAAGGGGCAAACAAGTGCTGGGGGGTTGGGGAGCAGGGGGTGAGACCTCCCCACCCTCTTTTCCATAATTGTCCTTATAGCAATGGGGATGGGGGATCTGTGTTATACTCTGCTGTTTTCTGGATGGGGTGGAGTTGCTTTCTGGTTTATCTAAAATTATTGATCTAATTGGACTGGGCAAGTTTCTAGTCCTCAAGGTTTCTGTGGAAGCAACAGCCTCGCCATTGTGGAGATTGTCAGGTTGTGATTTTCCAAATCAAGGCACGTGTGTGTGTGTGTGTGTGTGTGTGTGTGTTCATTGTGGACTGAGCATCACTTAGATGGGAAGGATTTAAACCTGCAAATGCTGTGGGTCTTAAGTGGGGATTCCTTTCCAGGCAGCATCCACAAGGTGGCTGTTGTATGTCAGGCAGGCGAGATTCGAACTTGGGAATGAAGCCTTTTTTCCTTTCCTGCAGGATCTGCTTGGCCGTCATTCCCCGGGGACCCTGCACGGTCCATCATGGAGAATGAACAGATCCAGACTCCGCCGCCGCTCAGCAACCCGGGGGCCACGAACACCAGCACCACCACCACGGCCCCCAGCAACAGCAGCAGCACTGGTGGGCGCCAGACGGGCCCCCCCATCTCCGTGTACAGCGGGATCCCCGACCGCCAGACCGTCCAGGTGAGGGGAGAGCAGCCAGGCCTGTGACTGGGAGCCCCAGATTTCTGGAATGAAACCAATCGCCTTCACAACGGGTTAGACTAGATGACCTTTGAGTTCCAATTTGGCAACTTCCTAAAATGAAGTTCTTGCATACTCCTCAACCTTCTGATATGATATGGGGGGATTCCCTCTACCAGGTCCTTCCTTTGCGCCCCTCCCCCATGGAAAAAGGGGGTGGTGGAGGGCATTACGCGTCGCCCCCTCCCGCAACTAACCTAGATTTGTTTTTTGGGAGCGATCAATGGGGCAGAAAAGAAGGAAAGGGCCGAAAGTGGGTGATTTTGCTGGGAAGCATTTCCTGACCTTGGAGGCATTTGAATCAAAGTTAGATTGCGACTCTCTGGTGGGGCTAGACTAGAGGATCTCTACGGTCCCTTCCAGGGTGCTGTGATACCAAGTCTCATCTGGAGTTGCTTGGTAAATATCGCCCTCTAGTGGCCCTCCGTGGCCTGGTGTGCATCCATCTGACAAACACGGGCTAATGAACCACGCAGAAGTAATTAAATAACGTTAATTAATTAAGAAGCAGCCCGGATGATCTTATGGCCTTCACGCCGACCTTGGAGGGGAGTCTGCCTCTCTGCTCAGCACCAGATCCCATTCCGAACGGGCTTCCTGGTCAGAAAGAACCGGGAAGGCGTGGGTACACTCTCGGTTTCTCTCTGCAGCATGGGAATGGCGTTGTCAGGTTGCGATGTTTGTGAACCTCTTTTGGAGGATGCTTTTCATCCTGGGGGGGGGGCTCAGCTGGTCCCTCGGGATGATCCCCAGAGCTTGCATGGATTCCCCATCCAGGTTTCGGTTTAATTTGGGTTCGTGTTCGGTTGTATGTGTGAAGAACGTTGCAAAGTCCCCTTTTTCAGTGCCGTTGTGACTTTGAACGGTCACTAAACGACAAACGGTTGTGAGTCAAGGATTGCCTGTCTGTTCTATCCTGTGGGTTTTTCCTTCCCCAAATCATTTAAGCCTTATTGGTTTGGGGGGGGGGAATCAAATTTAAAACAGGAGCGTTTCCTGCCAATGAAGAGATTGGTATTGTGTCCCCTCAAAAAATCTGAGTGCCACTGTGGAAACAAAATACACAAACATTGTTTAAGTAGCGTTGCCCACCGAGCATCAAGGATTCGTTTTTTGATCCCCTGGCGCATGTGAGCATGTCAGGGAGGTGATTGATGACCCCTTTTGATAGCCCCCCCAGGACCCCTTGCAAATCCCCTACAAGGTCAAAGCATTAAGACCCTCATTGAGGCTGGTTAACCTTTGATCTGACCCCCTCCTCTCCCTCCCCCCCACTTACGGAGAGGGGGGCGAGGAAGCCGTAAGATATTTAGGTACCGACCCTTTCAAAATCCGCTTTTCTCTTACGATTCCTGGGAGTTTGATTTTTTTTTGCAAGCCTATTTACAAAACACCAAGATTTCCAAAGCGTTGTGCAGTTGAACACACCTCAACTTTCTCTGAGGTTTTTTTTGTAAGCATCTTTGCAAAACACAAAGTTTGGGGTGCTGGAGAAGGAGAAAGCTGCCACTGCTGTGGTTTGCAAACCGCAGTTTACAATTTAGTCCTAAGCAGGGCTTTTTTTGTCATAGAATGCCCAGAACGGAGTCCCGGCACCTTTTCTGGATGGAACCTTGTAGGGTAGGCAAGACGGGTTGTATGACGTGTATGAGTTCCGGCACCTTTTTTAATATATATGCAAAAAAAGCACTGGTCCTAAGTCCCTTTTTCAGCGCCATTGTGACTTCGAATGGGCTGTGAGTTGTAAGTCACCGTGGAAGAATTGCAAGGGGTTTTAGGTCAGGCGTGCAAATGGCGTGTGGAACGGCGAAGAACATGTGTGTCACTTCCTTACTTTTTGGAATACCAGTGAGAATTTCGGAGTCTTGAACAAGCCCTTGCAGGCCCCTTTCCGTGCCGGGGGCGGGGGCAGGGGGGCCTCTGTGGCCCACCGTCTCTTCCTGGGTTTGCTAACTTATTTTTTTGCTTCCCGGCCAGGTGATCCAGCAGGCTTTGCACCGGCAACCCAACACAGCCGCACAATACTTGCAGCAGATGTACGCCGCCCAGCAGCAGCACCTGATGCTGCAGACGGCAGCGCTCCAGCAGCAACACCTGGGGAGCAGCCAGCTGCAGAGCCTGGCCGCCATCCAACAGGTCTGTCGCTCCGGGGGTTGGGGGGTGGGAGAGACCACCGAAAAAGGCAGGGACTAAATCTGTGGGGCGGGGGGGGGAGCCCTCCAGGAAAGATTTGCCTTCTTCTTGGGGCACCAGCCCAAGTTGGAAAGGGGCAGGGATGCTCATTTTGGGACAGGTACTTCAACCCTGCAGGTAGTCCTCGATTTTTACGACCACAGCGGAACTTCCGTTGCTAAGCAGGCCGTTTGAGTTTTGCCTCATTTAACGAGCTTATTAAGCCAATCCCCTGCAGTGGTTCAGTTAGCAACGTGGACTTGTCAGAAGGTCGGCAAAGGGGGTCACGTGACAACCCCTCCCCCCGGGATGCTGCGACCGTCATAAATACGAATCAGTTGCCAAGCGTCTGAATTTTGATTACTTATGACGACTTTTTTCAATGCCATAATGTTGAACGGTCAGTAAATGAACCAGTTGTGAGTCAAGGACTAACTGTATCGGCTCAGCCAAAATTGATTGAGTTTCGTTTTCGTTATTTATTCAATAAATTTTAATCAGATTTAATAGATTTGCAGGAATGCTACTTTAATGTCGTTGTGGTTCCCCCCTCTCCCCTTTTGCAGGCAAGCATGGCAGCCAATCGGCAGGGCGTCTCCTCCGCTTCCAACGGGGCCACCCAGAACCCCCCTCAGCAGCCCACGGTAAGACAGAGTCTGCCTCAGTTTCCCTCCGGTGGGAGTACCCCCCTTTCCTTAAGATGCGGCTGGGCTCACTGACACGGTCATCTCTCGGTCCAGATCAACTTGGCCACCTCCCCTGCAGCGGCCCAGCTCATCAACCGGGCGCAGAGTGCGAATTCTGCGGCCGCCACCGCCTCGGGCATCGCCCAGCAAGCCGTCCTTTTGGGCAACACCAGCAATCCGACCTTGAGTGCGAGCCAGGCGCAAATGTATCTCCGGGCGCAGATGGTAAGAGATCAACTCTGTTATTCGCTTATCGATAATCCCAGATCAATTAATCAGTGGAACGGCTGGCCACCAGAGGTTGTGGGTGCTCCGTCACTGGAGGTTTCCAAGAAGAGACCGGACAGCCCTTTGTCCAGAATGGTCCAGGGCCTCCTGCTTGAGCCGGGGGTTGGACTAGAAGACCTCCAAGGTCCCTTCCAAGGCTGTGGGTCTGTGTTCTGCTGGGCTTGGCTGGCCGGGCTGAGCAACGGGGGAATCCATTTGCTGTGATTTTCAGGCCCAGCAGACAAGTTTAATGCAAGTAGCTAGGAGCCTAGGCCGTGCTGTTCCTTTGTCCCCCCAGCTCATCTTCACCCCCACCGTCGCCACCGTCCAACCCGAGGGGACCAGCAACGGCATGCAGCCCCCCACCACCTCCGCACCCCAGGTAAGAAGGGGAGGGGGCCGGGGAGCGGGGGCCAGGCGGAGACCTGCCTAGGGAGCCGTCCTTTTGATGCCTCCTCTAGCCCAAAGTTTCCTCCGCTAAGCAAGACCGTTGTTAAGTGGGTTTTGCCCCACTCTTTGTAGCCGGACGCTCCTCCTGACCCCGAGAGCCTCTTTGTGTTCAGGTGCAGAATCCGGCCCTCCGGACGCAGCAAGCGGTCAGCCAGGTGCTCGGCTCCACTGCCAGCCAGCAGCAGCCCCCCTTGGCTATCAAGCCCGCCCCCAATAACCACGGTGGCCATTCCTGCCCGGCCAGCCCAGCTGCCCAGCTGAAGGGCGCCAAGGAAGGCGGGGCTGAGCTGCTTCCCGAGCACCTGAGGAAGGGCGAAGGGGGCGGGGCAGGCGGCAGCGGCGGGACAGCGGCCCCCTTGGACGGACGAGGCAGCGGCCCCAGCCGGACGGCCCCCCCCGCCCCCACCCACCCCCCGATTGCCCCAGGTGAGGGCGCCCGGAAGTGGCAGGGCCACAGGGAGGCCGGGCGGTGAAAGGACCAGGGGAGGGGTCTCCTTGGGGTTCAAGGCCCTCCCTCCCTCCCTCTCTCTCCTTCGGGCACTCCTGATGGGGAAGTGATGGTCTCCCCCCTCTTTTTTTCTGATTTTTTTTCCAGCCTACCCCCCAGCCCAGACTCAGTCGCAACCGCAGCAGCAGACTCAGCCCAAGCCCCTCCCACACCAGTTTGTGATCCAGCAGCAGCTCCAGCCCAACCCCCCCCACCTGCCGGCCTTCAACGCCCCCGGCCCCAGCGCCCCCCCGGCCCCCCTGCCAGCCTGTCGGTCTCCCCCCCAGCACAAGCCGAACTCCAGCCAGACGTCGCCACGGCCCCCCGGCCCTCCTGCCCTGGGGCTGCAGCGGACAGACCGACGTCCCGCCGGGTGTCCGAACCACACAACTCAGCACAAGTTCCAGCACACCTCCGCGGTCATCCTCCAGCTGCAGCCGCCCGTTGGGACGGTGGGTATGGGCAGGGTGGAGGGGCATAAGCTCTAGGGTGTGTGTGTGTGTGTGTGTCTGCCCTTGACTTCCAGGGAGTTTCTTGCTTGGAATCTAGAGTTAGAAGGGCCCCTTAAGGTCATCCAATCCAACCCCTGCTCCAGAAGGATGGATGGCTGCCCCATGCTTCTCCGGTGAGGGAAACCTAACCTGCTCTGGGTCATTGGTGTTTGTAGCTGGGGTTGAACTGGGGGGTCCTGGGTGCTCTCTGGGCTGGGTGGGGGTTTCCTTGGAGATGTTTTGTGGTCAAACTAGATAAGATCAGTCCTGGCTAACCTGGTGATGCCACCTAGCTGGGTCAGGAGACGTCTGCAGGAAAACCACGCAGCTCAGAGAGTGCCCAGGACCCCACAATCCTCCTCCTCCTCCTCAGACCCCATGGTTCAGCCCCTAGCTACAGAGATCCTCTTCTGTCAGTCCAGCAAGATTTCTTTGTGTTTTCGGACTCTCTCTTCTGATGCTTGTCTCCGCTTCCTTCTCCTTTCTGCAGCTGCCCATGGAGGGTCCCCGGAAAGACCCCGTCCCGGCTCTTCTCTCCCCTGAGGCTGCCTGCCTGTCTCCATCATCCCCTCCCAAAGCACCGGCTTCCGAGGGTACCGGACCCCCGCCACACGGTAGGAAATGCCCAGGCGCTCCTTCTTTTCCCGGGAATCTGGAAAAAGTAACTTAATTGGGGATCACTCGGAGGAGCCTCCCCATTCAGGGCAGTCTACCTGCAGAAGCCAGCACCCTTGGCTCTGAGGAGACTTGGACAAGGATTATGGGCTCTGATGGCCTGGGCTAAATGGGGAGGACTTGATTAACCCAACACGAGCACACCACACGCTGTGTGTGTGCGTTGGAAGTGAGACACACCTCGCCGGATTCCATGCTTGTGTGTCATTGTGGTTCTCTTCAGGCAGTCCACAATGGACACCCACAAGTTCCATTCCAAGCAAGCCAGTTGTTAAATGAGTTTGTCCCATGTTATGATCTTTCTTGCTATGGTTGTTAAGCGAATCACGTGGTTGTTAAGCGAATCTGTCTTCCCCCACTGACTTTGCTAGTCGGAAGGTTGCCAAGTGTGATCACGTGACCCCAGAACACTGCTTGAGTGTGGGGTTGGACTAGAAGAGCTCCAGGGTCCCTTCCAATTCTGTTATTATGCTACTCAATTCCACGGCAGTCGCCAAGGACTCAGATTTCGCTCCCATGACCGCGGGGATGCTGCGACAGTTGTTAAGTGGGAATGCCGGTCCCAAGTAACCTTTTTCAGGGCTGTTGTGACTTTAAATGGTCACTAAATGAGTTGTCATATGTCCAGGCCTGCCTGTAATTTCCTTCCTTCCTTCCTTTCTTTCTCTTTGGGTTCCTTATTTTTTAATACACGCTGCCCAGAGGCAAAGATTATGAGTTGGGAGGGACTTATAAAACTCTCTATTTTGGGCTCAGTTGTGGTCGTAAAGCCGAGGACTATCTGCACGGGGGGGGAGTGTCCTTGACTTACAGCCATTTGTTTAGTGACCGTTCGAAGGGGTGAAATAAAGGGGCCGTTGACAGGGAGGAGGGGGTCCTAGCAACTGTGAAAAAGCAGAATGGGGCTCCTTGAGATGCTCCAGCCCCCCCAAGAAAAAACGGGGTCCCCTTTGTCGTTCTTTCTGCAGCTTCCTTTCTCCTCCGAGCTGTGGGAGCTACCCCTTCTCGGTCTGTGGGTGGGGAGGGGGCTGGGAAGCGTGGAAGCGGCTACCTTTTGTCTGCTCTCCAGCCATTTTGGGGGAGGGGGGCGGCTGTCCCAGAGACAATAGGGCTGTCCTATCTGGGTCACCCCACAGCTGGATCCCTGACCCGGCTTCCAGCCCCCCTTCACTCAAGTTAAATGGAGCGAAACTTCAGCGTTGCCCCCCCTCAGGAGGGTTGACATCACATCTGCATTCTCTGGGGGGGCTAGATAATCTGCATCCCCCCCTCACCAGGTTCAACAATACCACTTGCGGAGCCACAGGCCTTTGTGCAAAATGCAAGGGAGGGGAGGGTCCTGCTGAGAAGCAGGGAATTGGGGGTGGCACACAGCGGCACGCCTGCCCCCCCCCCGTCCCAGCAGCTGTCTTTCTCTCCTGCAAACTCCCATTTCATTCCCCCCTCCTTCCCTCGCCTCCAGCTGCTGTTTGGGTGGAAACAGGAAAAGACATCTGGAAAAAGCGTCAAAGACCCCATTCCCCCCCCCCCAGCCCTCCAACCAGTCGCATTTGCAACAAATCAAGTTAGGGGTTTTTTCACGAAACACACTTGCTTGGAAGCAGGAGGCTGAATTTGCACCCGTGGCCACCAGGTTTGGAGGCCACAAGATGAAAATACAGCCCTCCCTCCGCCTTCGGATTTCAAGATGCCAGTTGGGCCTTGAGTGCGATTTCTTCCCATACAGCAGTCCTCGGCTTACGACCACGATTTGTAAAGTGATTGCATGACTCTGGGACGCTGCTTGAGCAGGGGGTTGGACTAGAAGACCTCCAGGGTCCCTTCCAACTCAGTTCTTCTGTCATTCTGTTATTGGTAGCCTCAGAAGCTCCTTTCTCTGCCCCACGTCGATTCCGTGGGGCAAGAGCCGGCCACAGTGTGGGGAGGATCCAGCTTCTGGTCCCCTTAAGCAACCTGCAAGTCTAACACTTAAAATTCGTCCCTTCTGCACTTTAGTTAAAACTTAAATTTAGTTTCATTTAAATTTAGTTCTGTGTCCCCTTCTTCTCCGATTTTTGCAAAGATTTAACTGCACATACAGAGAGAAAGAAAAAGTCAAATAAACCCACTTCCAAATTGGGGGGGGGGGAGAAGGAAAAATAAAACCGGGAACTAGAATAAATATAAGTATTATTTAGGGTTCTCCTTTTTTGTTTGCTTTCCCAGCCCAGCCCTTTGTCCTGGTCCACTGGAGGGGGGGGGACGTATTTGAGCAGCTCCCCCCTTGTTTGAAGGCAGAGGGTGACCTTTGACCCCCTAAACGTTGGCTGCTGAGTCTAAAACAAAGGAGATTCCAGCCCCCTCTTGCTGGGTTAGCTGGGAATGTTGGGGTTCGTAGTCCTGATGTGGGATGGGCGTCATTTGGAGGGGGAGGGCAGGGACTACAATTTGGAAAGTTTTTTGGGGAGGGGGTCTGAAAATCAGGGCCTCTTTGGGGGAGGTCTGAAAAAAAACCCTGCCCCCCCACCCTCCCTCTGATTCCACCTGGTTCAAATGGGTGGGTGGGTTACAGACCCTCCAGAATTTAACTTGGCTTTTGTTGCCGTGCAGGAAAAAAAAAGCCACCCAAATGTGTGTGTGTGTGTGTGTGTTTGTGCATGCAGATAAAAAGCCCAGCATCTGCCTTATGGCGTGTAGTGCAGAAGGCGAGGAGCAGCCTTAATCAGATTAAGCCCAGCGAAGGGGACAAAGGGGAACGTAACGGACGGTCCTTCTGCCGGCTTTCCCAAAAGTATCTAAAATGTAAAAAAAACCCTTGTTTTTGTCTGGGCTGGAGCCACCAGCCCGCCCGCCCTAGGCCATGAGTCCAGCCCTGGCACTTGGGGAGGGGTCTTGCCGTCCTTTGGGGGCAGCCCACCTTGCCACGAGAATCCCAGGCGATTGGAGAAGGAAGTTTTTCAGATAGGTGAGAGTTTCCCTTTTATTATTTCTGCACAAAAGTGAACACGGTCTAGGGTCTCCTGCTGGAGCAGGGGGATGGACTAGAAGACCTCTGAGTGCCTTCCAACTCTGTTGTTCTGTGTTCTAATTGAGACCCCTAAGAGAGGGAGGGTGAGGGGCCTGCGAGGGGATTTCCCCCTAATTTCCCATCAGGAACGGTCTAGTCTAGGGTCTCTTGCTCGGGCAGGGGGCCGGACCGGAAGACCCACCAACAAAGGAGAATGTTAGTAGACGTTTCCTGACCCAACTAGGCAACACCCTCAGTGCATCGCCTCCACTGACGACTTTCCCCAGTTGGGCCAGGGAAGGTCTGCAAGAGCCCCAAGGACCCCGCCCTGGAAGACCTCCACCTCCCGTCCAGCCTCTTCCTCTAACTGGGACCCCCGTGCGGGGGACAGAGCAGCCCGATGACCCCTGGGAGCCGTTTCCCCCCTCCCGCAAGTCTCCGGCAGGAGCGGGCTGGACTAGACGACCTCCAGGGCCCCTTCCGAGCCGCTTTCTCTCCCAGCCTCCGCAACGTGAGGCTGCAACCGGGACGGGCGGCGGGGGGAGGGCAAAGGGGGTCCCGGGGCGACCCTCTAGGCGGCGCTGGGAGGCGAGGGGGCCGGGCGTGGGGGGGGGGCGAGGCGAGGCGCGGCCAATGAGCGCCGTGGGGGCGGGGGGAAGGGGGCGGGGGGGCTCGGCCCGGCGCCTCCCCGTCCGGCTTCGCCTTCCTCGGCACGGCGGGCGGCATTGTTCGCGCCGCCGCCCCGGCTCCGAGCCCCGGCCCCGCCGCCTCGCCTCGCCTCGCCCCGCCGCCCGGGACGCCCCACCGCGCCTGCGGGGCTGCGGGCGGCGGCTGCTCCCCCTCCCGGGCCCCGATCGGAGCGCGGATGGGCTTCTGCAGGTGAGCCAGGCAGGTGAGGCAGGTGAGCGGCTCCCGGGCGGGGAGGGGGCGCCTGCGGGGCGGCGGGGGGGTCTCTGTCCTCGGGGAGGGGGGTCGCCCGTCTCCTCCTGCCGTGGAGCCCCCCTATCCAGGGGTAGCCTACCCAGGCACCGATCTTGGGCGCGGGGGGGCTTCACCTCGCCTCTCTGGGTGCCCTTTTGGGGGAGGCTCCCGCGGACCCCCCCCTTTCCGCGCCTTCTACCCCGGGGGAGACTGGGGGGGGTCTGCGGGCCTCCCGGAGTCCCGATCAGGTTCTCTGCCCCGCGTGGGAACCCGCTCACTTAACCTGGCTTGGGGGACCGGCTCCTTTGGGACTACAGCGCCCATGCTTGCCTGCCAGCCAGCCAGCCTGCCCTCTTCTGGGTCTGAGGTCCCGAGTTACGCGGGGAGCGCCCGGTTACGAAACGCCTCCCTGGAGGAAGAGAGTTAGAAATGCGTGTGAGAGTTAACAGAGAAACGGCAGTTCTTGGGCCGGGATTTGGACTATCGCTCCCATCCCGGATGCAGTTTGTGTTATCTTGTCGAGGCAAGAAAGGGGTGAGGGGTGCGACATAGTTTGAAATGGCTTCTGTGCTCAGGATCCCCTTTTAGATGGGGAGCATCTTGGCCCTGGAATCCTTCTAATGTTTGGGGACTGCATCTCCCATCGTGCTTTTCTCGAGCGCTCTCTTGGGCTGGGAGTGCCTTGGGGATGGATAGTTTGGGTGGTAGCCAGTTGCGGTCCTTCCCCCCCAGCTGTATTGTCTGTAAATCTTTCCCCTGGTTTGCCTAACCCTTCACACAGCCCCCAAGGCCTAACCTGGGTTATCAAAACACCCTCTTGTTGACATTAGCCAGGACTTGCAAACCAACCTAACAGATGGTGTCCTTGTCGGTTTGTTGACTGTAACTGGATCGCTGACCTGAATGGTCTCATTTTAACACAACCTCTCTGCCAGCCCTTTGAGGTAGGCCACCTTGAGAAATTTCACAGATTCAGGATTTTAGAAATGTTGTTTATGGTCGATTACAGGAATTTGCAAGTTTGTTTACTCCTCTTAAACCCCGTGGGATTGTTTTGAGTTTCTTCTGCAAACTTTTTCAGTGTTGTTTTTTTGAACCTCACGCTGGCCAGGGGATTATGGGAATTGAAGTCCACACATGCTCTCTGGGGAATTCTGGGAGTTGAAGTCTTCATATTCTGGCTGGGGGAGTTGACGTCCACATGCTTTAAGGTGGCTCCAGTTGAGAAACGCAGCGCTACTGGGTTGGGGGCACTCTCCCCGCAGTCCACCCTAGAGGCCTGGGGGGGGGGAATCTCTCCCTTCCTGCTCAAGTGAGCCCCTCCCCAGCTATGGAGCACCTCTCCCCCCCCCTTTGGTTTCCAGACTTTCCCATAAACTGGTTCCTGGGAGAAGCCACTGTGAGGGGAGGGGACAGATTTTTTTTTTCTGGTGCCAAATGGAGTGTGTTCCCCCCCCCCCCCTTGTGCAGCCCTCAACAACTTATCTCCCAAAGAATGTGAAGATAAAGTGGCTTTTGTGTCACCTATTAGGAAGCTAGCTGGGCCGAGAGGGAGGGGCAGCTGGCTCATCCTTCCTGCCCTCCCCCTGGCTGAGGTCTGCTTGGCCTTCCTGGACGAAGGTTGAGTCTGATTCATGAAATATTTTCGGTGTGTGTGTCGGTGTGTGTGTCGGAAGGACTCTTGTTTCCAGGAAGTGGCGTGTGGCCGAGGATGGGAAGGACACAAAGGCTGCTTTTTATGACTGTAAACCTTTCTTCCGTCGCTTAGCAGATGTCATAGTCGTTCCCCTCCCTTCCCTTCCCTTCCCTGATCTTGGAATCACTTTTGAAGTCTGTTCCGGAATTAAGGAGAAACTTAAAGTAGACAACAGTTAACCGGCAGAAGGGCTTCCCTCCAGAAGCTGTGCGTGCTCCATCACGGAAGGATTTTAAGAAGAGACTGGACAGCCATTTGTCAGAAATGGTAGGGGGTTTCCCCGTTTGAGTGGGGGGGCTGGACTAGAAGACCTCTGAGGTCCCTTCCAGCTCTATTCTCTTCTATCCTTTCCATCCCTACTATTTTACCTTCTAAGAGATTACAATGAGAGAATTGGTTGAATGTCCCCAGTAACGTTAAGGGTGGGGGGGATGAATTCCTCTTCTCTCATAAGAGACCCCCCCATTTGATTTGGCAGTCGTAGCCTCTGACAAGGCCTTCAACTAGCCGCCCAGATTCATTTTGAGAGGAGAGAGGTGGCAAATAAACAAATACTAAATAAATAAATGCAATGGGAGAACGGTGACTCCTGCGGAGATGCAGCGTGGACCCTCTCCGCTTCTCTGGGGGGGGGGGCTGGCTTTCCCGTCCTTGTCCTTCCGGTGGGAGCACCACATGGCTAGGAATTCCCAGTGGGGGTGGGCGTGATGGGCAATGGGTTTCCGTTGCTTTGCAAGCTAGCTTGAATTTTCATTGTGAGTCCAGATGGCGTCTCAGAGGAGGCAGGCTGGGTCTGATTGGATTATGGCCACGCTTGCAGGGTGTGTGTGTGTGTGTGTGTGTGTGTGTGTGTGTGTGTGTGTCTCCTCCACCCTCATCTGGAGGGCTGTGGGAGGGGGTCAGAGCCCAGCCTGTGTGGATTTGCACTGAGGGAGCAGCAGGGTGTGCAAGTGGGGTAGCAAAGCCAGCTCCTCAAATCCCAAGGGTGAGAACAGAAAACCACAATAATTCCAGACTCACAGCTGGGTGGGTGGGGTTCGTTCTCTTTGTGTTTGTTTGATTCGGTGGCCCGCCCTCCCTGTCAGGGCTTCCATGCCACAGCTTCCTTCCCCTGCGCATGTGCCCTGGTGACGCTTCCGTTTTTTGGAGAACAGAAACAGAAGAACGGAAAAACCAAGTGGGAAGGGACCTCGGAGGTCTTCTAGTCCAACCCCCCCCACCCAATGTTGCTAGACTGAACTGCCTTTATGGAACCGTAGTTAATCTAGCCCTGATCCAAAACCTTGATTCTGGTTTTGCAGACACAGCCTCCCGTTCCGGACTCAAAGAAACTTCGGGAGCCAAGTGGAATTGTGTGAACTCTGCCCTTGTGGTTTGCAAGGGGGGGGGGCTTCGTGACTCTTTGTGGTTTGATGAACAAATCACGGCTCAACCAGTTTAGCCTGGTGTGGGAATTTATCCACCAGCTGGTGGTGGCGGCTTCCCCAAGCGTAAGTCAGAACATTTGGGGTTTTTTTCTGGACTCCTCTGAGTTGGAAACCAACCTTGTTCCTTTTTTGTGCAATAACAAACCTTCGCTGAAAACCTTGGATAAGATTTATGTGAATTTTGCAGGCATCTGAATTCTTGGAATAACTTCTGTCTGCTTAAAACTGGCTTTTAAGGATCGGTTTTCAAATGCTGTGCATTTCAGAGGGACTTGCAAGGTTCCCAGTCCCTGCAACTGTTTTATTTATTTAGAGATATTTGAGAGATATTTGGTGGTTAAGTGGGGATTTTGTACCTGGTGACCCCATGACCATCAACTGCGACCGTCATAAATATAAATCAGTTACCAAGCGTCTGAATTTTGATCAGGATGCTGCAACAGTCTAAGTGTGAAAAACCGTCCTAAGTCCCTTTTTTTCAGTGCTGTGAAGATGAACTTTTGTAAGTTGAGGACTACCCGTGTTTATACAAAACAATAAAAGCAGAATACAAATGAAATAAATATAATAATTAAACAGAAAAAAACAATAAGCGAGTTGGAAGGGACCTTAGAGGTCTTCTAGTCCAGTCCCCTGTTCAAGCACGGGACGAACCGATCCCACCAGGGAGGTTTACTTTGGGGGTGCAACACAGATAATAATTGGCTTCTGTCTGAGATGGACTTTGGGGTGTCCTCCAGATTGCCAGGAAGCAAGAACAAGAACAGAGACTCATCAAGAGAGGCACCGGGCTCCGTCCTTGGCGATCCTGCCGTTCTCGCTCTTCTTTTGGGAATCTAAGCAGGCGGAAGGCCAACTGGCGAAGCTCCTTTGCGGCAAGGAGGGCAGCTGGGCGTCCTTTGTTGATCAAAGCTGCTCCCAGCATGCCTTGCAAAGTGTGCCTGCTGGCTTCTGTTTGTGAGGGTTGCCTGCGTTGCTGTGATGGGGAGGCGGGCGAGCTGGGAGTGCTGCGTCTCCAGGGCATTGCAAAGGCGGGCGGGCGGGCGGCCCTCTCCTGCGTGTGTCGCCAGGCGACTTGGCGTGCAAAGAGTTGCACATGTCACATCGAGGCAATTTTTTTTCTGTTAAACAGCTTGGAACGGGTCTGGACTCTACTTTTTGCAACATAAGAAGAAAGAAAAAAATGCTTCTTTTTCTTGTTTGCAAATCTGGGTCCTTTTGAGCAGAAAATTATGTGCATGCAGAGCATCGTAGCCATGTGAGGTCCAATTCCTCATTTTTACACAAGTCCTTGTGGATACGATCGGGATTCCTTCACAGCAAAAAGCCTTTTTTTTTCCCCCCCAGGACTTGGCCGAATTTGTCTTGTTTACAAACGGCACTTTCTGCCCGTATAAACACCCTGCTTCAGACATCATGAGGTCCAGAAACCTGGGTGGTTTCATTGCTTTTATCATGCTTTGCAAGCCCAAGAATTCTTCGTTCTTTGCCAATCGGCCTGGAGTTAGTGCTGGATAATTTGGGTTATAGGCATTGTTTTTGGATAGAAAGAGAGGAAGAGATAAGAGATAAAAGACAAACAAGTATTTGTAAACATTGCCCTCCCCCCAAATACAGTTTTGTAAACAAGGAACACAACGGAAGCTGCATATACAGTAGATCTTCCAAAGCTCTTTCTGTCTCCCTCTGAATGTCTTTAGTCTGTTCGATGAGTTGATTTCATTTATTATTTAGCTATTATTGAGCACATTCCCTGGTTTTCTGTTCGTTTGCTTTTGTAAAAGCATTTAGTTAATGCAAGTCAGCCGTCAGAAGAGGGTATACATCTAGCCATTCAGGTGGGAAGCAACAAGCCTATTTGTCTGTGCTTTGGGTCCTTTCCACAGCCTCCTGATGTTTCTAGTCCTCACTAGTTTGTTTGTCACAAAGCCCCCCCTTATCCAGAAATAACCATCCCCATAATATCCAAAAATCCTGTAATAATTCTGGGGTCCTGCGTGCTCTCTGAGCTGGGTGGTTTTTTTGCAGGCATTTATGACCCAAACTAGGTAACATCATCAGTGTTACTGATCCTACTTTACTAGCTAGTTTACTAGCCAGCTAACGCTAGTAGCAATTAGCCCTGAGCTATTAGCTCAGGGAGTGCCAAGGACTCTCATAGTCCAGGTTGTGCTTCTTGTGTATCTCAGCTCCTCTGGCCTCTGGAGTGAGGGGCTGTCCAGCGTGGGTCTCTGGCGAGGGGTGGGGGGGTGGGGGGTAGTCAGCTGTATGGTAATCAGGGCCAGGCGGGAGGGGCCGGGCGGCTCTTGCGCCAGGGGCCTCTGCCTTTGTCTCCGAACTCTGCATCACGCCGGCCCCTCCTCGCTCTCCCCCGGCAGAGGCGACCCCCGGCAGCGTTCGCACGCCCCCAGACCCCAGCAGCCCCGGCATGACATCAGGAAACGGCAGTGCTGCCTCCACCGTTCCCAGCGCCGTGCCCCAAAACGGGGAGAACAAGCTGCCCCCCCAAGCGGTCGTGAAGCCCCAAATCTTGACTCATCTGATCGAGGGGTTTGTGATCCAGGAAGGGGCCGAACCGTTCCCGGTATGTCTCTCTCTCTCCCCCCCCCTCCCAGCTGAAATTTTGGGGGGGGAGCTAGGGAAAATTAGATGGGGGGAGCGCCTGGGGGGTCGTGGGGGGGCTGCATTTTGAGGGTGGTGCTCCATTCCTTCCTTGGCTGCGGAATGCAAAGCGTTCAGCCTCTTCCTTGACCCCCAAGTCTTGCGCGGCCCCAGATCCTTTTGGGGGGTGGGCAAATACTCTGTTCTTCCCTGGGCAGGTGGGCCGCTCCTCGCTGCTGGTGGGGAACTTGAAAAAGAAGTATGCGCAGGCGGTTCTGGCAGAGAAGCCCCCGCTGCAAGAGACCACCACCACCACCGACTCCGAGATGGAAGACCCTTACTTGCAAGGTGGGTCTGGGGACTCTGAGCACGTGCAGAATGCCTCTCCGATGTCTTTGGAGGGCTTGGGGAGGGGAAGGTCAGGCAGGAGAAGAAAAATCTCTTTTTTACCGACTCAGAGATGGAAGAGGTCGATCCCGGGAAAGGAAGGGGGTATAGAGACTCTGAGCATGTGCAGAATGCCTCTCGGCTGGACACGGGGTGATGCCTTTGGAGGGGTCAGGCAGGGGAAGAAAAACTTTTTTTACAAAGTTTCTGCACCCACCTACATTTCCCCCAAGTTTGTTCAATTTCTGCAGAGGTTTCAATTGCGCATAAATTCGGGGGTTGACAGTCATTTGCCTCAAACCTTTTAAAATTTGGGGGACGGGGGTGCTCCAGCATTGGGGTCTCTCTCTGTTCCTTCCTTTCCTCCCGAGTGACTGGTAGCAAACTGGCCCCCTTGCGCAGCCTCCAGGGCCAGCGGTGGGATCCAGCCGGTTCGCACCACTTGGGCAGAACCGGTGTCTAATTTTTGGCTGCCCAGAACGGACTTCCGGAAGCGGCATCCACCCAGAGAACCGCTTGTTCACCTATTTGAATCCCACCACTGCTCCAGGGAGGGGGTCTACTTCCTCTGGCCTTGACTGAAATATTTTGCTCTTCTTCCGCAGAATCCAAAGACGAGCCATCCCCCCCGAAGTTGAAATGCGAGCTGTGCGGCCGCCTCGATTTTGCGTACAAATTCAAGCGTTCGAAGCGCTTCTGTTCCATGGCGTGTGCAAAGAGGTACCTCCGAACCCCCAAAACCGAAGGGAGATCGGGGCTCAACCCTACACAGGGTCGAGATGGGATGGGATCCGGATGGGAGACTTGGTCTTCCTTCTTTGCAGCACCCTATTAATTCCTCCCTCCCCTCCCCCCCCAGGTATAACGTGGGTTGCACCAAGCGAGTGGGACTCTTCCATCCGGACCGCAGCAAGCACCAGAAACCGAACACGCCTCCGCACTGTCGACGCCGACCCTGCAAGGGAGCCCTTCCCCCGCTCACTAAAGAAAGCAAAAAGACGGTGAGCTTGGTGGGCAGGAAATTTGAGGCCCTTGGGCTTCGGGGTCTTTTCTGAAGAAAGAGAAATTCAGAATATATTCTGAAGTAGAGAAATTGAAAAGATTATGGTTCTGTCCTGTTCGGTCTTCTAAGTAGACTTACGACAGCACTGAAAAAAAGTGATTTATGACCACTTCTCATACTTATAACCATTACATCCCCATGGTCACATGAGCAAAATTTGGACACTGGCAACTAATTCACTTAAGAACCATGTTACTAATTTAACAAGTGTGGCAAGAAAAGTCATAAAATGGAGCAAAACTGACCTAACAAATTTCTCACTTCACAACATAAATTTGGGGCTCAGTTGTGGTGGTACGTTGAGGGCTATCCGTACTTCTGAGCTAGAATGGGTAGGAAGACAACTCTGCCAATCTGAGTTGCATCCTGTGTGGGCCCGTAGGCACCGGCCTCCTTGCCACCCAGTTCAGCACCCATGGCGATACCCAGCTCTCTCCAGCTCGGCCGCGGACAAGAGGACTCCAGCCGTTGCTCGGACAACTCCAGCTACGAGGAGCCTCTTTCCCCTATCTCGGCCAGCTCCTCCGCCTCCCGCCGGCGCCAGGGTGAGCGAGACATGGAACTGCCAGATGTCCACCTCCGGGACCTGGTGGGCATGGAACGCCACTTCCTGCGCAGCGAGCCCACGAAGTGGAACGTGGAGGACGTCTACGAATTCATCCACTCCCTACCCGGTAAGCGTCTGCCTCAGCGAAGTCCCTGAACAGCCTCCCAAGAGGTGGAACCCCTTGTACCATGTTGGGCCACTTAATTGCCTGTTAGAAGCCCCCTCCCCTCAGGGAAAGGGTGGTTCAAGGACTTTTAGAGAACACCAGAAGTTAAACAAGTGCCCCAAACTCAAACCAACCCTGTCTCAATTTTGTTAGGTTTAGTAGAAACTCTGGTTGTCTTCCAAGTTTTTGTTAGTATAAGATGAAGTGGAGAGAAATCCTGGCGGGCTTGCGAAATAGAAGTGGAGTAACCTTCCTGAGATCCGTGTGGTGATTTAGCCTCCCTCGAAGGCTGGACATCAGTCTTTCGTACCCTGGTCACCTCTTTTGCGTCAGGAAAGCTGCCTGTCCTCCAAGTTGGGCTGCTGGACTTCCAGGGGATTGTGAAATTGCTGGAGGGGGAGTGAGTCTCTTGAGCTGATGGGATATGCTTACCCCCCTTGCAGGCTGCCAGGAGATCGCTGATGAATTCCGCGCCCAGGAGATCGATGGCCAGGCGCTGCTGCTGCTGAAGGAGGACCACCTCATGAGCGCCATGAACATCAAGTTGGGGCCTGCCTTGAAGATTTATGCCCGTATCTGCATGTTGAAGGACTCTTAGGAGCCGGGGCTGGTGCTGGGCCGTGATGGATGGACGATCAGCTTGGGGACGGGAGGGGAGAGCTCAGGTGGATTCGGCCGTGGGGCCAACACTCCCTTTTCTCACCAGGTAACTTGAGCACAAAGAGCCCCCACTGACGGAGGGGATGGGGAGAAGAGACAGACCCCGTCTTGGTGGTCCGATGCCCTGAGGGCAGGTCCATGGGGCCGTGTACATATGAAGATGACGACATAGTAGTCCGTAGCTTCCCTGTGGAGAACCCCAGGAGGGGAGGAAAGTGGAACTCTTTGGGCAGAGAAGGGAGGGGGCCACCAGGCCCTCTACGGCTCCAGCCGCCCACCTCCTTTGCATTGGAAAAAGCCTCTTTGGAACCTCAAAGCCAAACAGGACCGTTGCCTTAAACTTTTGAGTAGGTATGTGTGTGTGTGTGTGTGTGATATTGGTGCCACATAGTGCACTTTCCCATCTCTCTGGCTCCACCCAGCTCCCTGCAGCTCTTTCGGGCTCATTGGGGCCCACCTCAAAACAGCACCTGGACAAAGCTGCCCTCCTCGTTGGTATGCATCCTTCTTTTCCGCCGTCCATCCTTTTTTTTGCCCCCCCCCCCGTTTGAAATTGGGAGTGGCCAGGTTGGAGCCACAACCATGGGCTATCCTGGGCTCTCCCCTTCTAAACATCTGTGATTCCACAGACCGAGACCAGTTCCCCAGCTGCCTTAAGAAACATTTTGAGTTTGTTGCAGGTATCAGTTCACACACATCCCATTTGAAAAAAAATTAATCCACCAAGGGAGGGGCAGGAGGGGCTGGTTTTCTCTCTGGAAGACGGGGCAGGCCTCAGGGGTGTCAGGAGTGGGTGGGTGGGTTCGCCTTGGGCAATCAGGGACGGAAAGAGAGGCAAGCGGGAGTGCAGCTGAGCTGTATCCCTCTGTGGTCGCCAGTTTGCAATGCCTCATTTTCCCGTGTGCTGGACACTCACCAAAGCCTTCTGGGCTGCGAGAAAAGGACTTTCTACTGTTTCTTCCATCTCCTGGTTTTTAATAAACATCTTTGGGAAAAAAATGTCTTAAAAATGGTCTTCTGCTATGCCTCGAAGGCTGAAAATATTCAACCCTTCAGGAACATCTTTTTGGAAAAGGGGAGATGGAAATACCTGGAGCTGCTGGATGGTTTGTCATTATTTCAATTTTTTGCATGGGAAGATTTGGGTGTAGTTTCTTGGAGGCCCTTCTCATTCTTAGTTCTGTTACGGAATTTGAAATGACTTGGTTCCCGTGAAGGCATGGAGGATGTGGGTACCTGGACGTACCATTGGCTGCTGCTGCAACTGACCCTAGTTCAGCAGCTCTGGGTGTTTGTGGATGATGGGAACTGAATCCACCATCTAGCAGGTGTCAGATTCCTCCACCCGACATCACTTTCTGTAACAACCTGCTCTCCTCTTGGTCACTTCAAGGTTTTTGTAGCTTAACGTTTTGTCTGTGAATGTAGACGTCGGCCTTTGCGGGGAGGGTCCCCGAGTTGCAGGCCCAACGGCCCCCTAGCTTTGCCCACGAAAAGGAGGGAAGACCCTATGCCAAGTCCAGCCCAAGGTTGAAAAGACATTTTATTATTTGCTTTCCACAACAGAGAAGAAATACAAAGCAACTTTTAAAAAGTGATCGTTTCTCATATATTGGTAATAATATTTTTAAATTTTTCGGAACGATGCAAACAATGGCCCGGAACAAGGGACAGTCTCTGCTCTTCCCATAACATGAGAGTTTTAGAAAGTGGGAGGAAGGATGTTCTCTCTTTATATATTTAAAAATCTTTTTTTCATTAACAAGGGTAATAATTAGGGCACTAACTAGATGCTTCCTGGGCTTTTATATAGAAAAAAAAAGATGTTAACAATATGTATAAGAGTCTTATTTACAGAGTTATTAACATGCCAAAAAAAGAGAGGATACAATATTGAATATCATACAACATCAATTCAAAACCAAGAAAGAAAAGTACTTTTAAAAAGGGGGGAAAGGACCAAATCAGTATAAACAGCAAGAAACAAACAAATTGCTTAAAAAAACAGCGATTTTTAAGGCGTAAAAATATTTTTTTCCTTTTTTTAAAAAGAAATAATTCATATCTTTTTAAAAAAACGGGGAACGCAAAGGGGTGTTAAGAGAGAGGTGGATTTTCAGTTGTGTTGGTGGGGTGGGGGTGGAGATCTTCCTCCCCTTACCCTATTTAGACAAAATATGAGGTGCGACTTTAAAAACCAGGCAAGAGAACGGAGTTGAATTTGGGTTTGCAAAATCTTTGCAAGAGGGCGGGGCAGAGGCAACAGTTGGTTTGATCTGGTGGGATTGTGTAGTTTTGGTTTCAGAAGGATGGAAGCAAAACTCAGCCAAGGATCAGTGATAGCATTTTTTTTTGAGGGGGGGGAGGTTTGAAAAGCCGTCCCTGGCTATTTTCCTTGGAATGGGGTCTTTCTTGTGCCTCCCCCAAGGCAGAAACCAAGCCAGGGACAAGGAGAGAGGAGACAACCAAGAATGGAAGCTCAGGTTTCTCAACCTTGGCCACTTGAAGACCTGTGGACTTCCAACTCCCAGAATCCCCTGTCGCTAATACGTTCTTTTTCATGGGTATTGAGGTCTGCTTACTCTCTTATAATCCCTTCCTCTGCAGGAGGTGGGAGAAGAAAAACCAGACGGCTGGCTGGGGAATTCTGGGAGTTGAAGTCCACACATCTTTAAGTGGCTAAGGTTGAGAAATACTTGCTTTGGATGGGTTCTGGAGGCCAGCAGGTTGGGGATGATGTCAAAGTCCTGCCCAAAAATTGATGGGTTTTTTTTTTTTTTTGGTCAGATGCAAGATCTTTAGCAATGCCTCTTACAAACTAATGTGGTTGTGCCAGAGCCCACTTGCGTGTGGAAGAAAGGACGGCCTGGATTGCTATGGGGTGATCAAGCCCAGGGGGACCCCTTCCAACTATAGAGGTAGCCCTTGACTTATGACTAGTTACTGTTATGGTGAACAGTAGGTTTGCTAAAAGAGCAGCGGCGTACACTTAATGACCAAGTTGTTCACTTTCAACTGCCGTGGCCGCAGTGAAAAAGATTGTAAAATTGGGCCAATCTTGTGAGGTACACATTTTACAACTGCTACGACTTAACGACTGCAATGTGCAGCCTCCATTAGAGTTGCAAGCAGGACCATCGGCAGGCCTGAGATTGAAAAGCTGCATAATCGTTCTTTGTCTGGGGAAGACCACTTCTAAGGCTCTTGGATGATTCCCCCCCCCCTTCTGTAAGATAAATGAGTTCCCTACAAGTTGCTCCTTCTCACCACGGATGGGCACGCTCTGTCCCTTATGCACCAACCAGGAGGCGTAGGAGCTTCTGTTGATGCATCTTCTGGTCTAGAGATGAATTGGGGCGACCACAAAGCTGCAGGGATGGACTTGATGATCGTGAGGAAAAAGAAATGGCCGTCCTCCCCCTTGAAGACTCACTTGGCCAGGTTGCACGCCCACCAACCAAATACAATGGTTTTCCAATGTAGTGGGAATACGACATCCCAACCACCTAGCTGTAGCTTGGACATGGCTAAAATATGTGCATGGAAGCAACAACCTCCTCCCCAGTGCGTGTCCCCTGGAGCTGTGCCCTCTTTTGCTGCCAGGACAAGTGCCAACCTCGTCTTCTCTACATGACAGGTTTCGTCCAATAGTTTGTCTCATCCCAACAGACCACCAGGGTGTCAAACCTTTTGTCTAATGCAGCGAACGTTCCTGACGTATTGTTACAAGTGCTCTCGTTCTCCCACCCACCCCCCCAGCTCCAACAGGTACAGGATTTTCCCGCTGAGTTTTGCAATTTTTCCCAAGCTTTCCCTCTCTTGAAAAAGAGCAGAGGTTGGTTCTGCTTTTCGCACAAGATGGTCCCATAATT
Source organism: Crotalus tigris (assembly GCF_016545835.1). Taxonomy (NCBI): domain Eukaryota; kingdom Metazoa; phylum Chordata; class Lepidosauria; order Squamata; family Viperidae; genus Crotalus; species Crotalus tigris. The sequence goes on along the minus strand of NW_024098092.1, from coordinate 5,834,578 downwards.
CTCCCTGACGTTGTGCCAGCAGTGCCTGGGTTCGGCCTTACAACGTGTGGCGCGTGGCATTGTTGCGTCCGCCAGACTCTGCCTCTCTTCTCTTGATGCTTCTGGGGTGTCGGGTCTCCTTCCAATTTAGCACCAAAATACTTCACGGTACTGTGCCTTGTCCAAGGAGACTCTCAATGGCTTCAGGGTGGAGTCCAGAGGGATTGCGTGCTCCATGTCAGAAAGAAATCTCTGTGCCAATGTTTTTTTGGGAGGGAGGGGAGAGGAGGAGAGGGAAAAATTATCTGAATTGAGAAAAGGGAGGGAATATGGGAAAAAAACAGAACGCCGCGATCTCAGAAAACGGCGCTCCTGGAGAAGCGAGCGAGGGAGGGTGAAAGTGCTGTGGAATTGTCTTTGGTTGTCCCCAACATCAAAGAGGACATGTCCCCTCCACAAAGGCCCGAGGTTGCTCAGGGATGAATGAGGGGTGGGGGACAGATTTGGGGGGGGCGTCTCTTGGTCCTCCTGAGCACAGTGCTGTACACTGTCAAGAAATCTGAGGAAACAGCACAGGGAGAGCAGTACGGCTGTTTTGCATAATCCGGAGATCTCCATCTTGCTCCCTTTCTCATTTCGGGCATTTGCGAAGGTCCGTCACGCAAGGGGAGGGCTCCTTCTCTGCGTTTCAGATGAGGGATATCCGAACTGGGATGCCGGGGGACTCCGTCCTCTGAGGGGAGTGCTGGCTCACGAGGTGTTCCACCACCGTATGTTTTGACATGTGCTTCATCAGATAGGTTTCCTGGGGAAGGAGAGGACAGATATAAATATAAATAAACCGTAATACGATTGGGCGGGACGATTTGTACCTTCAGCTCCCAGAAAATCCCCCTGCTCAGAGGGGCTTACTTACTGAAGTATACGCTCGTCCACACATGCTGCAGCAGTAGGCTTTTGCGTGCTTGATTGCATGCGCCGAGAGGTGGATCTGGAGCGAAGCTGAATCTGAATATGCCCGGTAGCAGTTCGGACATTTGTAAGGTTTGTCTTTGTTATGCTGCCGTTGGTGTGACTGCGGGTAGTGGAAACGGGAGGAAAGAGATTAAGAAACAGGTAAAACACAAATACAGTCCCATCTGCCTCTGGAGGCCATTTTGTAGGCCGTCTACCCTGCAACAGCAAAACTCCAGAGCTAGTAGTAGTCTACTAGGAAGTCTCTGATGCAGTTATTCCCACCTCCCTGAGCTGCAGCCAAATTATCACAATTTGAACACGATACAGGCAATCCTTGACACACAACAGTTCGTTTAGTGATTGTTCAAATTTACAACAGCAGATATTTTGCATCCAATCGGTGGCCTCAACTTCCCATGTATGTCTCTCACCGTCCCAATTTTTCCACTCACCTGGAGATTAGAGAGCTGTGTAAAAGCCTTTTCACAACCGGCATGTGGGCACTTGTATGGTCTGTCTCCAGTATGAATTCTGAAATGCATCAAGACAGAGGAATCAGTTCCATAAAGCCATCACACCTTCTCCACCCTGAGTATTCTGTGCTGTGATCTTGAGGGACAAAAATTTAGATGGTGGTGAACCTAAGACACACATGTCAATGATTTGGGTGACATGCCAGCATTCACCAACACCCAACAACTATTCTTGAAAGCATGCTCCATTCTTGCACAATTTTCAAAGGGTGTGAAGGATGCAAGAGATGACAGTGGGCTCTTGGATAGCCACCAGAATGTCTTCTTGTCCCCAGCTGATTCATGAACTGTGTAGTATAGGCTGTGTACAGTACAGGTCTGCATTCTCCTCTGCTTGCAGCTCTGCCCCTCCCTTGTAACCCTACCCCTTCCATTTAACTCCACCCCTTGGCTTCCCTCCAAATGGCACAAGCTGCCCCACTGCCCAACCGGAGGGTGCTACCAAGGTCCCCATGCCTCTGTGCCGGGTGAGCCGTACCTGGTGTGCTGCTGGAGGTGGGAGAGCTGGCGGAAGGACTTCTCGCAGTAGGAGCAGTGGTAGGGCTTGACGCCCAGGTGGATGCGCAGGTGCTGCGCCAGGTAGGAGGCGTTGGCAAAGGACTTGGAGCAATGGGGGCACTTGTGCGGCTTGGCCTCGGTGTGCGACTTGGAGTGGATCTGCATCTCCGACTTGGTGAAGAAGGTAAGTGGGCAGACTTTACACCTGAGGAGCAAGGAAGAGGGGTTAGGGACACTGCAGACCCCAACGTCAGAGGGGGGGCCCACAACATGGATTTGACTCTGGCCCTGTGTGGACAGCCAATGCCCGGAGTTGGAGGAGAAAATGCCGTCCTTGGCTGGCAAAAATGGAGGCCAAAATTATAACCAAAGGAGGCCAAAATTATTGGAGGATGACAGGAAGTTTCAGGCAGAAAAACACGCCGGACTTTGATCACTGGAACTCCCTGCCACAAGATGCAGCAACTTTACTATCCCCCGTGGCTCCACAACACAGAGAACCAAATCCATGAGGCTATTAGGATCCTTGTGGTGCGAGGAGTGACGTCCCACTTGGCCCTCCATAGATTTGGAGCAAGAGATAATGAGAAGAGTTTTATTCTTTGTTGCTTTCAAGATAGGAGGAGTCTGTGACAGCAACCTGTTTGTGTGGGCACCCATTTTTCAAACCAAAAATAGTCAGGTGTGACATGAAAATTTAAACAGTTTAGTTTAGTTTCCTGTTTTGAAACTAAACGTGGCAGAATAAACGGCACATTTATTTTGAGATGTGACCGGAAGCCTTTTCCTGAGACCCACCTGTATGTCTTCCCTTCTTTGCCGATGTCTCCTGATGCTAAAATGGGATAGGGGACCACGAGGACCGGGGGCCCCGACGGGTTCTCGGCCTTGATCTTCTTGCGGCCTCGCTCACTCTTGGGGGGCCCCAGCAGACTGTGGCCCTGGATTGTCTTGATGGAGTCCAACAGTGGGGGGCTGGTGATCCCCGAGATGAGGGTGGGGGAGGAGGCGATGAGGTGGCTTTGACTGGAAGAGGTGGGCGTGGAGGCGGTGCTGGTGCCCGTCCCCGTACTGGATTCAGAAGTGCTGACGGCAGGAGTGCGGGACCCTAGCCCCAGACCTGCAAGTCGGGGGGGAAAAAGGCTAAGCAAAATCCTGCCCTGGAGAAAAGGGAGGTGTCTCCCTTCAGCCCGGTTCTGCTCTCTTCATTTTTTAAACAAACCACAAATTATGAACACAATTCTCTTGTTAAAAGCAGTGCACCGATTTTATATCTGAAAATGTAAATGGGCACATTCACGCCTACACAGACACATTCAGGCCTACAACGGATGAGATGGCCAATATGGGTAGTCCTCAAGTTACGACCAAAACGGAGTCCCACATTTCTGTTGCTAAGCAAGACAGGTGAGTCTTTGCTCCATTTTACAACCTCTAACCGTAACCCTTAGCACGGGGCACCCGGTCATCAGAACCATGAGGACTAACGCCCATCCTTTTGTCTCCATACCTGTGACTGTGCTGGTGGCCGGGCGCGCGTGAAGAGCAACGTCCGGCTGGGGTACCGCCTGGGGGTGAAGCCCCGGGACCTGCTGGAGCTTCGGAATGGACATGATGGACGGGCTGCTCTCCGCTGGCGAGGGGGGCACCAGCAGGGGCTGCTGGGAAGACACCGAGGTAGGGGGCAAATGAGGGGGGCGGATCTTCTCCGCCATAAGCTGCTCCTTGATTTTGTTGATCAGGACTAAATTGTCCAGCTAGACACAAAAGAGAAGACAGAACAGAATGACTAACCCAGAACGACCGATAATCGTGGCTTAAAAACGACAGGAGGCCAAGGAGCAAGGGGGACATACTAGATGAGCTTTCAAAGACCCCTGCAATTCATGCTTTTGACAGAGGGAGCCCTAGAGGTGGTGGAGAAACAGCCAAGGCAAATTTAAGGACCAACAACAATTTGACAGTGAGAAAATGTTGTCTAGCCCTGATTCAACGCAACTGAGGAGTTTCTGTTAAACTTTGGCTGGACTTCAAGGCTAAGCAGAGTCAGACCAGTTCATCTTGGTGTGGAGGCCACTAGAAGATCTTGGATGGCATGGTAGGAAAAAGCTTCCCAGAAGAAGAGGACCATGAATCTATGTGGTTGCTCCCCAGTGTTTTATCCATGTCTCCCTCCCATTATAATGGGAATTTGGAAGAAGATTTTTTAAACAAAATATATCTCATTTTTCTTACATAAAGAAAAATAACTGAAAGTGAAATAATTCAAGGGATGCTGTTCTCTTTTCTAAAAATACATGCTATTCAAATTTTTAGAAGAAAATAAAAAACACAAACTAATAAAAAAGCAAGAAGGAAGGAAGGAAAAGAGAGAGGAAGGAGAGAAAGAAAGAAGGAGAAAAGAAAGAAGAAAAAGGGAGGGAAGTAGGAAGGAAGGAAGAAGAAAGAGAGAAGGAAGAAAGAAAAAATAAATACATGCACAATTATGACGTTATCTCTTACCTGGCAATTATATAAATAAAAAAATCTCATTTTATTTTCTATTATCCAATGGGGAACATCCCCCAGACTCCCACATGGGGTCAGGTTTAATCCCCAAAGCCCCCTTGACTTGCATTCATCAGTCTGATCAGGCCTAGCATTTCTAAACAGGGTAGGAAAAATTGACGCTCTCATGCCTCCAGCCAATTAGCAGGGTGAGCTTTGGTTCTTAAGGACTAGAAACTTTAAAAAAAATCTAACCGGTAACTGGAAGCCGAGACGTCGCGGTTCTTACCTGACTCGGCATGGTGGGAGGTGGTGGCCAAAAATAGGTGTTGTTAAAGCGCGGTTCCGCCATTCTGGAGAGAAAAAATAGCGGGGGTGGGGAAGAAGAGGGTCAGGGGTCAGCTCACTTAACAACTGCCTTGCTTAGCGACATACATTTTGGGCTCCATTTTGTCCGTAAGTCGAGGACTGGCTATTTTTGGTCCAAGGTCAAAGAGAAGCAGCTAAATTAAATTTTTAAAAGACCGGTTAACACCACAAGCTTCTTTTAAACCTAGTTTCAGGTAAAAAGCAAGAGAGGAACATCGTAGAGGAACCTTCACATCCAAAACCTGACAATGGGATGGAGACCAGCAAAATTATTGAGTGAAGGCTTGGCAGCGCCCCCAAATTAGTGGCACCCCAAATCCAGGCCGCTGAATAGACAAAAGGACTGATGTTTTTTTACTGGTGGAGTTGGGAAGGATTAATTTAAAAACAAAATCGCAACGCTGTCAAAGAAATGATTTCTTTTTTTGGCAAGAGACACAGATTCAGAAAGTTTCCCCTGTTTTGGAGTTCCTGATAAAACTGCAACGTCCGTCCAAAACTCCTAAGCAATCTCCAGCAATAACAACAACAACAAACCATCAAGGAGACGAATTAACTGCAGCGCCTGTGGATTAAACGACGCAATTAAATAATTTCAACTGAGAAAACACACTTCAAATCAGCAACGACCGCCGGTTAGAAACCTCCTCTTAAATGACGGCAAATAAATTTTTGACTGTGTGGGGTTGGAAATGACAACATTGTTGTTCACAGGACCGGTTGCAAATGCAGGTGAAAGCCGAAGTGATGTGTACAATCACTTATGCCAGTTTTTCTTGTGGTGGGATATTGCAGCGAACATTTGAGAACCCGCCAGCATCTCTCACCGCTTCGTCTTATACCTATTCTAAGCCAAAATGCACCCGGATTTGAAACGGTCTTTTCTCCCGCTTTACTCTTTCTGTGCCATCTTTTCTAGATCCTGCTTCCCCCCCCCCAAAAAGACCCGATCTGTCTCCTTTTATAACCCATCATCCACACTGTGAACCCAGCTCCAGTTTGGGCCACCCGAGTCGTTCACCAAGAGACCTGTTCAAACCATCCAGCATCCGAGTCACACAGAAACATCCCGGTTGCTTTTTTAATGGTGTAACTTATCTAAGATGGTTGGGGTTAAGAATAATTTGAGAGAAAAGGAAGGATGGAGTTTTAAAAGAAAGCAAACACAGATGATGTTGGGTCATGAAACGTCTGCAAGGAAACCATCAAGCTCAGAGATCACCCAGGACCCCACAGTCCTCCTCGTCTTCCTCCTCCTCCCTTCAAACCCCCCTCCCTTCTAGCACTGATCATGTTACCTAGTTGGGTCATGAAACGTCTGCAAAGAAGCCACCATGCTCAGAGAGCACCAAGGACCCCTCACTTAACCCTGGTTAGTGGTTGCTGACTTTTCAAGCAAATTCCCCTGGAAAGGACCGTCTGCAGGCTGATTTACACAGCCCTGCTTTCTCCACTCCAGAAATGGGGGACAGGACCCCCTCAGCTGGACACGAAGCCCCAGCCACCTGGGGGGAGAAGACCGGCTGGGACGGAGAGACGGGTCTGGCCACGCAGGGTCCGGCCGCAGCCCTGCTAGAAGGGAAGACGTTAACCGCACTCAGTACTCACGGGGCGTCTTGAACCCTGGCGAGCAGGGTGTTGTTGTGCGCTTCAGACCGTCCCTTCTGGTGCAGGCAGGGACAAGTTCAGGCCGGGAGGGGTCCCCGGCCTCCGCCAGATCCTACCCAACTGCCGTTAATACAAGCTACGGCCCCTGGCATGGGGAGGCTCTGCCTCGGAGGCCGCCCGGCCTCTCGCCTGGCTGAAATAGAGAGAAATAACAGGTTGTTCACACAGAAACGGCGGCCGAGCGCTGAGCCTGGGCCCGGGCAGGGGATGGAGCCTCCTGTGGCGGGGCAGTCTACCTCAGAAGAGTTAAAGGGCACCTGGGAAGAAGCCTAGATGCTAATCTTGATCCGGGTCTCTCCAGTAAAACTTAGCATGTGTTCCTGTCACACAATAAGCCAAACCTGCTTCACCTGGGTTAGCTACTCCTAGAGCTACTGGGGGTTCTGCAATGGGGCAGGTAGGAAGTACCTGGAGGCTTCCAGCTTCCAATAAAGAGTAAAAAAAAGCAAGAAAGGAAAGAAAATGGCAAAAATGCAGAAAGAAGAGAGAGAGAGAGAAAGGAAGGAAAGGAGGAAACAAAGGAAGGAAGGAAAGAGAGAGGAAGGAAGGAAGGAAGGAAGGAAGGAAAGAAAGAGAGGAAGGAAGGAGAAAAATAAAAGTTGTTTCAAATTTTCTTTCCAGCATATATAACAAGTCCACGAGTCATAAAAGAGCCAAGGTTGCCTACCCCTGCACTACACCATAAATTCTGTTTTATACATCTCAGTGGTTGAACCGATACACTAAGGAGATATTTGCTTTAACTGCAAACACACTAAACCATAAACAAACCATGTTTTCAAACAAATAAAACTGTAACGGAAACAGTGTAACACATCCGGCAGCTCCTGTTATTTACGTTTTTCCCTGTTGAAAAGTTTCAGTCTAACTTGGATTTTCAAAACATTTCAGATGCGAGTGCAGCAGACATGCTCTTTTTAATTTTTTTGCTTTGCTTCATTAAAGAAATTAAATAAACAAGCAAATTAAATACACCTCCTTTGATTTAAGACCACAGAGAGGAAAAAAAATCCCCTAAAATTCACATTTGTAACTTTGCTTTTATTAGACACATTTGCAACTTTGCTTTTATTAGATAAATTGAATTTTTCTCCCCTAACCCCAATCGGGGTTAGGGGGAGAAAAATTCAATTTATCTAATAAAAAAATTAGAAATCTCTCAAGACTGCAATTGTCTGATATTTGCAGTTCTCCAAATGAAAATCAGAGACGCCGGTATGTATATCTGAGGGAAAAGTCTTTTTCAAATGCACGTGTTAGAATACATATATTTTGTTATTTCTCCAGTTTTTCCCCTCGCGTCTTGCAGGGAATCCTTGACTTATTTCGTCAGGTACAAGGCAGATAGATTAGCCTTTCTCTAAATCTAGGATATGTTCCATCAAACAATATAAAACGGAATAAAATGGAACCAAATACCTGGAAAGCTTTAAGATAGGGGTCCCCAAACTTGGCAACTTTAAGATGGATGAACTTCAACTTCCAGAATTCCTCGGCAATAACGCTTTCCTTTTGATACGTATCCCCACTGTATGCCTGCTTACTCTCTTGCGGTCCTTTCCTCTGCAATCTCTCCGCTCTAGGGAGTGGGAGAAAAGAAACAGGCATGGATGTCTAGGGGGTTCTGGGAGTTGAAGTCCACAAGGCTTGAAATTGCCAAGTTTGGAGACCCCTGATTTAAGAGATGGAAAATTCACTTGGTTTCACGTTTAGCTTTAGCGCAATTAGTCATCCTTCACTAAGGAATGTGGAACATAAGCTGGCCGGAAAAACAAGACTCACACCAGAGACAGAATGGACACTTCCTCTACGGCCTCCTTCCCAAACTTCCAGTTTCCTGTCAATTGACCTTCCTGGTGCCCTAATTTCAGCCTGGTGGGATCCTCGGTGAAGACTCTTACCCAGAACTGAATCAAAGTATCCTAGAGCTGGAAGGGACCCTGAGGGGTCATCCAGTCCAACCCCCTGTCCAAGGCAGGAGCCCTTATACCACCCCAGACAAATGGCCACACAATCTTTTCTTGAAGGACCAGCTGTGAAGGTGTGTGGCTTAAACCCAACTTCTCCAAAACACAGGCCAGATTCCAGAAATAAAGCCATATTTTTAACCCCGAAACGCAGCTTAACAGCCGAACAAACACGGTTAGGACAAGCGAGGGGTTCCACTCGACACCCAATGCCTCCAAACTATGCTGAAGCCCCCCAAAATTGCACCAGTCACAGTTCACCAAACCCCACTCCTGCTTAAAGGGAAAAAAATTGCAATTACTGGTAGTCCTCAACTTACCACCACAATCGAGCCCAAAGGTTTTACCCCATTTTACGACCTTTCTTGCCAGAGTTGTTAAGTGAATCACTGCCATTGTTCAGTTAGTAACCTGGTTGTTAAGTGAATTGGATTGTCCCATGGACTTTGCTTGTCAGAAGTTTGCAAAAGTGATCCCAGGACAGTGCGACTGTCATAAATACGAGCCAGTTGCCAAGCAACGGTCATAACTATGAAAAACGGCCGTAAGGCACTTTTTTTTTCAGTGCGGTGGTAACTTCCAACCGTCACTAAATGAACGGTTGCAAACTGAGGACTGGCTGCATTGTGCAGCATTTCGGATAGAGCAGCCATGTGGAGGGTTTTCTGCCCTCCACTCAGGGCCACCTAAACTGACCTCTTTTTATACAGGAAAAAATAAACAGAGAAGGGACCCCCACATCCCCCCCCTCTGCCCCAAACTTCTGCACCCCAAAAATTTCTCCCTCTCCCTAGGCCTGGAGTGGCAGGAATCAAAAATCTGAGTTTTAACTGGAGTTGGCAGCTAAGAAAAAGAAGGAATATTTCAGATTATGGACAGAGACCCCCACCCACCCACCCACCCACCCAGCCCCCAAACTGCTGCAAAATAACACGAACAAAAGGAAATACACAGCAAAACACAAACACACCTCCTGGAGATTACATGCAGCCAGTGGGGGGGGGGGAGGAAAGAGAATTTGCACCATTTTTTCCCAAATAGCCAAGACACACACACACACACACAGATCATCTCAGCCTCCCCCGCCCCCAAGAAATTCCTGCTGGACCCCTCTCCCCTTTCCTGACATCCCAGGCAAACAAACTCCAATATTAACCAGGATACATTTCTACACCAGGATCGCATAAGTCGGGAAAAGACGAAGCCTCCCCATAAACGCACATATATCTTTATTTCCCACAAAGCCGAAGCCTTCCTACAAGTCCCAAATCCCTGGAAAGGCACAGGAGGAGAAACACACCTGGGAGGCAAATCGCCCCTCGTTAAAACTCACCCACCCTGCAAAACAGCACGCAGTAACCGTGCAAAAACTTCCCCGGCTATTTCTCAGCAAACGTGGCATCGTTCAATATATATATATATATAATTTGCAGGAAGAAAGGAAGGAAAGAAAAACGCACACGGATTCCCACCATTTTGGAGCAAGAAAGGGAAACAAAATAAATAAATAAAGAAAGCTCTAGCCAACCAACTAGATACATTTTGCATTTCCTGTGGCTCTTCCCCCCCCCCCGCTTCCAGGCTGGCTTCTCCTCCGGCCGGGTCCACGCGCCCTCCTCGACACGCGTGGGAAGACATAGGCGGGGGGGGCCCTGCGCGACTCCCCCGGCGACCCTTCCCCGATCTCTGCGTCCCGCGGCGGGACCCGCGCCAGGCAGCCCGGACGCCAAAGCGGAGCAGGACGCAAAGCAGAACTCCGCCGCAAATTGGGGGGGGGGGAGAAAGAAAAATCAGATTTTTCCTCCTCTTTGGGGATGGGGGAAAAAAAGCCCCCCAAAGGCGCCCCCTCGCCCCCCCCTCCCGGCCCGCCTCCCCCTCGCCTCCGCCCCCCCCGCCGGGCCCGTTTTGATGGAAAATCGCAGACAAAAGAGGGCAGAAAAAAAAATGGCAGCCAGTGTTATTTTTAAAACAGGTCGGGGACGCCATATTCTGCAGATCTGGGGGGGGGGGAAAGGGGAGCCCGCCGGCCCAGAGAGCCCGGGGGGGGCAGGGGAAAGGGGGGGCTCCCCCCACAGCCCCCCCAAGGCAGGGGAGGGAAAAAACCGGGGGAGGGGAAAAAATCAAAATTAGGAAGAATTCCACCTCTCTCCTCTTAGCCATCGTCTCTCATGGCTTTGGGATCGCTCCTGGCCGGAAGGCTGCGCCAAAAAGGGGATCCTGGATCAGCATGGCTGGTTTTTTTTTTTTTTTTTTAAGGATCTGCTTTCTCTCTCGATCCCCCGATTCCTCGATCGCGGTTTTTGAATCGCCCGGCTTTTTATTTATTTAAAAAAAAGAAAAGAAAAAGCGAGACTTCCTATGCGAACAGACATGCTCGGCTTGCAAATTGCCCCTCCGCCGCCAGCCGTCTGCAAAGGGAGAAGGGGGCGCCCCCCCAGCCTCCCTCTTTCTCTCCTCCTCCTCCTCCTCCTCCTCTTTCCGCGGGGAGGGGGCCGAGAGGAGACCCCCACCCGAGCCAGGCTGGGTGGCCCCGCCAAAGCACGCAGCAGCCGCTTCTTTTGCAAACGCCCCCCCCCCCTGCAGGAGACGGAGACCCCTCCTTCCAGGAGAGCCCCCCACACACACTCAAGGAGAGAGAGAGACCCCTCCGCCTCCCCCCCACCGGTTTCCTCTAGCCACTGACCTGCACAGCGAGGGGAGGGGGCGCCGGCAAGTTTGCCCCAGACGGATACATTTTTCCAAACTCTCTTTCTCCTTCCGACCCCTCCCTTCCCACGCCCCCCCCTCGCCGCCTTCTGGAGTTCAAGAAGTCAGAGAAGAAATGGGCGCTTTGGCTAGGCCGAGTACCTTGGAGGGAGGGGGGCTCTGCAAAGAGGGAGGGAAGGGCTGGACGTTATTATTTCTCCCAAATTCATCCGTTCAGGGGTTTTTGGGGGGGAGGGGAAGAGCGGGTGGTGGGTTTTTCCCCCTCTGACCCCCCCGCCTGAAGGTGGGATGGTACATTTAGCGTTCCCCCCCCTCCCTCCCTCCCTCCCCCTTTTGCTGGGTGGTTAGTTCAAATCTTCCGGGTTGGTGGACAGTTCACTTCTGGGTCCTCCGCAAGGCTCGGAGATCTGGGTAGATCCCTTAAAAGAGGGGTTTATTTAAAAAAAAAAAAAGGGACGGGGGGGGGGGAACAGAGGAAGAGAAATTTTTGCTTTTGCAGGAAAAAATAAATAAAAGAGGAAAGTTTGCAAAATGTTTTTAAGAGTGGAAGGCCGTTCCCTTTTCATTTGTTTGCTCACTCCCTTTTTCCCTTTGTTTCTTTCAACAGTTTTCTCTTGCTGTCACTTTCTCTTCCACTTTTTTCTTTCATTCTTTCGCTCTTTTTCTTTTGCTCTTTCACTCTTACTTTCAGTCTCTCTTACACTCTCGTTTTTTTTTCTCATTCTCTTTTGCTTCCCCCCCTTTTTTGCTCTCTTTCCCCCCAACTTGGCAGGGTGTCCCTTCCTCTCAGCCCCCCTCCTTTTCAAAACACTTTTGAAGTTCCCAACTTTACAGGAGAAAGAGACAAGGGCAGAAGGTTGCAGCCAAGAAAACACAGGGGGAGGGGGTGAATTCTGGGGGGAGGGGCCAGGTGGGGTGGGGCAGTCACCCCCACCTTTGCACATCCAGATTTTGCAAACTATCTAATAAGAGGCTGAGGCAGGTTTCTTTCCACAGGCCTGCAGGAATGTCTGCATTCCTGGGCTGGATTTTGTCACCCCCAGACCAAAAGAGGTCTTTAAATGAATAAAGAGTCTTAGCCCCCTCCCCAATCCTGCAAATAGCCCCTTTGGATTGCTGACCCCCAGGAACCATGTTTTGTGTCCCCTCCATTTTTAATCCAGCCCCCTCCCAAGTTAGGGATGCTTAGAAAAAAGATGGGCCGCTTTTTGAGGGGGCTCAAAAAGGAGAAAAATGACAAGGGGGGCACTGAGCTCAGATATGTAAATCCAAGAGAACAACCCCCCCCCTCAATCAGGGATAGTTTGTTACTTTCTTGGTTACAGCATTTAAAAAAAAAACACATTATTTGAAAGTTTGTTATTCTCCTTTGTTACTTTGCTGGAGGGAAGAAGAGTTGCTTTTACAACGGTGCGTTTAGTGACCGTTCAAAGTTACAACGGCACTGAAAAAGGGGTGCCCCATTCTTGATTCTGAAGCTCAGCTGAGCACGAACTCTTGCAAGATTCGAACCCTTTTCCTCCACCCCCCCCCCAGCAAAAAAGTCTGGAGGGCAAATTGTGGCTGAAGACCTCCCAGCTCGGTTTCCTCTCCGCTTCCCAGGTGGGCAGAGACGCATGAAGGGGGGAGGGGGGAAGGACAAAACTCCCCCAAGCCGAATCTGGAAGGAAGAAGCACAAAATCCCTGTTGCTGGCTGGAGGGCCCGGCCTCTGCCAAGCCAAACAGGAGGGGAGGCTTGGCAGCAGGCCAGGAGCAACAAGGAGGGGCCCTCTTTGCAACCCACCCCTCTTGCATGGCAGGCTGGCTGGCCTCCCCCCCCGCAGGGAGGGGAGGCCTTTGCTGCAAAGCTATGTTTGCAGAGCCTTCTCCACACAGCTGGAAGGGCAGGGAAGGGGGGGGAATAAGAGGCCAAATGCCCCCCCTCCCACTTCCTCCAGCACGGAGAAGAGAGGGATCTGAAAGTGTGCCTGGGTCTCAAGAGGCTCAAGAACTCTCCAAACATGAAAACTTTGTGGGCTTCAACTCCCAGAATTCCACAGCCAGCATGGAAACCCCTGCCCATCTCCATCTGGAAGGCTCCTGGGAAGCGGCTTGGCCCCCCAACTCCCACAACATTGTGCATTCCCACAACATAGTTTTAACACTGGGAAATCCCAGGGAGTTTGCTCCAGATTCTTCCTTTAAGGCTTGTTGGCCGCTTTGCATTCCTCGTTTCTTGAGCAGCTTGCTCTCTTTTGCCATCCCATAACTGTCTGCCTTTCCCTTTGCAGTTTCATCACCTGGCCCCTAAATTAAAAATAAATGCTCCAATTAAAATTGCAGGTTCAAAAAAGGCTGGTGGAGGAACTGCCGATATTACAAAGACTCTGGATTGCTGCCCTCCTGTGGTTGTTCTGGGCTATTGCAGCTCTAGAGGGCAGCCCTCTGGTGGTGCTTTGGCGCAATTGCCCCCAGCAAAGGACAGTTTTGACCAGTTCAACTTAAAAAAATGATTGTGGTGGTCAGCTTATTGTTACGATCTGCTGTTTTGCTCTACAAGTAGCCAAGGTGCATAACAAACTTAAAAGGGATATTTCATTTATGATATAAATATTAAAACATGAAAAGGCCATTTTAAGAGCCAAGGCACGCTGATTGAAAGCCACTGACTCATTTTTTCCTTACTGGGTGTGACCCCCTCCCAAATTCGCTGCTGGCTGTTAACACAACAGGTGAGGAATGCCAGCTGAGGCCTGCTCCGCAGGGCTGGCGCTGCCTGCTCTCCTCCACCACCCTAGAGATTTGGGCACTGCTGCTTTATCCCAGTTTTTTCATTGCTGAACAAAAGTCACCAGAACTGAGATTTCAAACATTTTTTTTATTTTTTGGGAGGGATTATTTGTGCCCCAAAACTGGGGATCCAGACAGCTTTAATTTCCAGTAAAATTTGCTAGCCCAATGCCTTGTGTTTGGAGGTGTATTTTTAGGGGGAAATTCGGATTTTAAAAATCAGGTTTGTTTCCCTACAACCTGGAACGCAGGCAGGTGCTTTCTTCCTGAGTTTGTTGGTTTTCTTGCAGACGTTTCATGACCCAACTAGGTCACATCATTGCTAGAAACCAGAAACCAACTCTCTGCTAGCACTGACGATGTTACCTAGCTGTGTCACGAAATGTCTGCAAGAAAACCACTAAACTTAAGACACCAGCAAGGGCCCCACAGTTGGGAGGGAGCAAAGGTTGGTGGCCATTTGGGACACCCTACCCCAAAGCCCCAGGGCCAAGCTGGAGAAGACATAGCACCCCTCTGCTCCTGGAGAATCCACATTACGGAGAAGGGGAAGGAAATAATGTGATAGGGGAAAGCTACCCTCCGGTGATTTTTTACTGGGGTTCCTTCTGCCCCTAGGATGTTCCCCCATTTCATCTGCACTCAGGGAGACCAGCCACCCACTCACCTCTTTCCCACGGAAGGAACACAATCACACAGCACAGCAAAATTATATCCGCAGGGAGGAATCAGTTGGCGCTGTCATTGGCAAGGGACCAAAATTGACCCCCCCATCTGAGTAGGGGGATTAAAGCAAGCTAAAAGTCCGACTCTCAAGATCCCAAATTCATGCGGCTTAAAATAGCTCAGCGCTTCCTGCTGTGGCGAACGAGCTGAGCAGCGGGACCCCTCCCCTCCCCCCCAAAAAACTTTTATGAAAAGTCCCGGATGAGGCGTTTGGCCAGCAGAGCTTAATGAAGGACGGTGAGGAGGGAGGAGTGGAGATCTGTCTTTGAGGGATAAAGCACTTTTAAGTTCCCCTCTGCGTCCACCACCCGGACCTGCTCCAAGACCAGGGGGCTGTTTGGGGGGCTGCCTTCTGGCGCGAGGATTTCGTGATCTGAGCCAGCTTCCCCGTCTTTGTGGACTGCAGTCAGCTTGTTCAACTCGGCCATTTTCTGCAATTCAAAAATAAGGAATAACCGTCATAATAAAAGAGATGATTTAGTTACGACTAGTCATTTAGTTATGATGGAAACCCCCCTCCCAAAAAAGTATTTGACCTGATTCTGGGGTTCCACACCCCACTCTGGTCAATTCTGGGCACTTGGCAACTGGCCAGCATTTTGCCGCGTCCTGCTGTTACCCAGCCACGATTTATGATATTTTTGCTGAAACCAGGGTTTACTTCTGGGTTCTGGCCAAAACGCCCACTACGAACAACGGGCTCATTTAATGACCACAGAGTTTACTGTAACATCGCCATGTTGGCTGCAAAATAGGCTGTAAAATAGGCCCGGTCACATGACTGACACACTTTACGTCTGTCATGACTTTTAACTAGAATTGGCAGGTCCCACTGTAGTCGTAAGTTGGGGGCTGCCCGTGAACCTGTTATTAGGCTGGATGCACACCTTGTGGTCCCAGCTGTGGGGTGCAATTCCCAACAGCCCGAGGCCCATGGTTCCCAGCACTGATATGAGAGGCGGGGAAGAGTGGGGGGAAGGAGGACGTACCACAATGAGGGTGTCCATCACATCTTTGCACAGCTGAAGGCTCGTGCCGCTGGTCACTTCAAGAAGCAAATCGGTGGTGGTTTTCCCAAGCTTCAAAAGACCAAATGGAAATGTGAGCAAAAACCATCCCTGCGTTTTCAAGAAGTCCTCGATTTACAACTATTCATTTAGCGACCGTTCAAAGTTGCAACAGCCCTGGAAAAAGTGATTTTCAACCAGTCCTTGCACTGACGTTGGTTCGGCTTCATGATCACTGCATCAGTGCAGTCAAGTCCCAACTGTGCTTGTAAGAGCTATCTTTGCTATGTTTCCTCCTAGATTACAATACATTTACACGAGGCTGGCTTGGCTGTGATTTGCAGACTGAAGAACTGGTCTCCATATTGCAGGAATCCCAGCCCCTCCCCCACCCGCTGCTCCGTCAAGCCCCTTCCTCACCTTTGTTTTCTCACTGTTCGTAATAGGAGGGAACGAAATCACGGCACCTTCGGCATCAGCCAGGCAGGGATAATTTTCTTTCCCATCCAGGAGCTGAAGGTACCTGCAAAGATTGGAAGAAAGGCGGCCTACATTATTAGGACACTATTATGGTCGTATAAGGGTAATTTAGTTTAAATTTAAATTTTAATGAAGAATTTGAGTTTATTTGAGCACAAAATCTTTGTTTCTTTTAGGAAACCCTGCCAGGAACCCCGTTTAATCTACACACGTGGTAACTCTTGAACCCATGCTCCACCCTACTTTTTCTCCTCTGCCTCGAACTCATGACGCACTTGTACAATCCAGAGATATTCTGTCTTTTTTTCTGTTTCCGTTGCTCCTCAGCTTCGGCCTGCAATTGGCGAAGGAGGTCGTTGGCCTTTGTCTCCTTCCGGCCCAGGGGGACGATCTGAAAAACAGGAAGCGTTTCATCACATCCGTTCCAAAATGGGCAGGACCTCAGGCAGCTTCGGAGAGAAAGACTGAGGCAGAAACAGGCAAGCAACTTATATCTGTGGGGTCCTGGGTGCTCTCTGAGCTGGGTTGTTTTCTTACAGATGTTTCATGACCCAACTAGGGAACATCATCAGGGCCAGAAGGGGGGGGGGTTGCATTGATGATGTTACCTAAATGGGTCCTGAAATGTCTGCAAGGAAAGCAAACATGCTCAGGGAGCACCAAGGACCCCTCCTCCTACTCCCCCTCCTCTCCAGAAACCCTCTGCTGGAGCACAGCCCACCTTCAACTCCTCTGGGGCCCGAGCTTCATAAACAAGTGGTCCTTTCACCAGCTGCAGGTCATGAGTCGCAATGGTGGCTGCTGTTCGCTTCTCACAAAGGTCCTCGTGGAGTTTTGTCTGTTTGTGGGATTAAAAGAAAAACAGCTTTACATTTATTTTGAACTATTCCTTATTCCTGCTCCCAATGGCTTAGTGTCCTTTTCGGAGCCCCACCTGCACAGAGAGGAACCTCTTCAGAGCATTGCCTGTGCTGAAATCCATGCCTTTCACCACACAGCACACAATGTAAGGGCGGACGTCTTTCGCACTGGGGCCGGCTTTCACCACCAACGGTGCCAAGTTGTCAGAGATGTGAAGAATTTTCACAAGCAGTTTTTGGGTGTCTTCCAGTTCGTCATCGCTACCTGTTTTCTTCTTGTTCTTTTCCCGCTTCTTTTTCCGGCTTTCTTCCCTCTCGGCGCCACCCTCCTGTTTGCCTCTCCCTCGGCGCAGATACTCCAAGATCGATTTAGTCTGGCAGCCGTTCACCATCTTCTCCAGCCGTTTGTCCTTGAGGGCGTTGCCTTTCAGGTTGACGTCCTTCAGCTTTGGGCAGTCGGCCAGCTCCGCTGGGATTTCGGAGAGCTTGTTATTGGAGACGTCCAAAGTCTGGAGAAAGAAAACAGAGCTAGCTATTTCAACCAAGGAAAGAGTGCAAAAGAGAGCAAATCCCTAGGGCAGGAGTCTTCAGACTGGGCCCTTTTATGACTTGTGGACTTCAACTCCCAGAATTCCTCAGCCAGCCCCCCCCCCGCTCGAGCAGGAGACCGTTCGCTGTCCATTCTCTTCCTGAAGGCCTCTAGCGATGGAGCATCCACAGCTTTTTAAACCGTTCCACCGATTGTTTTCACTGCCAGGAAATTCCTCCCCATTTTGAGTATGGACCTCAGAATACAGTATAACAGAGTTGGAAGGGACCTCGGAAGGTCCTCTAGTCCAACTGCAGCTTGAACAGGAGACCCTATGCATATGTAAGCCTCTGCTTTAATGGAGAGTCTGGAGGATCTACCATGCCGGCATCCCCTCCCACCTTGGCTCACCTTCAGCCCGGCCAGGCGGGCCACCTCGGCGCCCAGCACCTCCAGCTCGTTCTCGGCTGCCTCCAGCAGGCCCAGCAGCGGCAGGGGCGAGGGCGGCGGGCCGGGCCGGCGACCCCGCTGAGCGGGCGGCGGGGGCAGCATCGTCCCCGGGAGGGCCCGCAGCCGGTTCCCGCCCAGCAGCAGCTCCTGCAGCGCGGGGGCCGAGCGGGCCAACCCGGGGCCCAAGCCGCGCAGCCGGTTGCGGCGCAGGTTTAGTACCCGCAGCTCGGGCAGGGCCGGCGCCTCCCCGCCCACCTCCTCCTCCCCGGCCCCGTCCAGCCCGCCCAGCTGCGGCGGCAGCTCCTCCAGGCCATTGTCCGACAGGTCGAGCGACCGCAGCCCGATCGGGAGCAGGCGCCCGGCCAGGGAGAGCCCCGCCGGGCCCAGCGCGCAGCCGGGCAGCGCCAACGCCTGCAAGCCCGAGAGAAGGCCCAGCGCCGCACCGGGCTCGCGTAGCTCCGGGCAGCCGCGGACCTCCAGAGAGCGCAGCGCCGCGCCCAGCTCGCCCAGCGCGGCCGGAAGGCGACCGCCGGCCTCGCGGACCCGCCGCTCCAGCGCCTCGCCGGCCTCCAGCCGCATTTCCCGCCGCCCGCCCGCCACGGCCGCCGCCAGCTCGGGCCAGCACTCCTCGACTCCCCCGGGCGCCGCCATGTTCGCTCGCTCCGCCGGCCGCTTCCGGCGCGCGCGGATGACGTCCTCTACGGTCCTCTTTCCCGCTACGTCACGTCGATTCCCTTCCCCGCTCGGCTTCTTTTGCGCAGGCGCCGAGACATTTTAGGAGCGATGCTTCTCAAGTTGGGACTGTTTTTTAAGATGGGCGGACTTCCTGGCTGGGGAATTCTGGGAGTTGAAGTCCATCCACCTTTCAGACCTTAAAAGAGATTTTTTTGCCCTCATTGATCTGTGCCCGAGCTGGTTCCAGATCTTCCTTCCAGTGGTGCTGCTGGTGCTCCCCTTCTCCTTCCTAATGACTGATCAGAGCAACGAAACAAATTTAACAAAGAAATCAATAAATATTCCCTGGGTGAGGAATTCTGGGAATTGAAGTCCCCAAGTCCCAGTTTGGAGACCCCCGGATTAGTGGCATCAAGGAAGTGCCAAGCCCTACACGGACCTTCTCCAGGGCGATGTGTCCCAACTAGGTCTTCTAATGCTGCCTCTGCCCATCATGGTCTCTTTTGGGTTAACCTAGCCAGCATTGATCCCAAGCAAGCCCATAGAGCTTCTCCAGAAGGATCCTCCAGGTCTTCCAATGGCATCTCCTTCCTCACTGCTATAATTGAATCTGTCTACCTTGTTGCCGGGGATCTTCTCCTGCAGGGTCCTCGGTGCTCTCTGAACTTGGCTGTCTTCTTGCAGATGTTTCATGACCCAACTGGGGAGCCTCGTCGATGCTTCTGTAGATCCATCTTCACCAGCACTGAATCTGCTCCCTGGTTGGGTCATGAAACGTCTGCAAGACAACTACCAAGGACCCCATAGTCCACTGTCCCCCTCTTCCTCTTTAGAGACCACCCCCTCCCTTCTAGCACGGATAACTTTGGATCACAAAATGTCTACAAGGAAACAACCAAGCTCAGAGAGCACCAGGGACCCCTCAGTCCTTCTCTCCTCTCCTCACACCCAACTCCCTTCTAGCACTGAAGAGGTTCGCTTGTTGGGTCACTGCGTGGACAAATGGCTGCTGTTTTATAGGCAAGAATTTTATGTTTGTTGTTGCTTCCTTCCTAGGGCTGAGAGGGAGGGACTGGCCCAACTTCACCCATCTGACTCTGTGTCTAAGTGGG
Organism: Crotalus tigris; assembly: GCF_016545835.1. Classification (NCBI taxonomy): domain Eukaryota; kingdom Metazoa; phylum Chordata; class Lepidosauria; order Squamata; family Viperidae; genus Crotalus; species Crotalus tigris. The sequence goes on along the minus strand of NW_024098092.1, from coordinate 5,814,805 downwards.
ACTAGAACTCACGGTCGCCGTGTTTCTAGCCTGATGCCTTAAACGCGATACCCAAATGGCTCTTAGTTCTAAAACACCAATTTGTTTTGAGCCGAGAATGATGCTGCAAAAACAGTAATAAAAAAACAGAACTGGATGAGCAGAAAACAGACGTATAAAAAGGACCGGACACCCATTAGCTGAAATTCAGAGCTTTATTATCAGTTAAATACAAACAGGAGTGTAACGTGATTCTATGTAGCACGGTGCCAGCAGAATTCTGGAATCAGACCTGCTATCCAGCTTATTTGCTCTTAAAACAGTCGGAATAAAAACGGCCCCCATCCCTCAAGGACTTAACCGATTCCTTTGAGGTAGGGCTCCACTTTGGCGAATTGAAAGGATTCCCCCCCCCCACAAGATGTGCTTTTCAAACTTTGAGACGGGCCAGAGGTTTCTCCACAAGGCCCGCAGATGATGGAGAAGGTACTTTTTGATTTTCCATAATCTTTCTTTCCCAACTGTTTTGTCATAGAGGACAATAAATAGCAAGCGGGTTCACAGCATAATAGAAAGTGCTCGTTACAATTCCTACATGTGGACCCCAACCCCAGACAAAGTGGCTCAGCGGAGCCCCCCCAATCAAGTCATAAACCCTGATCTTCATGGAGTGCCCTTTAAAAAAAGGAATGCTGATTTCCTGCAACCTGGTTTGATTTAATAACCCTCTTAAAATAAGATTCTTGCCTGTCCTGAGCAAATTAAGATAGGATGGGGAGATGACATAAGGAGACTGAGGTATCTGTCAGAAAACAGTATTTTTCTATATATTGATGCATTTCAGAAACCTGTGCATAAGCCCTTGGTTGAGATACCTCAAAGAGATACAAATCAATTTGTTTTTTTTAAAAAAATGCCTTTTTGTAAAAAAATAAAAACAAAAAACGCTACCCGTCTTTTCAAGCGAGGTTTGGAAGGATAAGACCAAGAAGAGATTTTTCTTTACTTGATTAGGATTCTATGCATAATTTCTACTTCCTTTGCTCAGTTGTTTATAAAACCTTTCCTGCCTTCGAAAAAGGGAACTGCTTTTTATTTCTCTGGATAGGCTCCTGACAGGGCTGCAACCCTGAACAAAGTTAACTCCATTTTGGTGACTTTCAGGACATCATAATTAACCCACCCAACCGCTCCTTGAGGCATAAAAAGCCAAAATAATGCCAAAAAAACCCCTGCATTATTTTTTCTTTTTGATCAAGCCTGCAAGGAAAAATTTTCAGATTTTGCCAGGCTGGGCAATGGGGAAAGCTTGACCCTTAGGGTCAGGAGTTGGCTGCTATTGCCAAAAGGCCTTGGCCATTCGCAGGTTTAATTTTTTACTTTGCAGGACTCTGTTTGGCCTGCCTTCCGGGGAAAGAGTGTGGAGTGTGTTGAAAAGCCCTTTAAGGGTTCCTACCCTTAAGCAACACATCTTACAAATTCTGACAGCTCTACTATCTGCCAGAGATAGGAGCTTCTAATCTGCCTTCTGCCTTGGTTTTAATTACTCACCTAGGGAATATTTACTGATTCGTTAAATTTATACACCGCCCCACCTTACAGGTGCAATCTTGGGGTACCCACGTTGTAGCTGCTCCGTCGCTGGAGGTTTTTAAGAAGAGACTGGACAGCCATGTGTCTGGGATACTATAAGGTCTCCTGCCATGGACAGAGGGTTGAGCTAGAAGACCTCCAAGGTCCCTTCCAGTCTTGTGATTCTATGTTTGAATCAGATGGAAGACCATTAAAGAGAGAAGCAACCTAGAACTACGGAGAAATGTCTTGGTTGTGAGACCTGTGAAGCAATGGAAGAGACTGCCCTCCATCCCTGGGGGGGGGGGGTGTCTTCAGCCATTTGACTGGGTTGGTATAAGGTCTCCTGCTTCAGCAGGGGGTTGGTCTAGATGTCCTCCAAGGCCCCTTCCAACCCCATTATCCTATATAGATATTGGAGTGCAGATGTTGTAAATAAGAGGTGTGGGGGGGGCATTGGCGGAGGACAGCCCCTTTCAGACCGCTGCTGGGCCCTCCCCCTAACGCAAGCCCTACTGCAGTGGAAGAAAGAGTACGTGGCCCCTGGGGGGGGGGCGGGAGGGCAAAGAAGGGATCGGCGTCATCGCTTTGCATACGTTCTGCCAGTATTTTTATTCAACCCTCCTCGTGGGGTGGGGATTTTGCTCCCCACCGTGGGCGACCGCAGCTTCACTCCCAGGGGTCCCGACCGGTTCAGGACGGTTCCGCCAGCCCGGCCTGCAAAAAGTAAAAAGAAGAGAAAAGGGTGTGTCTGTGTGTGCATTTAACCCCCCTCTGAGGAAGAGATGGGAAAATAGGAAGGGGGGGGGGAGCTGCTGTCTCCACCATTCAAAGTCTGCTGCCAGTGATGGGCTCAAGGTACGTAACTCGAGGATTACCTGTAAGTACCTGGGGCTAGTAAGACACGGATTCCCAGCTGAAAGTGCCAGCTGTGCGTTTGGTAGCCCTGATTTCTGGGGAGAAATGAGGGCACCCCAGTTTATGGGGGGGGGGAGAAACACGAGGGGGTCTTTACCGGTGACGGTCTGCGTGGGCAAGGTCTTGTTCAGAGAAGGCAAGCGCCTCGGGTTCATGCGGCAGCCGTCTCTGCCCATCAGGTGCACCTTCCAGGCCTGGGGGGGCGAGGGGGAGGGAGAGAGGGGAAAAATGGTTCAGAGGGTCTGAAGGAGGAAGAGGAGGATCAGCGGACGACAGGCTGGCAACCCCCAGCTGAAGAAGGGAGGTTGGGTGGCAGTGGGGCCTCCCCTGGTGTGTTGGATTGTCCCATAGCCCCTTCCCCTCTTTCACTGAGTCAGGCCCTGTCCTTGGTCCTGTAGGACAGGAAGAGGACCCTTCCCTGGTCCTCCCCCCCCACTCTGTTATCCTGAGGAGCGGCCCCTCCCTCCACGCCCGCAGCTCTCACCTCCTCGCCTGGGGTAAAATTGTCGTGGCATAACGGACAGCGGTTGGCCACTTTCTCAGACTTGGCCGCTGGAGAGAAGAGACGGGAGACGTCAGCCTCTGGGGGAGGGTCCCAGAGGCCCAAAGGACCCCCCCCCAAAAGGGAAAAAAAGGACTGACGGTTGCAGGATCTCCCCTTGACGTGCCGGGCCAGCTCCTCCTTCGGCAGGGCCTCGCAGCAACGGGAACACTTGGCAAAGTTGTCCTTCTTCTCACACTCTGTCAGCAAGTGCTCGGTCAGGCTGGCGATCTCCACCACCTGCCCGGTGGGGGGGGGACACAGAAGAGGTCCTTGATCTGAGACGATGGCGAGATCTGTGTGTGTGTGTGTCTGTGTGTGTCTCCCCCAGGCTGGCAAGAGAACCCCTGGGCTCCCCCAAAGAAGCGAGGCCTGCGTTCCCAACCCTTTGGGGCCAGGTCTCTGTGAGCAACTAGCCTAGACTGGTTTGCAAACAGGTTTGGTGTTTTTTTTGTTTTTTTTTTCAAAATGAACATGGCGGAATAACGAATGAGCGGAAGGGAAGGGCAGGCTGGACGAGAGAAACTGCAGTTGAATCTCCCCTCAAAACCTCCAACGATGGAGCACCCGCAGCTCCAGGAGGGAAGCTGTTGGGGGAAGGTGGGAGGGCTCACCTGCTTGCAGAAGTCACACCTGGTCAGCATGGGGCAGTGCTTCCAGTAATGGAGGTCCAGCCCTTCCTCGGTGAAGGAGTCGTCTCTCTCCCCACAAAAGATACAGAGGCTGACAAGGAGGAAGGAAGAAGAGGGAAAATGACAAATTAAGACCCAGGAAGGAAAGAAGGAAGGAAGGAAGGAAGGAAAGATTCTTACATTCCCACAAACAATCTTAGACCCAACCCATCTTGAATTCTGTTGACTCTTATCTAGTGCCAATTTTAGTGCTGACCACTGCTGGACTAGGTTCTGGTGGAGAGGCAGGAGCAATAAAGCAGCTTAGCTTGAATGTATGGTTTGTCCACCCAGCAGGAGGGGAAGAATGCTCGTCCTCCTTAAAGGCAGGGAGACTGGCCTTACTGCCTGCCGGCCATCCCATCCCCAGGGCTAGGCCGGCCCCACCAACGACTCACTTGTCCAGGTAGTTGGCAACCGATGAGTGGTCATCCAGAGGATCTGCCGGGACGGGCTGGGCAGCCTTCTTGGACGGTTTCTGCAAATCCCTGTCTTTTTCCTAAAAAGAAATTAAGAAAGTCAGAAGCAACAGAAAGGCCGGATCTTTGCTGACAGCCAGCTTAATTAACGGGGCAGAAAAGGGGGTTCTGTCGGTACCCCTGAAACCTGCATGGCAGCTGACAATTTAGGGCCCCCCGAGCAACAGCAGGAGGCAGGAGCTGCCCTTCTCAGGCTGACAGCCCACAGGTGTGCTGGAGGGCAACATCTGGTGAGACCCATGCTGGCTGGGGACGATGGGCATTGTCAGGCTGCCTTGGATGCCCCTGGATACCTTGTCGGCTTGGGCGTCCGTCTGCATCTCCTTCAGGGCTGCCACTTGACCTTGCAAGGCCTTGATCTCATCTTTCTTCTCCTTCTCTGCTTCCTCAGTCGCTGACTTCTTCTGGGCCTGTTCAGACAACCGTGGAGCCCCTGAGCCAGCATCAGGCACGGCACGGAAGGCTCCTGTAGAATGGGGATCCTCTCCACCTCCTCTCTGCACCCCCCTTCCTTCTAGCACTGATGAGGCCACCTAACCGGGTCATGAAATGTCTTCAAGAAAGCCACCAAGCCCAGAGAGCACCAAGGGGCCCCTGTCCTCCTCCATTCACCTAACCCCACTCCCTTCTAAGACTGACGATGTAATCTAGCTGGGTCATGAGACGTCGGCACACACTTGGACCTCTAAGAACTGGGCCAGGGCTTTTCAGAATGAACCATGCAGACCCACAAAACACCCACATGGGCACAACACTTCCTTGGGATGAAGGCCGGACTCCTGACGAAGGCTCCTCCCTTACTTTGAGCTCAGCGTCGGTCAGTCGGCCGTCGATTTTAGCGAAGCCATCGAACAGGGTCTTGTACAGCACATTCTTCCGGGTGTTGGCGTCGTCGGGGGGCAGATAATCCAGGATGTTGTCTTGGTGCTGCCGATACATGTCCAAGATGATCCGGAGAGCCGTTTCCCGCACCTCGAAGACACGGTGCTCCAGAGCTCCTGTGGCAAACTGAGACCAGAAAGCTTCCCAATCAGGCTCAAAGGTGAGCATCTGGCATAATCATTTAGGATCTGCAGCGACAAGGAATCTGAGAACAAATTGTGGGAGGTTATAGGACCTCAGAGTTCTTACTCGCATGACGTTATCGACCGTGAAGCCGGAGTTCTCGGTGCCCAGGTGTTTCAGCAAGCGTTCCACCAGCTCCACCTGGCTCATGGCGAGGTGTGTAGGGCAGTGGGGCCTCAGGGGCTGCACCAGGTGGGTAGGGATGATCTGCAGAGGCTTCACTTCGTTGCAAAGGGCCATCTCCTGCAAAGAGGCAGGGCAGCTTACTGATTCATTCAGAAAATCCAAATCCAAAATCCAAAAGAAAAAAAAAAAAACGTTAACAGAGAAAAAAACTAGGCAAGGACATAAAAAAATAAAATAAAATGTGAATTTTTAAAACCGCATGGAAATTTCAGTAAAAGACGAGTCTCTGGCCACACTGGGGATGGAATGTCAACCAATCGGCTGCAGAGTTTCCCTGCAGGTAGACTCACCTGGATGAAGTTGGCGGAGGCTGTCCGAAGGCGGGCCGAGGAGTCCCCCGTGCGGGAGAGGAGGTTGGGGAAGGTCCGCTCCAGGCAGAAAACGGTCTCCTGCTTGCCCAGTTTGTGCTTGGGGATGTACTGTGTGATGCTCATTTTCAGGAGCTTCAAGGAGGCGTGGAAAACCTGCCGCGTTTGAAGAGAGGAGGACAAGAGAACAGCAACACAGAACCCTCCAGGTGAGCCGTTCTCAGTTTCGAAGGAACCTCAACCAGCTGCTTTTCTTCTTCGCGTCAGCTGGAAGCGGGACGCAGGAGACCGGGGGATGGGGCAGAGCTTTGGGGAACCGGGGGGTGGGTGGGGGGGATAAAGAGCCCCTACCCAGGTGACCCCAACCCTCTCGGCCTCCCGGTTTTCGCCTTCCCTCACCGAAGAGACGATATCTTTGATGGCCCTCACGACGAGGAAGACGGCCCCTCGGAGCATGTTCTTGAGCTCCTCCTTGGGGGTGCTGGTGGGAGCCTCGATCATTTTCTTGTAGATGGCCAGCAACGAGTCCTCGCGATACGACCAGGTTTTGGAGTAGGCGCCGGCCACCTGGGCAAAGCAAGGCGGGAAGGAAGGAGAGGGGCCTGGCGGGAGACCGAGAGCTGCCCTCTGCTAGCCCTAGGGAGTCCTCCAGTTACGGCCATTTGTTTAGTGACGGTTCAGAGTTACAACGGCCCGGGAGAAGCGAGTTAGGGCCGCATTTCGCACTTACAAACCCTGCAGCGTCCCCCAGGGTCATGCGATCAAAATCCAGACCCTTGGCAATTGGTTCATATTTATGACGGTCGCATAAAGGGGCTCACGTGATCCCCTTTTCGACATTTCCGACCGACAAAATCAATGGGGAAGCCAGATTCCCTTCACAGCCTGTGGGTGTCCCGTCCCCCTCCCGTCCCAAAGTCCAAGAGCTCCGGACGCCCCTCCCTGACCCCTGACCTCCTCCCTCCCTCTTTACCAGCGTCTCCCCGAAGACGTCGATGGAGGTGCTGGCCTCCCGCAGGGCCTTCTCGGTCAGAGGCTCCGGGTCGCCCACCGCCCCGCCCCTGGCCGTGTCCCCGGCCTCTTCCTCGGTCATCTCGGGCTCCAGCAAGGGAAAGCCCTCCTCCTGCTGCCGGCGGATGGCCGGGAGGGGCCGCTCGTCGTAAGGTAAGAACTCGACCTGGGAGAGAAGGGCCCGGCGGTCAAAGCTGGTGGCCGCAGAGCGTCCCTCCACGGTTGGAGTGCAGCTCCCAGAACCCCCAACGGCACTCTCAAGTCGAGCAAGCTTGGCAACCAACGTGGGAAGGGGCCACGTTTGCACAGAGCGAGAATGGGAGGGGGGCCAGGGTTGTGTCTAGGGCTGGAGATGTGAAGGTCAGGAGAAATCTGTGGGAAAAGGTCTCCCGCTGGAGAATTTGGTACTTGAGGAGAGGAAGAAGGAAGGGTAAAAAGGAGAGAAGGAAGAAGAGTGAACGATAAAAGGAAAAGAAGGAAGAGAGAAAAGGAAGAGGAGCGAAGGAAGGGGCGTGGCTAAGGAAAGGGGGCGGGAGAAGCAGGACCGAGAGCTGACCCAAACTTACGCTGATCTTCGGGAAGGCCTCTGCAGCGTTGGGAGCCGCCCGTGCCAGCGGGGGAGAGAAGGCCTGAGAAGGGGCCGGCTCAGGCGAGGGGACTTCGGGGGGCTTCTCGGGGGGCAAGGAGGCGGGGCTCTCTGGCTCAGCTTTCTCCCGCCAGGGGGACGGCAGGGGCTTCTTCTGCTGGAGGGTCGTGGTGGGCTGAGCCACAGGCTCGAGTGGCAGGTCAGGTAGCCGCCGGATCTGAGTGTATGAAAGAAATTCGTTCATTCATTCCAGAATGGAAAGATTGCAGAGAAGGGGATTAGAAGAGAGTAAACAAGCCACAATGGGGATACACATCAAAAGGAATGCATTAGAGTTGGGAGTTGAAGTCCACACATCTTCACGTTGCCAAGGTTGAGAAACTCTGATCTAAAATAACTATGGGCCTACAATATCCTACAACTCCCAACCTCTGACCTAGTCTTGGGAGAGAAGAACAGTTTTTAATGGGGGTGGGTTCTTTTAAGCGGGTGGGGGGTTGCCAAGGGTCAGCTTCCAGAGGGGCTTAGGGATTCCTTCCTGGAGATATTCCACTTACCGCGAGATCTGGGTCCAAGAGGTTATGAAGCTCCAACTGCTGGTAGACCTTGACACGATAGTCTTCCATCTGCTGCTTCTTCTGCTTGGCCAAGTCGTAGTCCTCCCTCTTGACGGCACACCGTTTCTCCACCTCGTAGCGTCCCAGCCGCTCCCCGACCTGAAACAAGAGCCCGGAGTGGTTCAATTGGTCATAGCAGAGAAAACTTCTAAAGCACGGAGCAAGTGAGCACCCAAATATCCAACGGAGAACATTAATAATTAAATGAGTGGATTGGGCATTGCTGCCACAGCCATTCATCCAATGTACACACAAAGACAGGTAAAACTAGACCAATCTTGGTTAAGGAACCTGGTTACTCCAGTCCAACAAGCAGAACTTTTGATATTCAACAGAGAACAATCCCTCACAAGTTTTGCATGTCCAAGAGAACGAGAAAGGAAGGACCTCAAGGCAGCCGAGTCCCTTTCCACCTCTCCCGGTGGGACGCCTTCCCCACCCTCCCTCAGCCCCTGCTACCTTCTGCAGATCTGCGATGGCTTGCTTGAGCTTCTTGGCGTGATCGTAGTGTTCCTGGCGCACCGCTTCGTGCTTCTTCTCGTCCAGCTTGCGAATGATCTGGGCCACTTCCGGATCCTGGTACATGTCAAAGGCCAGATCATCCAGTGGAGAAATGGCGTCGGCCTTCCTGGAATGAAGGGGAGAACGGCAGTTTGGGATGGTGCCATGAGCACGGCCGTTGGGAGGGAGGGAAGGAAAATGGCCACGGAGAGGCCTCCCAGTTAGGCCATCCTCACCCAGGGTAGCTCCCGTCCAAGGCCGAGTCATCCAAATTGCTCCCTAGATAATGGTCGATCAGCTTCTCCCTGGAAGACTTGAAAACAAAACAACAACAAATAGAATTTTTAGCTGGAATGGGCACAATGTGGGTGAATGACAGCAACACTTAAATATACAACAACAACAACAAAAACAGAACTGGAAGGGACCTTGGAGGTCTTCTAGTCCAACCCCCTGCTCAGTCCAACCCCTCCCTCCAAATTTCCCAGACTCACCTGGCTGTTCTCAGGGCTCAAATCTGCAGGTTCCCCAATGATATTTATTGCCACAAGAGCAACCTGGAAAAACAAGAGACTCAGTTGGGAGGGTCTGCTGGGATTCTGGAAAAAAACATCCCCCTCCAGTTCACCAAAAGTGTCAAGAGATTAAATTTACAGCCAATTTTTTTTGGGGGGGGGGGGAGAAAAAAATCTTCCTCAGGATCAAGAAGGTGAGGGACGGCTTTTTTTTAAAGCACAGCTAGGGAAGTTATTCTAAGCTGCTCCCATTAACCATCTTGGGGTTAAATTTGTTTTACCTGGCTGTACAGATTGTACCGATTGGCGTAGTTTTTGTGGAAAGTCAACTTTAAATATTGTCCGACTGCATCCACGTAGACGGATTTCAACTCCCGGGCCCGATAGCTGGTCTTTTCGTTATCGGAAAGGGAGACATAACTGTAGAAGTGGGGGGGGGGAAGAGGTTTAATGCAGATTATATTTTACAAGTATTGTGAACCCTGCTGGATTATCACCTGCCTTCAAAAGCTCAATATTTTTCTAAGAAAAAAGATATCTGGAGTGAATTAGTCAGCTGCCAATACAGAAGGTTTGTGTGGAAGTGTTGGGTGAACCTCCGTCTTTTTCACAGACACTCTAAATTTAAAATTATTAGCTTGAAATCCTAAGCTATCCACAAATTCTCTCTCAAGTTCCAGAGGAAAGGAGACCAAGCAGAGGGTCAGCCTGTCAAATGTGTGTCTTAGGATCTGCAGCTGCTTATTTGGAACTGCACCTTGCTTTTATAGTTTGATCTGGAATCAGCGATGGAGCTGGGACCACTCACCTCCTGCTTCCACTGGGTGACCCCTAAGGGACTCAGGCACGAATACCGACACATCTCAAGAGAAGTAAAAGCTCACCCCAGCCTCTGGAATCGTTCCGATTTGTAGGGCGCAAAATAATCGGGCAGGTTTTCGCTGATGTAGAACTCAATTTTGCTGGAGATCATATACTGGTGAGCCAGGAGTTGCAGCTTTCGAATTCGGCACCGTTCCACCATCTGGAGGACTATTTCTTGGGGATATTGGCAGAGTCTGAAAATAAAGAAAAAGAGAGGCCTTTGATTTCCCATGCCAGGGTTGAAATGGAGGGAATATTATATTACACTCAATGACCAGGGGAAGGAAGGAAGGAAGGAAGGAAGGAAGGAAGGAAGGAAGGAAGGAAGGAAGGAAGGAAGGAAGGAAAAAAATATCTAGAATTTCTTGGGGCCTGACCTTGATGACCTCCATCCATTGACCGTTGGCGCGTGCACCATCAGTTCCTTGGCACTGAAGCCATCCTCATGTCCGGATGAACTTATAACAATGAACCCAATCTTGTGTGGCATCCTGCTCTCTTGTGCTAACTGGGAAGAAAGAACAGCCAAGTTTTAGTAAAAGTACGGATTTCTCATCAGCAAAGAATACAGCGTTTTAACTTCATGGTCTGAATGCAAGCAACTCTGAATGTTAGTCAAAGGCCCATCTTACATTTTTGAATTTACTGTCTTTTATTTGCTGATTTTAATTAATTGGTTTATACAATTGCTCAACTCAGCAAGCGGCTGTGGGAAACCGTGTTAAAAATAAAAATAAAAACAAAAAGGCGTTGGGGCCCTTCATACACCTGGGGCTACGGGCCTGGGCACATGTATTTGGATATTATTAGGGATCACCCAAAAGTGCTTTGAAGATGTAAGTTATTGACACGTTCTGCCCTCCGTCTCAATAAATGACTCTGGGTAGCTACAGAAATCGAAAATTTTTTACTTGTACTGTGTTTGCACGCACAAATGCTTTGCATGTTTTGGAATGGCATGCTTTGCATGTGCTCTGCTTGCATTTGCACGTGTTTTGCATGTATTGGAGTGGCATATTTGCATGCAGGTGCTTTGCATGTATCGGAATGGCATGTTTTGCATGCACGTGAGTTTTGCATGCATTAGATTGACATCCTGCGCTCGCATGCATGTCCCCCCCCTCCCCAGCCCGGCTTCCTCGCCGCCTACCTGGAGCCGATCCGTCCGTCGCGGCAGGCGGGGGCGGCCTCTTCTGCTCGCTCGTCCTTCACCACCATGAAAAGGCCTGCAGGGTGGGGGGACAGCTCGCTTGACTGGCTCCACTCGGGACCGGCGATGCCTCCCCCCGTCCCCGCTAAGAAGAGCCATAATAGTAATAAGACAACACCCCCCCCCTTTCTTAGCCCCCTGTCCGCTGTCCCCATCTAGTCGCGGGCAGTCCCACAAGCCTCCGCCCCGGGAGAGGCCCCGCCCCTTCCCGCCCGCCCCAAGGGAGTCCCCCCAGCCCCCCCGGTTGGAGGGGAGCCGGAGAGAAGCCCACCCGCCTCGCCCCCCTGCCCTCCTACTTTATTCCGGCTCCATCACTAGGGCCTCTGTTCCCCTAGCAACCGCTTCGACTCGACTGCGCAGGCGCGTGTGCGGCGGTACAGTGGCGGCCGGTGGGAAGGGAAGGACGAACGAGCCAGGGAGAATCGGAGGCTTCTGACGCCACGTCCGGTGACGGAGCCGCCCGGCCAATCGGAGCGCAGGAGGCGCCGGGCGCTGTTTCCGGCGCGATGGCGGCCAAGGCTTTCAAAGTGCGGACGGGGCCCGGAGGGCGCAAATACGGGCTGGCGGCCAGGAGCCTCCCGGAGCTGCTGCTCAAGGCCTGCCGGCTGGAGGTGGGCGGGCGGGCGAGGCGGGCCGGGAGGAGGAGGAAGAAGGGGTGGGCGACGCCGGATCTCTGCCTGAGCACCGCTTCCCTTGACGGGCTTTTCCGCTTCCCCACAGCCGCCCTCGGTGGCGGGCTGCCGGCTCGGCCGCTACGAGGATGGCGTCGAAGTCAGCGAGGAGGCTTTCCGCGCCCTGCCCGAGGACGCCGAGCTGATCCTGCTGCGCCCTGGGGAGGAGTGGAGCGGATGTGAGTGGGGGACACAGAAACACACACACAACCCACAACAAGGCCCCTGTCCCCTCTTCCACCCAGTCCCAAGTAGGGTTGGTTTCTAGCGCTGCTAGAAATTTAGAAAAAAAACCTTCCCTCGATGAGGACTAGTGCCTTGACTGTCTCCACGAATGCCACCCTGAGGACTAGCAACTTGACGTACGAGGAAATGTGCAAACCTCAAAGATTCTTTTACATATACGTAAACGTGTGTGTGTGTAATATATATTATGTACAATATATGTACAATATATATCTATACACACACAGATGCATATAAATACAGACACACACACAGATTGTCATTACCATCTGCCAGAAGGAATAATGGTTGCTTTTTCGCCGTTCCTTTCCTCCTTGCAGACGTCGGTGAGATCGAGCGCTTCCTGAGCACTTTTTCCAGCTGTTCCTCCGGCGTCGTCCGCGCAGCTCAGGGGCTTCTGTCGGGTGAGGAGGCTCCTAAGAGGTGCAGGTTACTGGCTGACCTGATTCAGAACCTCAATGAAAACATTTCTGCAGAAAGTAGGAAGGAAGACGAGACGTGGTTTGAAGGTCAGTTCTGAGCTGACGTTTTCTGACTGCCTGGTGTATGGGTGAAAAAATGCTCAGGATGTCAAAAGAGTTTTGGGAAACACAACCTTAAGGACTAGAAACTTGACAATCCCATTCAGCTTTGCAATGTTTCCTACTACTGAGGCTCCAAGAGCCTTTTTGGGGAAAGCAGGGGACTGATGGAATCCGTTTCCCACCATTCCTAGGGGTTGAATCTCGGTTTAAAACCAAGTCCAGTTACATGCGCCATAGTTGTGAGAGCAGAATCCGTGGATACATGAAAGAGGTAACATGGCTTGCAAAACTCCCTATCCGGTCTTTCTTTTGACCTTAGATTCTTGGAGGCAAAGTCTGCCTTCACAATACCTACCATATTAACAAACTATGCTTTATGCTTTCACCATTCGCACCCAGGGTTTGAATTAGCATTTAATCAGCTCGGTTTGCAAAAATCGCTGTGAAGTTTGCTTTTGTGAGCGGACTGGCAAGGACGCTCAACATCTTAAACATCTTTAAAGCTTGTGTTTCTCCCGCCAAAGGTTGGGGCTTACATTTCCACTGTCCCTCCCGCCCTCCAAATGAAATTCAGCGGGATCGCTGAAGTCATGCTGGAGAAGCTGAAGTTGGAAAAATATAATGGCTTTTATTTTGACCGGAAGGAAGAGACCAAGTGCCGTCTCTGCACACCGGAAGGCTGGTTCTCTTGCCAGGTAAGTTGCAAGGAAATTGAAGCCAGTGGACGAAGCAAAGGCATTGAGCGTTTCTACTTCCCTTTCCGAGTGGCATTGACTGGTTCACCCTTCCCAAAGTTGAACCTTGAGTCAGGCATCGCAGGAAGTGTGGGAGAGGGAGGGTCTTTCAGGCTGGTGCCCACCGGCACGTGGCTGGCTTTACAGAGAGGCAAGCTACCCCACCTATAGTGATGGTGCCAAAATAAAACCTACAGACAGTTTTCGGCTTACAACAATTCATTCAAATGGTCTTAAGTCCCTTTTTTCAGTGCCGTTGACACGGTCACTAACAAACTGTTGTAAGTTGAGGAGTGCCTATATTCATCTTTGTGTGCCCCTTGGCTGCAGGGCCCCTTTGACGCTGAAGACTGCTCCCGGAGACACTCCATCAACCCTTACGGGAACAAAGAAAGCCGAATCCTGTTCAGCACCTGGAACCTCGACCACATGTAAGCCCTGGAACACAATTCCCCCCCTTCTTTTTGTGGCCACAGACCCCCTCACACAGCACCGATTTGGCACTAGTCCTCAAGATGTTATAAATACCCCTGGATTAACATCAAGGGAGTGAAATGACTTAATCTTCTTTTCTGTTTCAGAATTGAAAAGAAACGGGTGATCCTTCCCACCTTAGCGGAGGCCGTGAAAGGCTGCGACGGGAAGGAAATTGACTGGGAATATTTTTACCGGCTCTTGTTCACCACAGATAATTTGAAACTGGTGCACATTGTGTGCCACAAGAAAACGGTCCACAACCTCGGCTGCGACCGAACAAAAATCTACCGTAAACGAAAGACCGGCTGGAAGGACAGGCTTCTTTGCAACCACACCCCAAGCCCCCGGGTTCAAATATCGAAAACGAAACGAAAAACCGATGCCAAACTTTCCAGAAATAGGACAATGAAAAAAAGCACCCCGTAGCCAACAAGGGATCTGCTTAACGGCTGTGCCGTTTGCTTAATGACTGCTGTAAAAGAGGTTGTAAAGTCAGGTGGACTCAACGAGATGACCTGCTTTATGACCGTCACTGTGAACAAAATTGCAGGGAATTATCTGTCTAGAAATTTTGCCTGGCCAGGGAGCCACTTTTTTTTTATTTAAATGATCGTTTTTACTCCATTTTTTTAAAAGACTGAAAATAAAAAAAATAGATTTTTTAAAAAATTAAATAAAAAAAATGATGAATATTGTTGCTTGTCTTTCTTTTTCTTACCTTCTTCTATTCATTAAAGGCCGCAATCTGGTAGCCCCCTTGACCACTGCCGCCATCTTTCTTTTGGGCACGGTTATATATGACAGTCTCTTCCAAGCCTAGCAGCTCCTTCATTGTGAAGCTTTTTTCAGCTTTTTGATTCCAGTTTAATCTCTTAATTGCCTAAGGATCATATGCAGTGCTGTGTTTCCTAAGAATTTTAAACATTAAGTCAGGGTTGAGGTAGGAATGGCCATCTTTAAAGAGGGTAGGCCCACTTTTCCTCCAGGATGGAACGTAGATGTAGGTAGCGAGTAGATACGCCTGCATTGAATTTACGGGTTCAGATGGCTCTTTCATTTTTTTTTTTCAGCACCAACTTTGAATTTTTGCTAAATGGATGGTCCTAAATTGAGGACTGCTGCTTATACTTCTCTAACCGGTCTACCAATTTGCTGTTTGGGGAAGTGTTCCACCCTGCAGGGTTGTTGTAGACTTCTAAGCCCCAACACCACCTTTTTGCAAAACAGCCTGTGGTTGCCTTGGCAGAGGCTTTTGTGTTGAAAGAGCAAAAATCAATAAAAATGTTATTTGCAAGGATTTGTTTTGCTTTCCAAAACTCCTCGTAGAAATTGCTCCAGCCTCTTTTACAAGTAAAGGGGGGGAGGAAATCCTTTTTTTTTTTTTAACCCAAGGAATGAAGTCATTCTCTTCCTTGTGAAACTTTTATAATTGAGAGATGCTTTTAAAAAGCTGGAAGGGACAAAATAATAATAATAAAAATCCCGAAGGGAATGAAGAAATGCAAACTTGGCTGATCATCAAACATCGGCCTGGCCTTGGTTCAATCAAGAGTTGAAAACGAGGCTCTTATTTCACCAAGAAAATAAATCAGAACATGGAAAGTAGAATGACGGGGATGGAAAGGACCTTGGAGGCCTTCTAGTCCAACCCCTGCTCAAGCAGGAGACCTTATCCCGTTCTGGATAAATGGAGGTCCAGGGTCTTCCGGGCCTCTCAGAGAAGTCGCTGAAAGCAGAAAACTTCGAATTTGAAATTAGGGATTGCCAAGAACCATGATGGGAAGCAGGAAGATGGTCAAGTATCTTTTACCAGCAGATGGCAACCATCGCCCAGAAATGAAAGGGCTGGCTTTTTTTTTTTTTTTCCTCCCCCTTTCCAAGTCCTTTTTCCTAGTTTAACATAGCCTTCATCCCTCTTTGGTCTCTGCTCATCTAAACAAGCCAGCATTACATCTTGGCTAAAGAAAACCACAATGAGGAGCGAAGAATGTCAGAACAGACACACGGAAGTCTTCCTTCCTTCCTCCCTTCCTCCCTTCCTTCCTTCCTTCCCATCTAATCGCTTGGAAGATGCAGAATTGCTCTCCCGTCTGAAAAGAAACTGTTTTTTAGGGAAGGAGTCAAAGCTGGCAAAGGTCCAGGAGGGCCAAGATTCAGCCCTGGACTCTGGGACTATTTGGCCTTCTGAAAAGGCTGCTGGGCGTGGAGAGAAGTTGCTCCTCCACTAAAACTGAAGAAAGAGAGTGGAGCTGCTGTGATTTGGCATGACGTCAGCCGAAGGAAAGCAGAGTTTGTGTGTGTTTCTGCACGGGCAGCCTCCGATTTGGAGATGATGCTGGTTTTATGGGTTGCCTCAAATAAACTCAGCCCCAGTCTGGGGGGGGGGGAGAGAAGCTGCTCCAGGGAAAGCAGAATAAAACCCAACTGGACAGGCTTAAAATGACTCAGCACACACAGACACAGACATACAGATACACACACACACACATACACCTTCAACTGTAGTTCTATTGTATTTCTCCCCCAGACGGTTGCCCCACTTCCCTGAAAGTCTTCCTTCCTTCCTTCCTTCCTTCCTTCCTTCCTTCCTTCCTTCCTTCCTTCCTTCCTTCCTTCCTTCCTTCCCTCCCTCCCCTTTTTCTCTTCCTCCCTGTTCTCCCTTCCTCTCTCAAAATAGCCAAAGCTGCTCAATTTCCCTAACCTAATTCCAGCCTCCCCTCTTCTATATTGGGGAGATGTCATGACGCTCACTGTGGGGGAGCCCTCTTTCAGACCAATATAGCCTTTCGGCCACCCCTTCCCTGCAGGAGAAGCCTCTCTTAGGAGCCATTAAAAGGGTCATTCCCTCTTCGGCCATTGGACAATTAAAAAGAGACACGGGAGGCGAGGTCTCCAGAAGGACTCCGGTGCGATAAAACCCAAATTTTTGGACCCTGCTGTGAAAGGAGATGCTAATTTTTAAGGCTCTCCTTCATACCTTGGCAAGTGTCCCCTCCTTTTGCAGAGTGCCAATTTAGGGGGTGCCCCGCTTGCAGAAAAGAGCAAACCCCTTGCATTATTTACTGGCAATTTCTTTGGGGAATGGGATGCACATGTTTGTGCAAACAGCGCCTGGTCTGGCAGTGGGCGAGGCGCCTGTTTTACAGCGGCCTCATGAAAAATGAAGAGGCTGGGCTGGTTTTGGCGAGGGAAAATGACTTAACCCTGTGTAAAAACGATGAATATTTGATGCTGGAGTTTATTAAATTTCTACAAGCATCAAGCGGAACACAACGCCCTGCACAGATTTTCCTGAGCTGGAATGAAAGGAGGGTAGAATCAGGGTTTACAGATTGTCCTTGACTCACAACCAAACTGGGACCCAAAATTCCTTTCTCTAAGTGAGGCATTTGTTAAGGGACTTTGTTAAACTACTTAGGACCTTTTTAAAGCCTTACAACAGTCCCAGCATCCCCATGGTTATGTCATCAGAATGCAGATACTTGGCAACCGACTCCTATTTATGACGGTCGCAGTGTCCCGGGGTCATGTGAATGCTGCTGTAACTTTGAACCATCGCTAAAGGAACTGTCGTAAGTCGAGAACTTCTTGTAATAACCTGAGATTAGAGAGTTTTGCAAGCTTTTAATCACTTTGGGAAATTTCAAAGACTTAATTTTTCCCCGTTTGGTGGGTATGGAGGGAGGAGAGAGCATGGCAAGTTATACCCACCATTTGCCCTAATTTTCCTGCAAAATAACCTGCTGAAGCCAATTTGGAGAAAGGCTCCAGTATAAAAATCACATTTGGCCAGTCCAGATGGCTGAAGTTATAAATTTTATTCTGTTTTTATTTTCTCTCCCCCCCCCCCAGGTTATATACCATCCCGTCCTCTTGGCTATTTCAAATAATGGCTTCCTTCATCTTACTTCTCATAATATATAACGCCTCGTGCTGCTGCAATGGGATTGCCAGGCTCATTTGTCACGCAGACCTCGCTGTGTGTATGTGTGTGTTTTGTGCCTCTTGTTTTTCTGCAGAGCCATTGAGCTGCATTCAAACCTTTCTCTATTTGCAAGCATAAAACCTCACATTTGCAGCTTGGATTCCAGGTTTTCCTTCTGACACGCAGGTATTTTCACGGCAAATGTTGGATTAAGGCAGGTGATGACTTGGGAAGGAAGGGTGCAGGGCCCCTGGGGCCCCCCGTTAATTTAAAACAAAATGTCACCTGCACAAAGGAGTGGGTTTTCCCCTCCGTGTCCGAGGCAGTGGGGAACACCAATGGCAGGCCTCTCTTCCAGTTAAAATGGATGTGATCGATCTCCGGTGTCGGTGGAGATGGTTGAAATCTAATAAACAGCTGTGTTTTCCTTTCCTGAAATTATTTTTTGGGGAAAAAAATGAAGAAAAGGCTTGCTTAAAAGTTTGATGGCTTATTTTTCCACAGATGCAAGGCGGGGAGGTTTTAGAGATTGCTTGCCTTTCAGACCGGGAGATAGCCAGCCATTTTTCTCCTCAAGGTGTCTAAAAGGAGATGGGTCCATTTTTTTTATAAATTATATTTAATTTATACTTATACTTTTATAAATTATACTTAATTTATAAGTGGCAAATCCTCCTCCTCCTCCTCCTCCTCCCTGCAAACCCCATTCCCTTCCAACACTGATGACATTCCCTAATTTGGTAATAAAACGCCTCCCAGGAAAAAGCCAAATTCAGAGAGCACCAAGGACTCCGTAGTCCATCTCCTTCTCCGCCTTCTCCTGCGGTGAGGATGCTGCAGGATTTTGATTCAGCTGCCTTGCAAAGAGAAGAGACTCATTTTTGAGAGCCGGTGTGCCTAAGGGACCTTAAATATTGCAATGACCTTCTTACTTCGAAGGAGGTCTCCAGATGGGGGACTTTAAGAACGCCTTCTCTAAAAGTCTGGGGTTTTTTTGTTGTTCTTTTTTGCAGTGCATCTCTGGCCCAAAATGTCCAGAAATAGCCACCGAGAACCTATTTAAAAATGTATTTTAAAAAATGCCTTCCCAAAATAGTCGCTGGTGCAAACAGGATGAATAAGGGAATCCTTGCCAGTAATCCTTTCAGCAAGAGGTCACTAATGGATTTCAACCAAGAATCGGTTGGACAAACTGTTTCAGCTAAAACGCTTTCCATTCGAGGCTTCAGGTCAAAAAAATGCTACTCTGGGTACTTGTTTTTCCTGTCCTTAAAAACCGGTCCAGGGCTTTTAATTCTCCATTTAATTCTGATTTTCTTTTGAGGCTTTGTCTCCGTGGTGAACTTTGTATAGAAATTTTTGGGTTGGCTTCTGATCTGATTGACTTGGATTTTAAATCCTGGGCAGTTTATGGACACAACTGAGTAGTTTTCTGCAACAGTAGACCTGGGATCTCCTTATGCTAGATTCGCAAGGGAGAATTTGATCAGGGCAAGATTTGCTCCTCTGGGGATGCCCCAGATCAATTTCTCTCCAGATTTTTGATTTTGTAAGGAACTACACCCTCCAGGATTCTGTGTGAACATTGATTGTTGGGTTTTAAGGGCAACTGGGCCATTTCTTTCCCCAGAAATCTGCTCTTGTTGGAAAGTTGTCACTTCCTATTATGTCAACTCCCTTCCCAGCTCTGCTCGCTTCCTCTCTCTCTCCCTGGAACAATTTGCCAGATCCTAAATAAACTCATCAATTCCATGATCCCCGATAAATCTTCATTACCACACACTTCAGCGGCTGCTCCGAATGTTTCTTCTCTGCCTTGATCAGTCCCCAATTGACTGTTTATTTGTGCTCGGATTGAGAAGTTAATATTTTACCTCTAGTAAACCATGCACCCTATATTTTATTATGGACCAAAAGGGGAGGAAAATCCCACCAGGAATTACAGATAGTGCTCCATTTACAACAGTTCATTTAATGACCAAAGTTATGACAGCCCTGAAAAAAGTGATGGATAACCATTTTTCACACTTAGGACCATGGCAGCTTGGGATCAGAATTCTGTCAGCTTGGCAACTGACTCATATTTATGACTGTCACAGTGTCCCGAGGTGACGTGATCCCCTTTTGTGATCTTTTGGGTCAATGGGGGAAGCAAAACTCACTTAGCAAATTTCTCTCCTTTAGCAGCAAAAAATGGGGGTTCAGTTGCAGTTGTAAATCAAGGACTCCCTCTACATTTAGAAATACCTCTGGCTTATTCAGGACCTTGGACAGCTCCACAAGGCGGCCAGTGGCCTGCAAATCCGATCCCTGCCTGCCCATCTTTGGTTTTTCTTCTCCAATGCAGGCTGCCCTCGACTTACAACCTAAGCCAGACAGTTGTTAACTGAGTTTTGCCCCATTTTACAACCTATCTCGACACCTTCGTTAAGCAGATCCCTGCTGTTGCTAAGTTGCTCAGCAGATCTGCTTTACCCATCGACTTGGTTTTGCTCCAGAAGTGGATCATGTGGCCCTGGGACACTGCAGCCGTCACAAACAAACAAATAAACAAATAAATAACCATTGAACATTTCTGGCCATATGGCTTTAATAAACTGATTTGATGAATCAGCCGCCGAGGGTTCGAATCTTGACCACGGGGAATGCTGCAATGGTCCTAAGCGTGGAAAAACAGTCCCCTGTCCCTTTTTCCAGTGCTCTTGTAACTTTACGAACTGTGGTAAAGGGAGGACGATCTCTAATTCCTGGTGGGATTGTGGTCAGTAAACAAAGTCGAGGACTTGCACTTTGTTCTCGTGACTACAGGGAGGCTGCGAGGGTCTTAAGTGTGACAAACGGTCCTGAGTCCCTTTTTTCAGTCCCGTTGTATCTTCGAACGGTCACTACCTGAACATCTACTTTTGTTCCACAAAAAATGGACCTTTGGAAGAAAAACGGCTTCTCTACTTCCTCCTGGCTGTTTCTCCCTCCTCCGTGAGGGGCAGCGAAAGCCACAAATAAAAAACCTCACAGCTGGGGAGCCTGGAAAAGGTCAGAGGGATATTTCAGAGTCCGTTTGGCTTTTGATCTTTCCATCGTCCCTCTCTCTTTCTTTTTCACATTGCAAGAACGCCTTTTGTGAGCTCAAGGTGGGAAGGCTGAGTGTCTTAATGCACGCCTTGTTTTAAGCTCTGGGTCGTCCTTGATTTACAGCAGTTCGTTTAGTGACTGTTCAAAGTTGTAACAGCACTGAGGAAAGTGATTTAGGACCGTTTTGTACAATTATGACCGTCGCAGCATCCCTGCGGTCACGAGGTCAAAATCCAGATGCTTGGCAACTGACTCATAGTTACGACGGCCGCAGGGTCTGCTTTCGCTACTCCATCCTGGCTTCAGCCATCGGAGAGGATCAGAAGCTGGCAAAGGTAGCGGGGTTAACACCCAATACCTTCAACCCCCAACAAGCCACCCCATGTTCAGACGAAGCAAGCTTAGGGTCAGGTGGGAACGGAGCCTCCGGATCAAACGAAGCCCCTCCAAACTGCGCAGGCTCAGCTCTCTTGACTGACATTGCCTCTGGGTGTCTCTTTAGCAGGCAGGAGCCCCTGTTTTCGGGGGATTTGGCTGCTGCAGCAGAAAAGTCAAACCGCATTTGAGTCAGCTCCTTTGAGCATAACGCTTGCTGACTCCAAACACATTCATGTCGTTTTCTTAGCAACGAGGCAGGAGGGCCTTGCCACGGCCTATTTCTGGCATTCGTCTGACTTCCCAATGCAGGGGGTTGTTTTGGCCTCCCTTTTACGGACGAAGCAGGGAACATCTGGCTTAGCTGCTCTTCAAGGCCAGCGGAGTTTGGTTGATATTCCCAAGGAGCTGGAATATATCAAAATATTATCCCCTTCCTTCCTTCCTTCCTTCCTTCCTTCCTTCCTTCCTTCCTTCCTTCCTTCCTTCCTTCTCTGAGCTCTGTTGTTTTCCTGTAGACATTTTATGACCAAACTAGGTAACGTCATCAGTGCAAACCCCCCTCCCTTCTAGCACTGATGATGTTAGCTAGTTGGGCCAAAAAAACACCAAGCTCAGAGAGCACCCAGGACCCCACAGTCATTCCTCCTCCTCCTCCTCCTCCTCCTCTCCATACACGCCCCTCCTAGCACTGATGATGTTCCCTAGTTGGGTCATGAAACGACTGCAAGAAAACCAACCAGTTCAGAGAGCACCCAGGACCCCACAGTCGTTCCTCCTCCTCCTCCTCCTCCTCCTCCTCTCTGCACACACACCACCCTTCTAACACTGATGATGTTCCCTAGTTGGGTCATGAAACGTCTACAAGAAAACCAACCAGTTCAGAGAGCACCAAGGATCCCACAGTCCAACTCTGAGCTACAAAGCCCCCTTGGAGGGCTTTTTGTACACACTGCACCACAATACAAGAATCCCACCAACCTCTGTTGCAATGAGACACAACTTCTCACCGTTTGCCCCAACCGCATCGATGTGGAGAGCTCTCCCCCCTTGGCTCAACCCCTGAGACTGAATTAAAGCTCTCTTTTCCTGCACAGAGACACTCAGCAGCTCTGCAGGTCGCTGGGTTCACTGCCAAATTGCTTTCCCTCCCCTGACATCCCATCGGATCTGTGTTGATCTAATTCGGCCCATTATTGTGTGTCCTGCACTCTGCTACGGGTGAAGATGGGCCTCCCCCATCCCTGGCATGACGTAGACCCAGATATCGGAGGAGATGAAGCCGAGCGCCGTGACAAAAGGCCTCAAAAGCCACTGGCTGGCACGCGTGACAGTTCATGCCCACGTAAGTGATTGTTTCCATTCAGCCCCATTATGCATAATAAATAATTAAATCCCGGGATGAAGTGCCCTCCTTCGGAGCGCCAAGCACAAAGGGCAACCGGCCCAGGAGACGGCAACTGCCACACGTGCACCAGGAGACCTGCAAAGCTCTGCACACACCCACAATGTGAACGGAAGAGTGCTTTGACCCCCATTGTGATGACACAATGCAGAGGTGATATTTTCGGGAATCGGCCTCCACATCTCCCAGAGTGGAGCAGGAGCAGGAGGAGGAGGAGGAGGAGGAGGAGGAGGAAGAGCAGGTGCTGCTACAAGAAAAATGCTCTAAACCTTTTTAAAAAGTGAACATACTAACTGGAATTTTCCTCCCCATTGGAATCCCATTGATTTTCCCATGTATTTTACCAGGAAACATAGATAAGGCAGCCTAGAAAAGTCAGTGCCTTTCCTAACCATACCCAAGCACTCCGAGTTTGTTGGCAATGTCCATTTTCCTCTCTGAGTTCATGGTGACCTAACCCTAACCCTAAGTGGGATTTTCCTCCAATGGGATTTTCCCATGTATTTTACCAGGAAACATAGATAGGGCAGCCTAGAAAAGTCAGTGCCCTCCTAACCATACCCAAGCACTCCGAGTTTGTTGGCAATGTCCATTTTGCTCTCTGAGTTCATGGTGACCTAACCCTAACCCTAAGTGGATTTTCCTCCAATGGGATTTTCCCATGTATTTTACCAGGAAACATAGATAGGGCAGCCTAGAAAAGTCAGTGCCCTCCTAACCATACCAAGCACTCCGAGTTGTTGGCGATGTCCATTTTGCTCTATGAGTTCATGGTGACCTAACCCTAACCCTAAGTGGAATTTTCCTCCAATGGGATTTTCCCATGTATTTTATCAGGAAACATAGATAGGGCAGCCTAGAAAAGTCAGTGCCCTCCTAACCATACCCAAGCACTCTGAATTTGTTGCAGTGTCCATTTTGCTCTAGAGTTCATGGTGACCTAACCCTAACCCTAAGTGGAATTTTCCTCCAATGGGATTTTCCCATGTATTTTACCAGGAAACATAGATAGGGCAGGCTAGAAAAGTCAGTGCCCTCCTAACCATACCCAACGACTCGGAGTTTGTTGGCAATGTCCATTTTGCTCTAGAGTTCATGGTGACCTAACCCTAACCCTAAGTGGAATTTTCCTCCAATGGGATTTTCCCATGTATTTTACAGGAAACATAGATAGGGCAGCCTAGAAAAGTCAGTGCCCTCCTAACCATACCAAGCACTCCGAGTTTGTTGGCAATGTCCATTTTGCTCTAGAGTTCACGGTGGAGACCTAACCCTAACCCTAAGTGGAATTTTCCTCCAATGGGATTTTCCCATGTATTTTACCAGGAACATAGATAGGGCAGCCTAGAAAAGTCAGTGCCCTCCTAACCATACCCAAGCACTCCGAGTTTGTTGGCGATGTCCATTTTGCTCTAGGAGTTCACGGTGACCTAACCCTAACCCTAAGTGGAATTTTCCTCCAATGGGATTTTCCCATGTATTTTACCAGGAAACATAGATAGGGCAGCCTAGAAAAGTTCAGTGCCCTCCTAACCATACCCAAGCACTCCGAGTTTGTTGGCAATGTCCATTTTGCTCTATGAGTTCATGGTGACCTAACCCTAACCCTAAGTGGAATTTTCCTCCAATGGGATTTTCCCATGTATTTTACCAGGAAACATAGATAGGGCAGCCTAGAAAAGTCAGTGCCCTCCTAACCATACCCAAGCACTCCGAGTTTGTTGGCAATGTCCATTTTGCTCTATGAGTTCATGGTGACCTCAACTCTAACCCTAAGTGGGATTTTCCTCCAATGGGATTTTCCCATGTATTTTACCAGGAAACATAGATAGCGCAGCCTAGAAAAGTCAGTGCCCTCCTAACCATACCCAAGCACTCCGAATTTGTTGGCGATGTCCATTTTGCTCTAGGAGTTCATGGTGACCTAACCCTAACCCTAAGTGGAATTTTCCTCCAATGGGATTTTCCCATGTATTTTACCAGGCAACATAGATAAGGCAGCCTGGAAAAGTCAGTGCCCTCCTAACCATACCCAAGCACTCCGAGTTTGTTGGCGATGTCCATTTTGCTCTAGGAGTTCACGGTGACCTAACCCTAACCCTAAGTGGGATTTTCCTCCAATGGGATTTTCCCATGTATTTTACCAGGAAATATAGATAGCGCAGCCTAGAAAAGTCAGTGCCCTCCTAACCATACCCAAGCACTCCGAGTTTGTTGGCAATGTCCATTTTTCTCTAGGAGTTCACGGTGACCTAACCCTAACCCTAAGTGGAATTTTCCTCCAATGGGATTTTCCCATGTATTTTACCAGGCAACATAGATAAGGCAGCCTGGAAAAGTCAGTGCCCTCCTAACCATACCCAAGTACTCCGAGTTTGTTGGCAATGTCCATTTTGCTCTAGGAGTTCACGGTGACCTAACCCTAACCCTAAGTGGGATTTTCCTCCAATGGGATTTTCCCATGTATTTTACCAGGAAACATAGATAGGGCAGCCTAGAAAAGTCAGTGCCCTCCTAACCATACCCAAGCACTCCGAGTTTGTTGGCAATGTCCCTTTTGCTCTAGGAGTTCACGGTGACCTAACCCTAACCCTAAGTGGAATTTTCCTCCAATGGGATTTTCCCATGTATTATACCAGGAAACATAGATAGGGCAGCCTGGAAAAGTCAGTGCCCTCCTAACCATACCCAAGCACTCCGGTCACTAAATGAAGGTCGTAACTTGAGGACTACCTGTAGCATGCCAGATCAATTCTTTTTAATGGGACTTTTCCTTCCTTTTATTGGGACCCCACAGGGAGAATCTGCAGAGTTTTGAAGTTTCCTGAATTTAGTGAGAAAGCACCATAATAAAATGCAGGAAAGTAGAGCTAAAATGGTAACCGTGAGATTTTGTTTTAGAAAAAGCATTAATGGTGTTGCTCTGAAACAGCGGCAGCATGCAGGTACAATACCTTTATTTTTAAGAATAAAAGTGCAGCGGGAAGCCGAGAAAAAAGGCATAAAATCGCTTTTATGCCTTCCTCGTTTCTAAAACTCTCCAACCCCCCAGGGAAGCCTGCAAGGTTCATGTTTATAAGTGGGTTTTTCACCCACCATTTAAAATTTGAATGTGCGGTCATTCTGCGGCCCCCAGAGTGGTTAACAATAACATTTGGCGTGCCTGGGTTTGTGTGCATATATATTATTCCGTAGTTTAGATTTTAGATTAAATTTTAATGCCTGTAATTTATTTGGTTTGGAATTTAATAACAATGTCTTGTTTTAAAATTTATGGAGGCTGCCTGTAGAATACTTGAAACGGTCTGAGGACTTATTCAATAGACTGTTTACTTATTTACTATGGATAAAATATATTTTATATATGAATGAATTGTGGATCTATATCTATCTATCTATCTATCTATCTATCTATCTATCTATCTATCTATCTATCTATCTATCTTTCTATGTCTGTCTATCTATCTATCTAATGGGTGGAAACTAATCAAGGAGAGAAGCAACCTAGAACTAAGGAGAAACTTCCTGACAGTGAGCACAATTAATCAGTGGAACAGCCTGCCTCCAGAAGCAGTAAATGCTCCAACACTGGAAGTTTTAAAGAAGAGACTGGACAGCCATTTGTCCGAAATGGTGTAGGGTTTCCTGCCTGAGCAGGGGGTTGGACTAGATGACCTCCAAGGTCCCTTCCAACTTTACTACTATTATTATTATATCTGTCTGTCTGTCTGTCTGTCTGTCTATCTATCTATCTCTGTCTATCTATCTATCTATCCATCCATCCATCCATCCATCCATCCATCCATCCATCCATCCAATAAGGAGTTGGACTGGATGACCTCCAAGGTCCCTTCCGGTTCTGGGATTCTAATGATTGACCGCTAGGGCTGAGAAGCCGCAGGGCCAAGAAAGATTTGGTCCAGCAACCCGTGGTTGGAGAACGCTGATGACTTTGGATAGGGCCTGAAGTGCTCGGCTGCAATGTAAGCAGGATGTTGCTTAATTAATTTTTTAGAGAGCTTTCACAATATTACACCAAGAGGCCTCCTTGCTGACTGCACAGGGAAGGGTGGGCGATGGGGCTCAGCCAGGCATCGGGTTCCTTAATGGATGCTCTGGGATCTGGCGAACTTGCTGCAAAAGTAAATATTTGAAGTCCCTGGCAGGGTGGTAAAAGGAAAAAAGAGAAAAAAAAAAATAAAAAAAAACTGGAGAGGGAAGGTGTTCTCAATCCCCCCCCCCCCGCTGCTGTCAAGAGAATTCGGTACACCTCTGTTGTCGTTTGCAAAAGGTAAGCAGCAACAACGATTTAATTGCAAGGTCCCTGGGACGCCAGCTGCTTATTCTGGGCTGGTTTTTTGCAAAACTTCGAGTAGGGGGGGAGGAGGAAAGGCAGATTATTCCCCCTCCTATTACCACACCAGAGATAACACTTGATTGCGTATTGTTGTTGTTTTTTAAAAAAATAAGCTTTAACAATAAGATAACAATACATTTAATCAATGTCCGGATTTCCAACAAACTCACTTGGTCCCAGATTTTTGTTTAATACGCCTAGTCCTCAACTTACCACACAGTTCATTTAGTGACTGTGCGAAGTTACAGCGGCCCTGAAAAAAGTGACTTAGGACTGTTTTTTCACACTTACGACCGTTGCAGCATTCCCCTTGGTGACATCATCAAAATTTAACTGCTTGGCAACTGCCATGTATTTATGACAGTCGCAGCGTCCCCAGGGGAATCACGCGATCCCCTTTTGTAATCTTCTGCCCGGCAAAGTCAAAAGGGAACCAGATTCACTTAACAACTGTGTTGCTAACTGAACATCTGCAGTGATTCGGTTAACAACTGTGACAAGAAAGGTTGTAAAATGGGGCAAAAGTCAAATTTGGAGCTGTATTGTGGTCGTAAGCCGAGAACTTTCTGTAATTGAGCGTCGGTCATACCCATCTAACTAAAGATGGTGAGTTCCTTGCTGGAACTCCCACCCATAATCTGGAATTTGGGTGAAACTGAACAAAACTTCTTTAGCCCGGTGGTTAAATCTGGGTTAAAATCTGGGATGCCCGTGTAAACCCCAGTGAGAATTTATTTTCATAAACTACAGCCCAGGCAGCGAAAATAAAAGCCGCACCAACTCTCAGGAGCTTTAGATCAGAGCCACAAAATCATTAATCGGCCAGCAGAGAAATAGAGAAACACAGATTGCGATCAAAGGAAAAAGGGAGCGAAGCAACGGCTGAAACAGAAATAAATCAGGCCCGGTTTGTGCTTATCCGCTGCCT
The DNA here is from genome assembly GCF_016545835.1 of Crotalus tigris. Classification (NCBI taxonomy): domain Eukaryota; kingdom Metazoa; phylum Chordata; class Lepidosauria; order Squamata; family Viperidae; genus Crotalus; species Crotalus tigris. The sequence goes on along the minus strand of NW_024098092.1, from coordinate 5,787,068 downwards.
GCCAGCTTTATCAGACTGCCTCCTGTTCTGCCCGAGCTGTGGGGCAGAAGGGGAGATTTATTTAGTTCTTTGCAACATTTATACAGTTAGGAAATTGCTATCAGCCTGCCTCTTCAACAGAACAGGGGAAAGAAAAAAGAACAGGTGCCATTTTTCTGACTTAAACCTGGCCTTCTGCTTGTGACGAGGAGAATAAGGCTATCTCTCTCCAAGAATGGATCTCCTTGACAAATCTCTCTTACTCTTGGGTATGTTGTATTACCAGAGGGATTCATGATAGGGGTGATAGGATGGCATCTTCCAATATTTGGGGGGCTGCCCCAGAGAAGAGGGGGTCCAGCTATTTTCTGAAGAAGAAGCAATGGATGGGAACTAGTCAAGCAGAAAAGCAACCTAGAACTAAGGAGAAATTTCCTGACAGTGAGAACAATCAATCGGTGGAATGGTTTCCCTCCAGAAGTTGTAGGTACTTCAACCTTGGAAATTTTAAAGAAGGAATTAGACAGCCATTTGTCTGGAATGGATTAGGGTCTCCTGCTTGAGCAGGGGGTTGGACTAGAAGACCTCCCGGCTCCCTTCCAGCTCTTATTTATTGGGCACCATCTTTGCCCTCTGCCATCCTTGTTGGCCCTCTCATCCTCCCAAGCAACGTCTGCCAATATACCAGAAGATTTTGAAGACAGCTCGCTCTTTCCCTGAAGTTTTGATTCATAATTCTGGCTTATCCCAAAAAAATAAAGCTGCTGACTTGACCATCTTGCCTTATTGTTTGAAAAGACAAAACTCTTTCTTTTTGTTTAGCCGTTATTAACCCAATGCATCGTGGGTTTTGAAGAGCCGAAATGCACCTTGGGTTGACCCTGGCAGGGTGGTCCCAGCGAGTGGTGAATCCTGGGGCTTTGAGGAGGTCAGCCAAACCGAGACAGTGCCAATAGATCTTCTGTTTTTTTGCAAATTGCACTGTAGATCTCCCAAGTCCTAGATGGGTCACTTTTGGCTGTCACTGCAATTTGTCATCTGATGCTCAGCTGAAGGGGTCGGTCAAGCAGTAATTTTTCTAGCAAGGCCTGTGAAGAGGGGCATCCTTGGGGTCAAGACGTTAACAAGGATAATGCTGGTGTTAGCCCCAGGCTGAGCCCTGCGTGGGAGAATCGGTATAAGCTGCAAAGACAGATAAAAGGAGCTTTGGTGATCAAGAGAGGTGGCTAGAATCAAAACAGGCATTCTGGGTGTGTATTTTTGCTGATCCTAGTGAGAACAATTCACCAATGGAACGGTTTGCCTCCAGAGGTTTTGGGAAGTTCTCAAGAGGATGTTGGACAGGCACTTGTCCAGAACAGTATAGGGTCTCTTGTTTCAGCAGGGGGTTGGACTAGAAGACCTCCAAGGTCCCTTCCAACTCTGTTATTCTATAATCCCAGATTAATGAATCAGCGGAACAGCTTCCCTCCAGAAGTTGTGGGTGCTCCATCACTGGAGGTTTTCAAGAAGAGACTGGACAGCCATTTGACTTGATTCTACCACAACTGGAGAGCCTTTGCACAACCTCATGTTGTGCATCAGTGATCGGGCCTTTTAATTCACTTGCAGGGTCTCCTGTGGCTTGAGGAAAACTTTCTTGTTCTCCAAAGCCTCTGAAGCCGTGAAAAGCAGCAGACCCTCCATGCCCCTCCAAGGGTTACTCGTTGCTCTGCAAAAAAGCAGCCCCCAAACGAACAATCGCAAGGTCTGATTACACCTACTCGTGGGTGACATGATCTGTAAAGTGGGGGGGATAAAAGCCCATACCCCATAATTACAATCCCCGAGGCAGATCGCTTTGGGTGACGCAGGGAGAATTAAAACAAAGGCCTCTTTCCAAAAAAACGTGGAAATCTCTTCACGCCTCTCTAAATTACAGCAACAAAAGGCAACAGCAATTACAGCTTTTGGAGACCTCTCCCAGTGTCAGGGCACAAAAGCGAACAAAAGGAAATGATTTAAAAAGGAGGGTCGTTTGGCCTGCTCGGAAAGTGATACTCTCTGGAATTCGTAACACAAGGAAGAAAAACGGGGAGCTAAACTCTTTAATTCATGCTGAGTTTCTTCTTATACATTCTTTCACACTCTGTATTTTCAAGCTCCTATTATTGGGGTTTTTTTTCCCACTGCAGAGGTCTTATTAAAATTGTATTAGCACAAATCGTGGGCGCTCCATCGCTGGAAGTTTTTAAAAAAGACTGGGCAATCACTTGTCTGAGATGGCATAGGTCCTCCTGCTTGAGCAGGGGGCTGGACTAGAAGACCTCCAAGGTCCCTTCCAGCTCTATTCTATTCTATTCTATTCTATTCTATTCTATTCTATTCTATTCTATTCTATTCTATTCTATTCAACTGTTAGGTTGGCATAGATTGCTGGCGGTTAAAACATCTCACCAGCAAGTATAGAAAAGGCATGAGTGTGGAGCTAGGGTGCGCGCAAATGGAAGGCACACTGGGTTGTCTTGTGAGAGCACAAGCCTGATTTGAAAGTTTAGAATTTGGGGAGAAATCTGTTTTGAGCTAAAACCAGGGATTTATCAATCCTGCTCTTGTATTTCTCTACTATACTGAAGCATTTGCACACTTATAAATATCTGTCTGTTTGTCTGTCTGTCTAATCTTCATCCATCATCATATCCATTCATCCATCCGTTCTCCTATTCCCTTCCTTCTCTCCCTCAATCCATTGTTCTGTCTATCTATCCTTATCCATCATCATATCTATTCAGCCATCCATTGCTATATTCCCTTCCTTCCTTCCTTCCTTCCTTCCTTCCTTCCTTCCTTCCTTCCTTCCTTCCTCCCTCCCTCCCTCCCTCCCTCCCTCCCTCCCTCCCTCCCTTCCTTCTCAATATATTGTTCTATCATCCATTATCTAGCCCCCCTCTCTTTTCTGTCTGTCTGTCTGTCTCTCTCTCTGCAGAAATGTGTCAGGCTGAGAGAAGATTTACACACTGCCTTTCATGAAGCAAAGAAGTCATTCTTTAAATAGCCCAAACAACTCCTGTATTTAAGTCTTAGCACACATTTAAAAAACAAACAAACAAACAAACAAACACAGGCTCACCCATAAAAAGAAAAATCTAACAGAGTCAATAGACCCGTTTTTTTCAGAAACTGAGCAATCTTTTTCATGGGGACACTCCCCCCATTTTTTCCCCAATCAATTTTTTGTCCTAGCCCTCGGGGGCATTAAGAGATATGGAAATGATAGGGTGTCACAGGAGGCATTTTTCATTGTCCTTTTAAATCAATTTTTGGCATGTTTTAGACACTGCAATAAGTGCATTAGGCCTGCTGCATATTTAATGCTTGTGTCTTAGTCTTTTGGCTCAAACTGCAGAAAACCAGCGTTGTATAATGATTGGTTTGTTTTTGTCCTATTTTAACCCGCAAACAGATGCAATATTTCTCATAGTCTGAAGCAGTGGCAGAAAAATAATAGGGAAGAGGAGGAACTTGCCCTGTCTCAAATAGAAAAACAGCACAGGAACTTCTTGTATAGACAGCTGATGGTCAGGGAACTGGAAGGCTGGTTAAAAAGTCTAGAAAGAGTGCAGAGAAGGGCAACAAAAATGATGAAGGGTCTGGAAAGTAAAATCTACAATGAACAGTTCAAGGAAGTAGGTATGTCTAGTCTAAGGGAGAGAAGATTAGGGGTGATAGGACCTCTTCCAATATTTGAGGGCTGTCCCAGAGAAGACGGGGCCCACCTGTCAGAGGGTGGGACAAGAAGCAAGGGATGGAGGCTGATCAAGGAGAGAACCAACTTAGAACTAAGGAGGAATTGGCGACAATGAGAACAATTAATCGGTGGAAAGGGCTTCCTTCCAGAGGTTACGGAGCAGAAGACCTTATACATCCTGGACCAACGGCTGTCCAATCAAGAAAAGATTGGACAGCCGTTGGTCCAGGATGTATAAGGTCTTCTGCTCAAGCAGGAGGTTGGACTAGATGCCTCCACGGTCCCTTCCAACTCTGTTAGTCTGTAATCCCAGAAGAATTACACCAGTGGCACAAAGTTGTGGGTGCTCCATCACTGGATGTCTTCCAGAAGAGACTGGACAGCCATTTCACCAGGATGGCATACGGTCTCCTGCTCGAGCAGGGGGCTGGACTAGAAGACCTCCAAGGTACCTTCCAGTCCTTTATAAGAGTTGGGTGTGTCTCCAATTCACCCAACCCGTTCTTGCGCTCTTACCAAGAATTTGGGAAGCAGTGGAGGAGAACCCGTTGCCCGCTTGGCATCCCGTGGCGTGTAATGTGATAAAAAGCCAACATTGCCCATGACCTCAAGCGACCTAGAAAGAAATCAAATCTGTTGCAAATTCATTGAGCATAAAAGGGCACTTTTTGACATTTTGGAGCGCCAAGCGTTAAAAAGAGAGAGAGAGAGAGAGAGAAAGCCATCCTAACGTTCCTGCTCAATCATATTTGTATTCCCCCAGCCCTGGACGTTGCCATAAAATGCCACGCTGGTTATGAATGTTAATGACCCTATTAAAAACTGGCCTGGGCAGCCAGCATCGATTTCCGGAACAAATGCACATTATTTAGAGGGGTCCGAAATAAAAATGAATGGCAATAATAAATTACAAAAAAAAACAACAACCCCAAAGCTTCTCGTTGATTTACAGGATGCTGTTTTTGTTGGGAATGTACAGGAGTCCTTGATTTACAACTGTTCATTTAGTGACCATTCACCATGCAGCTTAACAAACTGCAGAGATTTGCTTAACAAGCATGGGAAAAAAGATTGTCCAGGTTTTTCAAGAAGAGACTGGACAGAATAACAGAGGGTCTCCTGCTTGAGCAGGGGGTTGGACTAGAAGATCCCCAAGGCCACTTTGATGCTATCATTCCAATTTAGAGAGGGGTCTGAGCTAGCTCACTCTTCCTCTGCCTTTTTGCACAGAGGAAATCTGCGCTTGCTTTTTCCTGGGAAACTCACTTCTCCTACAGTCCATCTTCACCACAGCCCAGACCCCACCCGGCCCCTGCTCCACCCCAGCCTTTTGCTGACCCGTGTGATCTAACGATCCGTGTCTCTTACCCAAATGCAATTTTCTTTGCAACAGTCGGTGCTTCGGGGCAAAGGAATAAGACAATAAGAGTAATTTGCTGGCAGAACAGTTGATAAAAACTCCCGTTATTGCAAGCTATAAATTAAATAGGGACACATTTCTTACCTTTATTTGGTGCCCAAGGAACAATATCTACTCAGGACCAATTCCGAAGAGAGCTCAGAATACGGAACGATCCATCAGCACCTCACCGAGGAGCCCATAAAAATTAAGGGATAATTTTTCAGCTTGATACAAGGGAAGAGAATGATAAGGGCCAAATAGTTCCTTGCCCCCGACGACTTGCGTGTCGATGCCAGATGGAAAGGGTGCTGTGTTCCCCCCCACCCCGTCTTATTTTTAATTTACCAACTCTTGTAAATGACAAATTAAAGGCCACATAGCAATTCTGGGATAGCCTGGGCGCATTACAGCTTTGCTGCTTTAGAAATAACAATAATTTGCTTAGCAGAGGGAACATTTAGAGGGAAGATGGATGTGTCGTCTTAAGGGCAAACTCAAGTTGTAGTGCTTTTTTGTGTGAGGATGTAGGCTGAATACAGAATCGGTGGCAGCTCTCCTCTTGAGAACAAATTTTAGAGCTGGAGTCAATGACAAAGGTCCTACATGGTGGGCAGCATCCATTCTTCTAGCAATGGAGATAAGGAAATGGTTGAGGACCACCAACAATGGTGGGCAGGATCCATTCTTCTAAGAATGGAGAGATGGAAGGATTAAGGACCACCAACAATGGTGGGCAGGATCCGTTCTTCTAAGAACGGAGAGGTGGAAGGGTTGAGGACCACCAACAATGGTGGACAGCATCCATTTTTCTAAGAATGGAGAGATGGAAGGGTTGAGGACCACCAACAGTGGTGGGCAGGATCCATTCTTCTAAGAATGGAGAGATGGAAGGGTTGAGGACCACCAACAATGGTGGGCAGGATCCATTCTTCTAAGAACGGAGAGATGGAAGGGTTGAGGACCAGAGGAAGCCTCTTGTAGAGGAGGACCTTTCACAGTCTGGCTCGGAGGCTGGAAGTCTTTATGACCAGGTGTTCACCAGCCTTTCTTGGTCTTCTGTCCTTCATCTCACCTGGAAAGATGATATTCACAGGCCCTGAAATGAATCACTTCTGGACAGATAACAGAAAACTAATCTGGGAAGTGAGATTACTCTCCTGAAGGTGACTCTCTTTTTGCCAAAGAACGACAAAATGTCTCTCATCCTTAGCCAGCTTTGTCGGAATCCATCAACACTTTTAAACTCCATTTCTCCGGGGTTCAGGGTAGGCAAAGGTGTGACGTTAATCCACTTCTAATGCTCTATAACCACCCATAATCTGTTTTGGTGTGTACTGGCTATCAAACTCTCTATCCTTTTTTGAGCTCTCTCCATTATTTTCCCTCTGATCTCTCTCTCTCTTTACAATCCACCTCTGTTCCCTTCTCAGGCTAATACGCCACGCAAGCAAAGCGGCAGCCAGCCAGCCATGAAACATTATGCCAAAATAAAATTGTTGGTCTAGAAGGTGATTTTTTTTCCTTCTGTTTTTCCCAGGGCTGGGAAATATTTGAAATATTAGGATGGGTTTATCCGCAGATGGCAGCAAGTTTATTGTTTAGGCATGGAAGCTAAGCAGACGCAATTTGGCGTGGGTCTGGATGAGAGACCACCAAGAAGAGCTAGAAGCTAGATTGGGAAGTTGAGGATCATACAGTGTAGAATAACAGGATTGGAAGGGACCTTGGAGGTCTTCTAGTCCAACTCCCTGCTCAAGCAGGAGCCCCTAGACCACTTCAATCAATCAATCAGTCAGTCAATCAATCAATCAGAATAGAGCTGGAAAGGACTTTGGAGATCCCAGATCAATTAACCAGTGGAACGGCTTTCCTTCAGAAGTTGTAGGTGCTCCAACACTGGAGGATTTCAAGAAGAGACTGGAGCCATTTGTCCAGAATGGTTATAGGGTCTCCTGCCTGAGTAGGGGGGGCTGGACTAGAAGACCTCCAAGGCCCCTTCCAGCTCTGTTCTTCTGTTATTCTTTTCCCACAAATCCATTGTGTCATCATCCACTTTTTCCAAGTGATCGATCCGTTCTTTGTGAGGCTCCTTCCTTTCATTAGTCCTTCCTTCAATCATTCCCATGCTTCATTAGCCTCTTCTCAAGTAAAAGCAGATTTTTTTTTCTTTTTGATGTTGAGTGCTACAAAGCAGAGGATAATTTATTTTATTGAGTCATTTATTTGGTGGGTACATTTGAAGAGGTCAATTAATCACTCCTAATGGGAAGGATCAATTTGCGCAATGGCGGTGGGGACACCTCTCCTGTAATGCCTTCCCATCAAAAGGGGGCACAGGAACCGATTCCCCCCCTAACCTGGGGATGGGATTTCTTATCTCTCCTGGATGCTACTGCTACAATAAGCCTGAGACGCTACTGCTCATATCTTGATCTGGAACTGTACTTCTATAATTAGCAGTGATTAGATGGATAATTAATCAGCGTAGATTTCTGAGACGAGGCAAACGAGGTTGTCAGCCAGGACAAAGAGGAACGGAGAAGAGCAGAGAAAACAACCTTTCAATAAATTTAGAATTCACTCAAGCTGGAATCGCCAACCAGGGTCAACGCGTAGTTGCCTGGATGTTAACCAGCCTTTTCCGGCAAGATTTAAGCATTTGCTGCTTCGTAATTTGGGATTTTTATTTATTTATTTATTTATTTGCATTCTGGGTTTGGAAAGCAAACAGGAGATCCTTGAAAGGCTGCGATATTCACCACATATATTTGCACACTGGGCTTTGTTTGCATGTTCCCAAAGGCCACGTTTGTGACTTCCTAAGCACCTCAAGACTCCAAAACGTGAAAGAGGGCGCAGCCTTCCAGCCTGGGGATTAACCCACATTGGAAAGTCTAATCTGGGCTTGACTAGTAGCAGAGGCTTGTAACAGAGTTTTAATTCAGGAACTTTTTAGCCAAATCAAAGAGCAAACTGACCCTTCGCAGTTCCCTTTGCGACTTTAGACTTTATCTAAAGTGTCTTGTTTAAAGCCACCTCTTGGCACTTGTCCCAGGAAATAACTCTAATGCTCATTTATTGTCAATTACAAGGACTGGCTGTTTTTTTTTAAAAAAATAAAAACCTTCGGAAGGGAAAGTGCCATGCAGACCAGCTTCTGAACGCAAACTTGCTGGAGAAAGCGAAGCAAAGATTTTTTACCTTGCTGGAAATCCATCAGCCGTCTTAAGATTTTAAAGAGATGGATTGCTTGCAAGTCTTGTGTTGTGGGTGACAGGACAGAGTTTGCTGTCTCTTTCCGCCTGAATTTAATCCAAAGTATTTGTGTGTCTTAAAAAAAAACAAACTACACCTTCCTTTGAGGCTGTATTTTAGCACTTACGCTGGGAACTTTATTTTTCCTTGGCGCCACATTAATATAACTTTTTTTTTGCATTTCTCCTTCTCCCCTCCCTCCCTCCCTCTTCCTTTCTTCCTGTTATTCCTTCCCTTCCCTCTCTTCATTTATCCTTCCTTCCTTCCTTCCTTCCTTCCTTCCTTCCTTCCTTCCTTCCTTCCTTCCTTCCTTCCTTCCTTCCTTCCTTCCTCACCAACTCCTCCTCCTCCACTCCTTCTCCTTCTCTCTTCCTCGTCCCCCTCAAAGGATCTAATGTGCACTGAAAAAAGCATTATATCCACGGACGTCTGTCTGTTTCTGCCTCCATTCTGGAATTCATCTTCATTGAACCAGAGTAACAGTGGAACGAAATACAGGTTAAAAGAATGGAGGTAAATCAGAAATGCAGCTTTGTTGCTGAAGAATCTTTGGCCGTCTCCATTGGGCCACTGGACTCCTCTCCATCTGCCAAGACAAAGTGCTGGTTGACCAGCCTCCTGTTTGACTCACCCAGGTTTCCTGGCTAGATCTCCTGGCCATGTCTGGGAACTTAAACGGTTGGCAGATACACCAGGAGGCTGCTGTAAGACGATTACTCTTTCAAGAGATTAAATAAATATTAATAAACTATGGAGAGCACAGAGACTGTTAGGAGAGGAGCAGCTAACAGATGGTCTATAGTTAACCATAGCATCATTTTCACTTCAAGAGACCGAGGGAGATAACTGCCTTGGAAATTCTGGCGACTTTCTTTGCTTGAGAAGCAGACGGAGCGCGAGACTTTTATGAAGTTGCACCCATCTGGCGGACTTTCGATGGTGGCGTTTAGCGTCATTAGGAGAGGAAGCCATGATGGAAGTAGATTGGAGGCCTCCTGTCTGATCCAAAACTTAGATTTAATACGTCCAGGAGACTGGTGACATCTGAATAGGATTTGAGGCCCTCAAAATAACCATTTCACTACGTCCTTTTTGGTGTTTTCCAAGTTCTTCCTAGCTGAAAAGTCATGCAAAGCCAGTTTTTGATTCTTGTTGATGAAGCCCTAGTCCTTTTGGCCCTCCTTAATTCTAGATTGGATCTCTCTTTGATACTCTTCCATCTGATTAGAATAGAATATAGAATCATAAGGACGGACCATGGAGGTCTTCTAGTCCATCCCCCTTTCCCAAGGCAGGAGACCTTATTCCATCCCAGACAATTGCATTTCCAATCTTTTCTTGAAAACCTCCAGTGATGGAGCATCCACAAGCCTGGAAGAGAAGATGAAGGAAGGAAAGAAGGAAGGAAGGAGAAAGAGGGAAGGAAGGATAAATGAAGAGAGGGAAGGGAAGGAACCACAGGAAGAAAGGAAGAGGGAGGGAGGGAGGAAAGGAAGGAAGGAAGGAAGGAAGGAAGGAGAAAGAGAAGGAAAGGAGGGTGGCAGGATAAAGAAGGAAAGAACACTAGACAAATTTCTCCACATATATTGGACACCAATGGATCATTTTTCTTCCCTATGGACGTTTCTTTCTTCATAACCCTTCCTTCCTTCCTTCCTTCCTTCCTTCCTTCCTTCCTTCCTTCCTTCCTTCCTTCCTTCCTTCCTTCCTTCCAAGAGAGGAGACCAAATTAATTCTTCACCAGGGCTCCCGCGAATCAGCCCAGAGCCAGCTGCTATGAGGGATGCATCCCTCTTACAACGGAGGGAAGGAAATAGAGACATCTTGGAAGGCCTGCAAGGCCCACAAAGGAGACAGTTTCAAGGAGAAAGATTAATAGAAACAGAATCAGTGGGGAAACTCTCGCAAACAAGCTGCTTGGAGGTGGAACGTAAGGATTCTTGCAAATTAGCGAGGGGAGGCAGGCTAATTATGCAAATAAGCAAACCGCTATCCGGAGTATATCCGCTATCACAGTAAAATAGACAACGAGGCACAAACCAGAAACAAATACGTCTTTATCCATTTGCAGGTAGTCCTTGACTTATGACCCGGAATTTCTGTTGCTAAGCAAGACAGTTGTTAAGTGAGTTCCCCCCCATTTTACAGCCTTTCTTGCCACAGTTGTTAAGCCACATGGCTTCCCCACAGACTTTGCTGGTGAGAAGGTCGCAAAAGGGGGGGGGCGTGACTCCCCAGGATGCTGTAACCGTCATAAGTACCAGTCAGTTGCCAAACATCCAAATTTTGATCACATGGCCAGGGGGATGCTGCAACGGTTCTAAGTGTGGAAAATGGTCCTGAAGTGCATTTTTCAAGGGGTTCCCCCCCAAAGAAAGAAGCTTCTAATTTTATCCTTCTCAGGAAATTTGAGAAGTTTTCGGGCAATTTTATCTTTCGGGCAATGCGCGTTTTTCCTGCGGAGGTGAACAGTGTTATTCCTGCCATTGGTTGCTGCTGCTATTTATCATCATCATTTCCCTGCTTTCCTTGTTTGAAATATATATATATATATATATATATATATATATATATATATATATATATATATATATATATCTTGTTTTCTTCTTGAGACATTCTGTTGGGTTTTAGCAGGGCCTGAGCGCGAAGATGGATCAGGAAAATTTGCAAACGACTCTTGGTCACCTCATCACAAAACCGATGAAACAACACCACACTCTTCCCATGAGAATTTTACCCAGATTCTTCCTTCTTGGAAATATATTTTTGCAAGCCAATTTTCTTTTCATCCAACTGAATGAAAACTGACAGGGGGAAGACAAATGCTATTTTCCTGCAGGGCGTTGGTTTTAAAGGAAAGCAAACAAGAGAACAGGAAGAAGAAAAAGGGAGTTAACTGTACTAACAAAAGAAGGACCTTCACACCCATTGGCCTATGCAGGCAGTCCTCACTTAGTGATCACAATGGGGACCAGCAATGCCACCACTAAGGACCATGTTGTTAAGTGAAACTTTTTTTTCCAGTTTTGGTCACTACGATACAAAAAAGCTTTTGAGAGTCTAGAAAGAGTGCAGAGAAGAGCAACAAAGAAGATCGGAGGCTAAAACATGTGAAGAACGGTTGCAGGAATTGAGTATGTCTAGTCTAATGGAAAGAAGACCTGGGTAGCATAACATTTTCCAGTATTTGAGGGGCTGCCCCAAAGAAGAGGGAGTCAAGCTATTTCCCAAGGTGCCTGAAGGCAGGACAAGAAGCAACAGATGGAAACTAACCAAGGAGAGAAGCAACCTGGAACTAAGAAGAAACTTCCTGACAGTGAGGACAATTAACCAGTGGAACAGCTTGCCACCAGATGTTTTGGGTGCTCCACCTCTGGAGGTTTTCAAGAAGAGACTGGACATCCATTTGACCAGATGGAATAAGATCTCCTGCCATGAGCAAGAGGTTGGACTAGAAGACCTCCAATGTCCCTTCCAGTTCTCTTACTCTGTTACATCACGTGTCTGCAACTTACAATTTTGCTTCCACCTTCTCTCTCCGAACGCTGTTTGTTGCAAACCAGGAGAAAAATGAGATGGGCAGGTTTACCCCTCCCCAACGGGCAGCCGCCTTCCCTGTCAAACTCAAATATATCAAGTATATTTCTTTTCTTTTTGGGGGGTTTTATATTTGTTTTGTTTTTTTGATTCACAAGGGAGGTGGCCTTCAGCAAGGAGACTTCTTTCCCGCCCTGGGCTCCTGTCGGTATTTCATTAAAAGATGTTGTGATTTATGTCGCTGCCTCTCTGGTGCATAAGCACACACTAATGTCCAGATGGCCGGGAATGGCAGGTGATGCACCCAAGGATGGCAGATCCGCTGAAGTCAATGCGCTTAATTAAAAGTGAGCAACTTCTAATGCCACTTAGGAAACTGATGCCTCCGTGGAGGAGACGTGCTAGGCAGCATCTGGGTGTAAATCCCCCGAGGGCTCATTTTTACCCGCCTTTCTCTGTCTGGAACAAGGACATGGATTGTAGCAGAGACAGAACTTGAGTCTTCAATCAAGCAAAGGTTTTCGGGACTCATTATCCATCCGAACAGGCTTCTCGGTGTGGATGAATTAGGCTTGTCTTCCCTCTGGAATCGGCCAGTAGTTCTTAACATATGACCAACTGCTTAGCAACTATTCAGAGTTATGATGGAACACCTAAAAGATAGCTAGAAATAGAATAACAGAGCTGGAAGGGACCTCGGAGGTCTTCTAGTCCAACCCCCTGCTCAAGCAGGAGACTCACGTCCTTCCCTTCCCTCTTTCTCCCTTCCCTTCCCTTCTCTTTCCTTCCCACCTTCCTCCTCCTCCTCCTCCTCCTCCTCCTCCTCCTCCTCCTCTCCCCATCCATCCCTTCCCATCTCAACTGATCTATGCTGCTGGGGGATTTGACCAGATCCTCACTGTTGTCAGGGAGACCACCACCGTCCCCTTCCCCGACAGTATCGACGTCTGTTGTTCCATGGTACACCTATTTCCAATTATGATTAATTCTTGTCCAATTAAGTCCTAGCTCCACTTCAATGTAGTTATCCAGTCCAATACTCTTAATTAGTTGGTGAAGTATTAAAAGTCAATTTTAATTATTTCCAGTGGGCTTCAGTGAAATCTCAATTAGGCATTCTGCTGTCCCTCTTCTAGTGGATTGCTCTCTGTTTGCCATTCTGGGGGGCTTTTTTTGGCCTTGAGCAACTGCTGCTATTATGTCCATTGAGTCCCGCACAATTCTCAGCCATCCCTGGAAGGAGCAGCATTTTTCAATAATGCTACCTTCCTGTCTACATATCAATAATGCTGGGATTTTGCAAAAATCCATCCATTCAATTCCAAAGGCGTGCTCTATCTTCGGCAGACACCGCTGGGCAAGCTTCTCAACTCCCCCAATAAGAGAGAAGTGGTAACTTGGCTCACTGCCTTGAGCCATCTGTTTTCGAATAAGAACCATTTTTACAGATGTACCAACAGCGGCCCTCAAATTCCCTCAAAGATGGACAAAACAATGCAGATAGTTCTTGACTTTTAAGCCCAGAATTTCTGGTGCTGAGACAGTTTTTAAATGGGTTTTGCTGCATTTTATAGCCTTTCTTGTCATCTTGGATCTTCAAATATTGAATTTTTCGAACGCATCTTTATTTAATGACTGGCTAAACAGAAGGATATTTCTTAATGAAGACTATCTATCTATCTATCTATCTATCTATCTATCTATCTATCTATCTATCTATCCATCCATCTTTTTCTTTCTTTGTCTCTTTCTAATAACTTATGTGTACTTCCTGTCTATATATCATTATCTGTCTCTATAACCCATCTATCTCTTTTCTCTTTCTCTTCTCTCTCTCTCTTCTCTCCTCTTTCTATATATATCATCTATCATCTATCTCTTCTCTCATTGTCTCTTCTCTCTATATATATCTATCTATCTCTATCTCTCCATCTTTATATTTCGAATGGATTGTGCCCTTTTCTCTCTAATGGCTGCAATGGAAGCTGCTTTGTTTTACACCTCCTTGCATTCGCCAGTAAATGCCTCCTGCAGAATCTCTTTGCTTTCTCCTTCTGGCTGCGTCAGCCATGCAATCCATCCAGGCACGTTCAAGAGTGGATCTGTCCACTGGAGGAATCTGTCATCCCCTGAATGTCTCTTTTATGATGCGAGAGACAAAGAAATAAAAGGCTTTGAAGGAGGAGGAACAATTCAGGCGATGGACCATCTTTGGTGATCTCCACTGATTAAGCTTCTGATTTCCAGCTTTGGTGCTTCAGCTGTGGCTCCAATGAGTGATTTATGGTTTTGATTATTATAGCCACTCGGATATCTTTCGCGTTATTAATGTTATTGTCATCATTGCAACTCTCGCTTTGCTTGCAAAGAGATGGATGGATCCATTGGCTTTTGGGCAGGTTCCTGGGAGGAGGAGGGGGGAGGGGAAGGAGAATTAACAGAGTAATTCTAGTCCAATCCCCAGCTCAGGCAGGAAACCCTAAACCATTTCACCAAGGACCTCACAGTCAAAGTCTTCCTCCTCCTCCTCCTCCCCCTCCCTTCTAACACTGATGATGTTCCCTAGTTGGGTCCCAAAACATCTGCAAGAAGACCACCCAGCTCAGAGAGTGCCCAGGACCCCTCATTTAATCCACCCTGAGGTGAAAATATTCTCCTTTTATTGGTACTTTCTTGGACCCAGCTGACCCGTCCTACAGAGCGAAGACCGTCGTGTTCCGTGACTTTATGAAGCAAATGTTTCCACAGCTACACACTTTGTCCTTCCTTCCTGGCTGGCAGCTGGCCACAGCATCCTGGTCTCACACTGGGCAGAAGGAGTCAAGATTTCAACTTGGCCGCCGATATCCGCAGCCCCGGCTGTCCAAACCAGCCCAGGGAGGGAGAGGAGGCAACTGAAACAGCAATGGATTAAATCTGATAACGGATTTCTGCTGCTTTCTCCAAGCCTCCCACGGTTTCCAATTGAGAAGCAAGGCAGGAGGGAGAGGACGGGATTTAGCTCCATCACGAAATGCACTTTGAAAAGCACTTTAAAAAAAAACAACAACTGTGTCCTCTTGCAAAGATTGCTCTTTCTCGGTCGGTGAGAAGAATCAGATGGATGAGAATGCTCAGAGCAGCATGGAGGAGACCCTGATGAAGGGATGAGACGAAGCCAAAAGGGGAGGCTCAGTGGCTTCAAATTCTACCTCTGGACTTGGGACATCTGTTGTCTGGATGCTCCTTGGTGCTCTCTGAGCTTGGTGGCTTTCTTGCAGACGTCTCAGGACCCAACTAGGGAACATCATCAGAAAGGAGGAGGAGGAGGAGGAGAATGACTGTGGAGTCCTTGGTGCTCTCTGAGCTTGGTGGCTTTCTTGCAGATGTCTCATGACACAACTAGGGAACATCATCAGAAGGAGAAGGGGAAGGAGAAGGAGGAGAAGGAGGAGAAGAACACTTGTCTCCAAGCCTCAGCCCTAATTTTCACTTGTGCCTCGGATGTTATCCCTGTCCCCTTTTTCCAGAAGTCAAGAGCAGAGAACTCAGCCTGGCCCATCGTTCTGGAGGGTGGGCCAGGAGTGAGGAACAGGGAACGAGGCAAAAACAAAACGTAAGGCCGTTTTGGCCTTCATCTGATTACAGAACCCTTATTATCTGCTTTTATCTCTGGGCCAGAAGTGATATTTCAGTTTAGCCCTGGATGAGAAATGCAAAGGAAATGTAATGAAAGGGCCCTGGCTGTAGTATTTAATGTCAAAATGACAGATGCTTCAATTAAAAGGCAAGTGTCTCCTCCCTCCCCAAATAGATAAAGATGAAATTTTTATAAGTGTATACAGTACGGTGGGCTGTTTACACATCTTTAAGTTGCACGTTTCCCTTAAAACATGCCGCAAATTTGATGGGAAAGTTTTTTTTTTTTAATTTCTAGCTTGTTAGGGTTTTGGAGTGGGGTGAATCAAGAAGGTTGCGATGGAATGCTTAGGGACAGGTCCGAGCGAAGGAAGGGACCTCGGAGGTCTTCTAGTCCAACCCCCTGCTCAAGCAGGAGACCCTTTCTTACAGAATAACAGAATAACAGAGTTGGAAGGGACCTTGGAGATCTTCTAGTCCAACCCCCTGCCCAAGCAGGAAACCCTTCAGACAAACGACTGCCAAGTCTCTTCTTGGAAACCTTTCATTGATAGAGCACCCACAACTTCTGGAGGCAGGTAGTTCCACTGGTTAATTGTCCTCACTGTCAGGAAATTCCTCCTTAGTTCCAGGTTGCTTCTCCCCTTGATTAGTTTCCATCCGTTGCTTCTTGTCCTGCCTTCAGGGGCTTTAGAGAATAGCTTGACTCCCTCTTCTTTGGGGCAGGCCCTCAAATATCAAAACTCTGCTTTCATTCTCCTTCTCTGGTCCTTCTCTTTGTTCGACTAAACACACAATCTATTTTAATATGGCTACCAGGGAAACCACACAGATCCTCCGTGGTTGTCCTTCAGAGCTGAACTCAGTTTGAGGTTGTTACTTGGCAAAAAAACAATCCACCCTGCAATACAAGAATAAAGCAGATTTCCAGAGGCGCTCTTGGAGATGAAGATGAATCTGGAAGCAGATGTTTCCAGCTCCCATTTATTATTTTTAAAGTCAAAACAACTTCAATTAATAATAATGTCACAAGGGGAAAAGAGGGCTGTTGGAGCACCAAGGGAGATGTCCCAGATTCAAGCGAGACTCGATTATAGTTAAAGCACAAAAAATGAAGTAAAAATCCATGGGAACTGGGTAAATCATGATTAACTTAAGGGCCATTCCTTTTCATGCTCTGTCAAAAACAATATCAATTTTTTCGGCAATCTTTCACTTGTTCTGCGTTGCCAAGGGTGCTTACGCAGAATCCTTGCAAGGGATTCTATCTTCCTGCAGAATAAACTTTCTTGAAATCTTCAGACTTGCCTGCTGGTTGAGCCCTTCTGAATGGACCCCAAATTTTATTTCTCTTCTGAGCCGCTTCCAAAGTTCACTTGTGTGTACAGTAAAAATAGGTCAAGACACAACTGGAAGGAAGGAGAGAGAAGAAGAAGAGAAAAAAACCTGACACGGTAGAATCTTGAAATTTATGCTTGAATGGAATAAATTATGCAAAATGTTATTTTAACATCGGGATGTTTTTCAAAGAGACAACACTGGAGACGTTGCAAATTACTTGTCAGTTATTTCGTTGAGTGGCGGGGCCCTTTAATTAGGCATTCCTATATTTGAAGGCGGCTTCTCTTTAGAGAGAGCTTTAATAATTGTTGATCTTGTAATTCATTTTTAATATTCTGAGTGATGAGTTGGTTTTATTGTTCTCCCATTGGAAACAGCCAAGAGATTTCAGAATGGCAGAGTTGGAAGGCAAAATGTCTGTCAAAGAGAAGGACTAAGGGTGACACGTTAGCATCTTCCAAAACTTGAGGGGCTGTCAAAAAGAGAAGAGGGGGGTCCACCTATTCTCCAAAGCACCTGAGGGCAGGAGAAGAAGCAACGGATGGGAACTAAGCAAAGAGAGAAGCAACCTGGAACTAAGGAGAAATTTCCTGACAGTGAGGACAATTAACCAGTGGAACGGCTTGCCTCCAGAAGTTGTGGGTGCTCCATCACTGGAGGCCTTTAAGAAAAGGCTGGACAGCCATTTCTTTGGAATGGAATGGGGTCTCCTGCTTGGGCCTCCGAGGTCCCATCCAGCCCCGTTATTCTGCACTCTTGAGGCTGCTGTCCAGGCTTATGGTGCTGAAATTTTCAGAAGATGTCAAGAACGAATTTCAAACTGCTCCAGAAGAGATTCCAACCTCTTTAAGGACTTCTTTCAGTCCCACCCGGTGGGACGCTCTTGACCTGTTGCTCTTCAGTTTTCTTCATCCTGGTGGGTCAAAAGCTGGGTCTAAGGCCGCTCCCCGTCTCTCCTTGACCATTCTGATCATCCCTGCCTTAAGCTTGTTTTGACTTGATACAGATACACCCTCTGTATCTCCCCTGAAGTGAGTCTGAAAGAGACTCTTTAATCTTTGGCAGTTTGCAAAGAAAGACGATCCTCTTCTTGTGTTTTCTGTTTGATATTTCTGAACAAACAAGGCGTTTTCCTGTTTTTACCACCCCATTAGTATCGTCTTCCATATGGCCATTAGCTCAGGTTTACCAAACAGATGTAAACGAATTCCAAAATAGCTCGCTTTCTTCCCTTTTGCCAACTCAGCACAGGAGAACTTATCCTCTTACAGCCTTTAATAGCATACACCCCTTTGCAAATAAGCAATACTATATATGTGTGTGTATATATATATCCGATTATTTATTGTTTTCTATAGAGGGCACAATTGTGCTATTAGATTGCCTGTACCTTTGTTGATAGAAAATAATGAGGATCTTGAGAAGAATGCCAGCAAAAGTGTCTTGGTGGATCAGGCCCAAGATTCCATTTAGATTTTTCCTTTGAGCCAGGATGTGATCCACCTTGAAATTCTAAGTGAAAAAGAGCACTGTATAAAAGTGAGCCATTTGTCTCCCACAGGATATTTGTAGCCTCTTGCTGTCAGCATTCAGTTGCGTTGCACAACTTTGGAGGACATTAGAGGTCAGGAGGGTTTTTAAGGTGTTGTTGTTCAGTTACTAAGTTATATCTGACCCCCAGAGGAAGGGACTATAAGAAAGTAAGCCAGCATACACTGGGGATACATATCGAAAGGAATGTGTTATCACTAGGGAATTCTGGGAGTTGAAATCCACAAGCTGCCAAGTTCTACAGCCTTAGAAGCTTTCAACGGAATATTAGTCTCCCGCTAATGAAAAGATGGAGATTGATCAAAAGAGGTTTAGCTAAAAGAGAGAAAGGTTTTCTTGTCAGTATCATCGCTTTGATGGACGGGAGAACGTGATCAAGTTCTCTGCCACGCCTTCCGAGCAGATCCGATCATTCCTCTTGGACATCGTCATGAACAAGGAAAGAAAACGAAAAAGAAAATTCTTCCTTTTTTTCTTTAAAGAAAAACAACCTTCTGCATTCAGCCAAGATCAGCTCTCTTTCATAACCCCACCTTCACCGTCTCCCTTCAGAATGATGGACATTTGGGAAGGAAAAAAAAGCCAATTTTAAGCCTCTGATACTGGCGGGTTGACATAGGGATGAACTGGCATTAAGCTGCAGGCAGGCAGGGAGAACCAGAGAAAATTAATAAGGGGAAAAAGAATAATTGTCAGCCTGCTGTAGTGTGTCGTTTCTTGCTATTTTGGAGTAGAATAACTGGAGTGTAAGCCAGTTGCCTCTTTTATCCCTCAAATTAATATCGGGGCGGAAAAGACGGTCTGGAGACATTCCTTTCCTGCAATTCTTCTCCTCCAGGAATTTAATTTAATACCTCTTCCTGCTATCCCGAATTTGAGCGATGGCCTTGTTTGTGGGGCGTTTTGCTGGCGGGCCCAGGTGCTGCTTAGCCTTAGCGCAGTGTTTCCCAAACATGACAATTTTAAGGCATGTGGACTTCAACTCCCAGAATTCCACAGCCAGCATTGCTGGCTGTGGAATTCTGGGAGTTGAAGTCCACATGCCTTAAAATTGTCAAGTTTGGGAAACACTGCCTTAGCGGAAACACCAAATTCATCTCGGCACTTTCAGCCATGCTCCGTTTCCCTTCTTTTAAATGTTCTTCCTTGGCAAGCAAAGCGCTTTTACAACAGAGAGCAGGATGGGTAGCATTTAAAATAAACACACAGCGCAGGAAGAATAAACTGGATGCGGTCATCTATTTGCCTTTGTGTGGGGCAAAAACCTGACGAGGCTGTTTGTCAAGATTGTGGACGCCAGTCGTGTCATTTCAGACTGAAGATAGCAGACTGTGTATAGGTAGTCCTTGACTTACGACGGCTCATGTAGTGACACTTCAAAGTTACAACAGCACTGAAAAAGTGACTCTAACGACCATCTCCGGATGGACCAGGATGGCATACCTCTGTCGCCTCCAAATTATTCTTCCGGAGCGGTTTTATTTAACTTTTAAACTCGACAAGGCTGGGTCTCCCCTTGATTGAGGCCAACCCTCTCGATTCCCCCTAGCCAGCACCCTGAATTCAAATCACGCTCGTTAAAGAAACCGCGATGAGAGTCAGAGGTAATAAAACTGACACTGCTACAGGCAAATCTTGACAGGCATGTTGAAAGGCAGCTGAGAACAGAGTTTGCAAGATCCTTATTTGCCTTTCAATTGTTCAACTTTGTGTTCCTCAGCTGAGGAATTCTGAAAGCTCAGATGAAACTTTCCCTCTCCTCCTTTTAATTTTAGTTGGTGGCTGGCACTGGCGTTGTGGTGGCGTTTACACAATTGTTCTATGCGTTGTTTAGCTTGGTTGGGTGGACTGTGGCCTCCTTGCCTGGGGTCCCCCAAGGTTGGTGTGGTTTGCGAAGTGTATAAACATTTTTATCCCTGCTTGGCGCTCCACCCATTTCTTTTAAATTTCATTTCATTTATTTATTACATTAGTTTGCTGCCCATCTCACTGTATCACCCGCTTTTAAGTGGAACTGTGACGGCACAGCTTTTTTGGGGGGGCAGGGTCCCGTGGATAAAAACATTTCTTGGGGGAGGAAGAGAAAAGCTGACGCACATAGAATTTTGCAAGCAAAATTGATGTTTTCCTTTGTAATGAAATCTGGGTTTTATGCACTACCAGTTACGCAAAGAACTGTCCATGGGGGAAGGCAAATCAAGTAATCTCCTTTTAATAGAATTTAAAGGAATTGATATTCCGAACTATTAACATATGGTAATATAAAACCTATCCCTGGCAGACGCCCAGTTCTCTCTTGTTTATTTATTTATCTGTAAAAGGATTTATGATATGTTCTCTCTTCTTTTACTCTGCAACAAAGATCACAAAAGAAGGCGCGCACACACACACACACACACACAGAGACAACCTACACACATGCCAAGTTGTGAAGGTAAAAGTTCAGGGGTGTCTTTTTAAAGCCAGGCAGACCGGAGAACCTCTTAGTCCATCTGTCACCAAACAGATGGTCCATCAAAGCGAGAAAAGGATCCTGTGGTTTATTTCTGAATAGAATCTTAGATTCAGAAGGTGCCTGTGAGACCATCTAGTCCAACCCCTGCTCAGTGCAGGAATCCAAATCAAACCCACCCTGACAGGCAGCTCTCCAACTGCTCTTTGATCACCTTCCATGACTTTTCTCCATCCTCAGTTACAAATGTTCTAACGTTCAAGTCAAATTGCTCATTAAGCCACTTTTTAAACCAAGTTCTTCACTCAAGGAGGAAGAAGGAAATGTCTTCTCCTTCTCTCCGATGTTCTTCAGATGTTTTGTGGGGTGTTCTCTCTTATCTTCTTCCCTAGGGTAAATTCACCCCCATTTTTTAATCACAGAGCTCATTTATAGCTGAACTGGACAGAGCATTCCAGATGTTTGATTGATGGACAGGGATGAGGTCTCCTGGGTCTCTAAGGGCAGTTACCAAACTGAAGTTTTTGATGGAACTAAGGAGGAAATTCCCAATGGTGAGAAGGATTCATCAGTGGAATGGTTTCCTTCCAGACGTTGTGGGTGCTCCATTGTTGAAGGTCTTCAAGAAAAGATTGGATATCCATTTGTCTGGAATGGTATCATGGTCTTGGGCAGAGAGTTGGAGAAAAAGACCTCCAAGATCCCTGTGATTCTGTTTCTAATACCCCAGATGGAGTGACCCCCTGGGCATTTACACCACAGGTCGCTTTCCTTCAAAGAAGCAGAGATGTCCTTCAAAGTCCATGTTCTCAGAAGGTGCTTCAGATCTTCTCCTCTTCACAAAACTGGTGGTGGTCTCTTGTTCTTCTCATCCTAGCTTGGTCTGAAAGCCTTGGGTGGGGTGGGGGTGGGTCTCCCATTTTCTACCCCCGTGTGCTACCAACAGCTGGGCTCAAGAATAGAGTCTTCACGGACTTCCCAGTGCTTGCAATTTGGGATGGGGAGGCCAAACAAGATGGCCAGCTTGCTAAACGGAGGACATTTAACACTTGGCTTGATCCTGCTTAAATCAAAAGCAGCAGATGGGGAGTTGCTGGCTTTCTCTGCGCCTGACCATTCTAAAAATATTTTTCTACGTTCCGCAGATGTATTTATTTGGGGGAAAGGGCAGAAATTCAACAAGGCAAGAATCCCTGGACAGCTGCCCAGCACACAGGGGCTCTCCAGCCTCGCCCCCCCTCCCCAGCACCAGCTGAATCTCTCTCTCTCCTTGGAACGGTTGCGCTCAGGATGCGGCGACCAAAGCGAAATGAAGAATAATGTTGACTTTAATTAAACTCCTGGCTTGCGACACCTCAGGCAAGCCCCAGCTCGCAAAGCCACACGTGGTCCCTCAGCTTCGCTTTTGGTGGCTCTTAAGAGGTTCTCCTTCAAGGCTGAGGTTGGTTGGCAATTCCTTCATAACAGAATAACAGAGCTGGTAGGGGCCCTGGAGGTCCTCTAGTCCAGCCCCCTGTTCAAGCAGGAAACCCTATATACCATTTCAGACAAATGGCCGTCCACTCTCTTCTGAAAACCCTCCAATGGTGGAGCACCCACAGCTTCTGGAGGCAAGCCGTTCCACTGGTGAATTGTTCTAGCTATCAAGAATTGTGCTCCATCACTGGACGCTTTTAAAAAGAGGCTGGACAGCCATTTGTCCGAAGTAATAAGGTTTCCTTCTTAAGCACGGGGTTAGACTAGAAGACCTCCAAGGTCCCTACCAACCCTTTCCTTCACGTTCTATTTTTCCTCCAAACAATCCTAGATTTTACATCATCCTGGTTCCAGATATTTCTGCCCCATCGTTCCTGAAAGAAACCTAAAAAATCACCCGACAATTAAAGGGTACAATTATAGTGAAAAACAGTTGGCTAAGACAATAAAAAGATACACAGACATTTTATGGAATGTCATATATATATAAAAAAAGAACCACACAAAAATAGCATCAGGATAAACGCTTCCTTGGCAAAGAGGACATAAAAATAGCCCTGCGAAAGCTAAGAATCACAGCAGCATGAATGCAGTTTGAAAAGATTAGGAAAATTAAAATTATCTTCTCTGATGTTCAAAAGGCAACCTCCATGGTGCCCGGCATGGCTGGGGACTAAAAAGGCCAATTTCTAGCTGGTGGTCCTCAATTTATGACCACAGTTGAATCCAACATTTCTGTTGCTAAGTGAGATAGTTGTCAAACGAGTTTCACCCATTTTACGACCTCTCCTAAGGGGGACGTTAAGTGTGAAAAACGGTCCTAAGTCCCTTTTTTCAGTGCCCTTGTAACTTCAGACGGTCACTAAATGGACTGTTGTAAGTCGAGGACTTTCTGTATTGCATCTCAGGTGGGTGGGTGGACGGCACTGAAAGCAGCCCCTTCCCCAAGACAGCAAACAGCACGTCCGAACAGAAGGGGGATCCCCACCCGATTCCCAAACAGCGAAGGGTTTCATACGTTCGCCCAGAACTGGGACGATGCAGAAATTCACAAATTCAGCCCTCCCCTCTTTTACTCTTTAACACTTTAAACATTTCTGTCAGAAGGGAGGAATAGAAATAATTTAGTATTATCCAGCCATTCCTGAATTTTCCTCCTGGCAAAAAAAGGGAGCCAAGGGCTCATGTTTACACTAATGCTCTTTAATTGCCTTTCAATCTGCAATTGCAAATTTAGTATTAAACTGGGTCAGCCGATGGAGGGGGCAGGGAGGAGGAGGAGGAGGAGGGGGAGACACACCGACCATGTGTGCGTTCGAAGGAGCTTTGCCGAGTTTTAAAAGCTCTCGGCCCTTCTGGAGAATCCTGGCATTGATCCGGCGGTTTTGGCGCTCTTAATTTCCCAGGACTAATCAGCGTTAATGCAAATTAGTGGTTTTCTGGACCAAAGATGGTTTTAAACTTTAGGAGTATATATGGCAGATTGATACAGCAGGATGAGGAACTGCTGCTTGGGATGGACATAGAGTTGTACAGTTGGAAGGGATCTGGGAGGTCTTCTAATCTAACCCCCTGCTTGAACAGGACACCCTGGACCATCCTGGACAAATGAATTTTCTTGAAAACTTCCAGGGATGGAACACCCACAACTTCTGGAGGCAAGCTGTTCCATCCATCCATCCATCCATCCATCCACCCACTCATCCATCCATCCATCCCCCTCTCCCTCCATCTGTCATGAATCTTATCTCTCTCAGAACCATAGAATCCTAGGACTGGAAGGGACCTTGGAGGTCTTCTAGTCCAACCCCCTGCTCAAGCAGGAGGCCCTAGTCTAGACCATCCTGGACAAATGGCTGTCCAGTCTCCTTCTGAAGACCTCCCCTGATGGAGCACCCACAACTTCTGGAGGGAAGCCATTCCAATTGTTCTCAGCGTCGGGAAATTTCTCCTTAGTTCAAGGTTGGATCTGTCCTTGGTTGGTTCCCATCAGTTGCTTCTTGTCCTCCTAACTGCTTCTAGAAATGGGGAGAGGACTTCTCGCCCTGTTGCCTCGTTTTCTGTTGCACGTTCTCCAGTTTGACAATCTCCTTCCCCAGATGTTCTCTGAAGGCAAAACAGAAGCCTAGAAGCCACTTCTGAGAATCGCTAGAGAATAGCTGTCACTTGATTAAAAAATGGAGCCACCTTGGGTGAACCTCAATTTGTCAACAAGATCCAAAGAGAATAGGCAACTCTGCTTTGACAGAAACGGGGTGGGCAAGAGGCAATACATTTTCCTGAAAAGCAAGGGGTGCTTAATTAGAACCATTATTCAGCTCAGCTTCGGAATTAAAATCCTTTTTTCCCCCTTTCCCTAAAGGGTTCTGGGTATTTTATTTCCGATTTGTTTCACAAAAGAGAAGGAGAGACAAAGATTTTTCCCATCCTTTTGAAGGAGCTGCCTATTGTTCAGAAGAGAGAAAGGAAGGGGGGGAAAGTATTATTTCCTTAATTGCAAAGAGTGTCACAGTTTTTGTGAAGGGCTGATTGTAGCAAGGGAGGTTAAACCCAAGGAGTTGGGTTCAAAGGCTTGCAGGCATTTTTTCCACCTAGGAGTAGCGAAGAAGGAGGGAGACTAAAGAGAGTACATCCAAAACAGCTCGAGCTAATTGAATGTAATTTATAATTGGAGGAATATAATTGCTCTGGGCCAGGGGTCTTCAAACTTGGCCCTTTGATGACTTGTGGACTTCAACTCCCAGAATTCCTCAGCCAGCCTGGCTGAGGAATTCTGGGAGTTGAAGTCCACAAGTCATCAAAGGGCCAAGTTTGAAGACCCCTGATTTAGTCCTGATGACCCACTCATCATTTTGGCACAGGACAAGGTGAAATTAAGAGGTCCAGTCTCACCCTCCTTCGTTCTTCTTGACGTTCGGAGTCATTTTCCCTAGCTGGGAAGTCCTTTATACCCGGTTTATTAGTATTCTCTGCCTAGGACGGGCATTCTTCTTCCAAATCAGAATAAAACGCAGGAAAAACACCGCTACCTCTTCTCGGTCACGGCTGTCCCCAAATAATTTGAAAATGCAACCGGATTTATCAGCGACAGGAAAACCAGCCGATATCGTCCGGCGAGGATTGAAAACAAGATGAGAACACGATGCAAGCAGCATCTGAGGCAATAACAACAGAAAAACGACAACAACTTGTCCTCGTAACCTCAGTTAGCAAGCGAGAATGCTGGTGCTCAATCAGCCAGACTTATCATGGCTTAGCAGAATGCTTCAACTGGTACAAGATGAGAGAGCAGAAGGATTTCCCACAACACGGCAAATCTACAAAAAGCCCGCTGTGTGCTCGATTCCTCGGCTGCGTTGTAGCAACACAAACTCCCATTGCAAGTCTTGCCTAGGGCGACTCTGCCCTGCCTGAAGCTCCCCCAGATACGCTGTGTAACAACGCCAACACATCACACCCGGAAGATTGTCTGAAAATTGCAGGTTGAAGGAGAGGTATATGGATAGTCCTCGCCTTACGCCCAACATTTCCGTTGCTAAGCGAGACAGTCGTTCACTGAGCCTTGCAACCTTTGACGACCTTTCGGGCCACAGTTGTTAAGTGAATCGCTGCGTTGTTAAGTTGTTAAGTAAATCTGGCTTCCCCATTGAAATCTGTGGTCGTCGGTCCAGAATTGTGTGTATTATCTAGCAAGCGTAGATGGAAGCAGGGACTGGGCAAGAAGTAACAGACGGAAGATTATAACGCAGAACAATTAACCAGTGGAACTCCTTGCCTCCAGAAGTTGTGGGTGCTCCAACACTGGAGGTTTTTAAGAAGAAATTGGACAACCATTTGTCCAGAAAAGTATAGGCTCTCCTGCCTGAGCAGGGGGTTGGACTAGAAGACCTCCAGGGTCCCTTCCAGCCCTATGAATCTATGATTTTCCTCCAGATCTGTGGATCTTGTCAATCCATTGAAGGATGTGTCTAATCCAACCTCGTGAAGAGCAGCTTGAGGGCCTCTTCCTCCTCCGGAGACCTGGCAGCCACCTGAAAAGCTTCTCCCGCTGTGCAGCAGATTGAAAACAACTCAATTAAGGGGCTGCGTGTGAAGATTAGGTCCAATTCGATTTCTTTATATCAATCATATCCTCCAAGAGAGAGCAGAAAACAAACCAGGGACCTTATTTCTAATCAAGCCACTTCTATTTACTTGGAAATAAGGAAGCCAGCAGCGATCGGCCAGTGTGTCATAAATAAGTCTCCCAGCTCTGTCTCTTTACTATAAGTAAATAATTGATTTTTTTGAAGGGAGTTCTACTTAAGCAGAAGTATTTCAATTACCCAAAGAGCTCTCTGGGAGGGTCACACCAGTGAAATACAAAAAAAAAATATCCTCTCCTGTTTTCACTGCTTTGCACGGGTCCCGCCGAGAGGAAGGAGGAAGGAAGCCAAACCCTGAGAGGAGATGAAAACAGGCTTGGCTCTGGGTGCAATTTGTAGGAACCCTTGCTCTTTTAGGGAGATGGCTTGCAAGGTGCCTCCTCCGGGTGTGACCTCAGCAGGACGTTCTTCAGAGGCTGTCTGAAAAACTGAAATAAAAAGAAGGGAGGCCACGTGCAAGGAACATCCAACTCCTGTGGTTGAGTCCAAGACTCACTGCTAAACAAATAACTCTGGATGGTCTACCCTCTGAAACAGATGTCAGCTATGTCTACCTTCATGGAGCTTCTCGCCTGAAGAGCCTTTGGAAACAGCCAGGGCTCCCTGAATTCTGGGAGCTGAAGTCCACAAGTCATAAAAGGGCCACGTCTGAAGACCCCTGCCCTAGACCATCCTGGAGAAATGGCTTCCCAAAATTTTCTTGAAGACCTCCAGCGACAGGGCATCCTCAACTTCTGGAGGCAAGCCATCCCATTAATTGTTCTCACTATCAGGAAATTCCACCTTAGTTCCGTCACGCCATCCAAAGTGGCCTTCAAACCAGGCTGAAGGCCACGTTTCTCCTTCTTTCTCCCCTCTGGCCCACCCTCAATGTTTGGGTCTTCTTCTGGACGATGACAGGGCTACAATAAAGCTCCCAGTGATTGGCAGCCTCTCGGGTGGGTTTTAAAGCAAAGCTCTTTTGCAGCTTTAGGAGGCTCATGAATCAGTGAATCTCCAACCCCTTTCCTGCCAGCACATCAGATTTATATCTGGACTTTTAATAAAACAACAGGGTTTAAATCTGCAGCTGTGTTTAGAGAAGAGAAGGGCTATTTGCTTTTAAAAATGCATGAGGGGGATGAAGACTGTTAGGGTTTTTTCCCTTAACTTCCATAGGTGAAATGTTCTTTAGCAACCTGGAGTTTGTTGAAGTGTGAAATGTTTCTTTCCAGGAATGAGACTTTTGTCAAAAATTAGTCCGTCCGTCCATCCATTCACTCATCATCCATCCATCCATTCATACTTTTCCATCTATCCTTCCATCCATCCGTTTATCCATCCATGCATCCATTCATCATTGATGCATCCATCCACCCTCCATCCTTCATCCATCCATCAATTAATTCATCCTTCCATCTATCTTCCATCCATCCATTCACTCATCATCCATCCATCCATTTATCCATCCATCCTTGTGCAACAATTAGCATTAGCTGAAGTTTGCTTTCCTGCCTAGTTAAAAAAAGTCGCCATCTCCAGCACCATCTAGGATGAAATGAAACCTCCACCCTGAAGGACTGCTGGAGATCACCCGTTTCTCGATGGTCTTGACTCCGGTTTCACCAGCTGTGCCGGTTATTGGAAACGTACAAAGCCGGCCCCGTTTCCAAAGTGGAACAAGGAACCAAGAAGAAAACTTTGTCAGAATTTCTTTCTGCATTTGAGCTGTCTCTAACAATGCGATCACTCAGCAAAGAATTCTTTGATTGCATTTTTTCTTTGTAGGAAGAAAAAGATTTTTTTTCCCCTGTTCTCCACTGCCTTTGTATTTTATGTGCACGCGCACACATCTGTGAGAGAATGTGCGTGTGTTTTAAAAAGACGTTATTGTAGCTGAAAAGTTTGGCTTCCTTGAATTTCAACTTCCTTTTTTTCCCCTCCTTTCTGGAGGATTTGTTCTCATTTCCTTCCATTTTAGATTCAACTTTTTTTCCTCAACGTCTTTCATTTTTTTTCTTCTTCTGTAAGAGTGTAAGATCAGATTTTTTGTTCTCTTCTTTTGTAAAACCGTGAGATTTTTTTCTTTCCTGCGAGAGTGTAAGATTCTTTCTCTTCTGTAAAACTGTAAGATTTGTTTTTTCTCTTCTGCCAGAGTGTAAATTTTTTCTTCTAAGAGTGTCAGACTCAAGCTACGCTTAATTGTAAGATGCCCACCAACCCCTCAGAGTCGGCTCTGTGTTAAGATTTTTAATGTGACGCCTCTGGAAATGCTTAGACACATGGTAAAATGATCCTCGGAGCAGAACTGGATGGATTTCGTTTTAATTACATTAAAACAAAATCCATCAGATGCTGTTTCCGCTCGTGCCCCGCCCATTTTGGGGGCAGAGCCAATTCAAATCCAATTATTTCACCTCTACGCCCCAAAACATTAGCATCTGAATTTTTTTCTCCCTTTAGAGAAAAACCTGGTACAAATAACCATTGACTTATGATCGCTGTTCTACTAATTAATAGTCCTCCCTGTCAGGAAAGTTCTCCTAATTTCTAAGGTTGCTTCTCTCCTTGATGAGTTTCCACCCATTGCTTCTTGTCCTGCCTTCAGGGGCTTTGGAGAATAAGTGGGACCCCCCCCTCTTCTTTGCCGCCTCCAGATGTTACGGGTGCTCCATCCCTGGAGATCTTCAAGAAAAGAATGGATAATGTCTCCTGTCTTGAGCAGGGGGCTGGACTAGAGGACCTCCTAGTTCCCTTCCAGCCTTTGGCTCTATGATTCTGACACCGTCCTGCTGAGTGGATCATCCTAAAACCCTTTGTCAGCCAGGATCTATTTCTTCAGCCCCATGAAATGGTCTGGAAAATTGGAAGGCCCTGCACAGGCAGACTGAAATCCTTTCCTCCAGACAGCTTGTAAGGATTCTTACTTTAATGCCTTTTAAATCCTGGCTTTCTAGCCCAGCTCCCTTCCGGTGCTACATGGATAAAAATAGGGAGAAGCCCCGAAAGATTTTTGCTTTTTTTTTTCTCCAGTCACCAAGCTTAACCCAACAGGCCAAACAGCTGCACAATCTGCCCGGCTGGCTGCATTTATTCAGAATGGGGAGGTCAGCCTCCTTCCTCAGACGAAACCCTCAAGGGCTGTGTGTTCTTGACATGCCTTGAAACACTCACAGTAGCTGTCCAGAGAGTTGCCGAGCGTTGTGAAGCAACTTTGTCAGTTCTGACATGTAGAACAGCCGGCCAAGTTCAAGATCATTTCTTCCCATAATCGAATGCCATGCTAGAAACTTCAGGACAAATGAGACGCCATCAAACAGGAAGGAGAGATGTGACTAGCGCTGAGGATGTAACCTAGCTGGGTCACGAAATGTCTGCAAGAAAGATACCAAGGTCAGAGGGCCCCAAGAACTCCACAGTCCTCCTCCTCCTCCTCCTTCTCCTCCTCCTCCTTTCTAACACTGATGATGTTCCCTAGTTGGGTCATGAAACGTCTGCAAGAAAACCCCCACGCTGAGAGAGTACCCAGGACCCTTCATTTTAACCCTGAGCCCTGATCACCTTTGGAGATCCCCCTTTTAAAAGTTGGGCAGATTTTAAAAACGTTTGAAGAATGTGAAGACTGTCCCCCCCCCCCAACAGTGATGTAACGACATTGCAGGGAAAATGGAGCCAGACAGTTTCCCGATCAGTTTAGTGGAAGGATATTGTGCCTATTTAAACTTTATCTATGAAAAATAGAATTGCATAATCACCCTTCAGGAATTGATGCCCAATTTTATTTTGCAATTCTGGAGAGCTTTGGAAGTTGCCAAAGATATATATATATATAAACCCCAAGGAAGGGAGATTAAGTGTGGCCAGTGATCCAAGCTTGCGGAAGAAATCAATCTGAGATATGGGATGTTTTCCCAAGTGTGTTTACTCAGAAGTAAGTCAATGCGATTTCCTCCCTGGCAAACTTGCTTAAGATTTGAAGCTGCCAATAAAATCTGTACTGCTGGCCCCTTTTCCCCGTGCAAATATATATAAAAAGAGCATTATCCTATTCTGCTATTGATCTCTTCTGTTATTGGCTCACCCAGAAGGAAAGGATGGAGGCCAGGGATTTTGCCAGCCTGAAAGCCAATTCTTAGCCTGTTTGGGGGGGGCTGCCTTGAAATTTACATCGGGTGAGAAAGATAATCTACGCGATTGGCCTCCTGGCTAATTATCTAATCATTTCTTGGCTGGGATACTCCGAAAATCTTGGAAAAGAATCTTTGAATTTCCTTTATGGACTGCAACAAAAGTACGGATCACAGGTCAATAGCCCGGCAGTAAAAAAAAAAAAAAAAGTGAATTTTGGAGAGAAAAAAAAAAGTTAGAGAGGACTTGATCCATGCAAGTCCCAGAAAGGGCAGGGATGGGATAAAGAGACCACAGAGAGAACAAACAGAAGATCGTTTATTGCAACCTTTGGCTATTAAAGGTCAATTTTTCATGTGCTTTTATCATCTCCAATTGCTGCCCAATAAACGGTATGGTGATTCTGGCGAAGGAGCAAGTAAAACAGACACGGTGAGGCTCAGAGTGGCCTAACACACTGATTGCAAGAAAGACAGGAAAACCAATAAAATGAAAAGAGAGATGCTCTTGTTGAAGGAAAAATCTTCATCCGGGTCCAGCCCAAGCCGGGAATAAACAAAATGGAGACTGCTTTAGAAAAATGGTTCTCGTTCAGGGGTCTTCAAACTTGGCCCTTTTATGACTTGTGGACTTCAACTCCCAGAATTCTTCAGCCAGGCACACCTTAGGAAAGCAGTCAACTTGCAAAACTTGACCCTAAATGAATGAAGGTTTTTCTGCCAGCTTTAAAGACACCCACGTTTGCAGAGCGCCCTGATTCTTTGTGGGGAAACCACAAAGGTCACAGCCTAGGAATTTAACTTGTCCAGCAATTGAAGAAGTGAGTGGCAAATTTCCCGTAATTAGCCCATTCGCACGAGGAAGGGGAATTTTGTATTAACTACAGATATGCTTGCTAAAGCTTAACAGGGCTTAATGATCAAGCTGCCTCCACAGACCCTGGACGGCTGATTGCTTTGTGGTAGATCAAAGAAAGACAGAAAGAAAAAGCAATTCTGTTTACCAGTTTGGATCTGGTAGTCTCTTTGTGAGGTCCTTACTGATCTCTGAGCTGGGTGGTTTTCTTGCAGACGTTTCATGACCCAAATAGGTAACATCATCAGTACTAGAAGAGAATAGGGTTTGTGGAGAGCAGGAGGAAAGGAAGGAAGGAAGGAAGGAAGGAAGGAAGGGAGGGAGGGAGGGAGGGAAGGAGGGAGGAAGGAAGGATAGGAGGAGGAGAATGAGAACGAGAACGAGAAGAGGGAGGAATAGGATTGTGGGGTCCTTGCTGATCTCTAAGCTGGGTGATTTTGTTGTAGACGTTTCATGACCAAACTAGGTTACATCATCAGTGTACCTCTGTCTGAAGCCTGCAGAGTTCAGCCAGTAGATGGGATCCTCGCATCGCAGGGGAGGAAAACCCCCTCCCCAAAACCAAAACATTGTTAAAATCTTGAATCCCGCTGCTGGGATAAGAAGGGAGATGAAGAGAAGAGGCCAGGAGTTGTCAAAGGGTGAAGAAAAATCCATTTTTGGGCTATTGATAAAGAAGCGATGAAAGGCAGCCATTGAAACAGATCCTATTGTTGTGGCTGATGTGGGAAAGGAGAACAGAAGCGCTGCCTCCTTTTATGTCTTCAGCTTTCTGGATTTAAAGAATTAAAGTCAAGAGCTTTGCTGCATCCAGGCTGTGGATGAGAAAATTAAAATAGGTGAAATATTTCACTGCTGATGCTTTGTGGGCTTCAGCCACGCTCATTCAGTAGGACAGAAGAAAATACAATTTTATCTGTGTTCCCTCTCTGCCTTGAAGATGGAAAATATGACTTTATTCGGCGTTTTCTCTCTGCCTCGAAAGACGCACGAGGTGCAGTTTGGGGAATCGATGCCAGGAATGTACAGTTCATTTTCTGCAATTCATTAATCGCTTGTTTCTTAATATTTCTCCCCTCACCAAACACAATTGGAGCGAGTGAGATGATTGTGTTTCTGTCTGAGGGCCCATCTGGGTGTGAAAATGATCGTGTTCTTATCGCACAAAAACAGAGGGATGTTTAGCACGCTGTCAACAAAACCTATCGGCAAAAATGGTCCTTGCTGGTATTCCTGCAGAATAATAAGATTGTAGGTGAGGACATCCAGATGTTTGTTTGGAAATATCCATCACTACAGGGGGGAAAAACAAGAGAGGCTGTTCAACACATGAGGCCTCCAGTGAATAACAGAATAAGAGAGTTGGAAGGGACCTTGGAGGTCCTCTAGTCCAACCCCCTGCTCAAGCAGGAGAACCCCTAGACCATTTCAGACAGGTGGCCATCCAATCTCTTCTTAAAAACCTCCAGTGATGGAGCCCCCACGACTTTCCTCCCTCAGTCCTAGTCCTTCTCCTCATTAAATGAGACATCCCCAATTCTTGCAACTGTTTTTCCGTATGTTTTAGCCTCCAGTCCCCTAATCATCTTTGTTGCTCTTCTCTGCCCTCTTTCCAGAGCCCCTACATCTTTTTTTATATCGTAGTGATCAAAACTGGATGCTGTATTCCAAGTATGGTCTTACCAAGGCCTTTTAAAGCGGTACTAACACCTCACGTGAAATTGATTTTCCTTGCCTGGGACTTGCATTTATTTATGGACAGCTGTAACTATAACAATTTTGATTTTCTTCAGAGTGGGTGCTTGTACTCCCTCTCTTTTAAATCTTCCTTTCCAAAGAAACTCTTTGCCATTCTGGCTTTCTGACAATGTTTTAAGGAAGGGCAACTAGAGCTTTTTAAAAAGTTTATTGCTCTTTAATTCATTGGGCTTTTTTCATTTGAATTTTGCTGACAGGGTGCAAAGGAGCTCCTTCTCCTGACTAGTTAGCCGGGACTCAGACAATTTATAGTTCCTTTCAGCTTTAATCAGAACATTTCCTAAACCCGGCATTAATAATACAGTGGTTTTCCCCGATAACCTCTAAGATAAATTGGTGTTATTTATGCTGTGTGAATTTATAATAGTTTCGAGGTGCGTGTCATAAGCTGCTTTCTTAGACAGGAGATTCAGAAGGGGAAAAGGGATCCCAAACTGTGGCACAAAGGATACTCGGACCCACAATTCTCCTCTTCCTCCTCTCTGTAAATCCCCCTCCCTCCTAGCGCTGATGATGTTGCCTACTTGGGTGATGAAACGTCTGCAAGAAAACTATCAAGCTCAGAAAGCAACAAGGACCCACACTTTTTCTCCTCCTCCTCCTCCTCCTCCTCCTTCTCCTCCTCCCTCCAACAGTCCAGTTCCTCTCCAAAAATGTGAAATAAATTCTCCATGAAAATCAGGAGCCTCTTTTCCTGAGGAAGAAAACTGGAGAAATTGCAAAATGTTGGATTTCAGAGAAGGATTAGAAGGAAGGAGAAAACAGAGGGCAACATTATGAATGATTTTGTTCCCGGTCTGACAGCAGAAATCTATTCATTCGTAAGTCCATTCAGTTGCAGTGCTGTTTTTTTTCCAAGTTGGAATTTATCATTTTCATTCTGGGCATAAGTCTTGAGCCACCCAAAAGAAATCTATGCTGTAGGGTGGGGGGGAAAGATCCTCAGAAGATCTAGGAAACCCATGGATCATTTGATAGGAGAGGGGCCATATTCCTGATACGTTTATCCTTCTTTTATAGATAATCCCACAACCTTTATTTTTATTTCATATTTCATTTGTTCCAGTGCAAGCATAAGGCAGCCGTTATCTTTGCCATTTTCCTTCTTTAAAAAAAAAATTACAGATTAAACCGAGCTGCATATATTTCTCACCAGCTGAATAAAAAAATAAATTTTCTTGAAAATCTAATTTCTGCCCAGCCCAGAATATACTTCACAGTGGAAATATTACTTACATAATAGGAGAGGACTTTTTTCACGTCCTTTACTCCTGCCTATTTCCTTCTCACTCAGACGTGGTTGCAATAATTTCTAGAGAGATTTTGAAGTGGGACCCGTGCAATTTTCAGCTTGTCTACTTAATTTGCAAATTTTCCTTCTCTGCATAGGTGTTTCTTAACATCTTCCCTGTAGCTCCCTTTTATGTAACCGAATATTCTCTTTTCTCCCATTTTCTTTGCTCTGGAATGAACGTCCCCCATTAAGACATTAAGAAATGTACTTATTCCATGTTCTGTACCATTAAGCATCCATACTGAACACCAGAATAAAAGGCAATTTGATCCAGTAAGTTTCCTTCCTTCCTTCCTTCCTTCCTTCCTTCCTTCCTTCCTTCCTTCCTTCCTTCCTTCCTTCCTTCCTTCCTTCCTTCCTTCCTTCCTTCCCCTCCTACTCCTCTACCATCCCTCCTTTGCTTTCTCCTTCTCTTCCCTTCTCCTCCTCCCCAGAGGTCACAGGGGAGGATTTAACAGAATGATGGAGACGGAAGGGACCTCGGAGGTCTTCTAGTCCAACCCCCTGCTCAGGTGGGAGGCCTGGGCCATTCCAGAGAAATAGTTCCCTTCTTGGCGCAAAGCTCTTCCAGTCACCCCCATTGCTCCGTCGAGAATTCTCCCTGCAGTAAAGAACTGGCACTGGGGAACTAATAAGTAATATTGATTTACTGGGAAGTAAGGAGGGGGGGGGGAAAGACGAAGCCTCTGCTTTCCTTCTCCCGGATGTTGACTTGTCAAGCCGAAGGGGGAAAAAAGCCTTGGGGGCGGGGGGGGAGAGAGAGAGAGAGAGAGAGAGAGAAAACAAAAGGCAAATCAGCCTGAAATGCAAAGAACATCCGTGTGGTTGCCAGCCCACGCAGTGTACATCCACGGCCGCTTTAATTAGAGGCTGAACCAAGGAAAGGCCTTCTGTTCCGGATCCAGGGGAAAAAAAAAAAAGACAGAAGGATGCCACAAAGCCCCTCCCCCGCCTGCTTGCCTGCCTGATGGGCTTTGTAGTCTTTTCATCCTGGCAGAAGGGAGGACTCAGCCTGATTAGCCGTCATCCCCCAGACGAGATGTCAACAAGCCGGGTTTTTAATGACCTGCCAGTTGGTTCCCGAGGATGTGCGTGACTAGCCTAGCGGGGTGGGTGGGGGGTCAGGTTTCTCAGAGCTGGATCCAGAGGGGGGAGCCCGTCCTCCACGGGGGTCGGGCTGCCTGAACGAGGGAGCAGCTCTGCGGATGGGTTCCCAAAGGGCAGCGAAAGGCCACCGTTTGAGGAAGAGTTCTTTCTTTCTTTCTTTCTTCCTTCCTTCCTTCTTCACCACCAGCCCCCTCCTCCTCCCCTCGGCGTGATGATGTTCCCTAGTTGGATAATAAAACATCTGCAAGGAAGCAACCATGCTTAGAGAGAACCAAGGACCGTTCAACTCCCTCTTTCTTTGCGTTCAGACATCTGCTGCAAAATTTGGGGCTCCCTCCCCCAGAATCCCTTGCAAGCAATCTTCAAACTACGGGTTTCTCCACCTTCTTTTCTTGACTCAGTTTCCACTCAATCAACTAAAAGGTGGCCCATTTTAAAACCTGGATATATTTATTAATTACAACACCACTCCATCGCACATCCTGATGTCTTGGGCTTGGTCCATACCTGTCCCCCTCTGATTGATGTCTTTGTTTATTCCAACACCTCCCTTGTTTCCAGCCAGGGATCCCTCAAGGGGCCATTACGTATTACAAGATCAACTAACTCAATTATATTTATTAAATAAACTCTGGGCAGGAGAAAATTGGAAAGCCACCTTTAAAAAAAAAACACAGCAAAAAGAACACCAGCAAGTCAGATGAACGCAAGCCAAAAGCTGCCTGAAGTAAGTCCATGTGTCAGCAGCCGAGTGGGAGGTGAGAACTGAGATGGTCCTGGATTTTTCTGGTGAGAACAAATTGAGGATAAGAGGCTCCTCCGAAGAGGCTGCTGGATCCTGTTGACTTTGGAATATGGCAAAGAAATGCGAATATCACAGATGCTAGAATGTTCATGATAATGAACTAGACATGATAGCAGTATTTCAGTATTTGAGGGGCTGCCCCAAAGAAGAAGGGGTCAACGTATTCTCCAAAGCACCAGAAGGCAAGACAAGAAACAACGGATGGAAACCAATCCAGGAGAGAACCAACCTGGAAATAAGGAAGAATTTCTTGACAATTAGAACAATCGATCAGTGGAACAGCCTGCCTCCAGAAATTGTGGGTGCTCCAACACCGGAGATTTTAAACCCAAGAGCTTGCATTAATTTTGATTCCAAGCTGCTTTCAAAAGTCTCCTTCAGCCTCGCCTTCATTTAATAAATACAAATGGACGGAGCCAATTGAGTGCCTCTGGGAGGTTGCAACAGAGGCATGAAATAATAACCAAACTATCCACCCTGCTTAAAAGAGCAGTAATGCACGCTCATTTAATAAGATTAATGTTTCCCTCGCTGTCGGATAGGAGAGGACAGGAATTCTCGGGCAGAGTGCCCAGTGTCACATGTTGGGGCACTCCACAAGGGTGGAAATCCAGCCAGCCTGCTTGCGACAGCTTTGGTCTTTGCCCAGAAAAATAAGAAAGAATCTCCCCTTTTTAATGTATCGGAGTGGGAGGAGAAAAAAGCTGGAATCTCCAGATTTTGATATATTGGAAAGAAGGAGGGGAAAAAATGAGGAAGTCTTTTATCAGCAAAGGGAAGATGAGATTCAGGAGAAAAAAATAAGTATTTTTCCAAGGAAAACTGCAGGCAGGATAGTCCAGGCCAAATTAAAATGTCCATAAAGGCTAAATCCTTCTTTTTCCCCCTCAATTTTCTCTGTTAACATGATGTCAAGACATGTTTTAAAGGTCATCGCTATAAACAACATTAGGGACCAGATGTTTGACTCCATTTCTTCTTCTTCTTCTTTTCCTACCCCTTCAGCACTTTGGGGGAAGATCTGTTTTGATTCTGCTTCCCTCGGGAAGAAAAGCCAGATGGATTGATGTTTGCGAACGCATCCCAAAGACAAATTTTGGGGGTGAAGGTGGCCCCCCAAGACGAGGAGAGGAAGAGCGTGCACAATTTGTTCACAAATTCACTTCCAGCTGGTGAGACAGGTGATGTCCTTGGTTACCAGGAGGAATTAATGATTAAATTAGGAAATATTACCACCAATTAGAGGGAGCTCTCTCTCACTCTGATTCCTCTTTCCCCTGCTACGCCTCTCTCTCGGTCTCCAAGTCCTTGTCATTTTGCCAAATTGTGTTAAAGCTCACCCCAATATCTGTGCATATTTTGAACTATAGTTATACAGGTGGTCCTCAATTTACAGCCACAATCAGGAGCAAAATTTCTGGTTGCCAAGCAAGGCAGGTCTGATCTTACGATCAATCGATTGATCTATCTATCTATCTATCATCTATCCACCCATCCATCCTTCCATCCTGTTATTCCTTCCTCAAAAACCCGTGTTTACTTCTTCCAAGCCATGAATTGTTTCCACAGACTTTCAAAGAGTTTTTCAAGCAAAGATTAGACGACCATTTGACTGGGATGGGATGAGGTCTTCTGCTTGAGCAGAGGGTTGGACTAGAAGACCTCCAAGGTCCCTTCCAGACCTTGAACTCTTATGAGTGTATTAGTAGCCACGGTTCAAGGATGTGCCAATGTGCTGGCCTGTTGCCGTTCTCCATGCTCCTGAAAGCCAACAAGAGTCCTTGTGCAGCTCTCCATGGTCCTGAACGTCAACGAGAGGACAGGCAGATCTTGACTTAGAATCACAATTCAGCCCAAAGATTCTGTTGCTAAGCAAGACAAGTGAGTTTGGCCCCATCTTGTAGTCTAACCCCTGCTCAAGCAGGAGACCACATACCATCCCCATGAAGCTGTTGGCTGTGACTCTGAATGAGTCTCTGCTTTGGGAGTGAGGAATCCAGGTTCACTTAACAACTGTATTACTAATTTAACAGCTGCAGTGATTCAATGTCGCCAGAAAAGTCATAAAACGGGGCAAAACAACACATTCTGGGCTCACTTGTCGTTATAAGTAGAGGAGTCTCTGTATATCCTGCATCTGAGCATCTTTCTCCCTGCTGGAGGGGAGGGATTGAGGGGGGCAGAAAATCCACGGTGCCTCTCAAGGCCCCGTCCCTCATGTCCATTCTGACCGTGATCGCCTCATATTTCTTTTCGTAAAGAGAAGCAGAAGATAGGAAATATACTGTGCAAATAAAAAGACAAACGACTCTGCGTTAGCCGTGAGAGATGCTGATTTATGATGGTTTCCATCCTGGCTTGAAATAAACACCAGCTCCCCAGGCAGGCAGGCAGGCAGCCAGGAGAACAAAACAAAAAGGTTTTGAGAAGGTTCAAAATTGTTTTTCCTCAGTTTTGAGCTCAGTTCACATATGCAAAAATCCAGGATATTGTTGTTGTTGTTTTTCCCCAGGAAAAGGAGAGAAAGAGAGAAAGAAAAAAAAGCTTGGTTTTTAAAAGCATTTCTTTCCCAGGGTCCGTTTCTCTCTTTGACACCCTCATGATCTACGATGCGGAGGGTGGAGCTCCAGGCCCTGGAAGGACCCCGGGCTCCTGATGAGCCATCAGGGATGGCGGCTGTCAGCCTCACCGACAACATGCTGTGAATTACAGCTGGGCAGCTGGGAGGGGAGGGGGGGGCAGCCTCACCTCTCCTGGTGGATAAGCCTCCTAAAATGTAGGCGATAAGATGTGGGTAGATAAGCCTTTCGTCTGTCTGTCTATCTGTCTATCACCTGTCTATTATCTCTCTTCTCTTTCTATCTATCACCTGTCTATAATCTATCTCCATCCATCTATCATCTCTGGTTTTTCTCTCTTTACCTATCACCTGTGTCTATCATCTATCTATCTCTGTCTCTCTCTCTCTTTTCTTTATTATTTGTCTATCATCTATCTCTATCCATCTCTCTTTTCTCTATTATCTGTCTATCATCTATATCTATCTATTTATCCATCTATCCATCCATCTATACATCTACCTATCTGTCTGACTCTCTCTCTCTCTCTCTCTCTCTCTCTCTCTCTCTCTGTGTGTGTGTGTGTGTGTGTGTGTGTGTCTGTCTGCCTATCTATCTATCTATCTATCTATCTATCTATCTATCTATCTATCTCTTCTCTTTCTGTCTTCTCTATCATGTTTATCATTTCTATCCATCTCTCTCTCTCTCTCTCTCTCTCTCTCTTTCTCTCTCTCATTTGTCTGTCATCTATCTGTCTCTAACCATCTCTCTCTCTTTAAATTTAATACAATTTCATAAATCCTTAGACAAGTCACACATCCGATTTCTCCACCCATGAATTGGGTGGGAATTTGAAAAGTCTGTTTGCAACCAATTTCCATTGTAGCTGTTGATGTTTTGTGTGGTGTTTGAGGAGGAGGAGGAGGGGGGGAACCAAAAATAAAACCAAGCCTCCCCCCAATAATCTTTCTGTGTCCTGGACGACCGGATGAAATGGATTGAAGGTGGGCAAGTCTCGCAGGCCAGTTCAGAACTAGCAGCCATTTGCAGAGGAGAGCTAAAATCCAATATTTGGTCTAGTTTTTCTCCATCGCTTGGCCCCGAAGTCATGCTCTCTTTGCCCCCTTTGGCTTCTTTATCTTCTGGTGCTTAGTCCAGCTGCGAGAAGGAAGTAAGGAAAATAACTTCACTTTTGAATTCTTCCTCTTTTTTAGGGCTCTCCTCGCATCTCCAGCCCCTTGAGATTAAGAGCTAATTGCCATAGCAACCAGAAACTAGGATTAGCCTGCCTCCATTTGTGGTTAATAGGCTGATAAAAATCATGGAGGGGGGCAGCGTCAAAGGGGGGGAACCATTGTCCCTTGCAAACCCCAAAGGTCTCCAGAGCAGATGGCCAGTTTGTGCAATCTTTCCTTTTTTTTT
Source organism: Crotalus tigris (assembly GCF_016545835.1). NCBI lineage: Eukaryota > Metazoa > Chordata > Lepidosauria > Squamata > Viperidae > Crotalus > Crotalus tigris. The sequence goes on along the minus strand of NW_024098092.1, from coordinate 5,746,673 downwards.
CCTGCGGCTTCTGGAACCGCTAAACCACACCACAATTCAGACAGAAAACGAGATATATTTTTCTCAACTTTTGCACTTGTTCTGTCTGTCCCTCTCCTCGACTTATGACCATTTGCCTAACGATGGCTTGACATTACAGCGCCCTCAGAAAATGCGGCTTACCACCCATCCTCAAAGTTACGACCGTCGCACCCTCCCTGTAGTAGTGTGATTGGACATGTGTCTCGCTTTTACAACCATGGCAGCTTCTTGTGATCACGGCTTGTGACCTTCCAAGCCAGCTGCCAACCAGCAAATTCAATTCAGGATTCGCTTAATGACCCTGGTGATTCGCTTAGTGACAGTGGCCAAATTAGTTGTAAAACCTGATCCAGTCATGTGACGATCACAGGGCTTCATGGTTAAATTCTGGTCCCAACAGTGGGTCATAAGTTGGGGACCACCTGTAAAGATTGCTCACTGCCAAAATTATGGGTTATGATACCCCCTGGCTGGGAAGGGTGCAGGATGATAGGTTAGATGGTCTGGCTTTGGTTTGATCCAGCCCAGATCTTCTTTTACTGAGAAAGTTCTGGTTTTTTTTTACCCTCAATTTTAACATTCGGTTCTAAAAAGCAAATTAACTCTGTAAATTCAGAATAACAGAATCACAGAGTTGGAAGGTCTTCTAGTCCACCTCCCTGCTCTAGAACCCTGTAACCATTTCAGAAAAATGGTCGTCCAATTTCTAAAAGTCAAATTACTTTCTGGCTAGAATAAAGAAAAGAAAGTTATTGGCACTGGGAAAAAAAATCTTTTTTGGGGGGGGGGGAAACTTAACTTTTGATTCCCAACAGTGCATCCGAAGGTGCTCCAAATTGGTGTCTTTTTTTTCTTCTGAAAATGTTTTTTTCTTTTCTTTTTACATTTCTGTCTGACACACCAAGTTTGTGTGAGTTTTCTGAGTGGTTTTCTCTCTCTCGGTTAAGTGGGATGACTTGCTTAAAAGTAGAAACCTCGTCTTATTAGCAGAGAAAAGCCAACGCGGAGGTCTTTACGGCTCTTGTGGGATGTAATTTGTGTATGCAATTGTCTTTTCTCATTGTTGGAACGGCTAAAAACAGAGCGAAGCAAATTGCTCGGGAGCTGTTAAGAGGTAAATGATGGACGGTGCGGTGCTTAAGTGGGGAGGGGAGTCTGTTTTGGGCTCCCATTTTTTCCTCGCACCTTTCCACTTTCCTTGCAAAAGGAGAAAAAGGAACAATAAGGCAGCCCTGAAGTAACAAACAATCCTTCTCCACAATTACAGATGTCAAACATTTTCCGGGAGCAAGCAGGAGGCAATATCCCAAGCTAAGGGCTGCGTTATATCAAGCTGTCTGGCTTTTGTGCAGCCGCTCTGCAGTTCTGTTGTGGTTCCTGGTTTTTAATCAGGGCCAGAGATGGGCCAGCCAGAATTCTGACAGACAAGCATAAAAAGAAAGAGGGTAGGGGGGAGGAGAGAGGGATGAAAGAAAGAAAAAAGAAAGAGAAAAGGAAGGAAGGAAGGAATAAAAAAGAAAGGAAGAGAAAGGAAAGAAGAAAGAAAGAGGAAGGAAGGAAGGAAGGAAGGAAGGAAGGAAGGAAGAAAAAAGAAAGGAAGGAAGGAGGGTGGATGGATGGATAGGATAGAGATAGGATGTAAGGACAAATAGATGATAGCTAGATAAATAAACAGATGGTGGATGAATGGAGGGACAGATAATGGGATGGATAGCTAGATAGAGACATAAAATATTTAAAAAGGAAAAGAAGGGAAAGTCAGAAAGAAAAGGAGGAGGGAAACAAGAGAAAAGAGTTGGCAGACTTGACGGCTTTCATGAAAGAAAAAAAACTTTGTCCAACTTGGTTTCTGCTTGAAAACCAATTTGGGATTTTTAAAAATTTTTGCTTGGAAACCAAAAGAAATGAAACTTTAACCTTGGGATCTGGAGACTGGAATGGCTTTCCCACTGCAGAAGTCCCGTGTGCCGTGATTTACTTTAATTCAAAAGGTCACTGCATTTCATGCTGGTATCCATCCCGAAAAAAAAAAATGAGAAGTTATTATTTTCGGCAGCTGTTTTTTCTCTCTCTCTTTTATTGTCGTTGTTTGGACTTCTCCAAATTTCTTTAAGCAAAAGAAAATAGCTCACCACTTCATAAAGGCCAGAAAAAGAGGTTTAATTTACCGGTTAATTGTTCTCACTGTCAGGAAGTTTCTCCTGAGTTCTAGGCTGCTTCTCTCCTTGATCAGTTTCCATCTGTTGCTTCTTGTCCTGACTTCTGGTGCTTTGGATGGTAGATGGGACCCCTCCTCTTCTTTGGGGCAGCCCCCCCAATCTTGTAAGACGGCTGTCAGGTTTTTTCATTAGGCTAGGCCCACCCAATTCCAGCAACTGTTGTTCTTCATATGTTTTATCCTCCAGACCCCTTAATCATCTCTGTTGCTCTTCTCTGCATTCTTTTCAGTCTCAACCTCCTTTTTGGATCACGGTGACCAAAACTGGAGGCACGCGTGGCCTTACCAAGGCCTTATGGAGTGGTGCTAACACCTCACGCGATCTTGATTCTGTCCCTCTGTGAATGCAGACTTTTATTTCGGGCTCGGTCTATTCTCTCCTTCTACGGCAATGTATGGCTGTGAAAATTGGACCATAAGAAAGGCTGAGCGCCAAAGAATGGAGGCCTTTGAACTATGGTGCTGGAGAAGACTCCTGCGAGTCCCTTGGACTGCAAGGCGTTCAAACCGGTCAGTCCTAGAAGAGATCAACCCCGACTGCTCTTTAGAAGGCCAGATCCTGAAGTTGAAACTCAAATACTTTGGCCACCTAATGAGAAGGAAGGACTCACTGGAGAAGGGCCTAATGCTGGGAAAGATTGAGGGCAATAGAAGAAGGGGACGACAGAGAATGAGATGGCTGGATGGAGTCACTGAAGCAGTAGGTGAGAACTTAAATGGACTCCAGAAGATGGTAGAGGACAGGAAGACCTGGAGGAACGTTGTCCATGGGGTCGCGATGGGTCGGACACGACTTCACAATTAACAACAACAACGGCCCTGTGATACGGTTTCTGCCTTCTCCACTCCAGCTAGGATCTATGCAAGAGGGACTTCATTGCCCGCCTTTGCTTTTTTTCCTGGAGTGTCACATCTCTGACAGCCATTAGTGCTGTCTCTCCTCTTCGAGAAGGCCACAGACTGCTGACAAGTATTTTATTTCCACCCCACTCCCTTGGCTGGTCACTGGCTGTAAATGAGCCACCTCTAATGATGGTCTTTGGGGAAAATTACCACCCTTTTCAACGCTCTCAAAAATCACAAAAGCCGACGGGGGGGGGGGGCTAACAGGCAGAGTTAGCTCCTGTCGAAACAGCTGCACAAACTCTCCTGCGGGTGCTTGTTCCCCCAAAAAGCCCTTCACAACTTAAGGGGAGGTGTGGATGACCTTGGGGAGGGAGGGGAAGAGATGGCTGCCTAGGAAACAAACAGATAAGAGAGGGAGGAGACCCCAGTGGCTGAAGGGGCAGAGGAAGAAACTTAGAAAGAACTGGTCCTAAGGGCTCAAGCAGTTAAAACGACAGCGAGATGTTTACACTTTCAGATTTGCGGAATTGTGTTAATGTGGCCCTATAATAAAGAAGAATGAGTTCATTTAAGGTGTGTTTCATGTCCCCTTTACCTGGGAGGGCTGACATCAGTTTTGCACGTCTGAAAGGGCAAACGCTCGGTAGAAAGTGAAAATGAAACATCACCTTTGGGTGTCAGAGCACCCAAAGAAGTCCAGAGAGTTTATTTTAGGGATGAAATCTCTGCTCTGTTGTTTTCCAACTCATAAAAAAAGAGAGAGAAAGAGCTTCTTTTCTTCCTAATGTCTGAGGGCTAATCTTTGCAAAGAGCGAGGAGGCACTTCTAGCACTGATGATATTACCTAGTTGGGTCATGAAACGTCTGCAAGAAAACCACCAAGCTCAGAAAGCACCAAGGATCCCACAATCCTCCTCCTCCTCCTCCTCCTTCTCCTTCTTCCTCCTCCTCCTCCCAACCCTCCACCTATTCAGCAGAGAAGCAGCAGCAGCAGCCCCAGCCCCATGGGAGTTGTGGTATCAACACCGCCCGGAGAGCCTCCAGTGGGGTGGCCGAGGGTCTCAATGGAGGCGCCTGCATCTCGGCCGCTGCCGCCTCTCCTGAGTGCTGCTATGTTTTGACACCTCTCCGAGATGCTTCTCGGTCAGTGTAAATAGTCTCGCTCTCACTCCAACGGGGATGCTCGGCTGGTGCTGGCGGTTGCCCACGTCGGTGTCTGCCCGGGTGATGCCCTGACTTTTAGAGGGTCGTGCCATTTAGAGAAGCGCTGTAATTGCTACCAAGAGGGTGTTGTTCAGAAACTGCCCTCGCCAAAGCACCGCGGCGCCTCGGAGGCTCTTGATGCGATTGGATTTGTGTAAAAAACAGAAAGAGGAAGAGAAAGGAGGAGGGGCAATGGCGAGCTCGCCTCTCCCTCTTTCCTCCTGGTTCGAGCACGGGCAGTCCTCGACTTGCAACCATTCGTTTAGTGACCGTTCAAAGTCACAACTTTGAAAAAAGTCACTTGCGACCTGCGACTGTTTCTCAGCAGCATCCCCAGAGTCGCGTGATCAAAATCCGGACGCTTGGCCACTGACTCATATTTATGACGGTCGCAGTGTCCCGGGGGGTTTTGGGGGGGGCTCAGGCGATCAGACCTTCTGACGAGCAAACTCAGTGGGGAAGCAGGATTCACTTAACAACGGGGTTACTGTGGTCATGAGCTGAGGACCATCTGTCCTGCCTTGAGCAGGGGGTTGGGCTAGATGACCTCCAAGGTCCCTTCCAACTCTAGGATTCTATGTATTTTTAAATCATCTGAGCCGAAGATCTTTGTTCCTCATTGTTGTGCCTCTCCCTTATTAATTTGATGGGGTATGGGGGGTTCGGCTCAACCCCCCAAATGCACGCTCTGCCCCAGATTCACCCCAGCGTCCTTTCCTGGGAGAGACACAGGTTTCAGACTTCGGGGCAGGCTCCCGGATCAGAATTAAAGTTCCTTGTGGTGGTCCCTGCTTCCTTATTTACTCTGACCCCGCTCAGACCCCGCTCTGCACACTGCAGAAGGTGATCAATGAGCTAAGCCTTTTAAACAGAGATCAATATGCATCTATTGATCCCAGCAAATGGAAATCGTGCAAGTGAGATCCCGGGCAGGGCAGTTAGAAAGCCAAAAAAAGGGAGATTTTATTGTGCCAAGCTCACAATTATTTCCAAGCCTCATGATGAATGTAACATTTGGCTATGAAAATGTTCCTTTTAAAGATTGCTGTTTTGCCCCCCCTTCTATTCATCGGTGCGGCTGATAAATACGGATCCCTTTATCTGTATTCCAAAAATAAAACTGGGGGCACAAAGTCCAAACATTGCAAATAATTTCCAGGACTTGCTTGCAAAAAAACCAAACAAGAGCTGTCAAAACTGAAAGGGAGAATCTGAGCCCTGCGTAGACGTACCTTTATGGAAACGATCAAATAATTTTGCAGCAGCCAAAAGCTTGCCCGGGCAGCTAACAAAGGCTAGATTTAAAATGGCAACAATTATCACAAAAACAAGCTGGCAGTTTTCCACCGCGGAACTGGGCAAGAATGGGAATAAAAAGTGAGAAGCACAAAGGAAGGCGTTGGTTCACACCCATCTTCTGCAGCCTCAAGGCCCCTTAAAATCTCAGCGTGAACTCTCAGGAGATAAATTGGATGGACCGATTTCAAATTGGAATTTGTCCATCTCTGAAACCAAAGGTACAAGTTCAGATTAGGCAAGACCCGGCTCAAAAACAGTCATCGTGAGAGGGACCTTGGAATCCCAGTGGAGGATCCCTTAAACACGAGCCAGCCGTGTGCGGCAGCTGCCAAAAAAGCTAACACAATCCTTGGTTCTATAAAGAGAGGCACAGAATCAAAATCACGTGAAGTCTTAGTAACACTTTATAAAACCTTAGTAAGGCCACACCTGGAATCCTGCATCCAGTTTTGGTCCCCACATTACAAAAAAGAGGTTGAGAGTTTGGGAAAAAGTGCAGAGAAGAGCAACTAAGAGGATTAAAGGCCTGGAGACTCAAACCTACGAAGAAGGGCTGCAGGAATTGGGGATGGCCACTCTAGAGAAAAGAAGGACTGGGAGCAGTAGTGGGATTCAGACGATTCGCACCACTTTGGCAGAACCGGTGTCTAATTTTTTGTTGCCCAGGCCCAGAACGGACTTCCGGAAGTGGACATCCATTTGTCCAGAATGGTCTAGGTTTTCCTGCTTGAGCAGGGGCTGGACTAGAAGACCTCCAAGGTCCCCTCCAGATTTATTCTGAAATCGAATTCGAAAGGAAATTATTGCTTGTTTTGCACCGACTGTCCCTGCTCCGTGGCTTTTCTTCGATCTTTTCCGTCTCTCTTTTTTTAAACACGGCAGCAAGCGTGTTCTAGCCCCAGGTACACGCTCGGTTCTCCATTCCAAGATCTGCAGATTGGCCAACATCTGCAGTTTTCCCGGGAAGTTGTTAAACATGATTTACTTCCAGGAGAAAATTGTCAACGCGGACGCCAGTTTTGGTTCCATCTGCTCGGACTTGGCAGGCCCGCCTTGAAGGCCGCCTGGGCCGTGTTTACAGCGATTCAGCTGTGACCGGATCGGCTTTTTCTGCTGACGGCGGAGAGATTTTGGCTGCTGGGCACTTTGTCGAGACGGGATTGAATTGAGCTGAATTGAATTTAGGGTTGAGGTTTTGCTCTTAACCACATTAAGCGCCCTCGTGGAGGGGAAAAATCGTATCAAGCAAGCCGTCATGCCACAATGTTTTAGTCAGTGCAGGACTATTGGGAGAATAACAGAATCTTCGGTTGGAATATTGGAATAACAGAGTTGGACGGGACCTCGGAGGTCATCTAACCCAACCCCCTGCTCGAACAGGAGACCCTGTGCCATTCCAGACAAAGGGCGGTCAGGAGACAAACAGTTGCAAAGCAGGACGGCGGGAAAGCGAAACACGCCTCCTATTAAAACCAGCGCCCGCCCTGTTGAATGGCTGCCTGGCAGGCCGCTTTCTCAAATTCACTCTCGCCCATGTGGAAAATTTATCTTCCCAAGGAAGCTGGTTAATAACAGTGACGTTTCCCCCATCCGTCAAGTTAATTCACACTGTAACACTTTGCACAATCCAATTATGTTTGTGCGATGAGTGACACGCACTCTCAACATTGCTGTTCGTCGGGAAGAGAAGATTAAAACAAGGGGGGAAACACACACACACACACACACCACAAAGCTTTGCCTCCTTCCTTAGAGATGAGCAGCGCACAAGGCGACTGGCAAATCCGAATGTTGTGAAGAAGGGAAGGGGGCGGGGGCTGCAACAGTCATAAGAGTGGAAAAGGGACATAAGTCAGTTCTTTCAGTGCCGCTCTGACTGCGGTCACTAAATGAACTGTTGTAAAGGATGGAAGAAACTTCCCAGCCCTTCATGGCAACGGTTGGGGGCAGATCAAGTTGAACTGCAACCCAAGAGAGAATTTCAAATAGTCCTCGGCTTACGACCGCTGTTGGGAGCAGGGTTTTCGTGTCTAAGCAAGATCATTACTAAGCCAAACTGCACTTGGTTTTATGACCTTTTTTTTGACCTCTCTTGTTCAGCGAATTCAGCAGTCGTTAAGTGAGTCAGGCAGTCTTTAAGCAAACCTGGCTTCTCCCATGGTCAGAAGCCGGCTGGGAAAGTCGGAAACGGCGATCACGTGAAAACATGCCACTTGCCAAATGCCTGGATTTTGATCACATGATCATGGGGGGGGAATGCTGCAACAGTTGTAAGTGCGAGGACTGGTTATAAGTGCGAGGACCGGTCATAACCCCCCTTTTTCAGTACCTTTGCAACTTCCAGCAGGAACGCCGTACGTCAAAGACTGCCTCTTCCTCCTTTCCGCCTCCCTCACTCCGCATTACGCCGAGAGTAAATTTCAGAATTTCGTTTGGGCAGGATAAGGTCGCTTCCTCCTGTCCAGAACTTTTTCTGCAAATACTTTTTGAGCATCCCGTCTTTTCCTGCCTCCTCGGATGCCGTGATTTAACCTAGAAAAATATTCACAAAGAGGGTGAGTTGTTTTCCCACCGCGTCTCCGCAACAAGCGTTATTTCTCCACTGGACCCATTAAATCAACATCTCAGCCCGGAGAAGGAGAAGAAAAACCAGCCACAGAGTCCCCTCGTCTTCCCCAATAACCTCTTCAAGGTTTTCTTATCGGAGAATCTGACAGAACTTTAATTACTTCCAGGGTCCCTGAGCTCCGTTGTTGAGGGTCGCACAAATCATACAAGTTTTGTGCTGCGGTTTATTTAACACAACCTTCTCCAGCTGGGCTACAGAGATGGCAGAAACTCTGAAATTCCCTGCCAAATTGGCCGAAGATGCTCAGATTTGGGGTGCAAACACATCACGTCGGAAAACGGATGCTGAAGCCCCCCAGAATTGGGGCCATCCCAAAGATGCTTTTTCCAGGAGGCAACTGGGATTTCTTGTTTTTCTTGGAAGATGTTTCGCTTCTCATCCAAGAACGAAGAAGCAAAATGTCTTCCAAGAAAAACAAGTCCCAGTTGCCCCCTGGAAAAAGCATCTTTGGGATAACCACGACCCGGATGACTGAGAATCTCCATAGACAGAATTGTGGCTGCTCCATCCCTGGAGGCTTTCAAGAAGAGACTGGACAGCCACTTGTCTGAAAGAGTCGAAGGTCTCCCGCTTGAGCAGGGGGTTGGACTAGATGACCTCCGAGGTCCCTTCCAGCCCTAGGATTCTATGATTCTGAGATAAATAAGGAACACGATAGATAGGCAGGCAGGCAGACAGAAAGACAGAGGGATGGTTCTCTCCCGCCCCCCGTCTCTGTCTCTCTCTCTCTTCCGCATTCATAGAGAGAGAACGTCAAGTTGATCAATCTTTGCAAAAACATTGGATTAAAATCTCAGCTCTGGAGTCCCAAGGAAAGAGCCATCTAAGAGAAATTCTCCAAAAGAAGGAAAATGTTCTCCTTGATCTGTCTGTCTGTCTTTCTGCCTGCCTGCCTGCCTACCTACCTACCTACCTACCTACCTACCTACCTACCTACCTACCTATCTATCTAGCTATGCATCTATCCTCTCTCTCTCTCTCTCTCTCTCTCTCTCTCTCTCTCTCTCTCTCTCCCTCCCTCTCTCTCTTTCAGCCAGGCACACAATGTCTCTTAACGCATGCGGAAGCACGCTTCAAAATCGGTTGCTCACTCTGATCTCTTGTCGAGGGGGCTTTGCTGAAGAGCCATCGCTGTAACTAAGAGCTGGATTCCCCAGGGACCTTAATTCTTCCTGAGCTCTTAGCTTGGTGGGAAGCCTCTGTCACAAATAGACTCTGGATTCTGGGAGGGAGTCCATTTCATTAAGGGCTCCAGGGAAGTGGGCTGAAAGAGCCTTGTCGAGCTTGCGTGTGGCAACCGTTGTGCCCTTGAAATGAAGTAGAGGGAGCCCACTTTGCAAAGAGGAAGAAGAGGAGGAGGAATAAGAAGGAGGAAGAAGGAGGGGAGGAGGAGGACAACTGTGGGGTCCTTAGTGCTCCCTAGTTATTTTGTCGCAGATGTTTCATGACCCAGCTAGGTAACATCAGCAGTGCCAGACGACTGCAGAGTTTTGCTTAACCAACATGCCAAAGCAATTCATAAAATCAGAAAATGCTGCATTAATCAACTGCAAGCCTTAGGGTGTCCACCCATTGCCCCTAACACCTACATTACTTCCCCAAGTGCAAAAAGGAGGATCTGTGTTCTGGCCCCCACCCATTTCCCGGGCCTTTCCTGGTGCCCACTCCCCAGAATGGCGGGGCGGAATCTGAAGCCAAGCAGACAAGAAAAGAAATCTAAATTATTTGCCTCTGAGCTCTGGCCAGGGATTTGTTGTAAAAAAAAAAAAAGATTTAGGGAAGCAGCAGCTCGGAGATGTTTGGTAAGCATTTCCCAGCTCACTGTGTTCTTCCCTTCACCAAGAGTGGAAATTTGTTAATTTATTCCACAAGAAGCGGGCAAGGGAAAAAGGGCTGGATGTCAGCACTAAGAACAATTCCGGCTGTTAATTCCACATAAAATGCTGGGATTTAATAGCAGCTCCTCTGAGTCAAACGTCACGGTAAACAGTTCATTTAATGAAGTCCTTGTGGGTGTTTTCAGAAGTTCCTCCTCCTCCTCCTCCTCCTCCTCCTCCTCCTCCTCCTCCTCCTCCTCCTCCTCCTCCTCCTCCTCCTCCTCCTCCTCCTCCTCTTCTTCTTCTTATTCTTCTTCTTCTTCTTCTTCTTCTTCTTCTTCTTCTTCTTCTTCTTCTTCTTCTTCTTCTTCTTCTTCTTCTTCTCCTCCTCCTCCTCCTCCTCCTCCTCCTCCTCCTCCTCCTCCTCCTCCTTTTAGGGTTCCTGCAGGGTTTCTCCTTCTCCAGAAGACCTTTAAAGAAGGTCCCACCAGGTTCTTGGTCTCCAACCTGGGTTGACGTCCAACTTCCTATCTCCACTCTTGAAGAGATGGGCCACACCCTAACTAACTCTCCCCATGTCTCTGGACTACAATTCCCAGCATGCCTCACCGTCGGCAACGCAATCTGAATCTTTGAAAGTCGAGTTTCAGCAGCATCTGGAAACTTTGGGTCTTTTGATCAAGGCATTAATTAGCTCCTTCTTATCTCCAAGCCGGTCCATTCAAACTCTAACCAGATGATTTGCAGAAAAGAAAGAACAATGTTAAACATTTCTCCCTAGTTTTGGCCTGAATTTCCATTCTGTAATTAAACTTTTTATCCTCGGAAGAACTTGGAAATTGGATGCTTTCAGGACCCCGAGCTAGTCAGAAACACTTTGCATGGGGAATTAATCCACAGCTCCTGTATTTATAAAGATTGGATAGCAGGCTCTTTTTAATTTTATTGTTTCTTTTTGTCCTTATACATTTGGATAATTCTTCCACCCGTCTGTGAGAAGCCCCACTTTAAAAAAAAATGAAAAGAAATTCTTTGCAGTTCTTTATTGTCTCGCTGATCTAAAGGGAATATTTGATTTTAAAACCTGAAAAGTTAGAAAGAAAAACCTGCAAGGCTGTGCTTGGAAGCGCAAAAGGTATAATTTATCACTCGATTGTTTTGTGGTTTTTTTTTTTAAAGCTATAAACGAGAAGAGAGGTGGTTGAAATCCCAGATTTTGTACATCCTATTATTATTATTGTTGTTGTTTAACTTGTAGAATTTGCTCTCACAGAAATTCGCTTTCGTATTCTATTCCTTTACATTTTGATTCTGTCGGGTACAGAATTTCTTTTGAGTCTTGAGTATAAAATAGTGTTTTGTTTTTCCGGATAGGTGGCGATAAATTGCAGATAAATGCGCTGTTTTCCTGAAAAACTTTCTCTGTACAGATAGTCCTATACACACCCCATACCCCATGGCAGCAACAACACAATCAACCCTGGAGGTTTTCAAGAATAGACTGGACAGCCACTTGTCTGAATTGATCTAGGGTCTTCTCCTTGAACAGAGGGTCAGACTAGAGGACCTCCAAGGTCCCTTCCAACCAACTCTATGATTCTATGTTCTAAATCAGCTCCGTCTGTTTGTGGTCCCCAAAACCACACTTTTAGGGCCTTTCAGAAAAGCATCCCCTTGGGGGGAAGATGTTCCATGCAGGAGGGGCCACCCCCAGTAAGGCCCTTTTTTGTGGTCACCGTAATGGATGGGACCCCTAACATGCTCTCCCTTCCCATCACGGTGGGCCGGCTGGATGTCCTCGGGCAGAGGAACCCACTTGTAACTTGGTTCCATTTCAGGCCCAGCCGGAAGCTAGTTGCGGTTGTGTTGCATCCCAGAGTTTTGTGATATCTTCCCTCTGAAGGTCCCACCCAGTCTGCAACGTGGCCGCGTCTGGAACACAACCTCCAAAGTACATTCATCTGCCTGGCGACATGCTAAATTAAAATCCATTTTCTCAAGAACGCATTCGACTGCATAGCATAGGCTGTGCAACGCCACTTACACTGGGGCTGATAAAGAGCCTGCGTAAGGAAGTCAGAAGCGCAGACGGCGTTTCGCAAACGATCCCTAATGCCACTCCACCGATGGCTTGCAAAATTGAGTATTCATAGCAGAGGAAGCCTTTAATGGAACTGGGACTTGATGGAATATTTGGCTGGCTCTCTCAAAGCCCCCCCTCCCTCCCTCCCTCCTGCTTTTTACTAACTTTGCTGAAAATTAAAAAATAATTGAACCGGATCCAAGCCCTTCATTTATTTCTCCCCCCCTGGGGGGCCGGGGGGGGGGCTAAGCAAGCCGGCGGAGCTGCAAGGCTGCTGCCTGTGTGTGTTCCTTGTCACTTTGATGAATTCTTTAGTCGCACCCGACTTTAATGCAAAGAGAGGCTGGCGTCGCCCCGACACTGCCTGTCACTTAAGTGCCAGATGCAACAATGGCTTCCGTTTGAAATCAGAAGAGCTAATTTGGAGGGGAGGGGAGGGGGAGATAAGACCCCTCTTGGGTTGTTGTTTTTTTTAAGCTAAATCAGCCGCTTATGTGAAGGCAAATTACTGCATGACAAAAAATAAAGGGAGGGCAAAACGCCAGGAAACAAGATTCTGTGCCAACCATCAGCCACAGGGTTACGACCTTAACCGACCATCCTTGACCTGCAACTGGTTGTTTGATGTTACCAGGAACAAAAAGGGCCAGGGTTACTAAAACTGGGCAAGACTGGTTTAGCAAAACCAAGAAATGTTGACATTGTAAGTCAAGGAATATCTGTAGTTTCTAGAGAACTAGGGAGAGTCCTTTCCGAGACCCCTTTTCTTCTGTGGGCTCAGCGTCCTGTTATCTATCTGTTGCCCTGACTGTACCTTTTCTTCCTGTTGGAAGGACTGGGAGGGGGGGACATGAGAGTGGTATTCTAGTATTTGAGGGGCTGCCCCAAAGAAGAGGGGGTCAACCTATTCTCCAAAGCACCAGAAGGCAGGAGAAGAAGCAACGGATGGAAACTGACCAAAGAGAGAAGCAACCTGGAACTAAGGCGAAATTTCCTGGCAGTGAGGACAATTAACCAGTGGAACAGAAGTTGCCTTCAGAAGTTGTAGGTGTTCCATCACTGGAGCCTTTCAAGAAGAGACTGGACAGCCACTTTGTCTGAAATGGTATAGGGTCTGCTGCTTGAGCAGGGGGTTGGACTAGATGACCTCCAAAGTCCCTTCAATCTGTTATGTTCTATGTCTCTCAAGAGAGCCTTACAATAGGTGAAGGATTTGTCATTTCAAAATGAAATGTCTGAATTGGTGAAGGAACCCTACTTCCATTGGACTCTCTAGGTAGCCAGCCAAGCTCAACGTCTAATGCCAAGACCGTTTCTAAGAACCTCCAGGAAGAGAATTCCCTAGTTTCTCCTTGGAGTAGCAGTTACACTTTGTTCTGAAGCACCTTCACTTCTGATGGTGGCCGAAAGAGAGCTGTGGAGAGAACGACTCTCCCAGCGGACTCCCTGGATCTTCACGGATGCTATTCTGGGAGATCTCTGGAGATCATTAAATGCGGAAGGAGATGACACCATGATCTTCCACCAGCTCCACTGTGGGAAGAGACGTGAAAGCCAGAAGCTGTTTTCTGGAGGTGAACCACAAGGCACCCAAGACAGATTGTCAATTAATTACAACCGCTGTTGGGCCTTCTTGTCGGATGCTCCTGATTCCCCACTGATCCGAGAGAGACAGCTACTCACCCCTAGCTCCATATCTACTTCAATAAAGGCTTCTTCTCAACAGCAAGGCCTACGTCCTTCTCCTCTCTGCTTCTCCGAGTTGTATCTCCCCGGGAAGTGACAGTAATTGCATCTGAAATCTCTACATCGCTTCGGTGGGGGTGGGTGGGAAGCCCTCTTAAATCACCCGTAGGGAGCCATGTGAAGATCAAGATAATAACAATGTCCAGGCTGGAGAAGAATATTATTTAAAGTCTCCGATAATTCCTTGGGAGGATAAGAATGGCTGGGAACACAGCGCATTCGTTTCCGTTTGGAATGGAGTTGCCCAAGGAGACGGGATATTATCGGCCTCACCTAAGCTGGGGTCTCTGGGGTGGGGGTGGCCGTTGCCCCTCCCTGCAGACGAATGAGGGCAGTCCTCACAATCGGGACCAAGGCTTCTGTCACTAAGCGAGCTGGCTGTTACACGATTCACACCCAATTTTATGACCAACAGGGGATACCCCAATGGCCAATAGTGTGAAAAATGGTCATAACTCACTTTTTTTCTGTGCTTTGAACGGTCACTGAATGAGCGGTTGAACATCTGCTGAGTTTGCTCAAACTTTGTTAGACTGAATCATGTCAGAGAGAGAGAGAGAGAGAGAGAGAGAGAGAGAGAATCCGTTCACGTTGGAGCAAATGGAGTCAGATGCGTTGCTTTCAATTTGCTTCAATGGATTGATCGGTTAATTCAATCCTTTCTAGGCAATTGAACAGACTGGTTTGGAGCTATGGATATTCTTTCAGTCACTGCCTTCTCTTGGCCTCTGGGTGCCCCAATGGGGGAGGCTAATTTAACCCATCTGGCTTAAATTCCCTGTCCGTGGCTTGGGCCATGGGGAGGTGAAGGAAAATCCCGAAGCTTTAGATAATAAACTGTGTTCCTCTGCAACTAATACTTGGAACCTTCTGCCTTTTACAACTGGAGAGGGTTAGAATGTAGAACCCGGAATGACAGGGTTGGAAGGGACCTTGGAGGTCATCTAGTCCAACCCCTGCTCAAGCAGGAGACCCTATAACCCACTCCGGACAAATGGCTGTCTGATCACTTCTTAAAAATCTCCAGTGATGAAGCGCCCACAGCTTCTGAAGGCAAGCCGATCCATTGATTAATTGATCTGGGATTGTAGAGTAACAGAGCTGGAAGGGACCTTGGAGGTCTTCTAGTCCAACCCCCTGCTCAAGCAGGAGACTTTACACCATGACCACTCTTTTCCTGGAGACCTCCATAACTTCCACTGATTAATTAATCTGGGATTGTAGAATAACAGAGTAAGAAAGGATCTTCCAGCCCTATTCCATGTCCTGGGTTGATTTGCCATTTTAGAAAACCTTTCCTGCTTTTAAAATCCAGCTGTGCCCAAACACTCTCCATCCCCAAAAGATCAAATACCTCCCTCTGCTTTTTAAGAATTGCAATTTCTTATTTTATTCCACACATAAGAATTTGGAGGCTGGAAGATGATTTTTTTCACTTCCTCAAGACTTGTTGACGGAAGACGCTGCTATAATATTTAAACTTTGTTCTCTTTGCTCCCCAGAGATCCCTCTGTGGCCCACAGCTCTCCTCTGCTTAACGGAGGTCCGTCTCCTCCCTCTTTCCCTCCCTCCCTCCCCACATCTTTTTTCCCCACACTTAAATTTTTTTAAAACAAACAAACCCCACATTTTGGACCGCGATTTGGTGGGGAGTAGATTCTCTCCATCCCCAGCTGCTGCTTTGAATGGAAAGGCTTGAATATTCATTTCGAAAATGTATAATTTATAGTTATGGCAGATGAGTCATGATTTAAGTGTTATTGCCCTAAATTATCTATAGCATTTCAAACTTGGAAGAGAGAGAGGCTTAAACATCAAAATTGTGAAATTACGGCACAGAAGGAAAAACAAACAGATTCCCCTGGAGCTGTTTGGCTCTGGAGACCTCGCTGTGATAGGCTTGACCCAATTCAAGCAACTGAGGTGCTCCTCAAATGGGGGCATCCTCCATGTCTTGGCAAAGGACACCCCAAACTCCTTGAAACCACATTTTCCTTTTCATGGTGTCTTGAAGACAAGACACTCCAGGCTTGGTGAGAAGACAAGTGACTCCCTTTAGCTTCAACAGAGGTGGTTCTTTTGACTTGCTTCAAAAGACCTCAGATCCATCATAATTCTCATACCTTGAACAACTGGAAGGCTCCTGAAGTCTCCAGAATCTTAGCCTGGAGCTCCTTGAAGGCATCTAAACATAGTTTCCAAATTCTGATTACAAGAAAAGATTGGGAGAAGGATTGAACTTATAACTGGAGAGTCATGTCTGACACAAAGGGCTGCCCAGTCTCTTCTTGGAAACCTCCAATGATGGAGCACCCACAACTTCTGGAGGGAAGCTGTTCCACTGAGGAATTATTATCTCTGTCAGGAAATTTCCTCCTTAGTTCTAAGAAGTGAGCCTTGCAAGGCTTGCTAAACAATCACCTTGCAAATGGTGTGTTTTTGTGTTTCCCCCCAGCCTAATTTCTGCAACAATCAAACCTTGCCACATTTTGCCCTTGGACTAAAGCAATAGACTGATACTGTCTCTCAATTAAATGTCTATGTTGGGCTTAAATCAGAAAGAGCCCCTGTGAATAAACCGAAAGGGAGGTGGCATGTAATTGGGCCTATAAAACATATCTTTAATAAGATTCTGCTCCCCTGAATGTTTATGGGACAAGTGGATTTGCAATTCCTCCCCCCCCACACACACACTGCAGGTTGATTCGTACCCTAATTAGGTGCGATTATTACTCTCTTACAAATAATTTTTGCAGCCAGCGTCCATTCCACAGAGAGCGATCAGGCAATGGTTTAATTAAATTTTCGTGTTTAATTTTCTTCTTTCTTTTCCACAGATTCTTTGGGTCTTAAAACATCCAAGTTTCTCAGCCTGGGAAGCCAGGATTGCAATGATTTACCTTCAGATAGCTAGAGACCCCCGTGTTGAACTCTTCTCTTTTTCAAACCAGGGAACCGTATTTAATTTGGCACAATGGATGTAGGTTTTGAGGATAGTTCCTGATCAAATTGGACCCACGGAGGCCACACAATTGCAAAGCTTTAAACCAGTGTTTTTTTTCAAACCTGATGACTCTAAGATGGGTGGACTTCAATTCTCAGAATTCCCCAGCCACAGTTCCCCAGATGGATGGACATCAGCTCCCAGAATTCCTTTGTGCTATGCTAATGCAACCTTTTTGATCTGTATCTCATTGTGGCTTGCTTACTCTCTTTTAATCCCTTCCTCTGCAATCTCTCTGCTCTAGATTTGATAAAAAAAATGCATGATTGGCTATTATGGGAGTTGGAGTCCATACATTTTAAAGTCACTCAGGATTAAACGAATTCAAATCTTTGCACTTTAGTTTTTGGCACCGAAATGTCGGCAGAGGGGTCCTCAGCCAAGCCCACCACTCAGTGCTCTGCAAATAAGTTAGAGAAGTCCATGGATTCTGCCTCCTTTCTGTTTTTTTTTTCTTTTTAATTTTTCCAATCTCCAGTTCAGTTTGCTTTTAATTAAAAATGTCTGGAGATGCACATACGTTTCCATACGCGTTCCTTCTAACTTAGCTGTTTTGGCAAGAAAAACCTTCCCAATAGAAATGGCTTAACGGGTATTATTTTACCCCATTCTAAAACACATTTACTTAATTGGAGAACAGCATTGGTTCTAAAAGAGAAAATTGGATAAAATCTGAAGCAAATTAATTCCCGAACATTTCTCCTTCCAGGACCCAATTAAGTAATTTGCACTTACTTAACAAAGGAAGAGTCGCTTTTTCTTCCTCTAACTTTTCATCGGCAAAACGGCCAAAGTGTGTCTCGTTTTCTGTCAGTTGGCTTTGGGGAAAATGAAAGATGGACGTGATGAGAAAAGTGGAAAAAAAAGAGAATAATTTTGGAAACTGATGCTTGCAGTAGACCAAGGACTCTCCTTTGGGTAAACCTAAATTTAAGACCTATTTAGGTCCACCTATTCTGCAAAGCACTTGAAGGCAGATCAAGAAGCAATGGATGGAAACTAAGCAGGGAGAAAGGGGTTGGACGGGACCTTAGAGGTCTTCTAGTCCAGCCCCTGCTCCAGCAGAAGACCCTATACCATTCAAGGCAAATGGTTGTCCAGTTTCTTCCTGAGAACCTCCAGCGATGGAGCACCCACAACTTCCAGTGGCAAGCTGTTCCCTAGGTTAATTGATCTGGATCAGAATTTGCAAGAAAATTGTAAGCAGAATTCAGGGTGATATCGTGATTATCGTTCGAGTTTGAATAACATGCTGGACTTGGTGCAAACAGGACTGGATGTTTGAGATGTCTCTGGCATCCAATACGGTGTCGTTTTTAAGGATTCGCACTCAGCCCCTCCTACCTCAAAGGATCGTTGTAATGCAGATAAACAAAAGGATGTTTTGGAGAATAAGCGACTTGAGCTGGAGAAAAAAGATGCAGGGAAATTAAATCCATGCCGTGTTAAAATCATAACTTGTGCAAAGTTAAAAAATAACCTTTTTTCCTTTTTTTAAAAAAAGAGGCAATTAGTTAAAAAGCCAGTGAGGAGGTGATGAGAAGGATGACTTTCAAGTTGTAAAAGAGGTCAGGAAAAATGAAACTGTCCTTTCGTAGACAACTTCCCCGTCACAGCATATAAATAAGCAAAATTAATGCCGTTATTGAGATTTGTACTGCCCGGAAGGTTTCCATAGCATCTTGACCTGTGGATGTTCAGAAATTAAAATTAGATGGTTTTTTTTCTCTTTTAAATATGTATTGGAATTTGGCTTCCTACATAAAGGAGAAAGGGTCTCTTTTTGTAATGTTATATTTTAGGTTCATCCTTCGGCATTGGGACCTCTTGATGCAATGAGGTTTTGCCTGCAGCTAAGATGCAGAAAGCTTTATATTTGTTCATTAATTTTAATATTTCAGAGTGCTGTTTGCTGACAACTGGATAAGGAAAGGATGCTGCTTATTTGATTTGTTAATTGCTAAGAAATGTGTTATGGAATGGAGAGCTTTATATTGGCTAATTAAGACAAGAATATGAAGTTGTTTACACTTGTGATGAGGTTGATTAGTTTTTTTTTAAAAGTGGGAAATTATTGTATTTGTATTCCTTTCCTTTCCCATTTTTTCCCATTCTTTTCCTTTCCTTTCCTTCCTTCCTTGCCTCCTTCCTCTCACAGATGAGTCAGGTATCACCTGTTCTATACCTGTATGGAATATCATTGCGACCGGTTTAAAACAACCGAATATCCGCCGTCTTGCTGCTCCTCACGAATCTTGCAATAATTTATCTTGATTATTTAATAGAAAACCTCCAGAGTCCCTTCCAGCCCTCGGATTCTGTGATTCTCAGAGCTCATTTAGGCAAGGAGACAATATGAAGAATCGCTAGATCGGCAGATAAAACCAGGGACAAGATAAACACACTATTTGTGTTGCCCAAGATAAGCTGTTTCTGAACATAAAGTTTTCCAATTATCTTTGGGGCGATGTGTCTTCTGCCAAAATACGTCTCTCTCTGTAAAGCTGAGCAGAGAAAGGATGAATATTAGCATTAATTGCTGCCAGTCCTTGCTTGGAGGGGGTCTCTCCTGTCCTGTCTTGTCCTATTTGGTTTTATTCCATTCTTCCCTGTCCTGCTCTGTTCTGTTCTGTTCTGTTTTTTGTTCTGCATTCTGTCCTGTCCTATTTGGTTTTATTCCATTCTATCCTGCTCTGTTCTGTTTTATTTTGTATTCTGCATTCTGTCCTGTCCTCTTATCCCAATTTTGGATGTCCTGCTACTCCTGTGTTCCAAGTGCCAAGGGAAGGAGGGCCACCCAAATACACTCGGACAACAGAGAGGGGAAACAATCCCACTTAATTTTAGAAATTCTCCTCGTCCAGCAGCAGGAAAGTACGGAAAGGAGGGCAGAGCCCCTATCCCCACCTCAGCTTCACAAATCCGGCCCTTCCTCGACGCTTTCCAGCAACTGTTGACAGGACATCCCAGCCATCTGAGCTGGGATTAGCAGCGGCTGCTACTATGAGTGGAGTTTCTTTTCCAGCGTTCAAAGTGGCCCCCGTAATGGCTTGGCGGCCAGCCCGTCGGCTAATGCATCTGTATAAGTGAGGGCAATTTAGTTAATTTGTCTTTCGTCTTTAATTTCCTCCATGCTAAGCTAACAAGATTATATAACTGCTCAAGAGGGACCAAATCCAGGGATCGGATGGGCCGGGTTTTTTTTTTTGTTTTTAAAAAAAAAACAACCCACGACTTGAATGTTTCATCCATGTGGCAGATGAAGAGAAAAATTCAGGAATGTCTGGTTTCTTGGAGACGTTTTGTTACCCAACTAGATAATGTCATCAGTGCTAGAAGGGAGGAGGGTTGCGAGGAGGAGGAGAGGGATGAGGAAGAGGAAGAAAAGGGCTGTGGGGTCCTTGGTGCTCTTTGAGCATGGCGGTTTTCGTGCAGATGTTTCATGACCCAACTAGGACACATTATCAGGGCTAGAAGAGAGTGGGGGGGAGGAGGAGGACTGTGGGGTCCTTGGTTCTCTCTGAGCAGGGTGGTTGCCTTGCAGACATTTCCCCACCCAACTAGAGGGTTACTTCATCACCCATCATCCCTACAGTTCCAGTGAGGGGTGGTGGTCCAACAGCCAGGCAAGGCTGTCTATCTAGGAAGCCTTGCAGTGACACCCCCCCCCTTTTCCTAACAGGCAGATCTCACCTGCCACCCACGGCTTCCTTCCGCTTATCCCTGGTTCATCTGGAGACCACCCACTCATGGCTTCCAAGGTCCCTGCTTTCTCTCCAACCATTAAACTCTCCAGCAGAGTGAAAAAAAAAAAAAAAGAGAGAGAGAAATTCACATCTCCATCTGACAACGGGGAGGGGGGGGGAAGCAAAAAGAAAAGAAAGAAATATTATTGTCTCTTTACTTTCCCGTGGCTTCTCCCCTTATTAAAACGGAATCCGGATCTTCCTTTGGAGAATGCAAGCCATCGGTTTCCATAACAACACTTTTTCCTCTCCGACTCCACCGACTTTAAAACCACCCCGTTTTCTTTTCCGGCGCTTTGGGGTAGCTCCCCACACAAAGAGATTTTTATGTTTATTTATTTATTTTAAAAAAGCAGTTTAAAGTATTTCCGCATGACTAAGGAATCTGCAAGGCCACAGCTTAAGATCCTTTCCAAATTGTGTCTATTTGATCATCAATAAGGCAGAAGACCCTCCCGGGGTTATTCTAGGAAAAGACCTTGGAGGTCATCTAGTCCAACCCCCTGCCCAAGCAGGAGACCCTGTAAAAAGGCTGCCCAGTCTCTTTTGGAAAAGCCTCCAGCGATGGAGCACCCACAACCTCTGGTGGCAAGCAGTTCCACTGGTTAATTTTCCTCGCTGTCAGGAGGTTTCTCCTTAGTTCCAGGTTGCTTCTCTCCTTGATTCGTTTCCATCCGTTGCTTCTTCTCCTGCCTTCAGTTGCTTTGGATGAGAGATGGGACCCCCCCCTCTTCTTTGGGTGAGCCCCTCAAATATTGGGAGACCGCTATCCTGTCCTTCTTTTCTCTGCACTCTTTCCAGAGTCTCAACCTCTTTTTTCCATCATGGCACCCAAAATTGGATGCAATACTCCAGGTGTGGCTTTACAAAGTGGCACTAACCCTTCCCTTAGGGCTGGGCTGCTGCCTTCCTAGGTTCCTTGGACCCTCCCTTGCCACCTTTGATCAAGCCCTCTGCAGCCAGGGCTTCTGCCTGTCAACGTGGAGGCTGGGGGCTGATAAGGAACAGGGGGTAATTAGCAACGTGCCAGAAACGGGGTGTTAATAGATGTGTTGTTCGAGGATTTATGGAGAACATAAGAGGCTGTCTACACACTGGGCAAACGCCGGGGCTGCTTAAGAGCAGTAATTGCTTATTATTACCTGACAGCTGCTGAGAGGAGACAGGGGGAGCAAGCTGGCAAACCGGTGGAATTCCTGTCTGCGGTTCCAGGGTTGAGTCGAGCCTCTTTGCTGGGAAGGGAGGGGGTTACAGATTAGGTGACCCTCATGTGGGGGGGAACCCCAGATTGAGGATGTCCCGTGTTGCAATTCGCATGCCTTATGCAGTGATATGGAATCATAGCATCAAAGGGACCCTGGAGGTCTTCTAGTCCACCTCCTGCTCGTGCAAGAGACCCTAGACTATTCCTAACCAACGGCTATCCAATCTCTTCTTGAAAACCTCCAGTGATGGAGCACCCACAATGTCTGGAGGCAAGGAGTTCCACTGATTAATTGTTCTCACTGCCAGGAAATTAGTTTTAGGTTGATGAGTTTCCGTCCGTTGCTTCTTATCCTGCCTTCTGGTGCTTTGGAGAAGAGGTGGATCCCCCCCCCATTCTCTGTAGCACGCCCCCTCTCTCTTGTTGTGTTTCTGAAATTGCATCCTCTGATGCTTTACCCTTAAGTGTTTCTCATTACACAGATCAGGTTTTAATACCTGGATACCGGAACGAAGGAATGTCAGCCTCCCACACAAGGAACACCGGTGTCAGGGACATCACGGTAACATTGTGTAAATAAAGCCAATTAAACTGTTCAGAAAAGTAAGGTCTTATGCTTAGGCAGGAAAAAAAACAAATGAATAGGAGGGACCTATGTGAGCAACTGTGAGAGGGATCTCGGAGTCCTGATGGACAATCCCTTAAACAGGAGCTGGCCATGTGTGGCACCTGCCAAAAACCTAACACAGTCCTAGGCTGCATCAACAGAGGGATAGAATCAAGATCACATGAAGAGTTAATAAGGCCACACTTGGAACAGGGCATCTGGTTTTGGTCACCACAATGCTTGACTCTAGAAAGAGTGCAGAGAAGAGCAACAAGGATGATTAAGAGGCTGGAGGCTGAAATATATGATGAACAGTTGCAGGAATTGGGGATGGCCAGTCTAGAGAAAAAAAGGACGAGGTGGGACAGGATAGCAGTCTCCCAATATTTGAGGGGCTGCCACAAAGAAGAGGAGGGGTCCCATCTACCATCCAAAGCACCAGAAGGCAGGACAAGAAGCAACGGATGGAAACTAATCAAGGAGAGAAGCAACCTGGAACGAAGGAGGAATTTCCTGACAGTGGGAACAATTAATCAATGGGACGGCTTTTCTTCAGAAGTTGTGGATGCTCCAACACTGGAGAAAGCCTCCAGTGTTGGAGCATCCACAACTTCTGAAGAAAGACAGACAGGCAGATATAAAGATGATAGTTAGAAAGATTTGCCCCAAGCTTCTAGGCCTCAGTGGCATGCTTAGCCTCTCCTTCACCCCCCCTTCTCCCTTTCCTTCTCCCTCAAATGTGTTGCACGCCCGGCCGTGACACAGATTTATTTACTGAAAGAGGGGAGCAAATGCAGCCTTCTCCTCGTATCTCTTCTCCTTTGTTTGCTTGGGCTAATTGACGCCTTCTATTCCTAGCTGAGGATCCTTTCCTGGGCTCTGCTCATCAACAACTAATTTGCATAAAGCTGAACCCAGGGTAACTCTTAATAGGGGTGTGTGTGTGTGTGTGTGTGTGTGTGTGTGTGTGTGTGTGTAGACAAAAGGCCTTTTCTTCCCAAACAGGAAGTTCCTGGAGAGAAGAAAATGCAAATTTGCTGGAATGCCAATTTTCTGCCAGGCTGGCCTTTCTATCCATAGTTCCTGATTCTCCCTATCTATCTATCTATCTATCTATCTATCTATCTATCTATCTATCCGTCCATTAAGTGACAAATAGTCACCAGTTGCTTTTTTCAGTGCCGTTGTTTGAATGGTCACTAAATGGAGTATTGTAATTCAACACTTACTCATCCTGTGTAAGACTAACTTTCTCACCAGCAAATTGCATCGTGTTGCCTCTTTTTGGCTTCTCAGCTGCTCTTCCCAACTGGCCGGCAGCCACTGAAGCTTGCGAAGAAATTGGGGAGGTTTAAAGTTGCTCTGAAAATGCAAAGGATTATTTTGGGGAGTCCCGGTGAGGATTGAGGGGGGGGGAAGCATTTTTCTTGGTCTAATCCAGCCCCAGAGGCGTTTGGCTCTGCAGAGAGGAAAAAGGAATGAGAGAGCCGTTTAGAGACAAACGAGCTGAACGGAAAAGGTCACCAAAGAGTGTAAATATTTAAGGACTTTAATCAATAAAGGTATTTGTCATGCAGGCTGAGAAGGACATGGTAATTCATTCCACAGAGGAAAACATGTGTTGCCAAAAACAAATTAATCACCCTGGGCTACAGTGAGGAGGGTTTGTCGCCTGCCAAGGGCGGACGGTGTCAGTCCCTGTTTGGATTGGCAAGGAGGAGGAGGAGGAGGAGGAGGAAGAGGAGGAGGAGGATGAAGATTGTGGTGTCCTTGGTGCTATCTGAACTGGGTAGTTTTCTTCCAGACGTCTCATGATCCAACTAGGCAACATCATCAGTGCTAGAAGAAGAAGAAGCCACGAGAAGCCACCCTGCCAGTCAAAGGACCCGAACCTCTGATGATTGACGATGGAAGGATGGTTTATCCCTGGCTGAAAAATAGCCAGCCAAGTCTTAGAAACAATCCCCGTTCCTTTTGGGATGGTGATCAGCGCACAACTCTGAAGTCAAGAATCAAAGACTGATATCTGTTTTTTTGCCTCCGCATTCTGCTTTCTACCCACTCCTCCTTTTTTCCGTTCGAGAAATATTCTGTTTTTACTCAAGCCAAGCTGTGCAACAGATGAAAACAAGCATTTTTTGACTCTTGAGAGCAAGCCTTGCCTTCTGTACTTGCTAAGCAAACTGTACTCACTAAGATGGAGTTTCTCAGAAGACGCTTGAGAGAAAGTGCTGGAATTTGGTCTCCCTGAACCAGGAGGGGGAGTAAAATAACGGGAGGAATTCTGCTGGTTTGGGCTGAGGACCCTCAGGTGAAGCCCCTGGGTCTTCACAAGGTCATGGAAGAAGTTCAGAGAACTTCAAGAGGGGGTCCACCTATTCTCCAAGGCACCTGAGGACAGAGCGAGAAGCAACGGATGGAAACTCATCCAGGAGAGAAGCAACCTGGAACCAAGGAGAAACTTCCTGACAATTAACCAGTGGAACAACCTGCCTCCAGAAGTTGTGAATGCTCCAACACTGGAATTTTTTAAGAAGAGATTGGACAGCCATTTGTCTGAAATAGTCTAGGGTCTTCTGCTTGGGCAGGGGGTTGGACTAGAAGACCTCCAAGGTCCCTTCCAGCCCCAGGATTCTACATGTGATCCTATTCGTTGGGTTCCTGCACTGGCGTGGCATTAATAGACTTCATTCCTGCTCCTCAACTTCCTGTGAGAAACAGAAGAGCAGACGCAGGAAGGCGGTGGAAACACAACATGGGCTTGAAGGAGACACAAAGAGCCTACCAATGGCACCAATTAAGCCGAGCTGCTTCCTTCAAAAACACCGAAGAGACATGGTGGTCGTGACACATGTAGAAACGTTCAGGCAGATTGGGAGGAAAAACCACAGATGCAGGAAGAAGACCAGAAGAACGTGGGCTTGCAACACATCTACAGAAAACTTCTTGGTCAGCCAGCCACCAAGCCTGGTGTGATGGTTCTCCAAAAATGATCACTTCAGATCTCTGAGTTGGACAATCTCTCTTGCACCTTGAAGTCCAGGAGAAAGAGACTTGTGGGACTTAAGAAACCATGGGAGATATTTCAACTGGTGATGGAAGAAAGGGACTTTGATGGCTCCAGAATTTCAACTCAGCCTTCCGTGGTTCCAGAATTTCAACCCAACCTTCAGTGGTTCCAGAATTTCAACCCAGCCTTCAGTGGTTCCAGAATTTCAACTCTGCCTTCAGTGGTTCCAGAATTTCAACTCAGCCTTCAGTGGTTCCAGAATTTCAACCCAACCTTCAGTGGTTCCAGAATTTCAACTCAACCTTCAGTGGTTCCAGAATTTCAACCCAACCTTCAGTGGTTCCAGAATTTCAACTCAACCTTCAGTGGTTCCAGAATTTCAACTCAACCTTCAGTGGTTCCAGAATTTCAACTCTGCCTTCAGTGATTCCAGAATTTCAACCCAACCTGCATTCAGCATTCAACCCAACTTACTTTTTCCTCCTCCAATGAATCCCACCCCAAACATCTGGCGAGTCTAAATCCCATCTCACTTTATTAGGAATTTTCCCCCACTTCACTCCCAGTCCTGAACAAAGCTCCTGTCTGAATGGTTTATCACCCTTATCAGTTCTTCCAGCATTTTCCCCCAATTGATTACCCATTCAACCGAGGGGAAAAAAAAAATAATAAATTAAAAAGTCAAAACGAGGAAGGGAAGAGGGCAGCTCTGCCGGCTTTGGCATTTCTTTTACTGCACTGTGTTATTAATGAAGGGAGACAGGCTTATTCCCCCCCCACCCTCCCTCCCCTGGATTTAATTTGACATCCGTCTTTTCCAATGTTTTACAATGGAGAAGAGTTTCATCTGTGCCTTAGGAAAAGAAGAAATAAAAAAAAGGGAGGGGGGATTTTGCAGGGTGTTTGGAAAACTGCCTTCGGGCAAAAAATAAACAAACAAAAAAAAAAACCACGTAGCCTGGGAGATTGCTATCTGCACATTTGTTAGACTGTATCATCCCAATCTCCTATCAATTACAGCGCCTTCCTCTTTGTTTCCAGATGCTGATGCGAATCTCCCCAGCCTTAAATATCTCAGGGGTGGGATGCCTTGAAATATTGTCTCTCTCTGAACCTGCTCATTCAGGGCATTCTTATCAGCTTCCCCAGATCTGGCAGAGACCTAACCAGATAAAGAATATTGGAAAAGGGGAAAAATAGTTCCCCTGGTTTTGAATGGTTTATCACTGGAGACCATTGAATTGATAGGACTGCAGGATCACATGGCTGGAAGGGACCTCAGAGGTCTTCTAGTCCAACCCCCTGCTCAAACAGGAGACCCTACACTACAGGTCAGCAACCTGCGGCTCTGGAGACCCGTGCGGCTCTTTGAGGCTTCCCCTGCGGCTCCCAGCCATTTGCAGAGAGAGGCAGAGACAGAGAGAGGCACGTGCGCTTCCCTGCTTCTCTCTCTGTCTCTCTCACTGTCTCTGTGTTTGTATTTGTGGGTGTGTTTGTGTGTAAAAAAGAGAATAGACTCACCGTGTTCTCCGACGAGCTGAAAAGCTTTTAGGGCTGGCCGCCTCCCTTTGCAGCGTCTCTGCAGGAAGCAGGAAGAGCAGGAGAGCTAGCCCAGCTGTGCTGACTGAGGGATTCTGGGAGTTGAAGTCCATGAGTCATAAAAGAGTCGAGGTTGCCTACCCTGAACTTGTTGGAGAACAGCTGGAAGCCAGCTGGCCAGGTGAGCAGCAGATAGGAGAGAGGGAGAGAGGGGGGAGAGAAAGAGAAAGAGAGAGAGAGAGAGAGAATTGCAGGAAAAGAGGACTGGCAGAAAGAGAGAGAGGAAAGGGGGGGGGGAAGAGGACTGGCAGACCAAGGGCAGAGAGAGAGAGAGGGAGAGGGAGAAAGAGGGAGGGAGAGAGAGAGAGAGAGAGACAGAGAGACCCTTTTGATATCTAAAATGAAGATAACACTACATGTATCCTTTTTTACCTTTATGAGTAAAAAAAAATGCTCCTAGATTGGAGCGAAATGCAGAACAGAGATGGAACCTATCCTTCTTCAAAGGTGTCCCATTAGAGAAATATCCTACACACACACACACACACAATATCCAGAGGAATTTGTTGGTGTGTGGCGAGGCAGCCGAAAGGTTATTCAATTAATGAGATCTCACGGAAAGAGAGAGAGAAAAAAATAAACAATTAGGCTTACAAAAATGAAGAATGAGACAATCGGTGCAAACGAATTGCCACCAAACCAGGGAATCTCATTAAAGTGCCCAAAAAATAATAATACAATGTGTGAAGAAGCACACACGCGCACACACAGACAGACACCACAAAGAAAGAGGATTTTTTTTAAAAAAAGGAGAGTGAAAATTAACAGGCTTAATCTTGTTTTTGACGTTATGATTATTAGCCCCGGGGTGGGGGGGTGGGGGGTGGCGTTGACGCAAGCTTGATTAAGGTAATTCATTTTCAATTTTGACACTGTGAGTAAATGAATGCCAAGGTAGGAAAAGTGGCAACCGGAGGGGGGGGCTGTGTGAGGGTACAAATCCCACCTGGGGTGGGCTGAATTGGGGGAGGGGAAATATTAAGAATATTATGTGCCGGAGTTAGAAAAGGCAAGAAAATGGCCCAGCTAGACAAAGCAGGAAGCGATTCTAAGTTTCCCGTTTCAAGGAAAATGCCCCATAGAGTGACTTTCTGATTTAACGGACCACCTGATTTAACAGACTTTGGATTTAGCAGCAGCCAATTTCTTTTTTGTCTAAACATCACCTGCAAACAACAGACAAGTTGTTGGACCCTGAGTGACCAGGCAGTTCCTCGTCCGTCTTTCGTGGTGGTTCACATAGTTTGTGCAGGATTGTCATCGCGCCAAGGACACCAGCAGTGTCCTTCACGACAATTTCCTCAAGTATGCTGCCCCATTTGCATAACAACATCATTGTGGCAATGATGTCATTTTCAATTTGCAACTTTCCCCTGTTGAATTAGATGAATGGAAGGGAATTTGATCTTGACACTTCTTTCCAAGATTAAGAGAACCTGTACGATGAATTTTTTTTGCAGCTGAAGTTATTTTGTCTTCCACAAATAATTTCTCCAAGGAAATCACTTCGCTGTTCTTGACTACACTGATGCCAAGGTCAAATCCCTCCCAAAATGGCCTGTATCATGTGTGTAAACATGTATACATGTATGTGTAAATGTGTGTCTGTATCAACAGCTATTTATTCATTATCTCACAGACATGCAGGTAGTCAGTCGGTCGCCAAGCATCTAACTATGATTACATGAACCTGGGGATAAGTATGAAAAACAGTCCTAGATAATTTTTTTCCAATGTTGTAAGTTCGAGTAACTTTGATTAACTGTAAAAACGTTTCATTCCCTCACTGATTTTTATTTTATTCCGAGTAAAACCAACGTTGTCTGTCACTTGTTTTCCTCCCTCGCTTGAAATAGGATATTATTCTTTTCAGTGTAAACATATTTACATTTGCAAATAACAGTGTGTTTTGTTTTGTTTTCAAAAGAGACTGTGTAATTACACCGTTTGATAACATCTTGATAAACAGAGAAATAAAGTTGGAAGCAGGGCTTTGGTTGAGTGTGGACACAACAAAAACTTAGTCACCCATAAATGGATGTCCCATACTTTTGACCCCCTTCCAATCAAATCTCCCCCAGTTAATTAAAAAAGCACCCAGATCTAAAGCAAAATGACAAAGTGTTATAAAAAATACATTAAAACAGAAAGTGTATGTAACAATGGTTTTTAACTGACTGTACCCCACTTTCTTTATTATGTTGGTCTCCGGATCCTAATAAAAATTTGATAGGAATTGAAATGATTTAAAGTGATTTGATTTCAGTTGAATTGAATTGGATTGAATGGAATGGAATGGAGTTGAGTTGATTTGAGCTGAGTTGATGTGAACTGAACTGAACTGAAAGTTTTAGCTTCGCTGCAACCGCTTTTGTAATACAAGATTATCTTTATGTGACTTTTCTTGGTGATGATTCCCTTTTATATGAGATTTTTCTTTCTGTTTTTGTTCTTTGATCTTCACCTGGCTTTCGGGGTGCAGATCTTAAGCTTTCTCTGCTCCAGATGTTCTCCACCATCTTTGAGTTCCTCACAATGCAGAAGTCAGAACATGAAGCAAGCCCTCAGCTAGAGAGCTATTATACTTTCCTTTTATCCTCTGATGTAACTTTGCAAAACTATATCAGTAAAAACAGGATGAGAAACACTCAGAAGTTTGAGGGCAAAGAGCAAGGTGTTTTAATGGGAGCATCTTCTGAATGATGTGTCCAACTTTCCTGTGATGGTTGGATCAGAGGGGAGATCTTCAAACTTCTCTTGAGAATCTATTCTTTTTTTAAAAGAATCTCTCAACTGTTCACATGGACATAAAAAACCCATAATATGTCACAAATACCACCTGGGTTGATCCTGCAGACAAGGCTTTTGTTCTTGAGACGATCTGGGAATGTTCTTGAGATGTTCCTCAAGTTGAGCAAACAACACTGCTTTTTAAACCACCAGCTGACTATAAATAACTCAATTTTGGCTCTAAATAAACCATCCAAGCACTGACAGTGTTGTTTGCTCCTGGAAACTTTCAGACTTTAAAAAGTGTGTCAATCTCTCCTGAAAACGATCCATTTTTGTTTTGTTTTTTGAAAGCTCAGTCTTGGGAAAATAGATGATGGCTTCATCTTTTAAATCCACTTAAACGTTTTCTTTTGATAACCGTCAAACTTCAGTGAGGAAGAGAAGAGCTTCTGGGATCAGCTCCTGGATCTTCACAAAACAAGGCAGATAACCTGGAATGAACAAACACGTTTTCTTTGAAATTAACTAGCTTGAAGATCCATCAGAAACAGCAGAGCTTTAGAAACCAAAGTACAAGTAAAGCGCCCTTAAAAAAAATGTTATCCATCCGTCTGTCTGTCTATTCGTCTGTCTTTCTTTTTGTCTGTTTCTCTATCTGTCTCTGTATCTTTCTGTCTGTCTGTCTATCATCTGGAGATGGGAATGAGAAAAGGGGATGGGAGGGAGGGAAGAAAGAAGGATGGAAGGAAGGAAGGAGAAAGGGATGGAAGGAAGGAAAGGAAGGGAGGAAGGAAGGAGATGGGAATGAGAAGGGAGAATAAGAACTCCCTTAACAACTGTCTTGCTTAGCAATGGAAATCTGGGCCTCCATCATTGTCATAAGCTGAGGACCCCCTGCCCTCCACAGAGGGAAAACTTTGCCTAAGGGGAGTCTGCAATCCTGTCTGGCGAATCCTAGCCATTCAGCCTCATTTTTGCAAGATTTGACCCTGTGTTGCGCTCTTCTCTGTGGCCAGTTTGTGTGTGTTTGTGTGAAGCTGCCGCAAACAGCTTTATCCTGACCCACCAATGGTTGTTCTCTCCGACAGCGCCCAGCCAATGACTTGAGAGTCGGTTCCTGCCATGGGAAGGGGAGCCTAGCCGAGGGAACGTGGGCAATAAAAAGGGAGCTTGTGCTGTGCAATAAACCGGAGTTTGAGAACATGCAGACAGGGAAATCAAAGCTTGATCGGAAGCAAAGCGCCTGCAGCCAGGCACGAAAAAGCATGTTTTTTTTTCCAACAGGCAGAGCTCATGAATCCTTAAAGGACTTGGAGCTTTGCATAAACACACTCACACACAACAAGCCCATTTGTTTTTAACCCCGGTTGTTGTTAGGAAGGCAGGAGGGGCCGGCGCAAACAGCCCCAGCTCAGCCAGGCTTTAGGAGAAAATTAACGGGGGGGGGGGCATTTAGCCTCTTCAGGAAAAGGGGGGGCTGCCAATGTGATTTTGAGGAGGGGGGCAATTTTATGCAATGTATTTGTGGTTTTGGGGGGATCATCCCCCCGCTCCGTCTCTGCAAAAGTGATCAGGCAAATCTGATACATGCAGTCCTTGATTTATAACAGTTTGTTTAGTGACCAAAGTCACAGCGTTTTTCACACTTATGACCGTTGTGGCATCAAAATTCAAACACTTGACTGTAAATGAACGTTGGCTGCAAGTGGTGTGTTTCCAACTTTCTTTCTTTCTTTCTCTCTTTCTTTGTCTTTCTTCCTTCCTTCCTTTTTCTTTCTTTCGTTCTTTCCCTTCCTTCCTTCCTTTCTTTCTCCTTCCTTATTTTCCCACAATTCTCTCTTTTTTTTTTATTTTGTATTTGGAGAAGCGAATAAAAATTGGCGACGCTAGTTCAGCCTCTGTGTCCCGTGGAGCGAGTCTTCTCGGCAGTCAATTCCAGAATTGTAACATTGCAATCGGTAGATTGATCAAGGGAGTTGATTGATTGATTAAGAGGTGAGTCTTTTTTTCTGTTCTTTTCTTTTCTGCAGTACTTTCTTTCTCCCTTGTGTCCCAAGTGGATCCCCAGCTAGCCTGGGATTGTGTATAATATCAATACAGCTTCCCACATCTGTGGAGAGGCATATAGCATCTCCTGTTCTCTCTCTTTCCCTGTTGGTTTATATCCTGCTTTATTTGCAGAAGCGGAGAGTCAGCCAGGAGCGCAGAAACCTTTGCAAAACCAGGCAAGCCAGGATTCCCTGGGCCTTCCTATCTCCCAGTGCATGCTCTGCATTTCCCCCAAAGCTATGAAGAGCAGGAAAGCAATGCAAATGTTTAGATTTTTTTTTTTTAAAAAAAGATGAGGCTGAGAATATAACAACAGAGTAACAGAATAACAGAACAGCAGAGTTGGAAGGGACCCTGGAGGTCTTCTAGTCCAACCCCCTGTGAGCATTCAGGACAAAAGTCTGTCCAGTCTCTTTTTAAAAGCAACATCTGCAGAGAAGCCCTTCCACTGATCCTCGACTTAACACCACAATCCAACATTTCTGTCATTAAGTGAGACAGTTGTTAAGTGGGTTTTGCCCCTCTTTATGTCCTTTCTTGATGCAGTTCTTAAGTGAATCACTGCCACTTTTATATCAGTAACTCCGAATGGTCCTTCCAGATGCGGGAAAAAAAAATCAATTTCCAGACACGAATGAAAATTCGCTCCGAGCAAAGAAAGGGAAACACACACCAGGCGTTGCGTCTTCCCTTTTGTTATTGATGGGAACATCCCCACAATTTACCGTGGGTGATCAGAACGATATTTAAGGCCCGGGAAAGGCTGGATGATATTTCAAGCCCTTCATGTCCTCCAGCAAAAGTCTTTCTCTCTCTCATTTCTCTCGGCTCTGACACGTTCCCCCCTTTCTCCGCTCGCCCGCAGATGGTGGAAAGCCACGTCAGCATCTCTGGGCGGCCTTCAAACTTAGCCCCGGTTGGAAAGATGCTATTTCGGGTCAAATTGGACATCCTAAAATTAGAACTGGCCCTCCCCCTCCACTCCCCTCCCCAATTGGATTTTATTTAATTTTTATTTTTTACTCCAGAATTCAAATCTGGGCAGCAGTGACGCTTGGGAATTTTATTTTGCAAATGATGGAAGCTGTGAGGCTGATTCCCGTTGATGTTGGTTTAAACTCAGGGGAGTTTAAAGCTGAATGATGAGCATATCATAAGAGTTGGAAGGGACCTGGGAGGTCCTGTAGTCCAGCCCCCTGTTTGAGCAGGAGGCCTTTTGCCATCCCACTCAAATGGCTGTCCAGTCTCTTAAAAGCTTCCAGTGTTGGAGCACCCACCGCTTCTGGAGGCAGGTTGTTCCACTGGTTAATTGTCCTCACTGTCAGGAAATTCCTCCTTAATTCCAGGTTGCTTCTCTCCTTGATCAGTTTCCATCCGTTGCTTCTTGTCCTGCCTTCAGGGGCTTTGGAGAATAAGTTGACCCCCCCCTTTTCTTTGTGGCAGCCCTTCAAATATTGGAAGACTGCTATCATGGCACCCCTAGTCCTTGTCTTCGTAAGCCCAGACACATACCCAATTCCTGCAACTGTTCTTTGTATGATTTTGCCTTTGGTCCTCTAATCCTCTTTGTTGCTCTTCTCTGCAGCCTGTCCAGGACTTCTTACTGGTCCTTCTGCATTTATCAGATAGCAAAAAGTGCCATCACGAATGAGGATGGATAAAGACCAAGATATGTTTGTCGTATCTCTAGATAAGGTTGGGGGGGCGGGGGGAAATCCCCAATTAATATCTTTTTTTTGTTTTGCTTTAAGTCTGGCCGAGATGCCAGCTTCAAATTCCAATTTTATCCTATTTTGGTCCAAAGCTCAGCCGAGTGTAACGTTTTAAACACAGAGTCTATGACCCAATAATCAGTTTATACAAGCTCTGAGCAAGGTAACTAAAACGTTACGTTTATAGTATAAGCTCTGGAAGACCAAAGTCTTTGAAAAACTAGCCGGCAAGTTATGACTCGTATTAATATAAATACACGGTGTGGTGATGGATTAAAATATAGCACAGGCTGCTATTCCCACAGCAATAAAATAGGATAAAATACGATCCGGTGCAAGCTGAACCGAGAATAAAAATGAAAACGGTAAAAGAAGATTGCATACAAATAGGTTACTCACAATCAAAGTGATAACCAGGTGGCTGAAAACGAAATTTAATAGGCAGCAGTGTCTCCTGCAAAATAGGGTTTGTTTGGGCTGTTAATTCTTAGCAAATTGTGCTGACCTTAACATAAATGACAGGTGACGATAAGATTGCCATTAAAGGGAATTTGGTAAAGATTTACAGATAGTCCTTGACTTAGAACTGCAACTAAGAGACAAGAAGCAACAGATGGAAGCTAGCCAAGGAGAGAAGCAACCTAGAACTAAGGAGAAACTTCCTGACAGTGAGAACAATGAACCAGTGGAACTCCTTGCCCCCAGAAGTTGTGGATGCTCCATCACTCAAGGTCTTCAAGAAGAGACTGGACAGTCATTTGGGCAGGGTCTCCTGCTCGAGCAGAAGGTTGGACCAGAAGACCTCCAAGATCCCTTCCAGCCTCCAATTCTATCTTTCTAAGCTGGTGGCTATTCTGAGCAAGACAGTTGCAGGATCTGCCCTTGGAAGCAGTCGCCAGGGTTCTTCTTCCTGTTGCTCTTCGTTGGATCTCAGCAGCTGGATCAGTGAAGACCCAAACGTGCTCCGTGTCAGGCTCCAGCTGTTCCTTAGGCCCTCCCTGTTGACTCTGAGGGGGCTGCACTTTTAAAATAACACAAAAACAGCCCTGGCAGCCACACTTTGTCTTCTGGCCTGCAAGTCCCCCATCCATCCATCTTGGAGCCCTTACGAATCTCTCGTGCAGAAGGTCACCCATCTCCCCAGACGCCCAAACGGCTTTATTTCAAGGCTGCCAAGAAACCTCAGACAGGGCTTGTCTTGTTAAGATTATATATTGTTTTTCTCTGCATGGATCCGGCTGGGTCTCTCCTGCCTCCACTTACGACCACGGTGGAGCCCAAAACTTCTGTTGCTAGGCGAGACCGTTGTTAAGTGAGTTTTGCCCCCATTTGACAACTTTTCCGGACACGGTTGTGAAGTGACTCCCTGCAATTGTTAAATTAGGAACACAAGTTGTCAAGAGAGTCCCGCTTCCCCCTGGCCCCTCGGTGAGAAGAACGACTTGCCTTCAGAAGTTGTGGGTGCTCCATCCCTGGAGGTCCTCAAGGAGAAGCTGGAGGACATTTTGACTGGGGTGGTCCAGGGTCTCTTGCTCGAATAGAGGGTTGGACTAGAAGACCTCCAAGGTCCCTTCCAATCCGATCATTCCAGGTTCTGTGTTCTAATCCCAGCTGAAGCCTGACTTGCCCTGGCCTTTCAGAAAACCGAGGCGTTTCGTCTTCAACCTTGATGTGAAATATAAGCATCTGTGTCGCTTCCCAGTCTGTGCAGTGGGCGAAAAGAGTCCCGGTCATAACAGCGTCGAGAAAGAAGGGGAAAAACACACACACACACACACAACCAACAATGGGCCTGACACAGTTTTCTCTGCTTGTGGGAGAAACAAGTATTCCAATCAGGTGTTTGCAGCCGGCGTCTCCCTGTCCTTCCTTGGCTCCCGTGAATGACAATCGCCCGCCTTTTGATGGAGTTAGATGAAGAGGCCAGAGAAGACTTTGGAGACGCGCAGATCATACGAAATCGGGCGAGGAAGCTGGTGCAGTAGAAGGCGGGAAGGGAACTGAAAACCATCTGGATAGATGAGAGAAGAGGATGGACAGAAAGGAGAAAAGAGAGGAGAGGAGAGGAAAGAGAAGGGAAGGGAAGGAAAGAGCGAAGGGAAAGAGAAAGAGAAAGGAAATGAAAAGGGAAGGGAAGGGAAGGAAAAGAGAAAGGAAGGAGGGAGGAAAGGAAAGGAAAAAAGGAGTGAAAGAAAACAAAACAAAAGGAAAGTTGTTAAGTGAACCCGGCTTCTCCATTGAGTTTGCTCGTCAGATGGTCGCAAAAGGGGATCACTTGAACCCAGGACACTGCAAACGTCACAAACCCGAGGCAGTTGCCAAGCAGGTGAATTTTCTGATCCCTTGACCCGCAGGGATGCTGCGACGGTCGTGTGAAAAAACGGCCCAAAGTCCCTTTTTTCAAGGCCGTTGTAACTCCGAAACAGCCACTAAAGGAAGTGTTGCTAAGCCAAGGATTGCCTGCACAAGCTTTTAAGGATCGGAAGACATCCGAAGCCGACATTGCACCTGGAAGAGGAGGGAGCCAGTGGCGCCCGGACAGATGTGGAGGACTTGGATTTTCGGGGAATCGCAGGGCGAGAGGCGAGTCTGAGATTTATCATCGGGAGCACCTTCTGTTGTAAAAATATCCGGTTAAATTTAGCCTCCTCCGAAACAGGCTGGAATTTGCATCTCAATTTCTCGTGACCTGTTTCCAAGACCGGCTGGACAAATTTGCTTTTCACCTTATTTATTTATGTCTCCCCCTGACTTAGTTCCAATCCTCGCACTTACGACCACTGCAGACTCCCTGTGATCACAGGGTCAAAATTTGGGCACTTGGCAACTGACTCATACTTACGACGGTTGCAGCGTCCTGGGTTTACGTGAACCCTTTTTGCCACCTTCCCACCGTGTGATTCATTTAACAACCGCAGTGACTCGCTTAACAAGTCGCAAAACACCCACCCACATACGCACCCACACAAAATCCCTCCTTTTTCCCTCCCCCAGGTGTAATTTTGACAGGGTGCTGGATTCGAAACTCTCCAGTGACTTTCCAGGGTTGCAAAATTTGCAGTCGCTAAACAGCTCCGCGCAGAAGCTTGACGACAACCTTGTGTGTGTCTCTGTGTGTGTGTGTGTTTGTGTTGTAGTTTTTTTAATCGGGCCCGATTAAGGAGCGAAACACCAGCGTGCGCACTCGCCCGAACTAACTTTAGACAGATCCTCACATCTGTCCTTGCTGCTGCTAGGCAACTGAGCCCAAAGTGCTTAGCTTTGAAAAGTCTCGATTTGAATTCCTTTGTGTGCAGCCTGATTTGTGATGCTAAATTAAGGTTGCCACCTTCCCCCCCCCTTTTGCCCCCCCCCCCCAGCCCTTCCTCTGTAGCAGGCAGGAAGAACATAGCAAGCCAGCATCGGTTTAATTGCTCTCCTTTAAAAAGCTGAAACCACAGAACAGAATAACAGAGTTGGAAGGAACCTTAGAGGTGTTCTAGTCCAACCCCCTGCTCAAGTGGGAGACTTTATTCCATCCTATTCAAATGGCTGTCCGGTCTCTTCATGAAAACCTCCAATCATGGAGCAGTGGCAACCTCTGGAGGGAAGCCCTTCCACTGATTGTTCTCACTACCTGGAAATTCCTCTTTATTTTGAGTATGGATCTCAGAATAGAGAATGCATAGAGCAGAGTTGGAAGGGACCTTGGAAGGTCCTCTAGTCCAACCCCCTGCTCAAGCAGGAGACCCTCCATGTTCCTCTCAAATGGCTGCCCAATCTCTTCTTAAAAACCTCCAGCATCCACAATGTCTGAAGGCAAAGCCGTTCCCCTGGTTAATTGTTCTCACTGTCTGTCCAGATCCTTCTGGATCTTCAGCCTGTCTTCTGGAGTGCTGGCTATTCCTGCCAGCCTGGGGTCATCTGCAAAGGTGATGGTTTCCCCTTCCATACGGGCTTCTGACGAGCGAATTTCACTTTATTTTCAAGCTGAACCCAGAGGTGAAGTGCTCCGTTAGCAAAAAGTCCTCGACCTACGACCATGATCGGGGTTTGTTTAGCAAGTCCTCATATCCAGTTGGGCATGAATCAAAATTACACTTCCGATTGGATCCGGAGGTTCAAATCATTGAAATGAATTGGCATAGGGAGGAATTAGCGAGGGCAACTTAGAATTAAGTAAAAATGCTTCTTCCTGTAATTTCCCTCTGACCCAACCATGTCGGAGTGGGGAGAAGGGATAAATGGCTAATTAGAAGCCATTCATTATCCCGGCTAATGTCGACTTTGAAAGTTGGTCTGGCAGGTTTTTCCATCCAAATGGAATTTCATGATGGAATAGACTTTGGAGGTCCTTTAGCCCAACCCCCTGCTCAAGCAGGAGACCCTAGACGATTCCTGATGGGGTTGGACTAGAGGACCTCCGAGGTCCCATCCATCTCTGTGCTTCTACGATTCCGTGAATCCCCTTGTCTGAATGTGGCACTTTCCCATCAGCTTCACGGATGTCATAGTGAGTCAAGCAGAAGCAAAAAGGGATATTTCGGAAGACTGAACTTGCTTTTTTCCTCTCTAATTAAACTTGTTGTGGGATTAGTGTCAAATGAAGTGGAGAAAAGTGGGCTACAATTTGCAGCTGTTGGGGAAAAACCACAACGGTCGAGGCTTACGAGTTCCTCAGTTCAGAATGTTTCCAGATTCTCGCCTCTTGAAATGGACTCAAGTGTGCTAGTTCGTGAAAATTCAGAATAACAGGGTTCGGAAGGGACCTTGGAGGTCTTCTAGTCCAACCCCCTTATCCCATCCTGCTCAAATGGCTGCCCGGCCTTTTTTTCCAATGCCGTTGTAACTTTGAACAGTCACTAATCAAACTTTTGTAAGCCTAGGACTGCCTGGGCTTATTACTCATTAAATTTCCGTCCCGTCCATCTCCGTTACAAAGTGACTTTGCGTTGAATGCGTGAAGGGAAGGATGCAGAACTGACACGGTCCAGAAGGGATGCGCCTCCATTTTGAGGTAGACTACTCTTGTACAGGGAGGCTCAATTTTGCATTGGGAGGCCATCGAAAGATTGGGTGGCAAATTTTGCCCCAAGTCATACATCTTTTGAAGTTCCTCTGCTTCCCTGCTGTAAAATGACTCCGGAGGAGACTGGCGTCCCGGGCGCTCCCCACTTAACAATGGCAGCACCATCCTAAGCGACTCCTTAGTAACCGTATCCAGGCGAGCATCCTTCCTTGCTGCCCACGGGGGGGGGGGGGAGAGAAATTTGGAGAGACTTCTGTCTGGAAAGGTTGCGAAACCAGGATTGGCAGCCTTCCCCAAGCACCCACGTTCGGCTGGGTGGGTGGGGGGACCAAAAGGTTACTGGGGGGGGTTGCAACCCCCTGGATTGGAACAAGGAACCACATTCATGGCAGGAAGGAAGAGAGAGGATGGTTCCTGTGTTGGGGAAAATTTAGCTCTTAGAAATTATAAATAATGCCGGGCAACCTTAGCAAATTTCCAACTGGAAGTTTTTGTTTTTGAGTGAGAGAGAGAGACAGAATCCAAAGTGGAGTCTACGTTTGTCCTGAGCTGACCTGGAGTTTGCAGCATTATCTTAGCAAGGAGGGAGAAGCATTTTGTACATGCTCAGAGGCTAAGGGAAAGAAAAGAGAGAGAGAGAGAGAGAGAGAGAAAGAGAGAGAAAGAGACAGATAGATGTTCCTTAAACCTGGTTTAAACTCTTGGTGCAAACGGTGGTTTGAGGCTCATCCTGGCCTGTGCAAGCCATCTTTTTCATCCAGTGTGGTTGGGAAGAGTCGGGGTGATGCCATTGAAGCCCCCCTAATTCCTAGCCAGGAGTTGCAGCCGAGGGCAGGAAAAATAAAAGGTGATTCATAGGGACAGATGAAGTAAGCAAATATTTAAATACTTAGCACCGTTCATCGGAGGTGTGAGCTTAGTCATTTGGCAACTTGGCTTCTGACACTTCAGGATTCCTGGATTTGCATAAAATACAGCAAGGAAGCAAAACGGGTCTCTGAATCCATCCCTTAAATCCCCCTTTGCATCTCCAAAAGGCCAGCTTTGTGCCATCGGTCGCTGACTTCATTCTATTGGCAAACCCAGTTCGGGTGACATTAGAGCCCCCTTCCCCCCCCCCCCCGGCGATGGGAGCTCACAGAACTCGCTGGTCAAAGGGGCGGCTGGGATTAGAACAGGGCTGGTTCCACCGATTTTTGTGCACATCCACACAAAACGGATGATCTTTTCCCTCTCCAAATGTAGATCTCTAGCTATAAAGGATAGCTGCAGACAGTGGCTTATTGGTCTAAGCCATTGTTTGTCCAACTTGGTCACTTGAAGATGGGTGGACTTCGACTCCCAGAATTCTCCAGAAAGGAAGGAAGGAAGGAAGGAAGGAAGGAAGGAAGGAAGGAAGGAAGGAAGGAAGAAGGGGAGAGAAGGGAGGCAGAGAGGGAAGGAGGAAAGAAAGAATAAAGGAAGGAAGGAAGGAAGGAAGGAAGGAAGGAAGGAAGGAAGGAAGGAAGGGAGAGGAGGGAGGGAGGGAGGGAGGAAAGAAAGAGTAAAGGAAGGGAGGGAGGGAGAGAGAGAGAGAGAGAGAGAGAGAGAGAGAGAGAGAGAGAGAGAGAGAGAGAGAGGAAGAAGGGGGGCTTGGACACCCAGTGCTTTTCCAAAAAGGGCTGGCAAATATATATCTCTAAATGCCCAGGAACACCAAAAATTGCAATAAAAATTCTGGGCTTCTTCCAATATATAAAATAAACTGAGCTGAGCTATTCATTGCCTTCTATATTATTTAGGCCCTGCTTTGAGAGGCAGGGAGCTTTATTTTTGAGGGGATGGGGATATAAACTCGCCTGCCGCATCCTTCAAAAATAAAAGTAACTTTTCTTCAATTTCAGGCTACTTTTCCCGGTCTTAAGTAACCGGTTTTGAGTTGAACGAGGCCTCGCAGTTCATTCCGGGGATCCCCCGGCGTCCTGGTGGTCGCCTGGCCGGGGCGGATGGGCCCCGGAGTCCACGTGTCTCTCCTCCAGCACCCGGCTGGTCCCCCGGTCCCCCGGCTGAGGCAGATGGGCCCCGGAGTGCCCCTTCTTCGGGCTGGCCCCGCGTGCCCCCCCGCCCCGCGGCCACGGGGCTGGGTGGGTGAAGGCGGATAAGGGGGTTCGCGCCCCCCCGGCTCCCGGGGCTGACGTCAGGCGGGGCTGGGCCACGCGGCGTCGGCAGCGTCGGAGCCAGCCAGAGCCACCGGCGGGGCTGCAGCGGCGCAGCTGCCGAGCCAGCCAGCCAGCGGAGGGAAGCGGCGGCGGCGGCGGCGGCGGGCATCGGGCATCGGGCGCCGCCTGGATGCTCTGCGGAGGAGCCGGAGGAGGCCCGGCTGACCCCAGGCGCCCCCGGCCAGGCTGAGCCCTCGCCCGCCGCCCCCCTCCCATGAGCCCGGGCGCCTGCCGGGGGGCGGCTCGCGCCCCCCACTCGGGCCGGCTCCGGCGCCCCCGCTGACCCCTCGCCTGCCCGGGACACTTCCGCGGCGGCGGCGGCGGCGGCGGCGCCTTTGGGGGGAGGCGGGGGTCGCCCCCACTTTCGCTCTCTCGCTCTCGCTTTCGCTTCGCCGGCCGGCTGCAGCGGCGACCCCCCCCCGCCCGTCTCGGCGACCGCAGGCGTGACAATGTGGATGCGGTGGGCTCCGGCGACCAGGTAAGGGGCTGCCCCGGGCGGGGGGCGACCGCCTCTCCCAACTTGCCCGGCTCCGAGCGGGGGTCGTGGCGGGGGGCGGGCGGCGACCCTCACTCTCACTTTCCGGAGGGGGCTTCCCAGGCAGGCGGCGAGGGTGGGGGCGCCGCCGCCGGCCCCCGGAGGCTGCCCCCCGGGAAGGCTGCGTGGGGCCGCCCTCCTCCCGGCCGCCGAGCCCCCTCCGGGCAGCGCCCGGGCCGGTGTGCAGCCGAACGTCACGCGTGTCGCCCCGGCCGCTGCCAAGGACTTGCCCTCCACGGGGGCCGCCTCCGACGGGCAGCCAGACGCGGACAAGGCGAGCCTTAAGTTGCTGGGCTGTTTATGCAACAGCCTGCCACGCACGCACCCACACATGTGCCCGGGGACTGGGGCGCGGGGGGGGAAACTGGGCCCATTTGCACCACCACTCTTTTTGGGGGGTGGGAGAGGGGGAGTAGGTTGGACCCCGGCCAGACCCGAGAGAAGTTGGCTTGGCGGAAAAATCCCTCTGCCCCCGCCCCCGCGGGGCGCGCGAGCCAACCCGGGTACGTGTGAAGGTGAACCTGCTCCCCTGTTCCCGGGGCAGCCGCGCGCGCGCGTGTGTGTAAGGGAGCGTGGCGGGCATTGTTCGCCCCCTTCCCACGTCCTCCCCGCCTCCCTCCCGGGTGGGATGCAGCAGACTGTGCGGGGTCTCCAGGACCCCTTGGAGAACTCCCCTGGAGGAGGGCGCCGTTCAGACGACCAAACTGGGCCGAGCTGAGACCCAGGGCTAATTCCGACGCTGGGGTTTGGGTGGTCCGATGCCGCCCATCGGTCTTAGACACCGACTGCCTCGGAATCGGGGTTATCTCCTAAAAGCTGAACATTGTGGAGGTTTTCCAGGAGAAACTGGACAATCAGGGAGTTGGACTAGATG
The DNA here is from genome assembly GCF_016545835.1 of Crotalus tigris. Lineage (NCBI taxonomy): Eukaryota > Metazoa > Chordata > Lepidosauria > Squamata > Viperidae > Crotalus > Crotalus tigris. The sequence continues at coordinate 5,704,532 of NW_024098092.1, read as the reverse complement.
ACCTCCAAGGTCCCTTCCAGCCCTACCCTTCCATATTTCATCCTTGACTCTGAAAAATGAATTAAACTCACGCGTTCTTTGCGCCTCTCAAAATCCGGGTGGGCGAAGTGCGCAGTAGGATGAAGGTCGTCTTATTCGGGCAGTTTCCGAAGAAGATAATCTAATACTGATAGATAATAGATAACAATTTAATACTAATACACAGCATCTTTTCTTCGTGCAAAGAACGGGGTTTTCCTGCCTCGTTGTGTGTGTCGAATACCAACTGTAAACATCGTCCAGCGTCTTCTTTCTTTCTCTTTTCTTAAAAAAAAAAAGGGGGGGGGAATAAATCGAGATGTTTTGTGTTTTTTTAGGGAGGGTGTTTAAGATTGGTCCGGCATGCTAGTTTCATCCTATTTATGTGAGGCTTGCTTGAAATCTCTACCTTCTCCATACTTGCCCTGAACTTGACACAGAAAAAAAATTGCCTTCTTCAGAGGCTGCCCTGCTCGCCTCTTGTGTGTGCTTGTGGGTCCATTCGTGATTTTTTCTTTTTTTGAATGCCAAGCACCAGAAAAGCCCTGACCCCTGCCGGGGGGGAGGTAGGGTGGGGGGAGTGAAGCCTCGTCAAATATCCGATTTTTACAAGGCTTGCAAAGTCTTGTGCAGGATTCACAAGGCTGACTTATTCCAGTCTGGCCCCCTTCTGCTGTTTCCAGGGAGGACAGGCACCCCCCCTCCCTTTCTCCCACCCACCCTGGATTTATTATTTCTAAGAAGAAAATCTTAATCAGGGCTGGCTTTTAACCCCCTCCTTGCCTGGGCTGGCAGCCGACTCAATGCTGACAAAATTAAAATAATAATAATAAAAACCAGGCTCTCCCCTCCCCATCTGCTCTCAGCGGGACTCCTTGCCTGCTCCAGGCTACATTTTTAACCCAATTTTTGAAAAACGGGGACAGGGGCCAGACCCTGTGAAAGTCCAAGGAAGCATTTTGGGGGCGCAAAGCGTGAACCCAACCGGGCGATTCTGGTGATGAATAAGCAGCTGATTCCCCCAGCAAGGCGTTGGGGATCAGATCTGTGGACACGGCGGCGGGTGATTGATTGAGCGGCTGGAGTGATCCGCTGGGCTGGCAGAGAGAGAGAGGGGGGGGGTCCAAGAGAAAAAATAACCAGGACACGAATTGAGAAGCAACTCTCAGCCAGTCCAGACGGAGGTTTAAATGGGAAAGTTAAGGAAAGGACTGGATCAAATCCTGCATTTTTTTGCACATCTGCTCTTGGGCTTTGGGGCGAATGGACAGAAGCAGAGAAATCGGTCACAAACCCTTCAACTCTTTATCCCAGGGTGTCTTTGCAGCAGCAAAACTGCGTTTGGGAAAAGCTCAGCCAGTTGCAGGCGATGCCAAGACGCAGGAAAAAAAGAAAGAAAAGAAAGGCATTTTGGTTTGAGGATGATTTTGGCTGGGCTTTGACCGATGCAAAAGAGAGACTTAGCACCCTGGGCGATTAACCTAGCCTACTGTCTTAAACTATGGTTTAATATGACCTAAGCAGAAGCGGAATCTCTCTGAATGTTGCAGTAGGGCTGAGATTTGAACCCGAAACCCCCTTGCGGACTATTTTGTGTGTCTGTTTGCAACAGGGCTGTTGGTCTGTAGGGGTTTTTTTTGTAAAGCTGGTTTGCAAGTTTCTGGGCTCAGTTGGCATGCAGGAGGCTAGAGAAGGACTGACCTTGGTTGGATTCAATCAAGGTGTTTCCAGTGTCTATGTTGGCTTGTGTTCAGCTCCATGACAACGGCCTCTCCCTCCTCGGGTGCAGCAGAAGGACGCTGGGAAACACAACCGGCCATTGTATTCTCATCAAGATGTGAAGAGTGTTCATTTTTTTCGGACGGCCTGGTGCCTGTTTTTAAAGAAATGGCAAAAGTCTAGGCGCAGAAAATTGACAACAACAACAAAAAAACTCCTAAACAGCGTTGGTTTTTCAAAGCCACGAGCCAAGTTTTCATTCCTGGAATCTGAATTGTGGTTTGGAATGTTTGGAATTATGAATGATTTTATAAGATCAGGTGGTTTAGGATTTCTTCCTTCTAAGATTAGTCTCCTTTTCTGCCTTTTTTTGTTTTTAAAAAGAGGATGTTATTGTATGTTTATATGAGATGAACATTGGGGCTTTTTTGGCAACCCAAAACCCAAACTGCTCAACGCCACATTTTCCATGACAAAAACAGGCTGATTTCCACACAAGCCACAAAACAGAGGTACAATGGAGCCCCAAAATATCCCTTGCTAAGCGAGACACTTGTGAAGTGAGTTTTGCCCCAGTTTATCATCTTCCTTGCCACAGTTGTTAAATGAGTCACACCGTCGTTAAGCGAATCAGGCTCCCTCATTGACTTTGCTTGTCAGACGGTCGCAAAAGGGGATCACGTGCCCCCCCCAGGACGCTGTGACCGTCACGAAGATGAGTTAGTGACCAAGCATCCGAATTTGGATCCCGACCATCGGGAATGGCGCAGCAGTCGTTAAGTGTGAAAAATGGTCACAAGTGCTTTTGTGACTTTGAACGGTCACTAAATGAACCTGTTAAGTGGAGGACTGGCTGTACTTGCAAATGTCTCACTTAGTAACAGAATTTGGGGCTCTCTTTTGGTCATACGCCGAGACTACCTGCATGCTGCATTGTATAATCATGATCCCTCGGATATTCGCTTGAAGTTCGAATTCACCCGTATTTCCAGCATATTTGGAAAACGTCGGGACGAAAGGATGATTTACAGCCTCATTCACAGAATCATCTCATTGTGAAAAATGCAAGTAATTGTATTTTTCCCCCCTTCTTTTTTATTGTAATGCTTGGGTTAAAAGAAGGGTGAAGCACTCCAGAAGACCAGCTTATTGCTAATTAAGTTTTTCAATCATCTGCTTATAGCCAGAATTCCAGAATAGCAAGAGAGTCAATTAAAACAGCTTTGATTCCCACAGTTGGGTCCAGACGGGTTAGCAGCCTCTAAAAACCGAATTACGGACAGCATCGAAGTGTTATTTTGAAATGTGCTTTTAAAAAAAGACAATTAAAGAGGTGGTTTTTTTTTTTTAAGCGGATAATAAGGATGGGCAATTGAATTAAAGAGCTGGCTAACTTCATCCTGATTAATCAGTGGTTCTAGGTCTTAATGAATATTGAAGATGCTTCTTGGAATAAGAGGAAGCGGATTTTATATATATAAAAAGATTTTATTTATATAAAATCTTTTATTGGGCGCTTTCTTGAACTTTGTGCTGGAAGCGTCATAGGAGGAGAGGCTGCATTCCCTTCAGTTCTGTTTAATATTCATAAGTTTGTGGGGTCCTTGTTGCCCGCCCAACATGGCTGTTTTCTTGCAGACGTTTCATTACCAAACTAGGTGACATCATCCATGCTAGAAGGGAGTGGGGGTTTGTAAGGAGGAGGAAGAGGAGGAGGACACAAAGACCCAGAAACCACACCGCGGCCTCAATTTGTGTGTCCAAAGGGGCTGAGAGACACATTAAGGCTCATCCTTCTCTCCCTAGAGTGTGTGCATTTGTGTGTGTGTGTGTGTGTTGCCGCACCCCTGCTTGGAAGCGGGCCCTTCCTCCTGAAGGATCTCCCCCAAACACTGGCCGTTTTGTCCCAGGGCAGACAGACAGTTGCGGTTTTCATCGGATGGAGGACCAGCCCCCACCCCTTCCTCTGCCTCTCCCACGTTCAAACCGCGTCTGGTGGAAACAAGGCCGTGTTGTCTTCCCTGGAATGTGCACCTGCTTCACACATTCAGTGCCTCGGGTCTCCCAGGAGCCCCCCCCCCGACGGTTGCCAGAGGGGTAGCAGCGAGTCAAGAGGAAGATCAGAAGAGATCAGAAGGGTTTTCATCCTCAGAAGTCATTGATAGAATCTTGTGGGTGGAAGGGGCCTTGGAGGTCCTCTAGTCCAGCCCCCTGCTCAAGCGGGAGACTCTAGACCATTTCAATCAATCAATCAATCAAAGAACAGTACTGGAAGGGACCTTGGAGGTCTTCTAGTCCAACCCCCTGGTCAAGCCAGAGACTCTAGACCATATCAATCAATCAATCAATCAATCAATCAAAGAACAGTACTGGAAGGGACCTTGGAGGTCTTCTAGTCCAACCCCCTGGTCAAGCCAGAGACTCTAGACCATTTCAATCAATCAATCAAATAGTACTGGAAGGGACCTTGGAGGTCTTCTAGTCCAACCCCCTGGTCAAGCGAGAGACTCTAGACCATATCAATCAATCAATCAATCAATCAATCAATCAATCAATCAAAGAACAGTACTGGAAGGGACCTTGGAGGTCTTCTAGTCCAACCCCCTGGTCAAGCCAGAGACTCTAGTCTAGACCATTTCAATCAATCAATCAATCAATCAATCAATCAATCAATCAATCAATCAGAATAGAGCTGGAAGGGGCCTTGCAGGTCTTCCAGTCCAACCCCCCCCCCCCGATCAATTAATCCGTGGAAAGGCTTGCCTCCAGACAGTGTAGCTGTTCCATTGCTGGAGGTTTTCAAAAACAGACTGAAAGAGCTATTTGACCGGGATTATATAAGCAGGGGGTTGGACTAGAAGACCTCCAGGGTCCCTCCCATCCAATCAGGATTCTGATATTCCGAAGGTAGGTTTGGAAGTCTAAAGAACCACCCAGGAAAAGGAAAGGAATAGCAAACAGCTTCTTTATTAGTGTCCCAGGAAGCTACATTCATCCCTCCCTTGATATCACCAGAAATCGACCTTGATCTGACAGAGATTCCACCTTTGCTTTAAATCAAGATCTGTTCAACCCATTTTGGAATGGGCGAAGATAATTTTATGTAAAAATCCTCCGGCTGTTTCCAAGCGAGAAATACAGGATGGAAAAGTCCTTTCATTTTGTGATTATATTTGATACCAGAGAGAGAATCAAGGTCATGTCCTTGTTGAGGTTGATTCATGGACTTTTATATCGCCAAGAACTGAACAAAAAACCAAATAAAAATGAAATACGCACCCAAACAGACCAGGGAATAGAAGTTCATTGTGTTCCACCACGTTGAAGGGGCTTCCTGAAAAAAATTAAGTGGCGCGCCATTGTGGGATACAGATGGTCCTTGACTTGACAACAATTTGTTGTTAAACAGCACTGGTTCAGTTAAAGACTATGGCGAGAAAGGTCGTAAAATGGAGCAAAGCTCACTTAGCAAATTTCTCTAGATTTGGGGCTCAACTGTGGTCACACACTGAAGACCACTTTAAAAAAATCGGCGTTTGTATATAAAGCACATTAATTTAATTCACAGATGTCGAATTGTATAGCGTGTGACTTCGCCCAGATTTCACGAGACTTACGCAGCCTTGCCCTCTCCCTGGAGACCTCTCGCCATCCCAAATGTGACTTGTCACATCACACATTCTTTCGAGATGTCGCACAATTTCGACCTTCTGCCACGAGGTCCCAGGAGACCGCATGTGAAAATTGGATCGTGACATTCAACCAGATGGATCGGAAGGATGCCGGCTGGTTCCCTCCTCCTTTAATTTTCATTTGAGCAAAGATGGATATCTCTGCAGGCTTTTTGAGATGCCTCCTCAAGCCATCTCAGTCGTCTTCGCCACGTGGGCTCCTGAATGCCACATCGTTCTTGCACCAAACGCGAGGAGTTATGGGCTTAGTCTGGTCAACAGACCTGGATTCAGCTTGAATCCTGGTTTCCGAGGCCTCAACTTTGTCTGTCTAATTTGCTCCAATCTAATTCCTGCGTCGGCGTCTCCGCTGGTTCTCAGATGTTTGCCAGATGGAGACAGGTCTCCCGTGGCTTTGATTTCCATCCTGCTGCTTGCTTAATGGATGATTTCTTCTCCATTAGATCGCTTCTGCCTGATCCTGCTAAATCCAAATTCCTCGCTCCCTCCTCAAGCGTCCTTCATCCTACAAAGTGAGCAGGCTCGGTTTGCCAGCAGTTACGCCATTTCCCCCCACAAATCCAGACTGAATTCTCAATGTCTTCCCACCGTGGGTAAGGTCCCCATCTATAGATATTTTTCGCTGCTCTTTCAACGGTTCTGTTTCCCTGGAGAAAAGTTGGAGTTTGGCACAAATCAAGCTACTATCTTTTGTGTTTCGGGGGTGTGTGCGTGTGCGCGCTACCTGCCAACGAACCTGGAAAACACCCACGGGAATCTTTCCCACCTGGAGAGCCATGTGGATGGAAGAGCGAGCATGGGTGTGCGAGATGGTGTGTGCAAGAGAGGAAGCCAGCTGAAGCCCTCTGGGATGGACAAATGTCTTGGCTGGGCCAAGGACTCCTCAGCTCCCCCACCTCAGGAGTTGTGGGGTCTTTCGCCACCATTTTTAAGGTTTTTGGGCACTGTCTTCCTGGGAAATCTGGGCCTTAACACACTAATGAGACAACGACAGTTTCATAGGTCTAGCGAGAAACTGTGGCGTTGGAGGTGCCATCACATCTCGGGACTGTCTTGCTGATGACGCGGGCCCAGCCATTGGCTCATAATTTGTGTCGATTTCAAGGATGACTTTGCAGTCGCGGCAATCTCCTTTGTCCAACAGACTCTTCAAAACGTCTTCCAGATCAGGAGAGGTCAAGTAACAACAGAGGTTTGGGGCTCCATTGTGGACATAATTTGAGGACTTCCTGAACTTGAAATATCCAATTATTGTCAGACTGGCTGTCCTTTTGGTGAAATAACCTTGGCTGAATCGTTAAGGCAGCCTCAACCGGCTCAGTTTTCTTCTTTATCAAGGTGACAAACTCACCTTCAAATCTACGGTTAATTTATCTAACCAGGTTGTCGTGGCCTTTGAAGAGAGAGAAAGAGAGAGAAATTAATAATAACGCACAAATGTACATAACTGAGAACTGTGGCAGCCATTTGCTCTTCTCTGTCCTTCTCCCAAAGTTCTTCAGATGTTCTTCATCCAACGTGGTGATGGATGGGTCATTGGAGAGTTCTCCAGGGCTGTGTGTATGTTGTCTTTCCTCCCTCCCTCCCTTCTTCCTTTCTCACCTTCCTTCCTTCCTCCCTTTTTTCCTCTCCTTCCTTCCTTCCTTCCTCCTCCCTCCTTTCCTTTCTCTCCTTTCTTTCTTCCTTCCTTCCTCCCTCCCTCCCTCCCTTCCCTCTCTCCGTCCCTTAGAGCAAGAGAAAGCCGCCCCCCCAAGGCTGACAGTTCCCCCCTCTCCTGCCTTTGTTTTGATCTACAAAAAAAGTCAGCCTTGTGCAGTTGCAGACTCGGGAGGGCTAAAAAAAAAAAAAAATCACTGCATTAGCTGGTTCCCATCCTGGAGGCCACAAAAAAGTATGAACATGATTCTCTCCTAGTCAGAACAATTTAAAACTGAAAATTGTCTTCCGTGCGACAAACCTTCATTTATCCATCCTCCTTGCTTTGCTCTCTTTTCTCCACGATTCCTCCAGTTTTTGCCAGCCTTGCCTGGAAAACATGTTAACGATTGTACAGATAGTCCCTGACTTACAAGTGTGTGTTGTTGTTTTTTTGCTCTTCCCTTCGCACTTGAGAATGAAAGGCAGAGAGAGAGAGAAGAGGGGGAGAGAGGAGAGAGAGAGAGGGAGAAGAGAGAAAGAGAGGAGAGAGAAGAGAGAGAAAGAGAGAAGACAGAGAGGACAGAGAGGAAGAGAGAGAGAGAGAAAAGAGAGAAAGAATGAGAGAGAAGAGAAAGGAGAGAGAAGAGAGAGAGAAGAAGAAAGAGAAGAGATAGAAAGACAGAAGAGAGAGAGGGAGAGAGAAAAGACAGAGAAAGAGAGAAGGAGAGAGAAGAGAAAGGAGAGAGAGAAGAGAGAAAGAGAGAGATGAGACTGTTGAAATCTCTTCTCAAAAAAGAACGTCTGCTTTGGAAAGGAATGCATCCAAAATCAGGGAATTTCAAGATTAAAATTAAATTAAAAACTAATTTCGAGATTAAGTTTCAGGCAGGTTTGTCTCTTAAAGCCGAACGTTTGGCAGATGCCGGCAAGGAGGAGAGACTTTTGCAGAAGGAGGCAGCTCATCTCCTCTTCCAAGTTTTGAAGATGCCCACCTCAGTCCCTGCCAAAGAGCCTTTTGTGTTGTTGTGCTAGGATCAGCTCCTGGAACACACAATGGCCTTGTGTGTCTTGCAAAACGAGGAGTGCTGTGTTGCCTAGACAACCGCAAACTCCCACACATGCCTGTTTTATGTCGAAATACATCTTGCCATCACTCACACAACCATCATCTCTCTATCTATCTATCCCTCTATCAATTATCTCTGTCTGCTGTCTATCTATCTATCTATCTATCTATCTATCTATCTATCTATCTATCTATCTATCTATCTATCCTTTTATCTATCATCTGTCTATATCAATTCTCTTTCTTTGTCTCTGCTGCCTATCTATCTATCTATCTATCTATCTATCTATCTATCTATCTATCTATCTATCTATCTGCTGCCTATCTACATCTCTATTTACCTATTATCTCTCTGCCTTTATCTATCACTCTCTCTCTCTCTCTCTCTCTCTCTCTCTCTCTCTCTCCATCCATCCATCCATCCTATATCTCTACATCTACACCAGCCAGGCCCTGGAGCTGTAGTCCAAAAAGAGACTCGCCAAACGGTGCAGGGAACTGAGGCAGGCCCCGCCAGGGGAAAGCCAGCATTTCAGGCTTTTGCAGAGCAGCTGAAAAACCAGTCCTGTCCTTAAAAATGGCTTGTCATTTATCACGGTCTGTCAAACTCCGATCCAAACAACTTACTTAATGCAATTTGAAGACTCCTCTCCTGGGGGTGGTGGGGTGGTGGTGAGAGGCAGGAGTAGGAAAGCCATGCACACTCTCTAGCGCAGTTGTGAGATGCACACAGTCACAACCCCGGCATCCTGCTTCTCTTCTCTCCAGACAGTCAAGCTTGGGGAGAGAAAAAAAAAACACACAATCACAATCATAACTCTGTGGACCCATCTCCCACTGAGGAGAGGAATTGTGTTGGGGGGGCCCCATCAGGCCTGGCTGTCTATCGGATGGTGGGAGCCCCGATCTCCATCCAGTGCGCTAAAAAGGGACGCTAAAAAGGGACGCCGGGCAGGCTGTCTAAATGACTTTGCAGAAAAGAGCAGGGGGGAGGGGGGAGGAGGAGGAGGAGGAGGAAGAGAGGGAGGATGGTAGGAAGGAGAAGGAGAGGAGGAGGAGGAGGAGAAAAAAGGAGGAAGGAGGAGGAGGATGCAAGGAAGGGGAAGGAGGAGGAGGAGGAGGAGGAGGAAGGAAAGGGAGGGAGGGGAGAGGAAGAGGAAGAGAGAGGGGGAAGAAAGAGCGGAAAAGGAAGAGGAAGACCGTGGCACATCAAAGCCCACAGCAAGAACAAAAGCGCCAAGGAGTAACTCCGCCCACCACAGCATCCTTCCTTGTCCTTCCTTCCGTCTCTGCAGCCCTTCAGGGGCCGGTCAAGGCCAGGGGCCCTCCGTTTGCGACTCAAGGCAGACCCGGAGTTTGCAGTTATGGAGTCCTCCACTTACCTCCACAACTGGCATCAGAATTTCCCCTGCTAAGCAACGCTGGGGATTAAGTCAGGCGTGCCCCTTTTTTTACTATCAGCATCCAGAGAGACAGAAAAAGTCCCCAGATGTTGCACCGTCCATCCTAATTGTATGCATGTCTATAGCAATCTCTGAACGTCCTTCCCATTCAACAGGGTGCTTTGGGTTCCCCAGGGTTGTCTACTCTGTTCTCCACCTACTTTTTCAGGCCTGGTCTTCAGGTTCCATCCCATTCCGGAGTAGCTGAAGCCGTGGAGGAGTTGATTCCGTCTCGGTCCATCTGTCTGAGATGGGTTCCTTTCAATGAATCTCTTGTTTGATGGGTCTCTTACTCCATCAAATGGACACGAAACGGGCGAGAAACACAGCTTGTTTCCAAAGAAACATTGTTTGGTGCTCGTGGTGGAGCGTAAGATGGAGGAATTGTAGGAGGAGGTCAGGAGACCCCATCACAGAACCTTCTGTGGTGAGGATTCTCAGCTGTTCCATTTCTCAGAGTTGATCAAGCAAGACAGAAAAATAAGATGAAAGATTACCCAAGGGTGGCTCGGAGACGGTTCTGCTGAAGTGCTGCAGAATGTAGCGGAGGTGGAAGGCGAGGTTGGATGAAAAGATCTCAACGTTGGTCCGTAGGCATGGTGGCTGAGCGTGAGAAGCGTAATAAGAGGCTGTCAAAGGAACAGGGGATTAGTGATTAGAATATTCATACTCTATAATATGAAATAAGGATATTCAAAAGGAAGAAGGATAGGGACACCAGGAGAGGAGATGGAATATAAGAGGAGAACCTAGTTGGGGTTCTACTGTAAGGTTAGAATCTGATTGTGGTTGAGAAACACACTTATTTTGGACCTAGAACATTTACAAGACATTGGGTGAGAAGGTCAGCTGGCCAAAGATTGGAAAGCTGGTTGGGGTTCTACTGCAAGGTTAGAATCTGACTGTGATTGAGAAACTGGCTTATTCTGGACCTAGAGTTTTTACAACATGTTGGGTGAGAAGGTCATCTGGCCAAGGGTTGGAAAGCTGGTTGACCTTGATGCTGAGGGAAACATCACCCAAGCTTCCTCCTGTGTCCTACAGCCACCTTGAGATGTTTGGGTTCACGGACGTCTGTATCTAACCCAGTTCTCTGTCTGTCCTCAGGTCAGCTTCTCCTGTGCGAAGCCACCCTTGGATTTTAATAGCCATGTTTCGACTTGCCATGGAGATCTCTTCTTGTGCATCTTTGGGCCGAGACCATCGGCATCAGTTTTTGCAGAGACCTGCCCGCTGGTATGGATTCCCTCACCACCTTTTGTGGAGCTTTAGATATGGACCACAAACCAGGAGACTTGGGTTTCCAGCCAGCCTTGACTACTTGGAACTGTCCAACGGACAACGGCCCAACTTGTCCCATATCAAACGGTTGCGCAACATGGTGGACCTCTTGTGGGAAAGCCAGCAGACGCCGTCTTTCGCCCACGTGAAAGCCAGCCCTACGTTGACGGACAGGAGAGCCGTGTCCCAGACTTACTTGAAACGGAGGAAAAGGTATCTCCGAGCAAATAGCAAGCCAACGTTGGAAACTGAGGTCATCGTATGGGGATCCACCAGCCCGTTGGAAGCTCTGGAGACCAGCACCATCCCTGGGATTTACAGTGGTCCTGCCACCTCGGTTTTGGAAAGGGTGACCAACAGTATGACAACCACCACCACTATCACTACCACCACAGCGGCTTCTACAACCGTACAGTTCAAAGGACTTGGCACAGGGTTCGGGGCACCTAAGAACCAGCCCATCAGCACGCTGCTGCCCCCTTCCACATCTAGGGGTAGCAGAAAAAAAGCTCCACCACCATCGCCACCTAAAATACCAGGAGACACTTCAGGTAGGTGTCCTTATCTTCTCGGTGCCTTCACAGATGTTCTTGGTGTCTTCTTGGATGTTCTGAGCTAGGAGGTCACTTGGTAGGCAGATATGACATGGGTGGGGGTGTCCGTTCTACCTCTGATGGGACCAATGGTGCCTCAGATCTGTCTTTGAGGTTTGAAGAGGTCAAATGGGGCCCAAGAACTTCTTAAGAGGCCATCTGCTTCCTTTAATGTCCACCTCAAGTTTGGGCCACACCTCTTCAGCTGATATCCCTGGATCGTCTCCTCCAGAAAGTTGTTAGGCAAAGTCCCCAATCTCCTCAGATGTTGGCCATCACGTCAGTAATCCAGTTCTTTTCCAGACAGTGATTTGATGTGACTTTTCTTTTTAAGTTTCCGAAGAGACACTTTTGTGAGTAAATCTGTATTACGCTCTCCACCTTGGGACTTTTGTCCAGGGAGAGCAACTCCGTAGGTTTCAGTTTTCAATGTTGTTGGTTTGTCGATTTTGTTTTCTTTCTCTGCCTGGTTTCTTTTTTGGGTGAGTTTGTCCAAACTGTCAATTTCAGTTTCATTCTCTGGATTGTTGATTGTTTCTTGTTGTTCCTTTGTCTGTCAATTTCAGTTTCCCACGGTATCTTGTTTGCAAACTATGTCCATTCCGGCTCCTTCAAATTGGTGTCGTTCCTGTGCTACTTTGATATTCAAACAGAGATCTGTTGTTGGTCAAACTTTACCGTTCCCCCCCCCCTTCCCTGTCTGCCCCTAATTTTAAATTCCCCTAGAGAATCCCCTAAGATAAAAGCCTTTGGGTCATGTTTGCAAATACAGCCATTCATTTAGTGACCGCTTAAACTTACAACGGCAGTGAAAAACTGACTTGTAACCATCTTTCAAACTTATGATCGTTGCACATCTCCACGGCCACGTGATCAAAATTCAGACCTGACGTCTGACTCATACTTATGACAGTCGCACTGTCCTGGGATCACGTGATCCCCTTTTGTGACCAAGCCAATGGGGAAGACAGATTCACTTAACGACCGTGTTACTTACACAACAGCCGCAGTGATTCAGATAACAACGGTGGCAGGAAAGGTTTTAAAATGGGGCAACTTAACAACTGTCTGGGTTAGCGACGTGAATTCGGGGCTCCACTGTGGTCGTAAGGCGAGGAGTACTTTAAAAAAATAAAGGAGGCAGTCGAGTGGGTTTTTTTGGCTAATTAGCCCAAGGGAAGCAGCAGCTCTCCTTTCTAAGGCTGATGGAAAGTTCGGTTCATGTACAATTTAGATAATTTTAATCCCAAATAAGAAGGGAAGGGTTTGCCCCCATTTCTAATAGCTTCTGCTGTGTAATCCTCCCGTTCTTCGCCGATCAGGGCTCCACCATTTGGCAGCCTTTCAAATTTTCAGCCCTGTCGCAAAATCCAGACCCCGAATCGAATCGGAGTGAAAAAAAAAAAACACCTTTATTTTTTTTAAAAAATATATATTTTTCTTTTGCCCACCCAGCAAGTCTCAAACGGTCTGTGTTTTAAGACGTCCCCCTTGGGAAAAAAAATATTTTCGCCAGCTTAGAAAAAAAAAAAAAAGCTTAAAGTTAAAAAAAAAAACTGATATTTTTTTTGGCGCCATCTTCAAGAAGATATTCAGGCCAGGAACGATTGTGGAAGTCTGACTGATCCCTGTTTTTTATCTGAGGGGTTGCTGGGGATTTAAAGGGATTTTAGCCATCACGTCGGTGAATCAGCCGGGCGTCGGAGTAATGGAAATTCGGCAGGGAAAACGGGATGGTTTTCTGGCCGATATCTTTGGCTCGGGGGGGGGGGAAGGAGAGGGAAGTGAATCCCCCCCCTTAGTTTGAATTTTTTTGGCCATTTCAATACGGAGGAGAATGGATCCATTTAATGACGGTGGTGTTTGCTTTACAACCGCTGTATTCGCCTTAAAAAGGTCGTAAAAGCGGGCACAGTGACTCGCTTAATGGCCAGCATGACTTACAGCTGCACTTCCTGGCTCACTTAACGGTCGTAAAGTCGAGGACTGGCTATACTGCATCGTTCCCAATTCCCCCTCTTGAGAAAAAACTTGGGAGAATGTTGGGTTTCTTCCCTTGGGTACCAAACCTTTGGTTGCCCCTGGCAACGCACATGGATGCCCATTGCAAGGGTGGCTGGTTCCACCCACACGGATCCTGGCAGTGAAAACGGCTGCGTAATTGTTTGAGCTTTGTGAAATCCAGCGGCCTTTTTCTGTAGCTGCGAGGTGGGGGGATGCTCTTCCCAGGAAGGGAACAGAATATTTCCTAACAGAATAACGGGGACCTCGGAGGTCTTCTAGTCCAGCCCCCTGCTCAGGCAGATGCTAGCTAGACCATTTCAGACAAATGGCTGTCTAGTCTCTTCCTAAAAACATCCAGTGTTAGAATATCTTCCTCCTCCTCCTCGAAAATCCCCTTTCCCTTCCAACACTGATGATGTTCCCTAGTTGGATCATGAAACGTCTGCAAGAAAACAGCCAAGCTCAGAGAGCTACAGGGATGCTCACAGTCCCCTGCTTTTCCCAAAGTTGCTTCTCTCATGGTTTCTGTGCCCAACCCTCGCACTCAGCACCTCCTGTGCTGGCCTGCCATCTTTTTTCCTTGGCCAAAGTCCGGGCTAATTGCTGCCTTGCCCTCCAGTTCTGCTCTGAGCAGAAGTTAATCCTGCCGTTCAATAATAACAATGTCTGACAGATGCCAGGCCCAGCGGAGGAGGAGACCAGCACGGCTGGCAACATCTGCCCAAACAGATGTCAAGTGACCGTTCAAGTGACTGCTCTTAATTGCCGGGGTTCAGCTTGGCCTTCCGCACCCCGTAACTTCAGAAGGAGGGGGCAGGAGCTCTTGGCCGGCTGGGAAGGAGTGGCCTTCATTTGTTCAAGCAAAGTAGGCCTTCATCTATCCTGTTGTTAGGATCCGTCCATCCATCTATCCATCCATCCATCCATCCTTCCATCCCACCGTTTTCAAAAAGGGTGGACCTTCCATCTCTGGAGTCTTTCAAGATGGTGGACATCCACCTCGCATGGATGGCTGACTTTGTTTTTCTGCACACCAGAGAAGGTCAGACCCCCGTCATCTTCTCTTCCCACCCTACAACGCCGTGATTTGTTGGTTTCTCTTGACGCTGCCCAAGATCACCTTTGCTGCTTCAGTAGTTGCATCACACAGCTAGTTGTCGCCACCAAGCTGGCCCACCCAACCGGAAAGCCAGCGTGCCTCCTAAGAAGGACCTCCATCTCTGCTTTTCTGAGGATCACCAAAGGGCCTTCACACCACCCGTTGAGAAGACTTCAGGAAACAAAGTCACCTAGATCACCTTTGCGAGCTCCTTCCAGTTGTGCGTACGGCTGTGTTTGTACCTTTGTGCACCTTCCTGTGGAATCCATTAGGAGAAAAGTAATTAACAATTTCTTCTGCTGAGCGAGCAGAAGGTTTTCTGTCATTTTTATTCCTCTGCTATGGATTTCTGGCGTTACGTTTTCCATCTCCAACGCGGTGGGGAAGGGAAGGACTGTTCAGCACGAGCCACAGGACAGAAATATTCTTATTAATAAAAGCAGCAAGGAGTCATCTCCACCTCTTTTAAGGTATGGGGAACAACCTTGCTTGGGGCTATCTGCCTTCTCTGGCTGGGCTGATCGGAGTCAGCAGAAGTCATGTGTTTCTGCTAACCGCCATCACCGTTGCTCACAAAATTTGCTGAGATCAGGGACCGAGCAAGGGGACAACAGATCTAACAGCAAGGTCCATGAAGGATGGTCTTCTTCTGATGTTCTGCTGATGAGAAGTCTTCTTCTCATAGTTCAGGTGGAACGTCACCTTGGTCCGGCACGTCTACTGGACTGTTGAGTGACCAGCAAATTACTTTCTGTTTGGGTTGAGCTTCTCTCCAGCTTCTTCTGCAAAAGAATCCAGAGGATTTCATAGAATCCTACAGTTGGAAGGAAGCTTAGAAGTTATTTGGTTCAACCATCTTGATTGATAACAGAATAACAGGCAAGCTTCTATTATTGGAGAATAATTGGAGATTATCCTCTCCTCTCTTCTCTTCTCCTCTCTTCTCTTCTCTTCTCTCCTGTCCTGTCCTGTCCTATCCTATCCTAAGTCAAATTTAACTTTAAAATGCAGCCTTACACTTCTCAAACAAATAGATGCTCCAGATACCATGCAGCATCCCGGCTAGCGCATTTTAATATCACAAAGGGCAGATTTAAGGAAATTGCGTAATAAAAGCCAGCGAAAGCGTTCAATGGCCTTCTCCAGATAAGTCCACCTTTTACAGAGACTCTCTCGGTTTAATTATAGCCGTTCTTTTTTGACGCATCCGTGAGTTTTATTCTTATTTTCTCCTCTTCAGTCCAGCCATCCTCTGTACTGTAAAATTCCCCGCGTTTGTCTGGAGAGCTGGTAAAATGTCGCAGATCCGATCAGGAAGGCCATCGTGGATCTAATTCCCAATAAATGCAGGCGTAATTTTCATTAATTATGTCATCAGTGTTTGGGTTTCGAGAGCTCCTTAGTTATTTATCTCTAGCTGGTCAGCAACTGTAATAAAACTTGATTGATTGAGCCGGATTGTTGGCTGAATATTAAATCCTGAATCGCAACGAACAGGGATATCTTCAAGAGCAGCTGCCAGGGAACAAAATCTCTCCTTTTTCACCAGTTTTCTTAATTTTTTCTTTGGGTTCCTTTTTTTTTTTGCCTAATCCTTCTGCATTTTTATGTTCTGGAGATCGGGGCCTGGAGGCTGGCTGTGTGTTGGCCCTTTGTGCCAACTGAGCTTGGCGCAAGTGTGTTGCTCAACAACCCTGTCGGGGAGCAGATGGCCTGGAGAGAAAGCACGTTGGTGACTCACGCCATCCATGCTTTGCTTCAGAAGAAGTTGGCTTGTCTTCAACGTGGTGGATCAACTGTCCATCTTCTCCCTGGGTTCAGTCGGAAGGGTCCTTAGAGGTCTTCTAGTCCAACCCCCTGCTCAAGCAGGAGACCCTCTACTCTTCTGGAGCACCCACAACTTCTGGAGGGAAGCCGTTCCACTAATAAATTGTTTTCATTGTTGGGAAATTTCTCCTTAGTTCAGGCGCTTGGCCACTGGATCATACTTACGATAGGGGAAAGTCAGATTCACTCAGCAACTGTGTTCCTAACTTAACAACTGCAGGGGTTCACTTAACATGGGTGGTCCGAACATCATAAAATGGGGCAAAGCTCACAACAATTGTCTCATTGTCTTGAGGACATTTTGTCTTCAGTTATTTAAGTGGCGTCTCTCCGCCTTTGCTGGAATATTTGACAGCTTTGACCCATAAATGGTGAAACATTTATTCTCTTTTTCCTCCTGATTTACACAACACGTCTGGTTTTTTGCAAGCCTGCATGAATCAAGCTGTTGTGGCTCGGATACTGTCTCCTTTGGTGTGATTTTGCCCAAGGCCTTCGGCTTGCCTGCTAATTAACCCCTAATTAAGCAGGCTGATCCATCACTAAGCCTTTCTCACCTAATGGATTTCGTGATTATCCACCCTCCAACACCAGAATTTCTGTGGTTTGAACCGGCCATAAATAAAGTTATTTCTGTCAGTGCAGTTTTTAAACCCCACCATCCAAGCCAAGAATTATTTTTTTAAAAAAAATAAATAAAGGCCTCTTTTGCATGCCGGCTTGCAAAGGTCAACAGTGATCTGGACACTGCAAGGTGCAAACTCCTTTCCATTCAAAATCTGCATCTTGGTTGACTTATTACAGGGTAGCCCTCAAATTACGACCTCAACGGAGCCCAAAGTTTTCGTCGCTAAGTGAGACATTGGTCAAGTGAGTTTTGCTGCGTTTTACAGCCTCTTTTTCACAGTTGTTAAGTGAATCTGGCTTCCCCATTGGCTTTGCTTGTCGGAAGGCCGCAAAAGGGGGTCACGTGACTGCGACCGTCGTAAATACGAGTCAGTTCTCAAGCGTCTGAATTTCGATCACGTGACCCTGGGGGGATGCTGCAACCACAGTCGTAAGTGTGAAAAACGATCCTAAGTCACATCTTCCTTTGAACGGTCACTAAATGAACGGTTGTAAGATGAGGATTAACTGTAATTCCAAGAATTCAACCAGAGTTTCTTCCTTAAGTGATGGTTAGCCTTGAAGTGAAGTCTATTGAATAGGGGGTTGGGCTAGAGGACCTCCAAGGTCCCTTCCAACTCTGATATTCTTTCTCTTATCCACTACTCCTTGATTCTTTTAAAGTGCCCATAATCTTTCTTTCCTGAAAAAAGGGGAAAGGATTATTCTACACACACACACACACACACACACACACACACACACACACACACACACACGGGCTGTTTTTAAGAGGGGAAGAAGAGGCCACGGGCGAAATAGCCCTGAAATCTCCCATTATTTTTATAGCCCTGTCAGTTTGATATAGGAACCCAGCAGGCAGCAGGCTGGAGGCGAAGGAGAAATAATGAAATAAAATGAAGCCGAGGAAGTTTCAGAAGGATTGGAGAAAAGAAAATAAAAGCAAAAGGAGGAGAACTAATATATATTGCCCCAAGGAGGCTCTGAAAATAGGGGCCTTGGTGGACACAAGAGCCTGGACTTGAAGAGTGACCAATGTGATGGAAGACTTTTAGCCTAGGGTCGATTAAATCACGGGTCCTTGTGTGCTCTCTGAGCTTGGCGGTTTTCTTGCAGACGTCTCATGACCCAGCTAGGTAACATCATCAGTGCTAGGAGGGGGGAGTGTGGCAGCAGGAGGAGGAGGACGACTGTAAGATCCATGGTGCTCTCTGAGCTGGGTAGTTTTCTTACTTTTTCCTTCCTCTCTTTCTCCTTCCCTTTCTTCCTCCCCTCCCCTTTTTTTCTTTCCCCTCCCCTTCAATTCCCTTTCCATTCCTTCTTCCCTTCCTTCTGTACCTTCCTCTGCTTCCTTCCTTCCCTCCCTCCCTCTTCCTTCCTTTTCTTTCCTCCCTTCCATCTCTTTCCTGTATTTTCCTCCCTCCCTCCCTCCCTCCCTCCCTCCTTCCTCCCATCCATCCATCCATCCATCCATCCATCCATCCATATTTTTTGACCCTGCCACTGTCCTTTATTTTCCCCTGGTCTTGATTCTGCCCTGGCTGAGGGAAAGCTTTTGCTCAGTGGGAAAAACAGATGTAAAAGTGGGAGGGGGGAACCAGGCCTGCAAATGACCCCTAGCCCGAGATGCCTGGCTGGTAGAGGACAGCCTGTCCCCCCCCCTTGCCTGGCATCGGACAGAGGCCTTTGCAGGCACCACGGCCAACTTGGCTGCTGAGCCTGTCCTGGTGTTCAATTAAAGTAATAAAGAAAAGCGAATTCTCCACTCATCAGTCCTGGCTGGCCTCAAAAACCGTCGCTAAGAGGGAAGCAGAGCCGAGAAGCCAAAAATGTGGCCAGAGGAAGGAGCAGCTGCTCCTCGGGGAAGGCCTGACCCCTCTGCGGCCACCTATGGCGCTCTGCTGCCCTCGGCCCAGCTGGTCACAAGGAGGCCAAACGGGAGAGGATTCCTCTTCTTGCGCCGAGTTCTAATCTGCCCTGAAAGGCTTCTAAACGGCCAGTTAGCCCGGCGTCTCCTAGGAATGCAAGGCGGGAGGCAGCTGCCAAGCCACATTAGGCACCTCTGTCTCGGAGTCGGACCAGCTGGGAACCGGTGATTGTGGCCCTTTCCCTGGGCAGAGAGAGTGTAGGTAGGTGGGTAGAGATGGATGGATGGTAGGGAGATGTGTGTGTGTGTGAGAGAGAGAGGGATGGATGGCTGGATGGATGATAGATAGATAGATAGATAGATAGATAGATAGATAGATAGATAGATAGATAGACAGACAGATAAGCTTCTCTCCTTGATTAGTTTCCATCCGCTGCTTCTTGTCCTGCCTTCAGGTGCTTTGGAGAATAAGTTGACCCTCTGCCTCTATAGGTCCTTTCAGACTGGACTTCACAGCTTGTCCTTCATGCCCACTCCGTCTCTCCGTCCCTCTGCCGCTTTCTTGAAGGACTCTTCTCCTTACCCAGAGCCCTTCCCACTGCACCGTTGAATAGTTCCTTCAACAAAACAACCCGAAGGACAGCAAAGATTATAATCATGGGCCAGGAAGCTTGGCAGCAGCTGCTGGTGTGACTCACACCCACACAAAGGTGCCCTTGGCTTTGTGTGCGGGATCTGTGGACAGGGAGGGTGTCCTCGAACCTGCAAGGGGCCCTTCTCAAAAAAGATGGTGTGGTGTTTGGTGAGGACCTCCTGAGCTTAGGATTCATTTCTTGATTTGAGAGTCACTGGTTTCATTCTGGAAGGAGGACAAATGTTGGACATCTTTAGCCTGGAAGAGAGAAGACTTCAGGGAGATGTGACAGATGTGTCTGAAGGATGTCATGGAAAGGTTGAACAAAATTGTTTGGAGACGCTCCAGAAGATAGGAGAGGAAAGAAAGAACAAGGAGACAGATGTTGGTTGAGCTTCGGGAAAGGGTTCCTCTTGAGAAGACCTGTTCAACTGGGGTGGATTCTTCTTTGCTTGAGGAGCTTCAGCAGAGGCTGGAGAGTTGTTCTCAAGGGATGTCTTCAGGGTAGATTCTTTACACAGAGCAGGAAGGTGGATTAGATGTTCTCCCAAGTATCTCCTGACTCTTCTAGCATGTTGTTATAATCCAGGGATCTCCAAACCTGGCCACTTTAAGACTGGTGGACTTCCAGAATTCCTCAGGGGAATTCTGGGAGTGGAAGTCCATCAGTCTTAAAAGTGGTCAAGTTTTGGAGTCTCCTACTATAATCTGCACGATTGGGAAGCTCAACACTCAAAAATAAGTCTCAAAGAATTGTCCTTTCTGTTGTTCCCTTTTGCAGTGGTGAATCTAAGGAGGACAGATGTTTCTGAGCAGATGCTGTCCCTATCGCATAAAACATGTAAGCCCAGCTAAACCATCTGGGGCCCCATCATTGTGTTCCAGAACATGCGGAGTTCAAACCCAGACATTTTCATGAATCAGCTTCTGATATTCTTCATCGGAGGACGGTTCTAGCCTTTCCGTAGAAACCTGACCTTGGTGATTACGCACACCTCTCTTGGCCAGAAAATTGGCACAAGAGCATAGAATGCTAGGCCTAGAAGGAACCTTGGAGGTCTTCTAGTCCAGCCCCATGCTCAAGCAGGAGACTAGACCATCAAACCCTCCCCCAAGGACCAGCATCAGAAGGAGGCTTTCCTTCCTTCCTTCCTTCCTTCCTTCCTTCCTTCCTTCCTTCCTTCCTTCCTTCCTTCCTTCCTTCCTTCCTTCCCTCCCTCCCTCCCTCCCTCCCTCCCTCCTTCCCTCCCTCAGCATGAGAAGATCACCCAGTCAATGGAGGAAATTGCAGGGCAGAGCAGGATAACAGAAGAGTGGGCGTCCCGTGATCTTTGGAGGAAAAAATTCTAGCCCGCTGAAGTGGCTGGTTTCCCACCTGGAAATCCGAGCGGCCGACTCTCTCCCTGAGCTCCAGATTGCGACAATCGGCTGCATGAACACCGCAGCAAAGTGGAGCGCCCTTGAACTGAATGGGGCTTAATGAACATAAACAACCATTGCCGGTGATCTCTTCGGCTGCAAAGGAAGGGGAAAGTTGACAGGGTAATAACAGCCTCTGTCATGACACCTCCGCCCCGGGGGAGCTGGAAGGGTGGTCCTCGGCTCTCCCTCGAGGCTGGCGGGGGCCACAACAGGCAGCCTTTCTCCCCCCTGGCCCGGGATCGCTTCCCTGGGACTGAATTGGGACTGTTTTACCCCTCCAGGCTGCTGCAGGGAGGGAAGGAAGGAAGGAAGGAAGGAAGGAAGGAAGGAAGGAAGGAAGGAAGGAAGGAAGGAAGGAAGGAAGGAAGGAAGGGAGAGAAAGGGGAGGGAGGGAGGGAGGGAGGAAGAAAGGAAGGAAGAAAGGAAGGAAAAGAGAAAGACAGGGAGGAAGGACAGAAAGGAAGGGAGGGGGGGAGAAAGAGAAGTGGGAAAGAGAGGGAGGGAGGGAGAAAGAAAGAAAGGAGGGAGGGAGAAAAAGAGGAGAAGCCTGCATTTTGGAGGCTGGTAATTGTGTCATTATCAAAATGGCTCATAATAAACCAAACGCAAGGTAATGTGCACTAGAAAGAGTCAGAAGCCAATGTTATTTTTTTCTTATTTTTTTCCCCCCATCCTGCACCCTCCTTCTCCTCCTCCCCCTTCTAATCTTCTTCTTTGCATTTTATATTGTAAGGAACCTTAATAAAAATTTAAGCAAAACGTTGCTTTTCAAAAAGGGGGGCGCGCGCGTGAGTGGACGTCTCTCCTGCGACACATCCCTGTCGTCAGATCGCCCTCGACGTACGACCACATTTGAGCCCCCAGAGTTTCTGTTGCTAAGCGAGATAGCTGTGGACTTTTGCCTCATTTTACGATTTTTCTTGCCACAGTTGTTAAGCAAAACACTGCAGCTGGTCATTAAGCGAATCCGGCCTCCCTCACTGACTTTGCTGCTCAGAAGGTCGCAAAAGGAGATCACGTGACTCTGGGACACTGCAACCGTCATAAGTACGAGTCAGTTGCCACGTGTGTGAATGTTGAACCTTTGACCTTGGAGGTGCTGCAATGACTGTGTGGAAAACAGCCCTAAGTCATTTGTTTCACAGCCGTTGTAACTTCAAATGGCCACTAAACAAACTTCCTATAAATGCATTTATTTCTCCGTGTTGCATGCATAATTGGGGTCATCGTCATTACACACAGGCACGCTATAGAAAATGGCATTTTAAAAACACTTTTGGGCACATTTGCAAGGGCCTTCACAGAGATTGGGGTTAAAAACTCTATAAAAGAGAGGAGGCTGGGTGCAAAAACTTAAAAATTGGAAAACAGGGTGGGTTCCTGGGGGTTATTTTGGAAGAAATGGAAACCTCGCAGACCGGAGCCTTGTGCCGTAATGCAGACATGAAAGTAAATTGGATTTATATTGATCGGTGCTTTGTTGCTCTTTTCAAGAAACATGTATTCTTTAGCTGGGCCGACACGATGGGGGCCTTGTTTCCCGCGAGGGTCACTAATTTCTCCGCAACCCGGATCGGTGTGCTCCAAACTTGCTTATTTTTATTTGAGTTTTATCTGGAAAAGCCGAGATTTCCTGAGGCATTTTAGCCCCAGGAAAAAAAACAATTGCGGTGTTGGTGGTTCTGAGAGAAACTGACCGGTCCTTAATCAGTAAAAATTAGGAGATGATGTGAACGTGGAATTTGAATTTGATGTGAAATTGATGGACTTGGCAGAGAGAGAGATAGATAGATAGAGAGAGAGAGAGAGAGAGAGGGAGGGAGAGAGGGAGGGAGAGAGAGAGAGGGAGGGAGGGAGAGGGAGGGAGGGAGGGAGGGAGGGAGGGAGAGGGAGGGAGAGAGAAAGAGAGAGAGAGAGAGAGAGAGAGAGAGAGAGAGAGAGAGAGAGAGAGAGAGAGAGAGAGAGAGAGAAATGGACTTCTTGGTTTAGAGACTATAATATGACTAAATTTCAGGCTGTTGTGACATTTCTTTACCGGATAAAAAGAAGAATCAACTCCGGGACTGAGGATTAGATGGGATTTGAATAGAGCAATGCTGCCGCCTTTGAAAGATAAGGTTATTTACTTCGGACAGGTTGCCGGTTATTTAAAGACGCAATTGAGAGAGGAATATTTTATGAGGGCTGGTTTTTAGAAGGCTGGCCGTTAGTATTTTAAGATACTTTATAGAGTGATGTTATTTGTGTAAACTTAAGAGGTGGTTGTATTGTTAATAGCTCTAAAGCTATTGATAAATGTAATAAATAGGTCTGCAAGCTCAGAGAGCAACCAGGAGCCCACAACCACCCTCCTCCCTCCTCTTCTTCTACCTTTCTTTCTCCTCCTCCTCCTCCTCCTCCTCCTCCTCCTCCTCCTCCTCCTCCTCCTCCTCCTCCTCCTCCTCCTCCTCCTCCTCTCCTTCCTTCCTTCCTTCCTTCCTTCCTTCCTTCCTTCCTTCCTTCCCTTTCTCCTTTTCCACTTCTCCTTTCTCTTCCTCCTCCTCCTTCCCTCCACAAAGCCCCACTCCCTTCTAGCACTGATCCTGTTTCCTAGTTGAGTCATGAAACGTCTGCAAGGAGACCCCCCCCACCTGGCTCCGCCCTCCGCCTCTTGATTCCTCTGAATGTTTTTGAGGTTCCCTTACTGGCTGATCCTCGGACCCCGAGGGGCTTTGGCCGGGGGGGGGGCTCAGAGTTTGGGGCTGGAGGGAGGCCCCGAGCGACGCCCAGAATCCCCGCCTCTCTGCCCCCCCCCATCTTCAGCTTTTCTCCTCTTTCCCCAGGTCTGGCGCTCCATCAGATCATCACCATCACCGTCTCGCTCATCATGGTGATTGCCGCGCTGATCACGACCCTCGTCTTAAAAAATTGGTAAGGAGATGTGACCCCCCCCCACTGTGGCTTGGGTTGTGTTGGGGGGGGGGCGACGGCCACAATTCTCAAACCGACAACCCATTTGGGAATTACAGGTGGTCCTCGGCTTACAACCAGCAAATTTTGGTCCTCTCTTCATCGCCTTTCTCTTTGAAATCCTTCTTAAACATCCAGCATGGAAAAGCCACCTGAAATAGTATTTACACCCCCTGGGAAGTGTCTCTGCAAACAATTTTCTCCCTTTCCCCGTTAGGGAACTTCAGCGGAAAGAAAGGGAAGGCCCGAGCTGGTTTTAAAATTTTAAAATTTTCCTTCTGAGTTTTGAGTCCTTGGTCCTGTATTTGACCCTGACGATTTAAGAGAGCCGATTTAAGAGAGCCGCACGGCACGAGAGCAGTCTACCTGTTCCTTTTCGAATTGGAAATGCAGGCCATTTTTACTCATCCTCGGAAGACCCAGCCAGGGGTTCGCCAGCTGTGTTGTGAACTGCCAGGAGTTTTGCAAGCTGGATTGCCAAAGTTTTTCATATAGAGAACATACGTTCTAGGTTCTATGCAAAATATTTTTTTCTATGCAAAATATCCTTTTGTGCAAAATATTCCTCTGTGCAAAATATTCTTCTATGCAAAATATTTTTTCTACGCAAAGAAATCTTCCATGCAAAATATTCTTTCATGCAAAATGTTCTTGTATGCAAAATATTCTTCTCTGCAAAACCTTTTTTCTATGCACAATCATCTTCAGCTCTTCAACGCTTCTCCGTTTCTCCTTCAGTGGGCTGTGCAAAGAGGACTTTTTTCAGCTCCAATCAGGACTGCAAACCCTTGGCTGTAATCACACACAGAAACATGCAAACACACAGGGCACCAACAATTGGAAGGAAAGGGCAGGATAATTTGCGTCGCCCGGTCTGATTTGGGAAGAACC
This sequence comes from Crotalus tigris, assembly GCF_016545835.1. Taxonomy (NCBI): domain Eukaryota; kingdom Metazoa; phylum Chordata; class Lepidosauria; order Squamata; family Viperidae; genus Crotalus; species Crotalus tigris. The sequence continues at coordinate 5,679,763 of NW_024098092.1, read as the reverse complement.
CAACAAAGATGACCAAATTCATTTCTCGGAGAAGATGGTCTTAGAAGGGGGGTGAGGACCACATCCAGAGTTCACGCCGGGTAGCCTCTATCCACCGGCTTGGACCTCTTTGCCTGCTTCCCTCTCTGTTGCAAGCTCTCATCTGGCTTAATTAGTTTCCTTTTCTTCTCGTGGATCGGCTCCTGCGTGGCGTAAACTAGGTTATATCTTAGCTCCAGGCTTTTCTGCCGTCACCTCGTTTCCTAGTGAATTCAACCTACTTTGAGATCAGCTCGCCTCATTTTCATATTAAGGCAGAACCCCTGGGACATGATAGCCAGGACTGGAGATGGGGGAGAGAAGGAGGAGGAGGAAGAAGAGAGAAGGTTGCTGCCTTTGGAAGCTGCTTTACAAGATCTCGTTGGTCTCCTTGTTTGCTCCTCAAATGCTCCAGATCTGGAGCAGGCGAGGATGGAGATCCCTAGGGCTGGTTGAGAAGGTCTCATAAAACGTAAAAGCCTGCTGAGATCCAGGTACCACAAACCAAGCAGGACCTTCTCAGAAGGTTAGACCCACCACCGTTGGACCTTTCAGGAAGAGTTGTAAAGACATGGGTTTCCCGTAACTGTCTTCTGAGGTTGAGGAACCTCAAATACTCAGTGCCTACTTGAGGTTCCTTTTCTGCTTGAGGAACCATCAACAGGACTTGGAAGTTGGAGCTGAGGTGGAAAAAGTCAATGGTAGACCTTTACCAATTCAAAGTCGGTTGGTTGAGAAGGCTCCAGGCTCCTCCCTCCAGGGGGAGGAGGAGAAGGGAGATTGCTGGATCAGCTGTACGTCTGAATTATCTCCTGGGTTTTTTGTCTTTCAGCTGTTTATAGATGGAAATTGTAACTGCTAATTTAAAAAAATAAAATCCATTTTTTTTCTCTGAACTGTTCAAGCACAGATACTGTTCTATTATATTGAATTTCTCGTCTCTCGTCATCCTATTTCCAACCAGTTAAAAAAACACAAAAAAACCTCCACATCACTCATTTATCTATTTTCTCCCCCAAAAGTACATATTTTTCTCTGTGAGTTCATGATTCCCCTTCAAGACGAGCTTCAGATCTCTCCGGCAGCTCCTAATAGTTGCGACTTTCTGTCATCTCCACCTTTGAGTTACACAAATCAACCTCAAAATGATTTGGCTGCAAATTAAAGTCAAGCTAACCGAGGAGAAAGGAAACAAGAAGTTTAATCTCATTTCGTTTTAAGGCAAACTAGAATAAAATAGAATAGAATAGAATTAGAATAGAGTAGAATTAGAATAGAGTAGAATTAGAATAGAATAGAATAGAATAGAATAGAATAGAATAGAATAGAATAGAATAGAATAGAATAGAATAGAATAGGAATAAATGAATAGAATGGAATGGAATGGAATAGAGTAGAGTAGAGTAGAGTAGAGTAGAGTAGAGTAGAGTAGAATAGAATAGAATAGAGCTGTAAGGGACCTTGGAGATCTTCTAGTCCATCCCCCTGCTCAAGAAGGAGGACCTATACCATCTAAGATAGATGATTATCTAGTCTCTTCTTAAAAATCTCCAGTGATGAAACGCCCACGATTTCTGGAGGCAACTAAATGAGGCCGTATCATCATTTGTGAGTATTTAACGTAGGTCATAGAATTATAGAGCTGGATGGGACCTCAGAGGTCTTCTAGTCCATCCCCCTGCTCGAGCCGGAGACCCTGTGCCATTCTGGGCAAATGGCCGTCCATCTTTTCTTGAAAATCTCAACTGAAGGAGCACCTCCAGAGTTGCACAGATGTTAAAATTCATCTCCGTAGTCCAAAATCTGGGAGGGGGGTCACATGCCAGGTGTGTGTGGGAGGGGGCTCCATCTGTCGAGGAGGAATTCCCCCCCCCCCCAAGAACACAAGGACAATGGAAAACAAAGGGAGAAGACAATCCCCTGCCCCATGCAGGGGAGAAGTGTCTGAGTTTGTGACAAATTGGGCGATGTGTCACGCATCCTAAATGATCTCAACAAGCACAGTGTTAAACTTGGTGTCGTTGCTTACACGGACACGGTACTTAGCGTCAGTAATTTCCCCTTAATTACAACAGCCATCGTTGGAAATTCGAGATCGGATTATGGAAGATAAATAAATACATGCATAAAATAGACCCGGAGCCCAGTGATCTGGCTTCGTGGCGAGCACTTCTTTCTCAGGTACTAAAAAGCGATAATTAAATTTGGAATTGCAGGTAATTGCCATCTCTCAGGCACGCCAGGACCAGTTTGGCATTTGTGTTACTTTTCTTATGAATTATTTACAGCTTTTAAATCCCACCTTTCTTATTCCCCCCCCCCCCCGCGGAGCGCTGGAGAAGAACAGACGGGCTCACAACTCTGCCGAGCACAAAATCGCAGAGGATGTGACTTTGTGCTGAACGAGGCTGAGCCGGTTGCACAGATGCTCCGTCACAAAGCCGTTGGCCTCTTTCCTTCAAATCAAACCAGCATTCATAGAATGGTGGCTTCTCGCCAGCTGTCGCTTGACCCGTTTGTCGGCATAAGTTGAAGAACCCTGCTTGAGCAGGGGGTTGGACTAGATACTAGAAGACCTCCAAGATCCCTTCCAACTCTGTTGTCCTGTAAGGGCCTCCGACTTGAGCAGGGGGTCGGACTAGAAGTCCAGATGTTGTTCAACTGGTCTCTTCTCTTCCCCTTCCAGCTGTGCGCAGAGGGGGAACGCCCGTCGGAACGGCCACCAGCGGAAAATTAAACAGCAGGAAGAGAGTTGCCAAAACTTGACGGACTTTACTCCAGCCAGAGTGCCCAGCAATCTGGACATCTTCACGGCCTACAACGAAACCCTCCAGTGTTCGCACGAGTGCGTGAGGACGCCCGTCCCGATGTACGCCGAGGAGACGATACTCTCGCCGGGAGACTATAAGACCTCCTTCAACGGAAATAGGTGAGAGCTGTGGCTGATGGGTCCGGTGCCATGAGGGATTCTTGAGTTGGGCTATTCCCACCCAGAATAAATTGCGTTCGGATGAAATGTTGTCTCAGGCAGGTGTGAATTCCACAGGAGCAATGAAGGACAAAGTTCAGATATTTTGTGTGTGAGAAAGAGGTTGAAGACAGCTCCTCCTTGACTGTCTCTGGAATACGGAAAGTCTTTGACTTACCCCAGTTCATTTAGTGACGGTGTGAAAAACGATCCTGTCCCTTTTTTTCAGTGCCGTTGTAACCTTGAAACGGTCGCTAAACGGACTGTTGTAAGTTGAGAACCATGTGTGGTTTGATTGCAGCTACTGTGAATCTGAGGCAGCTTTTTCCCCTTGCATGATAGGAAAGGAAAAAAAAATAAATTCTTCTCAGCCAAGTTTGCAATTCCCCTTTTTTGTCTGCCGTGCAGAGGTTCCTCCTCGGACCGCCATCTAATCCCTGTGGCCTTCGTATCGGAGAAATGGTTTGAGATATCGTGTTGACCGGCCAAATGCTGTTTTTATCTTCCTGGGGGGGCAGCCGGACGCCGTGCAGCCGTTCCATGGTAAGTCCCTTCTCTAGCAGTTTTAAGTGGTTGTTTTTTTAAAAAAATATTCTAGAGGTCCTGACGGATCTGATGAACCTTCTCTCACTGGATGTGTCCTGTGAGAAACTCTCAAGTCCTTCTAGAGGCGTTGATTATTCTACCTTCTCAAGAACTTTATGAGATGTCCCACAGGGGCTTTTCCCAAAAGGCCACTGGACTTCCTTGCCTTCAGCCTTGAAAACGCTTCGCTTCTCATCCAAAAAGCTTCTTCAGAACTGGCAAGGGGGCCCCCCAATGGAAGGCCTGCAAGGTTAGATCCCTGAGGAGGTCCCTCTAAATGAGTTTGAAGAGTTGACCCAAACCTGATGGGCAGAACTTGCCTCCAGAAGATGTGGGTGCTCCATCACTGGAGGTCTTCAAGAAGAGATTGGACGGCCATTTGTCCACAATAGTCTAGGGTTTCCTGCTTAAGCAAAAAGTTGGACTAGATGGCCTCTAAGGTCCCTTCTAGCTCTATGATTCTGAGATAAGATAAAGGATGGATGGATGGTGGATGGAAGGTTGGATGGACGGATGGTTGGATGGAACAGCTGGCCTCCTGGAGTTGTGGGTGCTCCATTACTGGAGGTTTTCAAGAAGAGACTGGACAGACATTTCTCTGAAATGGTACGGGCAGTGGGTTGGACTAGAAGACCTCTGAAGTCCCTTCCAGACCTAGGATTCTATGATTCCTTCCCCTATCTAGTTCTTACCAATTCCCATCCTGCCTTTACTGTAGTTTGTGTCCTCCTCTTAACAGAATGACAGAAAAACATAGTCAGAAGGGACTATGGAGGTCTTCTAGTCCAGCCCCCTGCTCAAGCAAGAGACTCTTCTTCCTTCCCTTTCCATTAAAATCCCACCCCACCCCCAGTTTAACCCCCACGGAGGCCAGCCCGTGCATCACCCCCAAAGCTTTACCTCCATGTTAATTGATTAAACATTTCTTTCTCTCTCTCTTTACAAAATATATATATATATTTTCACCCCAAATGAAAAAAAAACAAAACACCCCTCTGAATAGGAACGGAGAATGGGCAGAAAATAACCCCCTTGAATAATAGCTGGGCGAGATTTGTCTCCTGCGTAAACAGCAATTAACAGGGGGAAAATGTAATTAAAATTGTAATTAAGGCTTCACAATGGCAAAGGAAATGTCTTCGAGCGTGGTGGTGGATTCTTTGTAGATCTATGGGTCACGTTGATCCCGTTTTGCAGCCAGGTAAGGAGGTTTTCTCGGAGGGACCCCAGCAAGAAGTTAGGCATTCATCAAACATGGAACAACAGAGTTGGAAGGCAACCCAGAGATCTTCTAGTCCAGCCCCTTTTTGAAGCAGGAGACCTTGTTTTGAATATGGATCTCAGAGTACAGCATAACAGGGTTGGAAGGGACCTCGGAGGTCTTCTAGTCTGACCCCCCTGCTCGAGCAGGAGACCCTATGTCATTCTGAACAAATGGATGTCCAGGCTCTTCTGGAAAGCCTCCAGGGATGGAGCCCCCACAACTTCTGGTGGCAAGGAGTTCCACTGAAAGATGCCAACTTTGTAAAATATTTAAGAAAGAAGAGGGACAATAAAATTGAAGTGAAGTGAAGGTCTAAGATTATTCATATATTCTTTATTTTTAATCTTCCTTCCTTCCTTCCTTCCTTCCTTCCTTCCTTCCTTCCTTCCTTCCTTCCTTCCTTCCTTCCTTCCTTCCTTCCTTTTCGTTCATTCTCATTCATTCTTTCTTTTCTCCTTCCTTCCATCCTTCCTTCCTCCCTCCCTCCCTCCCTCTTCTCTTTCTTTCTCTTCCTCTTTCTTTATTATATGAAAAATCTACAGTAAATGCATATAAATTCACATTTAAAATTAAATCATCAGATTATTTTTATCATGCAGATGGGATGTAAGCGTACTGGGCAGGTGTTCTGATTTCTTTAACAGATTTTAATTGCACTTTAATTGTATTTTAATCGGCTCTGCAAATGTTTACGTTTCATTACCGCCGATTGCCTTCTCCGGATACCATTGGTAGGAGAGATGGGCATCTGTTAAATAAATTCCACCACGGCCGAGGTCTGCCTCGTGCACACACGGCGGCCAACTTTGACCCCAGAAATGAATTAAAAGCCTAAATCTGCTTTTTCTCTATTGTTTTGGTTCTCTGTGTTACCGTGCGTTTGACGTTTGATAGCAATAAAATGGTGAACTTTGGAGCGTTTGCTAATTATTCTGTCCAGGAGACCATTTTTATCCTCTGTTGTTCCCTCTGCACGCTTTTTTAATTTCCTTTTTTCCCCACCCATAAATAAAATGGCTTAAAAGCTCTCCAGATGACGGCAGGCGCTCCTCGACTTACGACTACGACTCAGCCCAAAATGTCCGTTGCTAAGCAAGACGGTCGTTAAGTGAGTTTTGCCCCCGTTTTACGACTTCCCTGGCCACGGTTCTTAAGGGAATCGCTGCGGTTGTTAAGGGAGTCACACGGCTGTTAAGTGGATCTGGCTTCCCCCGCGGGCTTTGCTTGTCACCAAAGGGGATCACGTGACCCCCCCGGGGAGATGCTGCAACCGTCGTGGGTCCACGCCAGTTGCTGAGCCTCTAAATTGGGATCGCGTGGTCAGGGGGACCCTGCAGGGGTCGTTGAGTGTGAGAAACAGCCCTACGGCCCTTGCCTCAGTGCCGCTGTCACTTCGAAAGGTCGTACGTCGAGGAGCACTTGCACAGCTTTGCATGATACAGATGCATTTCCAGAAACAATTTAAAAAGTGCATATATCACATTTTCTTTTTTTCCTTTCCTTTCCTTTCCCTTCCCCTTCCACTTACCTTTTCTTCTCAACAGGATTCCATTGGTGAACCTGTAAAAAAAACAACCAAACATTAAAATGAAGAGGAAGATCTAGAGCGAACATTTGTGCTTTACTGATGGAAGACTGAAAGCAGTGAAATATATTTTTATATTTATACCTATATATAAATATAAATATGTTAGCCCCGCCCTGCAATTTTCGCACTATTTTTCACACACACGAGAGACGGACGGGGAGAGACTCGCACGCCGAAGGGAGCAAATGGAGGGAACCGGGCTCCGCACGTGGACGTCACTTGGGAAGGCCGGAAGGACCACCAACTTTTCTGAAACTGTGCCAATTACAACCATTATGTGCCATAATGGGGGGGGGGGAAAGGGGCAAACTCGGAAAAAAAATCCAATTTAAGGACACATCAAAAATCTTAGGAAGGGTGAGGGCTGCGTCTTCTCGTAAAGTCAGTATTTCTGGTTACTATATATATATAATATATATATATATATATATATATATATATATATATATATATATATATATATATATATATATATATATATTAAAAAAGCCGCAAACACATTTTGTATTGTAGCAAACTTTTGGGGAAAAAAGCGATCTTAAATGTTTGGGGTCTTTTTTAAACTAAGAAATGATTTATTTGAATTATGTGATTTTTTTCCTTGAACAGAGTCGATTCCCGGACATAAATAAATCCGTGTTTTTTACTCTGGAAATGTAGTTTCAACCGAGCCATTAATGTCCATCTGGCTGGTTCCTAAAAAAAAACCCGTGTCCAGTGAGGATCTGGGCCCCGTGGTGTCGCTTTCTCTAAACAATCCGGGTTGATTGTGGTTTGTTGGAGATCACATTCACGGCTGCATCGCAGCGCCTCGAAAGCAGCACTGTTTTTCAGACATGCAGTTCAACACAGCACTGGCTGAAATGTGAATTTTTCTCCCCCCCCCCCCAAGAAAATAATACCTAAATCAAGGCGCAGGGCCCAGCAGACCACCAGAGACAAGAAAAATCAAAGCACAGGAAGAAAAAAAACAAAACCCAAATATGTGATCCTAAAGACAGCTCAGGAAAATAACCTCCAAACAAACCAGGATCGCCCAGAAAAATTCAAACCAGGAATAAGGCAGAGTTTTTATTCTGCGGGAATCAAGGGGAAAATTTTAGCAGATCAAAATGTGGATGCTCCGTTTCAGAAATTTATCCCCTCTCCTGGAGAAAGAGTCTCAAACATTTTTTAAAAAAAATCTTTTTGTTTGTTTGTTTTTTTTAGAAATTTTGGTAAAAGAAGACCAGAATCTCCTTTTCGGGAAAATAAGGGCTGAGCCTGAGGACTTAGCGACCTCAGTATGGCCGTCACTAAACGAGTCCATCTGCCTCCCTTCTCCCTATATTTTTAACACTGTGGCTTTTGTCCCTTCTTGTTTTTAATCTATTTAAATTTAAAATCAATTTTATCGATTTCAGATGCTGGGTTCCCTCCCGTCTCCTCCTTTTTTCCCCCCATTAAATGTTTCTAAGCTCCTTTATCGATGGAATTGTTGCTTTTAATTTTTGTAAGCTGCCTCAGGCAGTTGGGAGAAAAAAACACTTGAGGGTGATTTATTTCCCTAAATAAAGACATTATACAAGCCAAATCCTCTGCAATGTTGAGAAGGGAGCTTTGCGTTTTCTCTTGGCGTGTGAAGTAGCTCTGGGGTCTCCAGACGATTGTCTGGACCCACAAAAGTTTAAAAATAAAATCAGTTTTCCATTTAAAAAAAAATCAGGCTTCTGAAACAGAGGTCAACTACCATCCAACTTGGTGGATAATGGGAATTTGAATCTAATACAGGTTGCATTGTTAGTATCTCTGAACATCTGCAGGAAAACCACCAACCTCAGCACCAAGGACCCCACAATTGTCCTCCTTCTCCTCTTCCTCCTCCTCTCCTCCTCCTCTCCTCCTCCTCCTCCTCCCCTTTGCAACCCAATCCCTTCTAGCACTGATTATATAATCTAGTTGGGTCATGAAACGTCTGCAAGAAAACAACCAAATTCACAGAGAGGGAGAGAATAAAAGATTTCTGCAAATGTGTCTATTTTGCAGATACGGTGCAAACTGTCATAAAGTTTGCTAGAACTTTATAGCTCACGATGTTCACCAGCCATCTGTAGCTATGTGTGTTGTTGGCACCCACCGCTTCCTGCAAGGAAAACGGAGCCATTTAAGGCTGCTTTTGAGGAACAAAATGCTTGGGCTGGTCAGTTTCCAGGATGTACATCCTAGCAAATTTTTTCCCCCGTTTCGCACGCCACCTGCTTTTCCAATTCAGCATCTGCTCTTGCTAACTTTTGTTTTTAATATCTCCACCGGAGCGGAGAGGAAAAAAGCTAGCATAAGGCCCAGGAAACAGTTTTATTTATTTTTAAGAATGTTATTCGTTTTCAAATATATATATATATATAAAAATAAAATTATAACTCAAAGGGATAGGGAACAACAAGGAAAATGTTCTAAAGTGACAGAAAAGCAAAAAGACCAAAAACAACGTTAAAAAAATAAGTTACTTTCATCTCTCTTCAACAGGGATACAATAAAGGATATAATCTTGTTTTTGTTTAACAAAAGAGAAGATACAAAACTAAAAATAGGAAAGATGTGCACACCGAACAATCAGATAATAGCAACAACGTAGACTTTAGAATATGTTAGTTTCTTAAGTTAAAGAAAACATGTAACTCATAAATACATCATAATACCAGTTCCACAAATACACAACACATTAATAATTTTGTATAATCAATGTCTATAATAAATAGATACCTAGCTGGCTTTTGTGCCTAAGGCGGGACTAGAATTCCCCGTCTCCTGGTGATTGGCCCAATTTAAGACCCCGAAAGGGAGGAATAATCAGAACAGTCCCCCCAAAATCAGTAGAATAAGCTAGTTTTGGAGGAACCTTCAGAAAAGCAGAGGTTTTTAAGTGCTGTTGTTGGGCGTACAATTGATAAAGGGAGAAGGTCCAACGTTAAGGGTCAAGATGACAAATTGGGACTCCAAATGATGGAGTCAGAAGGTCGTTGTTCCCACAGTCCATCCATCTCCATCACCAATCCTTTGGGATTGGGCGGCATATAAATAAAATTAAATACAAATACAAATACCAAGAAGAGGGTGGCTCATCTCCAAGAATACGCCTGGCAGGAACATGGAGACTCTTGCAGGCCATTGAGAAGACCAACTGAGGAGAACTTAGAAGAACGTGAGTTTTATTTAGCCAAACATTCAACCTTCTAAGCAGTAGACATTCCTTCTCTTCCTTCTCTTTCGGTCCACCCAAACAGACACCGACACACGTAGCGTGGACTTCCTTGGACGTATTAAGAGCTGGTGGCCCCTCATCTTGTTCTCAAGAAGAAGCCCACAGATTGATGGCAAGGGTTCACAAGAGGTTAGAGCAGATATGTCTCTTGTGGAGATACATCAAAGACAAAGAAGCGGTGAGGACAACCCACCGCAGATTTATGAGGACGTGCATTCCAGAGAAGAAGAGGTAGAACTTTTCTAAGTGGAGATCTTGTCCTTCTTTAGTGGGGGACTGAAGGCCTTCTCGTCCCTTCTCCAATCTTCTCTCCAAACATCTACAGCCAAATCACAACTCAAGAGATTTCAAAAAAGCTAATTACATCCCTCGCTAATTATAACCCAGTCTCCAGATGGTGTTCTTCTACCCATAGATCAGCCAGTCATTTACTTGCACAGAGGCTCAAGGAATTCCTCTGAGTGCCTACACACACATGTGCAAGCCCACAAGGCCCACAAACCCATAGCAACGTGTCTCCAAAAAACCCCCCAACCTTCTATTTCAATAAGGTCTTTTTTTCCATCAAGAAGGTGCAGGTTGTGGAGATGTTCTCCAGATGTTCTCCAGCCTTATGGTGCCTCTCAAAGAAGGATTGCAGCTTGCATCTTTCTTGCACACATTCAGTCTTCCGCCAACAGCCTGGAAGTCAGCAAAAAACTGTTGTGCACTCAACCCCTAAATGCTCTTGAGGAAAAGTTGTTGTCCAACTCAACACAGGGCTTCGATTCACTCTTGGTTGTCCTGAATTCCAGTTCTACCACTTTTCCCACCTTGTTTCTCTCCTTCCCCTACAGGCCTGTGGTCAGATCCCTTAAAGAGCCGTTTGGAAACTATGCCAAAAATCCTTTTTGATATGATTTAAGATGCTCTCACCATGCCAGTCATCCCACAATTAATTATTTGGGGGTTCTTAGGAGATGGGCTGGAACAGTCAATGTGCATTTATGGCTTACAGATCTCGACATCTCCCGAGAGGCTGAGGCAATTCTCTTCCTTTTCCCATTTCCTTAATTAAACAATTAACAACACAATGCCACACAGACGGAGAAGCAAATATCTATAACCTCGTTTAATTAGATTATCTAAAAAGCTGGACCTGGGTGGCAGGCAACCATTATGCCTTCCTTGCATATCATGAAGAGGTTTAAACCAGGTGAAGTGAAAATCACCACTCGGTTCTTTCTCAAACTGAGCCATCCTCCAACATATTTAGAACGCAGGATAACCAAGTTGGAAGGGACCTCAGAGGTCCTCTAGTCCAACCCCCTGCTCAAGCAAGAAACCCTGTATCATTCTGGACAAATGGCTGTCCTGTTTCTTCTTGAAGACCTCCAGGGATGGAGCATCCACTGTTTCATTGATCTGAGATTATAGAATAACAGAGTTGGAAGGGACCTTGGAGGTCATCTAGTCCAACCCCCTCAAGCAGGAGACCTTATATCATTTCAGACAAATGGCTGTCCAGTCTCTTCTTGAAAACTTCCAGGGTTGGAGCACCCACAAATTCTGGAGGGAAGCCGTCCTCCTTATTTTGAGTATGGATCTCAGAATGCAGAATAAGAGTGGGAAGGGACCCTGGAGGTCTTCTAGTCCAACCTCTTGCTCAACAGAAGACCCTCTACTGTTCCAGACACCTTCCAATACTTGAGCAGCTGTCACAGAGAAGAGGGTGTCCACCTATTCTCCAATGCACCTGAGAGCAGAACAAGAAGCAGAGGATGGAAACTAGCCAAGGAGAGAAGCAACGTGGAACGAAGGAGGAATTTCCTGACAGTGAAAACAATTAACCAGTGGAACTACTTGCCTCGAGAAGTTGTGAATGCTCCATCACTGGAGGTTTTCAAAAAGAGATTGGACAGCCATTTGAGCAGGATGGAATAAAATCACCTACTTAAGCAGAGGGGTGGACTAGAGGACCTCTAAGGTGCCTCCCAGCCTTACGATTCTATAAAGACGCCAGGCTAATTTTGTAGACAAGATGCTGCCTGAACATTTGGTAGCCTTCTTCATTTCTTCCAGCTCTTTTGTGTGTGTGTGTGTGTGTGTGTGTGTGTGTGTGTGTGTGTGTGGTTTTTTTTTTTTCAAGTTTGGCTACTAGAAACACCCAGATTTACACTCAGGCTACATAATATTGGCTGTTTTATTTGCAATTAGTTTTATCATCCCTGGCATAGATTTGTCCTTTTCTAAAGACAACAGCTTAATCAATAATGCCTTTTATGGGGTCTTTTGGCTGTTTATGGACACGGTCACACTTCATAAAGCAGCTGAGCATGCCCACTTAGATCCATTTCTGGGGAAAATCTGGGATTGGAAACAAATTAATGTCTGCTTGAAGACCGAGAGATAATACACAAAAATAGGAATTTATCTGACCAAGAAACTATATTGGGACATTTATCATATTAACAACAACTTGGTCACCACAGAGATGTGACTGTGAGGTCAAGTGTATAATTATAAAGTGCTACCTTGTCCACATTAAGTTAAATCTGTTTTGTTTCACTTCGTGGATTTTTTAATAGAAGCACAATCTGTTGTGACGATCTTCCTAAGCAACAATGAGTTTTACTTGATGTTGGAAGGATGGCAACTTTGATGGGGCTGCCATCTGATTTCATTGCCAATATTGTGAAATCATTGTGTTCCTGAGGATTTTATACTTCTGAAGAAGGATGCAACTGAAAGAGGAGAGAAGCAGAGAAAAGAAGAAGAAAGAGATTTATTAAATTCTTCAGATAGCTCTCTGGCAACTCTGTCTACTGGGAGATGTTCTTGGCTGGATAGAGATAGGTTCCAAGAATATCTACAGGTCCACCGTGAAGAACATCTGAAGAACCACCATGAATATCTACAGGTCCACCATGAACATCTACAGGTCTATCTTGAAGAACATCTACAGGGCCACCATGAAAAATATCTACAGGTCCACCATGAAGAACATCTGCAGGACCACCATGAAGAATATTCCAGACATCTGATGGATAAAGATATTGAGATCTGTTCTAGGTTACACTCGACAAAGAAGACTGTTGGTTGTAATACCATCACTGGAGAAGATAAAACAGAATTTGAAACTGAAATTGGAATTTTGGAAGCACTAGATGACCTTCGAGTTCTCTTTCAATCCTTCTGTTCAACAAGTCCACGTTGTTCAAATGTTTGGTCTCCTCTGGCCCAATTAAGCTTGCTGTGTGACTACAGTCGAAGTCAGAAAATTTGACATCCTTAATTGAGTTTGTTCCACAGCTCCACCTCTTCCTCTTCGTCCAATATTTCTTATCAAATGCAATTAAACATCCTCTATATTTGCAACACCCAGGGAAAAAAGCCCCTGGATTCATGAATCAATTGTCTGGTGGAAGAAAAGAATTAAAGGCCCCCTTGAGACCAGCTTGACTGAAATCCTCGTCATCAAGATCGTTTGGTAAATCGATACTCTGCTCAGAAGCTAGCAAGGGAAGATAGGGGAGAAATAAAACTAATTACTAGGAAAGCCATCGGTAACTGCACGATGAAGTGCTGACATCTTATCGTCTTCTCTGGCTGCAGTTTGGAAGAAATCCTGTTAATTAATTCCAAGCAAGGTTAAAAAAAAAAAAAATGAACATTATGGACCGATTACATATTCAGAACCTCCAAATCTTCGGGAGGAGGAGGAGGAGAGGGAAAAGAGGAGGGGCCTTGGAGATCTTCTAGTCCAACCCCCTGCTTCAGCAGGAGGCCCTATTCCATCCCGGACGAATGAGTGTCCAATCCTTTCTTGAAGACCTCCTGCAATGGAGCATCCAAAACGTCTGGAGGGAAATGAAAGAGGACTGGGAAGTTGCTGGGAAGGAAAGAGATGATTTTCACGGAGGAGGAGACACGTTTGGACCTTGCAGTCTCATAAAGTCCACCAGCCCTTGGTGGGCAAGACGTGTCCCTCAGCTGCTGAGCTAGTTGGCGATTCCGTCACTCTGCCTAATCTTTGCTGATGACTCGGTTGTTCCATTTTCATGCTTTCACATATCCCAGGAGCTTGGAAGCGGGCAGAAGAGAAGTAAACATAAAATGTAAATAATGCAGCTTAAGATAATTGAGGTGGACCCGTTCCAGGAGTGAAGGATGGCATCGCTTGCTCAGCGCCAAGAGCATTGCGCATAAATAGGTCAACTCTGAAGCAGCAGACCCTCTTCCACTTCCAGACAAATGGCTGTCCAGTCTCTTCTTGAAAAACCTCCAGTGATGGAGCAGCCAGAACTTCTGGAGGCAAGCAGTTCCACTGATTAACTCTCCTCAAATGTTCTACTAGCCTTCACCTGCCCACAAATCATGAGAGGTGACCTAGTTCAGGATGAAGTTCCATCATTCCCTTTTGTAGGATCTCTTCTTTCATCCAGAAAAGCCAAATTCAGTAGGCGTTCTAGTACTGCCCTACTTCTCCAGGTTCCGGGCGGTGAGGAACCCCTATTGAGAAAGATCTACTGAAAGAGAAGATGACTCAAGAGGAAGGAAACCGCCTTCTGTGAATAATATCCAAGCAGAAGGTTAGTATGAAAAGAACTGTTGGGTGTATGAACTTTGTATCTGCTTCAAACTCTTGGAAAACTCTAAGGAACTTTTAACACAACAGCCCCAAGAACAAGTTCCATGTCCGAGACCTCTGCACAGCTCCGAAAAAAGTTCTCCTTCTCCAGTGGACACACACACACACACACACACACACAGCTTCCGCATGCCTGTTCCACACCAGCTGCTTCCTCTGTTAGAAGAGTGATGTGAGATGGCACTAGCTGGAAATCAAATTAACGTTTCACAATGGCATCTGTAGCTTGGTCAAAGAGACTCAGCTGCCACCTGGCACGTGTCCATCAGAGGACACCTTCCAAGACGGGAAGAATAGCCGGTGATGGATGGGCTTGTTTGTCATTTGAGGAGACAAACTCGGCTTTGATGAGACAGGAAGGAAAAGAAAGGAAGGAAGAACAAAGAGGAAAATGGAGAGCTGGAAGCAGAAGATACGGTGGTTGTGCACGCATCAAAGAAAACCTCCTTTCAAGCCAGAGACGGATTTGTTTTCCAGGGGACACCTTCTTATCAATTCACTTATTATGAACGTATTATGGGCCCTGCTCCATCAGTAGAGAGCGTTGCTGAGAGCTTTGGAAGGTCCACCACAGGATAAAGCCAGAGATCAGCAGAAAAGGACAGTTCTATATTGGGTGAGAGCTGCATGGAGACAGAAGATTCACAATTTGTCCGAAAGGCTTGGATACTCAGACCCTAGTTGAGTTAAAGGGCCTTTGCTGCTTCCCAAATAGTTTCCAAAAAAATTCCGTTCTGTTGAAGGACACCTAGAACCCTCCCAATCCTCAGCATGTCCATTTTGCCAGGGTTTATAACCCTGCTCTGTCCAAACCATAGGCTTTGGAGGGTCCATAGCATGTGGTCCATAAGATGAAGATAGTGGCCTTCCCGTAGGAACGGAAGCTCTATCCGTGATGCCCAGCTTCCGTCAAGCTGTGGTGGACACCATCTTAGTATCTTCTCTCATGCCAGCCATTTGTTCTTGTTGACCACTTCTTCTGCTCTTCTACTCCGTGTAACTCTCTGCAATTGCTTTATTTGTCTATTTGTAACATCAGAGACCAACATTTGATACCAGGCTTGGTCTCCACAATATAAAAAAAGATGTTGAGACTCTAGAAAGAGTGCAGAGAAGAGCAACAAAAATGATTAGAGGACTGGAAGATAAATCACAAGTATAAAGAATAGTTGCTGGAATTGTGCATGGCTAGTGAAAAGAAGGATTAGGTGGTGACATGATAACATCTTCCAATATTGGGGGGGCTGCCCCCCAAAAGAGGGGGGTCCACCTAATCTCCAAAGCCCCTGAAGGCAGGACAAGAAGCAATGGATGGAAACTAACTAAGGAGAGAAGCAACCTGGAACTAAGGAGAAACTTCCTAACAGTGAAGACAATTAACCAGTGGAACAGCTTGACTCCAGATGTTTTGGGTCTCCATCACTGAAGGTTTTGAAGAAGAGACTGGACAGCCACTTGCCCAGGATGGTGGACAGTCTCCTGCTTGGGCAGGGGGCTAGACTAGAAGACCTCCAAGGTGCCTTCCAGCACTGTTATTCTGGTAAACGGGTGGTTGTATGTGGAGACGTTCTTGCACCTGCCAGGCGTGAGTTGCATCAAAAGGTTTCCCGACTCTGACAAAGTTCTTGGGGGTTTGTTTAGTTCCTTCAAACAAAACTAGGCTAGGAATAATTGCATTTGTCAGGAAAGGCTGGTGGGAGGGGAAGAAAGTGAAACGGCACAAAATTAATATTGATTCCAATTAAGCCATTTATCTCCCCGTGTTTTCCAACCGCACATCAAATGCGAGGCGCGACACGCAAAGCCGAGGCCGTGGAGAACCACATTATCCTCTGAAGCCTTTTCGCGGGGCTGTCCTATTTATGTTGCACAACATAACACAACCTCCCCCCTTTTCTCGCACTCGGCCGAGAGGCTGTCGCAGCTCTGACGAGAAAGGAATGGAGGCATTCAGTCAGGGCGTTAAATGAGGACCGGAGTCACGAGAAGTTTCTGAAAAAAACCTCAGAGGCTTCTCCAGACCAAATCCGGGAACCATTAGGAGGAGGAGGAGGAGGAGAACTATGGATGCCCTGATGCTCTTGGAGGTTGATGGTTTTTCTTGCAGATATTTCATGACCCAACTAGGTAACATCATCAGTGTCAGAAGGAGCAGCGGCTACAGAGTGGAGAAAGGGGAGGAAGAGGAGGAGGAGGACTGTAGAGTCCGTGATGCACTGATCATTACCCAAATTAAGAAGTTCAACTGCTTCTCTCCCCCCCCCCCTCGCCTTCCGCTCTCACTTAATGGCAGGGTCACCTTCTGTGACGTCTTAGGTTTTTACCTAATCCCAGTCTGGATTTATGCATTTAATTACTGAGCCTTGCTACCTGCGAGTCCATCGCTTACGCACCCAACAGATGTGCGCGCCTGTTTATTACAGATGAGGTTTATAACTCTCCTTCCTTCTCTTTAATTACCGGGAAACACAAAGGGCAGAAAGTTTTAAATGCCAGCGAGAGAATCTCCAACTGCTGGATACTTTTCAGTACAGGTAGTCTTCCACTTACGACCGTGAGGGTGCCTGTCCATTATGGTTGTAAAGCAGGTCAACTAGGTGACTGATCTCCTTCCTTCCTTCCTTCCTTCCTTCCTTCCTTCCTTCCTTCCTTCCTTCCTTCCTTCCTTCCTTCCCTTCCTCCCTCTCCTTCCTTCCTTCCTTCCTTCCTTCCTTCCTTCCTTCCTTCCTCCCTCTCTCCTTCCTTCCTTCCTTCCTTCCCTTCCTCCCTCTCTCCTTCCTTCCTTCCTTCCTTCCTTCCTTCCTTCCTTCCTTCCTTCCTTCCTTCCTTCCTTCCTTCCTTCTTCCTTCCTCACCCATCTGCAGAGACCCAAGCATTTCATCCCATCTGCAAAGTTCCTAATGGGAAAATCTGATTTAACTAATGCAAATAAACACCCAAAAACGCTTGGATGTTTCTTTCCCTCCTGACACGCTCTTATCTGAACATAATTACCTCTCCTATTCAAATATGTTTTGATTTCTCCCCCCCACCCACCCAAAAAGAGAGGCTTTTAACACGCCCTGTCTCCGTGAGTTATCTCCCTCTCTCATTCTGCATCCATTTATAAATAGCAATTGGATTAGGGGTTTTATTAGAGCGTATTAAAGGAACATGTGCAAATCAGGAGCTGCTCTCTCACCAGCCTGGGTTTATTCTTATCAATCAGAAACGCTTCCTCTCCCCCCCCCAGAAAAAAGGGGGGGGGTGTTCCTTGATCAGAGGTGGCAAAAGCCGAGCAACAATGCAAGGAGCATCAGTGCTGCTAATGAGTCTTGACAGCTCATCTGCATGGCGAGCAGATTGGGAAAATGTGGCAGGCACCACAGAGGGGGAAGCCGGGCACCCCTTGCGTGGGCAGCGCCAAGGTGGAGGGCTGGGAAAATGGGGCGGAGGGGAGGGAGGGCAGGGGGAGGGACCTCTGTGGATTAAGGTGCAGGGGGTCTGTTGGTACAGAGGGAGTGGGGGACGGCGTGGAGGGCCCAAGTGAGCTCTGGCAAGGTCGCTAAAGAGAATCTATTTACATTTATCATCTTATCTCTGTCTATATCCATCCATCCATCCATCTATCTATCTATCTATCTATCTATCTATCTATCTATCTATCTATCTATCTATCTATCTACAGTACCTCTATCATCTATTTGTCATCTATATTTATCTGTCTGTCTCTGTCTATCTAGTCATCTATCTAGTTAGCTATATTATATCTATATTTGCCATCTATATCAACTATATCTCTATCTATCATCTATCTCTATCATCTATTTGTCAACTATATTTGTCTGTCTGTCTATCTGGTCATCTATCTAGTTAGCTACATTTATATCTGCCATCTCTGTCTGTCCGTCCATCCATCCGTCCATCCATCCATCCATCCATCCATCCATCCATCCATCCATCCATCCATCCATCCATCCATCTATCTATCTATCTATCTATCTATCTATCTATCTATCTATTTATCTATCATCTATATCAGTCTTGTTTCTCTATTATCTATCTATTAATCATCTCTCTATATATCCATCCATCCATCCCTTCTCTGATTACTTCCCAGGTGAAGAAGGCCCCCATTCACGGAGAAGGCGCCTGAAAGCCAGACCATGGGACTCTTGTTCAAAGAACACCCATAATTGTGAGTTCCTCGTTCAAAGAATCACTCATAATCCTCAATGGAGCAGAAGGTATCTCTCTGTGCTCCAGAAACTCCCCCCCCCCCGTGATGTTCTCCTAAAATCAAGACGCAGCTCCTGGCAAAGGTGGAGTTCCTCCTCGGACGGTGCTTCTCTTGCCTGCCACTCCTTAGGTACGAAAGGGTCTGACTGGCTGGTTGAGGAATGAATTAGGGCCGAATCCAGAGGAGACACTTTGATTCATAAACAAATTAATGCTGAGCAATATAGTTTCCAGTCGCTCACTTAGAACAAGAATTGAGGCTTAGGCAGCGAGTGATGGATTGGGCTGTTACGAGACCAATGCTGGCAACGGAAGCAACAAACTCAGAAACTAGGAGGAAAAATGGAATTTGCCTCCAAAAAGAATCAGAAAAAGCGAAGGAAGCTGAGCCAAGAAGCTCAATTGGGGCTGGGAACAAGAACGTCTTTGGGGGCCTCCAGAAAGTTGAGATGACTTCTGGAATGGCCACCATGACAGATAACTCTAGATAGCCCTCTCTGCTCCTCAATTCATTCTGGTCTGTCCATATATGACATATGTAGGTCTAATACTTTTGTTGAGTGGAAATGTGGATCCTGCAATTCTATCCAAGCCAGGTTTAGAAGCGCTGATGGGCGGAGTCCCTGGTAGATCAGGGCCACCGAGCGTGCGCGCGCGCACACACACACACACACACACCCTGTGTCACAGAAGCGTCTCGGCCTTCACTGGAAGCCCCTTTATCGACCTGACACCTTCGCCTTCCAGTTCATTTCCCAACCATCCGCTCCGATTAAACCGCAGCAGAATCAAGACCACCCTCTCCAGCGTGGGCAGCCGTGAGGATTGATTAGCAGTCATTTGAAGTCAGCGTCAAGTTGGGGATGGGGGGCCCTCCAGGAGATGTCACTCAGGTCCAAGCGAAGGGAGAAGATAAGAAAACAGGCCACGAGACTTGGGCCTTGGAGGGAGACGATCAGAATGACAGAATAGCCGAGTTGGAGGGGACCTCGGAGGTCTTCTAGTCCAACCCCCCCCCCACTCAAGGAGACTTTATAGCATTCCAGAGAAACGGCTGTCTGGTCTCTTCAATGATGGATCTATCTACAACGTCTGGAGGCAAACCGTCTCCCTGATCAATGGATCACAGAATAACAGAATTGGAAAGGACCTTGGAGGTCATCTAGCCCACCTCCCCCTGCCCGAGGCAGGAGGGCACCGAGCGGAGGAAGCAACGTAACGGAGACCGGAGCATAGGTCCAACTCAGGCTATCAAAGCAGGACCTTTGGGTGGCTTCCGTCCCGAGGACCCCGTTTTCTTCCTGCATCTTTCTAATTTTCGTTTTCTCAGGAACGAGAAAGAGAGCAGATTAGAAATGAATTCCTTCTCAACCGTCTTGGGCAGAAAGCCTCCTCTGCCAGACCAGCTGCTATTTTTTTTTAATATATATTTATATCCTCTTCCACCCTCTTAATCTCTGGATATTGCTCAGAGATGCAGGTAACAGGTGTGATTCTAACAAACAAAATTAGGAATTATTCAGGGGTTTATTAGGCCAAGTGGCCGCGCGGTGTGCTTGCCAAAATCTCCCCTTCCTCTAATCACAACCAAGTCACCAGCCTATAAAAACAATCCCCTCCTTTGAAACAGATCGTAATAGTCTGACCTCATGCCCGCACCTGTAACACAGGCAGTCCTCACTTTACGACTACAATGGAGGCCCAACGTTTCTGTTGATAAGCAAGACAGTCACTAAGTGAGTTTGGCACCCTATTTTGCCACCTTTTTCGCCACAGCGGTTCATCTCTGCAGTAACCCGGTCGTTAAGCGAAGCTGATGGTCGTAAAGCGATTGGTTTATCTGAAGGCTTTAAAAATGGATTAAGCAACCCCCCCCCCGAAAATCCTCTAATAAATAAAACTCAGCGCCCCCGCACCAAAAAGACAGGCTGTAAACGAACAAAATACACCCCAACCAGGAGCCCTGTGGATTGTTACTTACGTAATTAGTATGTTAGCATATTTAATAATCTAATTAATGTAATATATTAACATAATTAATAACAAGCAAAACGAGAGAAGGGGGAAAAAAAGACATCAATCCTCTCTGTGCATCACTTGCATTTTGGTTATTCTCCCAGATATAAAAGGTTTCAAATTAAGAATAAATAAGTAAAAATTCTCAATCTTCCAGTCTTCTTTTTCCTCTCCTCCTTCTTCTCCTTCACCTTCCGTCTTTTTCTTCCTTCTTCTCTTTCTCCTTCCTTCTGTTTCAACTTCTCCCTTTTCCTTCTTTTTCTTCCTTCTTCTCCTTCCTTTTTTCCTCTTCACCTTCTTTCCTTCTTTCTCCCTTTTCCTTCTCTTCTTCCGTCTCCTCCTCCTCCTCTTTTTTCCTCTTCTCCTTCTTCAAAAAGAGCCAGACAGCCGTTTGACCAGGAAGGTATAAGGTTTCCTGCTCGCACAGAGGGTTGGACTAGATGACCTCCACGGGTCCTTCCAACTTCTATTATTCTGCATTCATTCGGTAAAACAAGCCTTGCCGAAAAAGATGGGCTGCATTTTTGCCAGCTGATAGATCGGCGAGCTTCTCAATTCCCCGCTCTCTTTTATCGTTTTTATTCCTTTTTTCTGCAGATGCGATGGGCGGCTTGGGACCTGGGAATTTTTTAATTCTTCTTTTTTCTTCCCCGAATCAAATTGGACAATAGGCATCGCAGCCCAGCCCAAACGCTGCGTTATTACCATGTCTATCTTCCCTACCGCAGGTTGCAGCCTGGCCTTGGATCTGAATTTGAAAAGCCCCCCCCCCCATCCTCACCAGCTCTGCCTTTGAGCAGTAAGCCCTGTGTAATATCTTTTTGTGTGTGCAAACACAAATTGCACTGTTGTGTGGGGTTGTCTGCTGGAAGGAAGGAAGGAAGGAAGGAAGGAAGGAAGGAAGGAAGGAAGGAAGGAAGGAAGGAAGGAAGGAAGGAAGGAAGGGAGGAAGGGGGAGAGAGGGAGAAAAGTTGTAATTTGGGGCAAAACTCAACAACTGTCTCGCTTAGCAACAGAACTCTTGGACTCAATTGTAAGTCAAGGACTGCCTTGATCTTTCCGAGGACTCCAATAGATCCCTTCGTCCTCCCAGGATGTGGTCCCCATCTCCACCACCGAAGGCCCCACGTCCTACCTGAGGTTCCTGAGTACAAAACAAACTTGGGGGGGATGCTGGGGGGCGGTTCAACCCCCCCCCCCTTGTCTGGCAAAGCTTCCTCCCCACTTGCAAGCAGAGTCCAGATGGCGAAGGTGGGGAGGCAGCCTGCAAAAAAAAAAAAAAAAACAACCAACCCCAGTGCTATCTCATTTGGTGGTGACAGTTCCCCGATCAGGTCCTTTCCCGAAGGCAAATAAATCATATCTCATAAGCCATAGTTGGGGAGGGAGAGGATCAAAGCTGTGTTTACCGAAGACATCTGCCAAGGACTGATAAAACGCAGAAATTGGAGGTTTCCCCGGCATTTCTGTGCCGTGGAACGGAAAGACGAAGACATATCCTTTTCCAGTTGAGCAGGGTGGCTTGGCTTGCCCTGCTTAGGATCCCGTTTGGATCCTGTTTGCGAGCCAAAAGGGGTTTGGGAAGCCCATCTTTCCAAACAAAACCCCCACACCCAGTCCCTGAAGCAGAGCGTGGCCTTTCGAAGGCGTAGCATCAGAGGAAAAACAGACAACAACAAGAAGAAGAAGAAGAAGAAGAAGGAGAAGGAGTGATAATCAAGGCCAAGGGGGAAGAAAAACGTCTTTTCTCGTCAAAACACCCACGAAACAAAATTCAAAAAAATAAATAATGGGTTTCAAACCTGCGAAACAAAATTAGAAATAAATAAATAAGGGATCTGAGACAGACAGACATTGTTTGATGTTGTATAGGTCATCCTGAACTTAAAACAATTTCGCCTAGTGACAGATATGAACCAGTTGCTAAGCGTCTGAATTTTGATTGCGTGAGCATGCTACAGTTGTGAAGTGTGAAAATAAGTCACTTTTTTTCATTGTAACTTCGGTCACTGAACAAATTGTTGTTAGTCAAGAAGTATCTGGATAGTTTGCCTGGACAGAAATTTATAATTCTTTTTTTTGGGTGACGAGGCATTATTTGGAACTAGAATTGTTGTTTATCCAAAGATATTTTCTCCAGCAAAGGGTGTGTGTGTGTGTAGAAAGTTCTATTTTTGTGGTCTTTTTCACACACTTTCATCCACCCTCCTGTTTTTACACACCAGGAACTGTTAGGCTTTCTCTGCCATCCTTCTCTCAGTCGGAAGTCCGTCTGCTCCAAATCGGTTGACTTTGTTGAAAAAAAAAACATCTTTTTTTAATTTTCAATTTTCCTTTGCCACTTCATATGGTGCGCCTCCCACCACGTAAATCGAGGGAGTTTTTCCTCCAAATTTATGTATAGTTTTTTTTAATCAAGTTTTAAAAACTTGACATAGAGACGAGGGCTAGAACAATACTACTAAAAAGGCCTCTCTAGGAATATATATATTCTCTGCTTTACAATAAAAATTACCCAAAAAATGGAATGGCCACTAGAGGGCCTCTGAGAGAGCAGAGGTGGCTTCCCTTGTTGCTTCCCCCTACTGGTGAGCAGCAGAACTGCAACTTGTTGGAAAGGTGCGAGATTTACAAAGATGCTCATTGTAAGTAACAAAAGAGTGAAAACCCTTAAAAATGTGTGTGTGTGTGTGTGTGTGTGTGTGTGTGTGTGTTTCCTCTCAGATCGATTTGGTCAGAAGGATGGAAATTAAGATGAGTCTTTTTTTCCCTCCAGTAAGGAGCTGCGTCCAATTTCTAAGAAACAATCCAGGCTAAATGAACAAGGAACATCTGTTGAAATTATTATCTTGGGGCTCCTGGAGAAATGGATTTATTTTGTTTTGTTTTTCTAAGGGCCTTTATTTCCTGAAGATGGACACACACGCACAATCAGGATGACAGGATACAGAAGGACAAATGACATTTATTCTGACTCGCATTGTTCCTGCACTGCTGGCAAGTTTGTTCCACTCCATTTCCAAATCAATCCGTGAGAAAAATATAACACATCTGCAGAAGGATTTACATCTCAATGTCTTTTCTAAGTATGCATTTCTGAGCGGATTTGGTCCTGCCTCTTTAACTCCCTAATTCACAGAACCCTAGGGTTGGGAGGGACCCCAGAGGCCTTCTAGTCCAACCCTCTGCTCAAGGCAGGAGACTCTATACCATCCCATTTCATGCATGGACATTAATCAAGGAGAGAAGCAACCTAGAATACAGGAGAAATTTCCCAACAGGGAGAACAATCCATGGAACATCTCCAGAACTTGTGGCTGCTCCATCACTGGAGATCTTCAAGAAAAGATTGGATAGCCATTTGTCCAGGATGTCTAGGATCTCCTGTTGGAGCAGGGGTTGGATTAGAAGACCTTCAAGATCCCATCCAGCCCTAGGAGTCTATGATTCTGAGGTAGATAGATAAAATGGATGGATGGATGGATGGAACAGGTTGTCTTCAGAAGTTGTGGATACTGGAAGTTTTCAAGAAAAGTCCAGATAGCCATTTGTCCAGGAAGGTCCAGAATCTCCTACTTGAGCAGGGGATTGGACTAGAAGACCTCCGAGGTCCCTTCCAGCTCTGTTATTCTGTCTCTTAATCTACATTCTCTGGTGGTCTGTTGATCCTCCGTTCCAGCCTTTGGGTCTCACGAGGATCCTCCTTGTCTTTTCTCTCCTTCTGTAAGAGCTGAGAGTCCCTCCACGGGGAAGCTGGGAAATCCTGCCCCGAGGTTCGAATTCCCACACCTTCACCAGCTTAATAAGGAGACAAAAGCTTGTGTAATTACAAGTGCTCGGTTTCCCCTTAAGCGGTCGCTAAGCTGTTGCAACAAGGCGATGCTACTTCATAATTACTTGCAGCTCAAGGGGGGGGGGGGAGACCAGCTGTCCCCTTGGCACGACAAGGCTCTCCTGTGTGAGTGGGCATCCAGTCCTTTTTGCCTCCCAAGGCCGTTCTTTGGAACGAGACGGTCCAATATCAAATATTAATGGAAGGAGGGGCGTCTCTGGAATCTGCCTGCTTTTCAGCCACATCACAATTGTAATGCTCGGCCTTTCAATATTTCTAATTTTTGCATTGCCTGTATTGTTCTGAGCTCCTTGGTGCTCTCTGAGAGGGTTTTGTTTGTTTTTTTTTTGCAGATGTTTTGTTAACCAGTTAGATAATGCCATCAGGGTAGAGAGAAGAGGGGAGAAGTGGAGAAGGAGAAAGGGGAGGAGGAGATCGTCCTTGGTGCTGTCTGAGCTTGGTTGTTGTTTTGTTTTCCTAGACGTCATCAGTGCTAGAGGACAGTGGGGTTTGCAGAGAGGAGGAGGAGGAGGAGGAGAAGAAGAAAAGAATGAGGAGGAGGAGGAGGAGAGTGGAGTATGAAAAATATTTATTGGAAGAGAACTTTATTTTGAAGTTGGGAGAAGAATGGTAAGGAACGGAATAAAAAAGAAAGAAAGAAAATTGCCTTCCACTTGGTTTATTTTTGCTGGCGCTGTGGCTGTGCTCGAAAAGCATTTATAGATGTGTGAAACTGAAATTAGGAAACAGCCGGATCTTCCCCCTATAGGCAAGATGTTCTCCCTTTATCTCTCTGGATTCACTTACCAACCGTCTCACTTAGCAGCAGAAAGTTTGCCCTCCCTTGTGGACTTCCTGCATGGGACTCTCTAAATCAACAGGCTAAATCAACACACTTAAAATATAGGATTTATAATGGTTTCACTGTAGGTAATTATCATATTCAAGTGGTGCTGAAACAGGGGCTCCTAAGCCACAGACACCGTTTATTTAGTTTAAAATAATGACACTCTTTGATTGATGGAAGAATTCTTGCTTAATGACTTGAACATTTATAAACCTTTTTTTTCAAGCCTTGGATTTAATATAAGAATGACCTTTGTGTGGATTCGGGAAGACTTTTTTAAAAAAAAATTTAGCTAGCTTTTTCAAAGGAGGAACTGAAAGTCTGATTTTATTAGAGGGCGTGTGTGTGTGTGTGTGTGTTCCGTCTGTTAAAAGGTTTTATTGATATTTTTTTCTGACCTTTTTCTTGTTAAACACACACACTACTATTGCACTGTCGCAAAAACCAAGAACAGCAAAATTTGGGCTGGGATTTTCCATCGCAGTGCTATTGGGTTTAAATAAAGCACAGGAAGTCCTTGACTTACAAGCACAGTTGAGCCCAATGTTTTTGTTGTTAAGCTGAAAGCCGAAAGGGACCCTGGAGGTCTTCTAGTCCAACCCCCTGCTCAAGCAGGAGACCCTATCCCGTGCCAAAGAAAAAGCATTTGATCAAGTAGGTCTACTTCTCGTTGAACAATGTGGGATAGACAGATGGATTCACAATTGGCTGAACAACCGCTGAAGCAGGAGACCCTATCCCATTTTGGATAGTCTCTTGTTGAAAGCCTCCAGTGATGGACCACCCAACGACTTCTGTCCCACTGATTAACTGTTCTCAAGGTCAGGAAATTTCTCTTTAATTCCAGTTGTGTCTCTCCTTGGTGAGTTTCCGACCATTGCTTCTCGCCCTGCCTTCAGGGGCTTTGGAGAATTAAGGGACACCCCCCTTCTTCTTTGGGGCAACCCCTCAAATATTTTCCACCTGCTACCTGTCACCTCCTGGTCTTCTTCTCCTCTTGGTGGACCCGCTCCTGTCCTCAACTTTTTTCTTGGTTTTTTTTTAAACAGGTCGAAAGATTGAACCTTATCTTCTCTGCAAGTTATTGCAGAGGAAAATTCTCTTTTGCAAATGACAATGAGAAGAGGGGGGGGGAACTGCAGGCATCCTTTTCAAGTACGACATCGAGGAGAACTCCAAGGTCACCCCAAAGGGCGACAACCGACACCCAGCGTGTGCACAACTCCCCAATGCCTCCGCTCACATGTGTCTGAGAAATTGTTTTCCATTAAAAGCACATCTGTTGATACAAGGGAGATGAATACAGGCATGATTGTTTCCACCTTGTGTTAGCAAAACACATTAGCGGAAAAACAAAGCCATCTGCCTTTTAAAAAAGAGAGAGAAAAAAGAAAGAGAGAGAGAGAAAGAGAGAGAAACAATGTGATTTATTATTCATTTATGACCAGGATTTAATTGATGAGGGGGAAAAAAAATCATCTTTTGTGCAAGGAAAAGGAAAAAAGGGAGGAGGAGACGAGACGCCAAAATATTTGGGGACGTTGGAAGACGTTTTCCTGGCTTGTTTGCATATATTTGGGCAGAGATTTTGTTTTATTTATCCAACAAATTTGTACAGCTGCCCAACTCGCACACAGGAATGGAACAGCCGCTAATGGCCGAGGATAACTGTTATGGGTGCTCCATTGCTGGAGGTTTTAAAGAAAAGACTGGACGACTATTTGTCCAGGATGCTATAAGGTTTCCTGCTCAAGCAGGGGGTTGGACTAGGTGACCTCCGAGGTCCCTTCCACCCTAGGATTCTGTGTTCTAATCTACCACGTGAAGGGCGAGTTCACATTTTGGCCTTGGAGCCATTAACATCTGCTGTTCATTGTGATGTTTCTCTCTCTCTCGGCTGAACCAGGAGTCTGTCAGCTTCATGACCAGGAGAAGACGCCTGAGGTCTAGCAGCTTTGGAGGGCTTTTCAGTGGGGTCAACCACACTCCTCACTTCCAAACTGCAGATTTTGACATGGGACCTTCTGACCAGCAAATTCATTAAGGGGAGTCAAAGCCGAGATGTCTGTATTCCATCCACCTCCTTCATTTTTATTTACCCTGGTTGTCCCAGGGAAATGAAGATTTACTGATTTCTCCCATCCAAGTTAAAAAAAAAAAGTCGGGGACCTACAACTATACAACAAACAAGTGGATTTTGTTTTATTTTTTTCCCCCTGAATCTTGCTGGGTTGGGGGGGAACATTCCCCCCACTCCACGTGGCTATTTTAGCATTATTTTCTGTGTGTTTCCTGCTTTGATAAATATTAATAAAAACTTTGGGAAAAAATATTTAAGGGCCTTTCACGCGATTTTTCCTCTTCTTTCTCGATAGATAAGTAATTTAGTGTGTATCATGCCTAGCCCGCATTGATAAATAGGCTATAAAAATTCACAGGAGACCCCAGCTAAATCAATTTATTTCAATGCTTTTGACACCGTTGTGTTCCTGGCAGAGACTTCGAGTATCCCTGGTGTAATTTCCCACGGAGTGAAGTGGTGAGAGGATGGGCATAAATTATCCTTAAATGCCAGGCAGATAATGAGGCTACATTGGCACAAGAATTATGGGGGTTTTTTCCCCCTCTCTTCTGATTTCGTTGACAGGGGTGTCATTTTTGGGTTTGATGTAATCTTGGCAAAGGGCAAAAAAAAAAAATGGAGCCTTGAAATTTACAGGCTGGGGATCTAGACGGCTCTTGACCTGGTTTGAAGGTCGTAAGTCTGATTGCCAACGGTGAAAAGCCCTCCAAAGCTGCTAGTCCTCAAGGGTCTTCTCCTGGGAATCCAAAATGGCCCTGGATCTGGTTTTGAATTAAGTCTGGTTCTCCAAGTTGAAAAGCCCTCCAAAGCTCCTAGACCTCAAGGGTCTTCTCCCGGGAATTCAGATGTCCCTGGATCTGAATTTGAAGGTCTGGTTCTTCAAGTTGAAAAGCTCTCCAAAACTTTTGGGAAGAGGAGGAGGAGGAGGAGGACGAGTGGTAGAGAAGGAGGGGGGAGATGGGGAGAAGAGGATGGAGAAGAAGGTGAAGAAGGAAGGAAAAGAGGAAGGAGAAAGGAGTGGAGGAGGAGGAGTGGTAGGGAAGGAGAAGGGGAGAAGGAGAATGGAGGAGAAGGAGTGGAGGAGAAGAAGATGGAAAAAAAACAGGAAGGAGGAGGAGGAGGAGGGCAACTAGTGGCCTTGGAGAATTCCTTCCTTCCTTCCTTCCTTCCTTCCTTCCTTCCTTCCTTCCTTCCTTCCTTCCTTCCTTCCTTCCTTCCTTCCTTCCTTCCTTCCTTCCTCCCTTCCCCCCCCCTTTTCTCTTTCCCTCTTCCCTTCCCTTCCTTTTCCCAGGCCATATCTGAAATTTGGCAGTATTCTTCCATTGCCCCCACCAAGGCTGCTGATTCAGAACCAAAAACTGCTTGCTTGCCCCCCCCCCAAAAGAGAGTTTGGCCAAAGCTTCCCAGGCAAAATCTGGGCCCAGCTGAGATCCAGAGAAATGGGGGGCCCGGGGCAAACAGCTGCAGCCTGACAAGGCCGAGACGCTGCCAGCCGAACTACACAAAACCATTAGAAAAAAGGGGAAATAAAGAGAAGACGCCTGTCGAACGATGCAGCACCATGAAAAATCGCATCGCCCGTGCAGCAAAAAATAAAATAAAATGAAAAAAAAAATCTGAATTTTCCCCACCTCGTCTTTCTTCCACCGAGGAAGGCTTGCAGAAATGAATTCCACTAAAGAAGAAAAATGGAGTGAAATTCTCCAGGAACAGAGCAGGGTGCAGTTAAATCTTTGACTGAGTGCGTGTAGTCCTCAATGGGGTCCAGAATTTCTGCCGCTAAGCGGGACGGTCCTTAAGTGAATCACTGCAGTTATTAAATCAATCAGACAGCCGTTAAGCGAATTTGGCTCCCCCCTTGCCTTGGCTTCTCGGAAGGACACAAGAGGGGGATTGCGTCAACCCCGGCACGCTGCAACCGTCATAAATACGAGTCAGTTGCCAGACGTTTGAACTTTGATCCTGTGATGCTGCAGCAGTTAAGGGTGAAACAAACGATCCTTTCTTCAAACAGTCACTAAACGAAAGTTATAAATTGAGGACTAACTGTATTTTTTAAAAATAATATTTTCTTGGGGCAATTTAGCTGGCGGAGGAGACCGGCGTGGCTGGCCCGGGCAAGGCGAGGTTGATTCGAGCAAGCCTCGATAGAGTTGTCAAGAATGAAAATCTGTTTGTCGGATTATAAGAGATTTCTGGTAATTATTAATAATGAGCCGGCCAGGCCAGGCCTCCGATTTTCAGATCTGACGGAGGAGGAAAGCAAGATTAACTCTGGGCCTTTGCAAAATGTCTTAAAATTAAAATACACAAGAGAGGAGAGGGGAGGGGGGGGGGAAACAAGATTTATTTTTCTTCCCCAGCCAAAAACAACAACATCACATCTCACAACAGCTGGTTCCCCAAGCTGTTGAGGGGGAAGTGCTGAAGATGGAAAAAGCAGCGCCGGTACAGGAAAGAACAGATATTTGAACCCAAAGCTGATTATTTCTCAGAGATATTTTGGGCAAAAGTTTTAAAAAAAAACAAACGGCCCCTCTTTTCTCAAAGACACGTGAAAATATATCAGAATGACTGGCAAGGGACCCTGGAGGTCATCCAATCCAGCCCCCTGCCCGAGCAGGAAACCCTTTTGTACAAAATCACAGAATGACAAGAGCTGGAAGGGACCCTGGAGGTCATCCAGTCCAACCCCCTGCTCGAGACTCTAACCCAATTCAGAGAGCTGCTAAATGAATCACTGCGGCTGTTAAATTAGTCACACGGTCGTTAAGTGAATCCAGCCTCTCAAAAGGTCGCAAAAGGGGATGCTGCGACCGTCGTAAGTGTGAGTCAGTTTGCCACCTCCAAACCCAATCCGCTTCTGAAAATAAACGAGGCAGCGAGAAGCTTTTTCACTCATTTTTGGGGGTTTTTTTTAGAAAATAAGAAACCCTTCATGGGATGACCTTTGCAACCCCTCACCACCCTGATCAAAGTACCACAAAAGGGAAACAGAGGCAGAAAGGACGGTTCCTGCAGGCCCACGGGGCCCTTTGCTCAACTATTCCACCCGGCTTTAAGAAAGCAAACTTACCTTTTTCCCCTAATCCTGTGGCTAATATTTCATTAAACGCTCAAAGCACAAATCCTCTCTTCCTTGGAAAACTGGCAATAAATCAGCTCAGATACTTACCCCAAAAGTGCGTCTTGATCTGGAACAAAATCTCTCTGCGTACCAAAGGTAGCTTGGCGGAAACATCTGTTGCCTTGCTGGTCTCACAGCTGGATGGTTCTTCCACTGGACTTTTAAACTTCAGAACAGCCCACGGGGGAGACATTTGTCACTGGAAACGCTCCCTGTTGTTTTTAGCCAGCTATTAATTTTTCTCTCTCTCTTTCTCGCTGAGGGTTGGAAAGATATCTCCCACGGCGGCGTTGAAAGGACGGTGAGCTTCCCCACGGAGTTGGTAAATAAAAGCGTTGGAGATCAGCGGTGGAGTTAAGGAAGAAATCTCCACTCGGTGGAAGCTGCACGGTGCTGAATCAGATCACTGGTCATGATTTTTGAAGTGGAGGACAAAAGATCCTTTTTTTTAGCTTTACGCCGGCGTATTTGGAGATGTTGCTGAATCCGAAACAGTGGAGGACAACTTAGGTTACAAGGTTTAAGGAGTAAAAATTCGGACAACGGCAAGATGGCGATCAAAGTCTAAACCAGGGTATCTCAGAGCAGGGGGTTGGACTAGAAGACCTCTGAGGTCCCTTCCAACTCTGTTATTCTACCCTACCCTACTCTACCCTATCCTATTTTACTCTACTCTACTCTACTCTACCCTATTCTGCTCTGCTCTACTCTACTCTACCCTACTTTACCCTATTTTACTCTATTCTACTCTACCCTACCCTATTTTACTCTACTCTACTCTACCCTATTCTGCTCTACTCTACCCTACCCTACCCTACTTTACTCTACCCTACTCTTATCAAGGAGGGAACCAACCTTGAATTAAGGAGAAATTTTCTGACAATGAGAACAATCAACCAGTGGAACTCCTTGCCTTCAAAAGTTGTGGGTACTCCATCACTGGAGGTTTTCAAGATGAAACTGGACAGCCATTTGTCCAGGATGGTAGAGGGTCTACTGCTCAAGCAGGGGGTTGGACTAGAAGACCTCCAAGGTCCCTTCCAACTCTCTTAGTCTGTTAAGCCTCCATCACTGGAAGTTTTCAAGAAGAGACTGGCCAACGCTTTGACTGGGATGGTGCAAGTGTCCTGCTTGAGCAGCGGGTTGGACTAGAAGACCCCCAAGGTCCCTTCCAACTCTGCCCTTCTGTATTCTGGTCACCCCTGCTTTCCCAAAACCGCCTGCGCCCCCTTGTTGTAGCTGTTCCTCTCTCTGTTCAGCATCCATCAGTCCTCGTTAGAAAAGCCACGCAAATGGCTGAGCTGCCTAATTAACCAAAGGAAGTTGACAGCCACCGAAACACAGCACGGTGCTGACAGATTGCTCCGTATTAATCATGCATTATTATACCTGACGGCTGGGAGGCCTTTGCGGCTGATGAAGTTCTGAGACCTGGGTGTTGGGTGTTTACTTGTGTGGGTCTCCACGTAACCCCCCTGCTCTGCCTTCCCTCTCGGTTGCTCCATCAAACATCTCCCTCAGCTTCCAAGCACTGGTTTTCCCCCCCCCCCGGAGTTCCCAGGAGTCTCTGTTGCCATGGTGATCTTGAAACACATCAGTGTGGATTTCTCCCTGGGGTTTGCCTCTGACAAAGTTGGACTCAGCGTAGCTGTAATTTTCCAGCTGTCTCCACATCCCTGATTGATCGAGCAGAGCTTCTGCACGGAACAAGCCACGCTTCTCAGCACAGCATGTGGTGGGACAAAGAGGTGTCACAGCCAGAGCTGGAGAGAGACACAACAACAATAACACTTCCATTTTCCATGCTGGAGCTGAGTGTCCTTAAGGCGATTCACAGCCTTGTCACTATTCCAGAGTCTCCTCCGTGGGCAGACCACCCTGTCTCCAGAAGAACTAATATCTACCCAACAATTTGCTTCTGGGTGGAGACACGCCCCAGTCGTGATTGGAAGAAGATCCATGATGGGAAGTAGACTTCTTGGAAGATACTTAGACCCTAGAAAGAGAGCAGAGAAGAGCAACAAAGGTGAACGGGGGGCTGGAGAATAAAACATGTGAAGAACGAATTGGGTACGTCCAAGTCTAGTGAAACGGAGGACTTGGGGAGACATGATAGCAGTGTTCCAATATTTGAGGGGCTGTTCCAAAGAAGAGGGGGTCAAACTATTCTCCAGAGCACGGACAAGAAGCAATGGATGGAAACTTATCAAGGAGAGAAGCAACCCAGAACTAAGGAGAAATGTCCTAATAGTGAGAACAATCAACCAGTGGAATGGCTTGCCTTCAGAAGTTGTGGATGCTCCATCACTGGAGGTCTTCAAAAAGAGATTGGACAACTAAGCAGGAGACCTTATATCATCCTGGACAAATGGCTGTCCAGTCGCTTCTTGAAGATCTCCAATGATGGAGCGTCTATCCATCCATCCATCCGTCCGTCCGTCTGTCCGTCATGTATCTTATTTAACTATCTCAAAATAGGGCTGGAAGGGACCTTGGAGGTCTTCTAGTCCAACCCCTTGCTCGAGCAAGAGATTCTACCATTTCCGGCAAATGGTTGTCCAATCTTTTCTTGAAAACCTCAAGTTTTCAAGAAGTCCTTCTTTGACTCTCAGAACTTGCTCCTTCTGATGTTATCCTCATCTCCCAGAAAACCCACCAGATTGTCCCCTCAACTAACCGTCTGACACTTTTTTTTCTCCCACTGTGTGAATTGATCATCTGCCCTATCTTATCTCCTGCCTAGTCATGCCTCTAAATTATATCTGCTTCTATAAATAAAACGAGAATTCTCCCCTGCCGCCGCCTGCCCCCTCTAAATTAACAGGCATCTAGCGATAATTAAATTGGGTAGGAATTAAACATATATTTACTTTCTCATCCAGGCCTTGCAGGGTGTAGAGCGAGCAAAGGAGACAAGAGGAGACAAAACAGGAGTAAATGAAGAGAAAATAAAAATTCCCGTGTTGACGTTTGTGCAACACCCTTGCCAGCTGATAAGGAAATATAAGACATTCATAAAACATAAAGGAACAAAGACGTCCTAATTAATCTTCCCAGCAAAGATGTAATTTCCTTATGCAAATTCTAATATGAGTTTATTGCAAGGGTTTCCAAGGGTTTGCCCTCCCTTTGTGCAAAAACTGGCTCCACCAGATCCATCCTGAGACCTTCTGGAAGAAGATTAAACATGCTGGAAGGTTCTAGAGAGTTCTCTCCCTCCCAACCAAGACCTAGAAATCAAAATACAGGTCATAGTCAGGACCAGAATTCTAAGCAAGTTGGCTGTTAAGTCAGCTGAGAACAATGAACCAGTGGAACTGCTTCCCTCCAGAAGTTGTGGGTGCTCCATCACTGGAGGTCTTCAAGAAGAGACTGGACAACATGGTTTTCTGTTTGAGCAGGGGGCTAGTCTAGAAGATCTCCAAGGCCCCTTCCAACACTTTGATTCTAAATCCCAAAGACTTCATTCCTCCCAGAGGCAAGTCAATATCTTCTAGAACGTGTCCAGGGATGGGGAGAAGACCATCTCCCGTGGGAATGTTCTACCTGAAACAAGGAGACTGTTTCCACAGAGCTTCTACCCTCATCCAGATATCACAGTGAACACGCATCGCTCATGAAGTCGTGTTTTACATCCTTACGATGATGCCCGGATGATGCTTCAAGATGTTGCAAATGGACCATCAGCAGACTGGGGGCCCCAGCTATGGTGTTTATGACCATCCCCACTTCGATTTGCTCCTTCTTTTTCCCTACAACCCCTAATTCAATTTTCTTTACGTTCTTTCTTTTTCTTCTTCTTCTCCTCCCCTCCCCCTCCTCCTCCTCCCCCTCCTCCTCCTCCTCCTCCTCCTCCTCCTCCTCCTCCTCCTCCTCCTCCTCCTCTCTTCTTCTTCTTCTTCTTCTTCTTCTTCTTCTTCTTCTTCTTCTTCTTCTTCTTCTTCTTCTTCTTCTTCTTCTTCTTCTTCTTCTTCTTCTTCTTCTTCTTCTTCTTCTTCTTCTCTTTCTCCTTCTCCCGCCCGGTATATTTTTCAATTGGCACCAGGGATGGCTGTTAATGGTGCACAAGATTTATTCTGCCGCTATTGCAGAATAATGTATTCCGAAAATAAAGGATGACTAAGTCACACACACACATACACAACCCAATGGCCTGCTTTATACTCCGGCAATTTTTCCGCTTGTCGGGCTGAAAAACAGCAACAGGCTTGTCAATTCATGCCGAGATGGAGTTTTCAGGCGATGTCAAATGTATTTCCAGCTTCCTTATTTTTTACGTATTATTATTCATATATTTTTTTCCCTTTTTTTTTTTTTTTTTTTATATATATATATGCTTTATTCTTCGTCTACTTTCTTCTTTTTTCTTTCTCTCTCTCTCTTCTTTTTTTATTTTTTTTTTAGTATATATTATTCATTTTAAAGTTCATGTTATGTATATTATTATTATATATATTATTACTGTGATTTTTATTATTATTATTAATTATTTTATAAGTTGCAAATGTTATTTTTAAAATATTTGTTAAATAATCCTATATTCAGTTCTGGGAAGTCGGGGGGGGGTGGGGTGGTTGGGGAGGGGGGGTGGATTCTTACTTGTAAAACTTTTGAAAAATTTCAATTAAAAAAAAAAAAAAATGTATTTCCAGCTTCCTGTCTTTTGGGGACAGATCCTGAAACTAGAAAAACTTGAGGGCAACACCCTGATCTTCTGAGATCCATAACTCTAAATCCAAAGAATGGAGAAGACACAGAATGTTATTCTGTGGAAGAGCTGGAAGGGACCTTGGAGGTCTTCTAGTCCAACCCCCTGCTCAAGCAGGAGACTCTCTACCATTTGCCCAACACCGTCAAGGACAGAATGCGACTACCCAACTTAGGCCTAACTCCAAAACTTTGGAGAGGTTGGTCTGAGTTATGAACGCCTTTTAAGTCAACACTAAATGCTGATTTAAAAATCTGTATTTTTGCAGCAGGACAACCGTGCACGGCTTTCTCATGTACCAATTAACACAAATGCGAAAACACGCCTGCAACGAACGCAAATAAGTCACCGCAAACAGCTGTACTCTTCAACAACGTCCGTGTTCGAACAACTGTCTAGTTCCCCAAGAGTTACGCTATGGCTCAACCGTTTTTTCCCCACGACCCACGATCGGCTGAACGGGTGTGTTGCATTCAGCAAGGATGGCTGGAAGGTGGACCCATTTCCAGGTTAAAGCTGCCATTCCAGATGTTGCAGACTGATTTGGAAGAGGCAAAAACATCAGCCAACTTCAAATGAAAAGGAGGCAGCCTCAGGGCCCTCTGCTTAACCCTTTGCAAGGCAACTCTGCCGGCCTCCCTTGCAGGGGGGAAGGTGGAGAGGGAGAGGAGCAAAGAGCAGACCAAATCATTCCCCCCCCCACTCAATTTGGCTGACCTCCCCTCACCCTCACACACACACACACCCTGCCAGCTTGTCCTCATTTTCTGCAGAAAGGCCCCCGCACACGCACACGCATGGCTGCCAGCTCAGCATCTGAAGCCGGAGCCTCAGGGTCTCCTGGTGCCGAACAAGGCGAGCTTCATTAACCTGCCGTAATTAAAGCCGGGCTGGCTTCCCTGCAGCTAGGATTAAAATGTGGACGTGGGCTGAAGAGAGACGGACCCTCCAGGCTCCACTTTGGGACGGAGGACACGGCCGGCAGGGAGGAAGGACGGACGGACGGACGGAGGGATGGATCGGTGTCCGGCCAGTTGGGCACACGGCGAAGCAGTCGAGGGCAGAATTGTTCTCTGAACATCCTCCATTTGATCAGAGCGACAGAATCAAGAATATGTCATTAGTTAACGCAGGCAGTCCTCAATTTACAGACCGTTCATTTAGCGACCGTTTGGAGTTACAACTCCAAACTGAAAAAAAGGACTTAGGACCGTTTTTCCCACGTACCCACTTTGCGGCATCTTTGCAGGCTCAGGTGATCCAAACTGAGACGCTTGGCAACCGACTCGTATTTCTGACGGTCGCAGACTCCCGGGGTCACGTGATCCCCTTTCTGCGACCTTCTGCCCAGCAAAATCAACGGGAAAACCCGATTCCTGGAAAGGAAGAGGAAACTCTTGAGAGGGAGGACAATGAACCAGTGGAACAGCTTGCCACCAGAAGTTGCGGGTGCTCCATCATGGGAGGTTTTTTTTTTTTAAAAAAGAGGCTGGACGGTCATTGGTTTGGGATGGCTAAAGGTCTCCTGCTTGAGCAGGGGGTTGGACTAGAGGACCTCCAAGGTCCCTCCCAGCCCTGGGATCACGTTGTAACCACTCTGGAAGTCCCTTGCCCTGAGAGCCTGCCAACCTGTCTGTGATTAATAAGCCCACGGATGAAGAGCGACAGTTTCCTCCGATGGCCGTAATAGAGTCAGCGCCGTCTTCTGCCCTCCGAGCCCCCGGACTTCGGGGTCCCCCAGCAGGGGCTTCATTTTGGCAGGACAATTACCTGGCGGTGACCGCCGGCTGTTTCGAATTTGAAGGGGACTCAGGTGTGCCAACGCGGCTTAGTTAAGCACAACTTAACTGGGTTACTGGTGGGGGTGGAAAAACCCAGCTTGCTTTGCACAAAGCTGGACTCGCTTTTCCCCCCCATCATTCTTTTTTTCCCCTCACCCTCCCTGCAGTATCAAAGAGTGGGAAAGAAACCTCAGTGGTCATCTAGACCTGCCCAATGCTCTGCATTTTTGCAGAGGGAGAGAAGAAAGAAAGAGAGAAAGAGAGAGATAAAGAAAAGAAAGACAGAAAAAAGGAAAGAGTGAGAAAAAAAGGAAGAAAGAAAGGAAGAAAGGAAGAAAGAAAGAAAGAAAGAAAGAAAGAAAGAAAGAAAGAAAGAAAGAAAGAAAGAAAGAAAGAAATTCAAGGCCCTTTCTTTGCTATAAGAGAAGGAAAACAGCATTTTGGTCAAGGACCTCGCAAAATAAAAACGTAATATTCCATCAAACGTCCACCTGGCCACGGATACAACAGAGAGGCTTAGAGAAGGAGCCCTTCACAGATCTTGCTCTGACTTCTCAAGAAATTCTCTTTGATCTAGTTTAATCCGAAGTGGTGTTTTTAAGATGTGTATGTGGGGGGGGGGAGGGGGAAGAGTTTTCCCCTCCTTTCCTCCCTTTGCATGTTGTTCATCCAGAACCGTCTCAATCTGACCCCGGGCAAAATGCACTGAAGGAGCTGAGAAGCAGGAGTTGGAGGAGGAGGAGGAGGTGGTGGTGGTGGTGGTGGTCAACAATTCAGCCCTGAAGGGAAAACAGACATGTTTCCATTTCTGCATCAGGCAGAAACAGGCTACAAAAGGGATGTGCCACCGAAAGGAAAGATGCCGGTAGCCCATACAGGAAGTCCTCGACTTACAACAGCAATGGAGATGAAAAATAAAGGGCGGAGTTGGCAGACAGGGCTGCCTTGATCAAAGAACACACTTGATCAATTCACTGCCTTGATCAAAGAACACACCCAACATTCTTTCTGTAAGTGCAGGGAGTCCCCAGCTTACGACCACGACTGAGCCCAAAATTTCGGTTGCTAAGCGGGACGGCTGCTAAATGAACAGTGGTAAGTCTACCTGTAGAACATAGAATAACAGAGCCGGAAGGGACCTCGGAGATCCTCTAGTCCAACCCCCTGCTCCTGCAGGAGACCCGGTCAAATGACTGTCCAATCTTCTCTCGAAAACCTGCAGTGATGGAGCACCCACAGCTTCTGGAATCAAACCCTCCATTGATCTGGGATTACAGACTAACAGGCTTGGAAGGGACCTCGGAGGTCATCTAGTCCAGCCCACTGCTTGAATGGGAGGCATTATCCCCAATACCCTGGGATTTGCACCGATGCCACGTGCCAGAGCCTGGCGGGGAGGCCCACAGACTCTTACCCCCATTTTTGCTGGCCTCCTCCTCATGGTGGCTCTCCAGGCCCTCCTTGATGTTCAAACCATCTTCTCTGTTTCTGCAACTGTCAGTTTATGCCATATTTTTCTGCCTCTGATCTGACAAACCAGCGGAAGAAGAATCGCTCAGCCTGGAGTGGGGGAAAAAGAAAAAAAAAAGCAAACCTAAAACAGACTTGTTTTATTTTTCTGTGATTTCAATCTGCAGATTGAGACAGGAATTTTTTTGATTTTTTTCCCCCCACCAGGTTTCGGTTGTTGGAGAGAGCAAGCAGAAGGCAGCTTGCGACGCCAGAGGAGACGTGGTGGTGGGTTGTGGGTGTTTCTTTTCCTTTCCTTTTACCTCCTTCATGTGTTTTATTTGTTCGGCACCTGGGGTGAGCCAGTGGGAGCTGGCAGTCTGGAAGTAGGGGAACACACAACTTAAACATGTAGACAGTTGTGTTAGGTGTGTTGAAGGAACAAATGGGAGGGAGTCTTGGTGGAAACTGCCCCATCAGAGGTATGGTCCCTGGGGGGGGGGGGGAAATGTTGCATGCTGCCCTTTGTGCTGAGAGGTGATCATGGTGCCTCTCAGATGGATCTGTGGTCAGTGGAGAGTAGCCGGTGGATCTAAAGGGGAAGGAAGGAAGGAAGATAAGAAAGAAGGAAAAAGGAAAGA
Organism: Crotalus tigris; assembly: GCF_016545835.1. Classification (NCBI taxonomy): domain Eukaryota; kingdom Metazoa; phylum Chordata; class Lepidosauria; order Squamata; family Viperidae; genus Crotalus; species Crotalus tigris. The sequence continues at coordinate 5,640,767 of NW_024098092.1, read as the reverse complement.
GAAAGGAAAGGAGGGGAAAAGGGTGGAGGGAGGGAGGGAGGAGGGAAGATAAGAAAGAAGGAAGAAGGAAAGAGAAAGGAAAGGAGGGGAAAAGGACGGAGGGAGGGAGGGAGGGAGGGAGGGAAGGAAGGAAGGAAGGAAGGAAGGAAGGAAGGAAGGAAGGAAGGAAGGAAGGAAGGAAGGAAGGAAGGAAGGAAGGAAGGGAATTCTGCCTCTACTTTTCCCCCCCAGATTTCAAGCTCGATAACTCTTGAGTTATGAGCTCCAGAGAACGATAGGAATGTAAAAAATTAATAATAATGCCACATGCATTTATAATAGATATCCTTTTCAATTATGAACAGGATGAGAATTCATAGGCTGGAAGCTCAGTTTAGAATACAATTTGGGCTGAGAAAAATTGACTTTTCATTTTTTGAGGGAGGGGAAGGGACGGAGAGGAGAGGAGAGGAGAGGAAGGGAAAGGAAAGGAAAGGAGAAAGAGGGAAGAGAAGGGAAGGACAGGAAAGGGAAGGCCTTATTTTAAATTCTATTTTGCAACCTGCTGTTTGGTTCGAACGAAAGAGCGAGCACTGTTGAAAAACAAAAGAATGCTAGAATTGGAAGAACACGACCCAAAGTGGACGGCATGGATCTTGTATGATATGACAAAGTTATGGCTCGTGCAGACTTTAAAAATCATTATGTTAATGCCACATTAGGAATATGGAACAAATATAAACCCAGACTGTGCCCCCAAATCCCTTTATTGGTTTCAGCACAAGAAGCCTTTTACAAATAGCAAAAAAACAAAACAAAAAACAAAACTGAAAACCAGCGGGCCAAGAGACCTGGTTAACGTACCAAGATTCACTGATAAAGGAGCATGGGGAGCTCAAAACCAAGTCAAGATAATTGACCGCAGAGGGATTTCGTTTTCAGTGGTTTTCATAGGGCAATTAAGAGGTTGACTTAATATAGATAAAAAAGTCATTGGAATTGGGGGGGGGAACCACACATGAAACAGTATTTGAATTTTGTACAACCGATGAACATACATGGATTCTATTTATCTATCGATCTATTGTCATTGTCTGTCTTATCTATCATGTATCTCTCTGTCATCTATCACCTATCAATCTATCCCTATCACCTATACATCTATCATTTATCTATCATCTGTCTGCTTATTATCTATTTCTATCTATCTATCTATCTATCTATCTATCTATCTATCTATCTATCTATCTATCTATCTATCTATCTATCTGTCCATCTCTATCATCTCTATCTATCGCTATCATGTCTATTGTCTGTCTGTCTGTCTGTCTGTCTGTCTGTCTATCTATCTATCTATCTATCTATCTATCTATCTATCTATCTATCTATCTATCTATCTATCATCCTATGACCAATGTTCTATTTATCAAGGCTTTCTATATTCTTCTTGGTTGCACCCCAATTCTGGAAATTCATCCAAGCATCAAGAATTCATCCACTTAGGCAGAGAATCAATTCACGCTCCACCCGGTCTTCTATTTAAGTCAGCCAGATTTTTCACCCGTCTCTCCCTGTTCCAAACATCCAGCCCAATTCTTTTTCGTTTCCTTTTTTCTTTTAAGCCTGACAGCGTACCCCGTGTTTGCAAGGATCCATCTTATTAGTTTTAATGTGGGAAATGGCTGGCAATTAATTTCTTCTGGCCTTGAAGAAATTAAAAGCAGCCAATCGACCCACACCAATAAAAGGACATTTTTTGCAAGCGACTGCAGCCAGAGAGACAATCCTTTCATCTCTCAACATCATCTGTGATCAAAAAGTTGGATAGCTTTGGAGTAATTGCCCTGGACAATGCAAAAAAGAGGGGGGGAAATGGTTTAATTGCACATTCCATGCAAATGCTGCTTTTGATCGATTGGGGGGGGGAGAGAGTAGCTTCAGGCCCCAGCTCCTTCCCCCAAAGACAAAAATGATAACAATTATTTTCTAATTATTCTATATTGCAGCAAATTCTAAGGTTAATTATGATGATTTAGAGATGTGCTTTCCCTCATTAGCTACGGAGTTAACACATTTGGGAAGGGAGAGGAAGGGAGAAACTTGAAATGCTACATTAACGAGCCTGTAATTTTGAAATTTTATCGGGAAAATTGATGACCCCCATAATGGTCCGGGGTCTGGATGACTTCCACCCTCACCCAGCTCCATAGATAATAGAATATTTTAAAATCTCGAACAGGGGAGGGAAGCGCATATTCCATCAGAGGAGGTAACTGAATTATTCAGCCCCAGATATTAAAAATAGCCGAAGGGGCCGAAGAATCGCAAAAAAAAATGATAAGAACGAGTGAAAAAAAAATGTGTCTTTTGATCAACGATGTGGCTTAGATTTGCAAAAGTCAGCCGGGTGACTTCTGAGTTGCTGAGCAGGGCTGGAGAGGAGGAGGATTAAAGAACCAGAAGCCAGGCGAGGGTGAGTTCTAGTTTCGACTCAGGTAGGAAAGACAGCTGGGGGAATTTGGGCCAATCACCAGGAGACGGGAAGTTCTAGTGCCACCTTCACCATAAAAGCCAGTTGGGTGACTTTGGGCCAATCACCAGGTGACGGTGAGTTCTAGTTCTGCCTTAGGCATGAAAACCATCTGGTTTACTTTGGGCCAATCAGCAGGCGACTGGGAGTTCTAGTCCCACCTTAGCCATGAAAGCCATCTGGGTGATTTTGGCCCAATCGCCAGGCGACTGGGAGTTCTAGTTCCGCCTTAGGCCTGAAAGCCAGCCCAATCCACCTCCCATCAACAAACCCCGGATATTATCCAATCTAACCCCCAGGGAGAACCTAGTCTCTAAGGGGCGGCTCCTGGAATTAATAAATGAGAGTTTTAATGCCCCTCAGGGCCTCTCAGCTCGTAAAATATATTTCGAAAAGAATGACAGACCTGGCCGATATCGAAGGATAAACACAAGGAAGGAGGGGAAGAAAGAAAGGCCCTATTTATCTTTAACCCCAGTTCGTAACTCTTGGCTGATGAATGTTGATCAAATTATATCTGGTGATTTAAACTGGATTTAGGAGGCTGCATACGCACAAAATTCAATTTCCCTGGCTTGATAAAAGATGTAAATATGATCTACCGAGGGCGTCTCTCGGCTCTGAAGAAGGAGCTATGCTGGAGATGAATCGGTCGCCTCTCGCAGGGGGTGGCTTACTCCGTGTAGTCCTCGACTTGCGACGGCAACTGAGGCCAGAATTTCCCCCGCTAAATGAGACGTTGAAGCAAGTCGCGCCCCGTTTAACGACCTCCTTTCCCACGCTTAACAACGGTGGCCAAGGAAGGTCGTCAAATGGGTCAGACCTCACTTAAGAAATGACTCGCTTAGCGACAGAAATTTTGGGATCCATTGTGGTCGTAAGCCGAGGACCGCCTGTATTTTCTGGAATTATCAGATCCTTCCAGGAAATGCTGCAAAAAAAACCCTCAAAACCCCACCCCAGAATGTTATTCCCCACTTCAGAAAAAACACAAACATCGCAGTCCCTAAAGGAGCCAGGTGTTATTTATTTACACAATAGAGGCTGGGATCTGTTGACGGGGGGGGGGGGGGATGCGCTGAATTAAATCTTTAACAGACGAGGAAAAAATATTATATCAATGTTGCATAACGATTTCTGAAATGTTAATGAGCACGCAGCGGCTGAGGTTGGCCGAGATCGATGCTAAATGTGGCAGGGGATTTAAAAAATGAAAGGTTTTCGGGCAAAAAATTAACCCTTCCCTGGCCCTGAATAAAGATCCGTTTTCCCTCCAGGTGTTTGAGTAAAAGTTTAGGCCATCCAGCTGTTGGCAGACATCCCTGCCTACAGATTGATGCTGAATAAATTCATGATGTTGGCACGGATATTGGATCCCGCAGCCCTGGGCAGCGACTGTCGTAAGGATGAAAAGTCCCTTTTTTCGGTCGTTAAATGAACAGTAGTAACTCAAGGTCTACCTGTTTTCCCATAAATGAAACATTTTTCCAAGGAAAGATGTAATACGGGGAGCACAGGTTCATTTAGCAACCGTTCAAAGTTACCCAACTCGTTTGTAGCCCTGATGATGTTCCCTAGTTGGGTCATGAAATGTCTGCAAGAAAATCGTCAAGGTCAGAGAGCATCAAGAACCCCAGAGTCTTCCTCCTCCTCCTCCCTTCTAGCTCTGATGACGTTGCCTAGTCGGGTCCCGAGACGTCTGCACAAAAGCCACCCAGCACCCCTCTTCCCTCGAAACAGTCTCCCCCCTCACCCGTTTCTCCCGGCTTAAACCAGAAGTAATCAAGATCTGATTTGTAAAGCTGTTCCCGGGACTTGTCGGCAGCCTTTCGCAAGGCGTCGTAAATTAAAATAAAATCCTATCTCGCAGCTAATAATACTTCTTGTTCTTTCCCAAGACAAACTGTTTATCTAGCCCCATCCATTCCAAGGTTCCTCTCTGTCACCAGGGATATAGCTTGTCCTTCCTCTGACGACCCATCCATGAGGGGGTCTTTTCTGAAAAATTGGGGAGAGGGGGGTCTTTTCTCTCTAGGATATCACTCCTTTATTTTCCCCCCACCCTCTCTGCTGAGAGAGATCAAGGAATGTCATTTCATTGCTGCAAGGCCACCCGGCTTTGCAATCTTCAGAACTGCAATTTAACTGCAGATTTTTATTTTTATTTTTAAAAAGGGGGGGTCTTTAAAAATGACCCCATGATGCTAGTTTTGGCCTTGGAGGGAGCGTTGCCAACCCAGGCGAGGCAAGGCCGAATTCTGGATTAAACCAGGACAATTTGGGATAAATTGGACAGGCGAATAGCTGTCCCATCTCAACACAAGGTCTCCAATTTAGATTTTCTTTGATCCAGCCCAGATTCTTCTTAAGGCCAGAAATGTTTGTCATGTTGTTATCCTGAACTTCCAGGAAGACGGTTTGAACCAAGGAAACGTAGTCTGGTGTAGGGGTAAAGATTAACCAGAGTTGGGGGAAAATGCAGCTCCAGGTGATTGGGCCACTGTTGTTCTGCCTGAGCCAGCCTACTCTACAGGGTTGTTGGAGGGAGGGTATGAAGTGAAGACAAAGCCCCTTCCTTCCTTCCTTCCTTCCTTCCTTCCTTCCTTCCTTCCTTCCTTCCTTCCTTCCTTCCTTCCTTCCTTCCTTCCTCCCTTCCCTTCCCTTCCCTTCCCTTGCCTTCCAGTTCTACCTGGAATTATTCATCCTCACTGAGTCAAAATCTGGATCATGCTCAAAGACAAAGAAAATTCTACGAGCCATTAATAATAATAACAAATAGTCGTCACAAAACAGCACACCAAGCATGAATTTCCTAGGAAGAGACTGAACATTAATTTCCAGGAAAAGCAGATAACTAAGAAACAACCTGTTCTTGGCATCGTGATGTATTTATCACTGTATACTGCACCGAGAATCTAGAAAGGATATTCAACCGAAGGGGCCAAATCAATCAATACCTACATCCCAGACACAATCCTGATAGAAGCAAATCAGTTAAAATGGAGGGGGGGGGGTGTGCAAATCATTTTTTTTTTTTTAAAAAAAACAAACTTCTTAATCATTATGTTTTTGCTAAGATTGGAACAAGGATCGCCCTGAGCTCATGAAAAAAGTGAAAGAATAACAAACATATTTTTTTTTGAATTTGTGGATAAAAAAGTCATTGGCTACCAGATGAGCAGCAAATAATGTAAATAAATAAATAAATATTGGACTTGTTTTAATATGGCAATTTTAACTTTTTTTAGAATGCAATACAGTATTAGAGAGAGAGAGAGAGAGGGAGGGAGGGAGGGAGGGAGGGCAGAATATCTTCTAAATATTTTGGACTACAAGTCCCATGGGCCCCAGACAGTGCTGACTATCACTAGGGCTCACAGGAGATGTAATCACCCCAAACAGTATGGCTGATATTACAGAAGTGGAGCCGCTGGGCAATAAGGGGTTTTTACAGAGGAAATGACAGAACAGCTGTATTAATGAAGGAGGGAAGGGATCTGCAAGGAGACCGAAGGCTGAAAGAGGACAGCAAGCAGCCCTCGGCTTATGACCACCAGATTTTTATTGCTAAGCGAGACAAGAGAAGCGGTCCCTTTGGATGACCTCTCTTGCCACGGGCGTTAAGCGAAGCAAAGCGATTCCTGAGATGGAAACTTGGCAAAACTTGGCTTGGGCTTCCCATGAAGAGCCCCTGTTGGAAAAGAAGGCATGGTGTTTTGTTGCAGATACCACCAAACCACACACACACACACACACACACACAACACACACACAGCCCTTGAGCAGACACCTGGAGCTGCCTAAATGAGCCGAGGGAAGGAGAAGAGAGAGAGGGGCTAATTGCAGACCCTTGACCTGATTGCAAAGAGGCTTCCTTCATTAACCCAGATGCACAACTCGCCATTAAGGAGCGATGAAGCAAAGACTTCCTTGGGGATGGAGAGATTTACAGGAATCATTTTGTGCAATCTTGCACAGGTTGGAACTCACAATCACGGGAGGAGGGAGGCTTATTGGAGTTATTAAAAGCCACCCAGTTGGAGCAAAGGATGGGCAATTGGTGACGGGAGGGGGGGGGCGCCTTCCTTTCTGGAGCCTTCCCTCTCTCCCAAAATGTAATTTTGTAATCTCCATATTGGCCAATTGCAGAAAGCCGAGAGCAATTTACTCTGAGCAGCTTACAACTTGCCATGAGACCTTTAATATCCTTAAACAACAACATCTGGCTATGCCACGTCCTTGGGAAGGACTCTAGAGGCTGATCAAAGGGCCAAATCCAGTGTAAACATCTGGTTGACTGTGTGACGAACGGTAATATTCCACTTTTTGAACTCTATTGGCATTGACAACCTCCCCATCGGTCAATTGCGGAAGGCAGCTTGGCTTGGAGAGGCTTAAATCCTGCCTTCATGCAATCAAACAGCTGACATCTGCCTATCCCAAAGACTTGATGGGTGGATAAAGATACCAAATCCAACTTAAACATCTGGCTGACTGGGCAAGCAACCACAATAATACCATTGGCATTGACAAAAATCCCAAACCAGTTGCAAAAGGCAGCTTTATTTGGCACAGCTTAAATCCTGCAACAAACCCCTTAACGCCACAACATCTGCTTATCTCAGATCCTCGGGACGGACTCAATAGGTGGGAAAAAATGCCAAACATCTGGCTGGCTGTGAAATGAACAACAGCAACAACAACAACAGGGAGGTATACCTCTTTTCATCTTGAAAACAGGGATGCTTTTTAATTCCGTTTTGACGGGAAGATGGACCCACCTCCTTCCAATTTTCAGCCCCATTAGCCGAGTTGCAATAACCACAAACCAATTTTGCTGGCTTCCTTCTAATTACAACTGAGGCACAATTTGCAAAGAGGAGGAGAAATTAGTTTCTAACACAAACCTAGGACTACAACTAGAAATTGTTGTCCAGTGGTTTTGTGCAAAGCTCGCTTAGCCGGGCCTGGGAGCCAGTTTGGTTTTCTGGACCAGATCGAGGCCTCGGGAGTAACGGATGGGGATGATGGTTTATTTACAGCCAGTTTTTGAACCCTAAAGGACAGCCCAAAGGAATTAAAAGCAGGTTGATTACAAAACAGCAGAATCACTCCTCTGCAGAGATTTCAAAGGAGGTGAGATTGGAGAAAGCAAGGAAGTGGGGAATTAAATATTTAGAGGAAAAAAATCCATTTTGGAGCAGCTTCTGCATTTCTGAGCCATGAAGGATCAAGAATTCATCAGTAACTTAGGAGAAAAGTTAGCACTTTTTTTTTTTTTACGATTTCTCGCATTTACACGTAGTCCTCGACTTATAGCCACAACTGAGCCCAAAGTTTCTGTTGCTAAGCAAGACAGTTGTCAAAAGTGAGTTTTGTCTCGTTTTACGACCTTTCTCGCCACCATTGTTAAACGAATCCCTGCAATTGTTAAGTGGAGAACACAGTTGTTAAATGAATTTGGCTTCCCCACTGACTTTGCTGGTCAGAAGGTTGCAAAAGGCGGACCGCATGACACTGCAACAGGTACAAGTACCTGACAGTTGCCGAGCCTCTGAATTTTGATCATGTGACCACGGGGGAATGCTCCAACGGTCGTAAGTGGGAAAAACATTCCCAAGTCCCTTTTTACGGCACCGTTGCAACTTCTACATGAACTGTTGCAAGTCGAGGGCAGCCTGCAGTCATTTTAAGGGCAGAAGATTGCTAGGTAACCCAGTGGATCCCTTTTACATTGATCCGAAATGTCCACCTCTCTCTTTTTGTTGCTTGAGATTTGGCTACGGAAGTGATTTTGGTTTCCAGCTGGAAGGAGAAGCAGAGAAAAGGGCGGCCATCTGCAAATTTCTTTCAAGAGTGTCGCTTTCAGGAAATCAACGGCAGGATGCAAAAACGAAGATGCTAATGAATCATTGTTTGCAAACGATTCTGGTCTGGGTGGGGAACTATTGTCTGTTTTAGAAGCGTCTGAAGACCTTCATTGTCCTTGCAGCAGCTGGAGAAGTTCGGACACGCTTCAGATGCTAAACAGAAGGGCTGGAAAAGACGCACAGAGACACATCTGGCCAGCTTCCAAGCCGTTGTCCTTATTGTCCTCACCAAGGTTTCTTCCCTGCTCCTTCTCAACCTGGCCAAGTCCAGCTGGGCTTCAGAAGCTCTTTTTAGGGAAACTTTTGAGGTTCTTCAGAACTTCCTTCAAAGGAGGAGACCTTCCATGTTCAAGTTTGAGGGTCAACGGGGGGGCCATCTGATCAGATCTGGTGTCTTCAGTTCTCACTTTGAATCTGACCAAGTCCAGCTGGGATTCAGAAGCTCTTTTTAGGGAAACAACTGAGGTTCTTCAGAAGCTCCTTCAGGTTTAAAGGTCAACGGGGGGATATAACTTGCTTCATGAGTGCCCCGCTTAGCAACAGAAATTTTGGGCTCCCTTGTGGCCGTTAAGCCAAGGAATGAGTGTCACGAGATCAAAATCTGGACACTCGGCAACCGACTCGTATTTATGACGGTCGCACAGTCCTGGGACCCTATGATCCCCTTTTTCAACCTTCCGACGAACGAAATCAAGGGAGAAGCCAGATTCACATAACAGCCGTGACAAGGTCGTAAAATGGGGCAAAACCTGCTTAACACGACTGTTTGTCCAGCAAGGGAGACGCTGGGTTCAATTGCGGTCGTAAATTGAGGACTGCCTGTATGGATGCTGCATCCAGCTTCATTTATGCACTCTGTTCTTCCCTTGGCCGGTGCAAAGGACGAGGGAGAGATGCTGAAGGCTTCGGAAAAATGTATTTATTTTATGTATATCTATGCATAAAAGCTGTTTCTGGATTTGATTGCTCTCCGATCTGACCTCCTTTGACGCCACGGAAAAGGCTCCCCTGCCAGCTGTCAGCAACCTGGTTTTCTGAATTAAATACCCCCAAACTGACATAAAACTTGGTTCTTTACTTCTGGCTCGGCTCGCTCTTCATTTTGCAAAACGTTTCTCGAGGTCCAAGTAAGTCTTTTTCCTCCCCAAAGACACCTACAGCACTGCAAGGCTTTTGCTTTCCACAGGGAGTCCTCGGCTTACGGCCACCATGGAGCCCAAAACTTCTGTTGCTAAGTGGGGCGGCTGGTGAAGTGAGCTTTTCCCCCATTTTACAACCTTTCTCGTAAGCGGTTGTTAAGTCAGTCATACCGTCGTTAAACGAATCCAGCTTCCCCATTGACTTTGCTGGTCAGGTCACAAAATGGATCACATGACACACACACACACACACACACACACACACACGGGATCGTCATAAATACGAGCCGGCTGCCAAGCGTCAGACTTGATCCCGCGACCGCAGGGGTGCTCCGACGGTCGTTAAGTGTGAAGAATAGTCCCAAGTCCTTTTCCCCAGTGCTGTTGCAACATGGAACGGTCACTAAATGAACTGTTGTAAGTCGAGGACGGCCTGCAGACAGCTTGCCAGTGATCGGCCTCCCCTTTGCTGGCTCAAGTGCCCGGCTCTAACCAAGGGCGCATCCCCAGAGGAAAAAGCAGCAGGGAAAATTAACGGGATATTAAGAGGATAAAAACAGTCCATTAATCACGATTTGGCAGCCGAGCCACGGGTGGCCGGAGTTTCGCGAGAGCCTCGCGCCGAGACATTGGATTTTGCCTACGGAAAGAGAGAATACAAGTTGCTCTTGAGTTACAACCGTTTGTTTAGCGTCCGTTTGAAATTACAACAGCAACTAAAAAAGGAAGGAAGGGAAAAGGGAGGGAGAGAGGGAGAGAGGAAGGAAGAGAGAGAGAGAAGGAAGGAAGGAAGGAAGGAAGGAAGGAAGGAAGGAAGGGAAAAGGGAGGGAGAGAGGAAGGAAGAGAGAGGGGAGGAAGGAAGGAAGGAAGGAAGAAAGGAAGGAAGATAGATCTCCTTTTTTTATTTCAGATGTAGGGCAAAGATTCCACTTATAGCTCATCTGGACCCATTTGCATCCAATTGCATCCAATTGGAAGAAAATTGTAGGCTGGCTTCAAAATTCCCCTCTAAATGTTTTTTTTATGACAAGAGGGGGAAAAAAAATTAAAACACCAGAGGAAAAAGAACCCGCAGTGTTTATGCAAAATGGGTCCGACCCCGGACGGCTTCAGGCAGAGAACTTTAATCGTCCACTTGCCATTTAAATGAGCAGCCCTCTGCAGCTACTTGGTGGGATTTAATGGGGTTATATAAATTCAATATCTCCCGGCCCTTCGCGGGCCCGGTTTGAATTGCAGAGGATCTCCAACTGTGGCAAGAAAGGTCGTAAAACGGGGCAAAACTCACTTAACAATTGCCTCGCTTAGCGACGGAAATGTTGGGCTCAAACAATGGTCGTAAGTCAAGGACTCCCTGTGTTTTGAACAAACTCAACTGACCAGTTATCAGTCCTTCTGGATCTGTATTGTATCTTTAATTCGAGCCTTTTTTCCCCTCTTTTTCTTCTTTCAAGCCTCCTTGAAACACAATGTCAGATTTTGGTACAAATTCACGGTTTTGACAAGAGGAAAATTGTGCAGAACTGACCGATCTCATTTCCACTCTCTAATCAAAGGATAAGAGGCCCACAAGAAAAATACTAATTTAGGGGAAGAGAGTTAGGGGAGGGAAAGAAGCACATTTTCTACACACTGGTAAGAATCGGAGGCAAAGTGGTTTTTATCTCAGCTGGGGGAAACCAGGCGAGAAAAAATATATATTCCTAAGAAAATGGAAACCCTCCAGTTAAAAATAGGCTCAAAATTTGCAGTTATGGTGGGTGTTTGCAGTGCAGTGCTCCAGAACTCCGCTCTATGGGGGTCCTCGGCTTATAACATTTGTTTAGCGACCGCTCAAAGTTGCAAAGGGACTTGTGACTCGTCCTCACGCTTACGACTGTCGCAACGTCCCCTGAAGTCATGTGATCAAAATTCAGGTCTTTGGCAAACCGGCGTGCATTTAGGACGGTTGCAGCATCCTGGGGGTCACCCGATCGGTGAAACTTGGCAAAATTCCCAGCTGTCTTCAAACAAGGTAAGTCAAGAAGGGAAGCTTTATCCGCTTAAATGACCACGCGCTTCACTTAATGGCGTGATTCGCCTAACAGCCACGTGAATCGCTTAACCACCATGGGGAAAAAGGCGCAACTCGCATCTCCGTCGCCTAGCTTAGCAGTGGAAATCCTACTGTTGATTTTGGTCATTAAGTTGAGTGCTACCTACGCCACGTGACACTACAAAAGCAGCCCCCCCCAGGCTTTTTGACACCCCGGAATACAAGTTGTAAGAAGCAGAGAGCAAAGCACCAAAAAACCCTCCCAAACCCCGCCCTGCCGGTTTCTATGACAACAGCGTCGGCGGAACTGAAGCTGCCGACACATCCCTGTACAAATTGCTGATTTATTCTGATGCTTCCCAGCGGGCCGGGTAAAATATGCTGAAATCCTCCATTTTTCAGAACATTCCTTCCTCGTGGGCGGACGGAGAGTCCCATGAAGTCAGAAGGGCAAAAACGAGGCAATAAGAGGAGAAACCCTGAGAATCTGAAAGAGGATAGAGCTTTGGAAAGCATTTGTGGTCCAGGTCTGGAAGGGACCTCGGAGGTCTTCTAGTCTGACCCCCTGCTCAAGCAGGAGACCCTATTCCAGTTCAGGCCAATGGCTGTCTGGTCTCTTCCTAAAAGCTGTCAGTGATGAAGCACCCACCGCTTCTGGAGGGACGCCGTTCCACTGGTCAATTGATCTGGGATTATAGAATAACAGAGCTGGTAGGGACCTTGGAGGTCATTTAGTCCAACCCTTTGCTCAAGCAGGGCTATTCTGGACAAATAGCTGTCCAGTCTCTTCTTGAAGACCTCGAGGGATGGAGCACTCGCTACTTTGCACTCACAACTTTGTTCCGCTGGTTAATTGTTCTTTTAGGAATTGCCTCCCTCCTTGATGCGTTTCCATCTGTTGTTTCTCGTCCTGCCTTCAGGTACTTTGGAGAATAAAGTTGAAACCCCCCTCCCACTTCTCCGTGGCAGCCCCTTTTGATATGCTCTACAATTCCATCCCATAATCTCTTTGCCTCTTTCTCTCCCTTGCTCTCCAAAACTCTTCAAAAGATCCTCTTTGAATATTTCCCGGCTTCTTAAATCTCGGGCGAGGCAGGCAGATCCAGAAAAGAAGATAGAGTGTCAGCCTCTCCACCCCCCTCAAGCTCCTTATTTATTCATTTATTTTTAAAAATCAGGGTTGTTAGCAATATTTACTCCTCTGGCAAGGGCTTCAATGAGATTTGAGGCGCTCGGCTCCTGCTGCCAAGCCCAGAGGCGCATGTCTTCCCGGATAGATCTCAGATCGTGGCCACCTCTTGCATAGCTAATCCAGGTTTATTAAATATGTAGCCCTGGGCGATCACACAAGGTTTACAAGAGCGATGCCGCGACACAGCGCCAGCCAAGGTTTCACCGGAGCCCGGCAATTCTTCACGCCAAATCTATTTTGCAGGCCTGCGAACAGCCGTGAACTTATTATGCATTTATGACGATGCTCTACCAGGAGGGAGAGAGAGAGAGAGAAAAAACAGGGATCATTTTTCATTTATCCTTAAAAGGAATCCCAGAGGTAGGCAAAGTTGCTTCCTCCCCCCCACCTTCACGTGCAAAGTGCTTGTGTTGGTTGATTAAAAACCAAAGAGTATCAAAAGCAAACGGCAGGCTGGTTCCCGGCTGCCTTTCTGGCGTGGAGGGGGCTGGACGGCGTCTTTCATGCCCTGGGAAAAAGGAAGGGGTTACGTTCACAGCAACTTTGCCTCTTCGGCAATTTCCCTGTCAACAATATGGAAGTGATTCATTATTAGCTTTTTTGACGATGAGCTCTTGATTTCCCAGGTCGCAGAGTCCCCAGGTAAGATCTACAGCAGGTCAGTTGTGCAGAATCAGCCGATGCCCTCCAGGTGGGCCAAGGAGAGGGTCACGGAAACAGCTGGAGCCAGACATGCAGGTCAAGTTAAAGAAATTCCTTCCTTCCTTTTCACTTTTCTCCTTCCTTCCTTCTTGCTTTTCTTTCCTTCTCTTTTCTCCTTCCTTCCTTCCTTCCTTCCTTCCTTTCCTTCTTGCTTTTCTCTCTTCCTTCCTTTTTTCTTCCTTCCTTCTGCCCTTTCCTTTTTTCCTTCCTTCTTCTCCTTCCTTCCTTCCTCCATTCTTTCCTTTCCTTTCTTCCTTCTTTTTTCCTTCTTCCTTTTCTCCTTCCTTCCTCCCTCCCTCTCCCCCTCTTCTTTCTCTTCTCTCATCCCCCTCCAGATTTGGCTGGAGGAAAACCATCCCCACGGTTACTAGGCAACCATAAAAGGGAAATCCTTGGCTAGCATCAGCCCTGATTCGTGGTTTAAGGTCACCACGGTGGTGTTTTATCCACTCAGCTGCCAACATCAAACTCATGCAGAGTTTCAAAGGCACCTTTTTTTAACAACCAGACTTTAAAAAAAAAAAAAAAAAAAGCCTGGAAGGGCTCAGCACGGAACCGAGTCACCGCCAGCTTCCCTGTTGGGCTAATACCTACTTTGCAGTTGAGAATATCTGCCTGGCCTGTTCCCCGTGCTCGGGAGAAGTGGAGCTGGAGGACAAAGGACAGATCTGAGACCCAAAATAATAGATACGGGCAAGGATGCGGAAGCATCTCCACCCCTCAGCCAAGGACAAACTCTAAAGGGAGCTGTCCAGCTCTCAGTGCTGAAGCCAGGCGTCGGAGGGGATGGATATATTGATTTAAAATTTAATCAATAGCCCTTATTCATGCATCTAGTTGTTTCACTTGCACCCTCCCTTTATTTTAAATTATTCAAGGTGGCAAACATATCCAACACACTTTCCACTTCATATTTTCCCCACAACAACCCTGTGAGGTGGCTTGGGCAGAAAGACTGGGCCAAAGTCACCCAGCTGGATTTTATGGCTAACGCAGGACTAGAACTCACCGTCTCCCGGTGATTGGCCCAAAACCACCCAACTGGCTTTTGTTCTTAAGGCAGGACTAGAACTCGCCGTCTCCTGGTGGTTCTCTTGTATTTTGCCAAGGATCAGCGGTCCCTTCACTGACCCTCATTTTGTCTCAATATAATCTTTATTGTGATTCTTTTCCCGAGGGGGGGCTGCGTGGAAAGACAAAAACCACAATTATAATTCCTCGGCTTTGACGATGGCGAACCCGTCCTCGCTCCCTCTAAATGCCAAGGAAGGTAAACGCATTAACCTTATCTTGATCTAAATTGTAATTACACAAAAGCCGGGGCTTCGGAGTAAATGACTACATTAATAACAATTTCGTTCCGATAATTACTATTATTTCTGAGATCTCCGAGCTATTTACTAATTTAGCCACCCGCCCCGAGATGCCGCCTCCAATGGAGCAACTTGCTCGGCACCCAAGGCGTAGACCGGGCTCTCTAAATGGCTGCAGAAATGATGGTTACAGGCAGTCCTCAAAACTTACGACTGTTCGCTTAGTGACCAGTTACAACGGCTCTGAAAAAAAGTGTTTTAGGGCCGTTTTTCACACTTACCTCGCAGTTGTAACTTCTGTGCTATCCTTAGCTTCTAACCCCCTCCTTGTAAGATTCCCCCCCCCCGCGCCTTCTTCTGCCACGGTTCAAACTTTCCTCCTGCCCAACTCACTCATTAGATTTGCGCAGCTGCCTTGGGTGTCCAGGAAGCCAAAACCTCAACACAAAACACATCGCACCAGGAGAGCTTTGCAGCACAAAGACAAATCACTTGAAAAACCAAGATTTGTTCAACCAGCCCTTTAGCTGAGCAAATAACCTTATTTGCAGTCGCCAGCCAGGTTATATAGAAAGAGGTTTGCTCCTTTCTCAAACTGCGGGACGCAATTTGCCGGGTGGGAGATACTTTTATTCTAAATATAATTTTGTTTCCAAGAATGGAGACCTTGGCGGCGAGGGGAAATATTTTTGATCCAGTTTGGAGGAGTTTAAAAAGGGGGAAAGACGCCCGCTCCTTTAAATCTCCCCCTCCCCAATCAGGAACAATCTCATGGCCCCAAATTCCAAATTTTGCTCCATTGTTATGGTTTTATATATATGTATGTATGTGTATATATATATATATATATACATATATATATATATATATATATATATATATATATATATATATATATATATATATATATAATCCGGAAGAAATCAAAGGGAAGTTTTTTAAATAAATAAATAAGTAAATAAAATGGTAAATAATATTCTTTTTTTTTTTTCCCCAGCAGCAGGGCTGAAAATAATAATAATAAAAAAAACACAGCCAAACCGATTCTGGGGGATTCAACCAGAGACTCATCATTGAAAACATTAGCTGATTCCTGGGAAAAAATCCAAAAGAAGTCCAAGGGGAAATTCCCCATTTCTCGCAACAATGATAACATTTCTTCGCTTCCGTGAGCGTCAAAGGGGGTCACTTGGGGAAAACCACTTCAATGCTGGAGAAGCTGAATTGTGTGTAACATTTGCTTGGGGTGGAACACGTCAGAGGCCTGCTCTTCTTCTCCTTAAACACACGTGCCTCCTCCAAATAGTTCTGATGACCTTCCTTGGCCAAACAAGTTCTGAGACCTGACCTTCTCCTTAAACACACCTGCCTCCTCCAAATAGTTCTGATGACCTTCCTTGATCAATCACATTCTCAATTATTTTGGAAGGCAAGCAACGGGATTCTGCAGGAGACAGCCAACCAACCTCCAAAACCATCTGGGAAAGAGCTGAAACAAGGGGTGAAGATTCCACTCTAGGTATGCATGGATTGTCTACCTCCAACTTGGCGTTCTCCTCCAGCTCCAAATTTGTCTACCCCAAATCAGCTTGGCAACTCCCGTTTTTCAACCTGATCTTGGAGGTGGTCTTCCATAACTCTTACTCTCCAAAACACCGGAAGGCACAACAAGAAGCAAGGGATGGAAACTTATCAAGCAGAGATCCAACTTAGGAGAAATTTCTGAACAGCAAGAACAATTGATCAGTGGAACAACTTGTCTCCAGAAGTTGTGGGTGCGCCCACAACACACATACTCTCTCTCTAATTTGTCTATCTTGTCTGTCTATCTATCTATCTATCTATCTATCTATCTATCTATCTATCTATCTATCTATCTATCTATCTATCTATCTATCTATCTATCTATCTTGTCTGTCTATCTATCTATCTATCTATCTATCTATCTATCTATCTATCTATCTATCTATCTATCTTGTCTGTCTATCTATCTATCTATCTTGTCTATCTTGTCTATCTATCTATCTATCGTATCTATCATCTGTCTATCATCTCTCTCTCTCTCTCTCTCTCTCTCTCTCTCTGCTTCAACTTCTCTGATGCTTCTAGGCTGGGGGCCGATTGTTGTAGCCTCTTCCAGCAAGTTCTGCACACAGAGACACACACCATTAATGAACTGATGTTCCTTTAAGGAGCGTTGTGCTGTTGCTGGGCTGGGCTTTCTCTGCCTCCCGACCCAACCGGGTAATTTACAGACACCAGCAGAAATTTTATTTGCCCAGAAACCCAATTCCCGCCGAGTCTCTCTTACCCTCCCAGTGTGCGGCCGCCTCCCCCAAGCCTTGATGGTTTGGAGGGAAGGTATAATATGAGCCAGAGAAATAAAACACTAATTAAAATTCTACTGGTGTGAGCAAATTGCCTACAAATTAGATTGCTGGCGAAGGAACTAAAGGCACCTCTCCCTCTCGCGGTGAACCTCTCCCCTCCCTCCGGGTGGGATGGCTTCCCTCTTTCACCCCCTCGAGCAAGGGAGACCCCGGCCCACCGCAAAGCTGACCCTCTCCAGGAGGAAGCGGACGGAAGGGGGCCACACGACTGGCACGGTGGCCAAGTGACACAGAAACAGGGTTGGGAGGGACCTCGGAGGTCTTCTAGTCCAACCCCTTCTTTTCAAGCAGAGACTGGACAGCCTCTTGTCTGAAATGGTCTGGGTTCTCCTGCTTGAGCAGGGGGTTGGACTAGAAGACCTCTGAGGTCCCATCCAGCCCTAGGATTCTACCATTCTGAGATAGATAGATAGATAGATAGATGGATGGATGGATAGATAGATAGATAGATAGATAGATAGACAGAGAGAGAGAGAGAGAGAGAGAGAGAGAGAGAGAGAGAGAGAGAGAGAGAGATAAGATGCATGACAGATAGACTGATGGATGGTGGGAGGGAGGGAGGGATGAGTGGACAGTTGGATAGATGGAGGGAGGCAGGGAGGAAGGGATTGATAGATGGAAGAAACCGCTTGCCTCCAAAACTGGAGGTTTTCAAGAAGAGACTGGACAACCATTTATCCAGAATGGGCTAGGGTTTTCTGCTTGAACAGGGGGTTGGACTAGAGGACCTCCAAGGTCCCTTCCTCCTATGATTTTATGATTCTGAGATAGATAGATAGATAGATAGATAGATAGATAGATAGACAGAGTGAGCCTGCCCAGTTCCAATCAGCCCCTGCAGAAAATTCTCCCTGAACGACAACAACAACAAAAAACCCTTCCATGGGCAGCAAACTTGCTGAAGGAAGCCAGGAAGAGGACAATGCAACCTCGGCCTTCCGTCTCCATGTCTCCATGGCAACTCCAGAGCCCCCCAATAAAATAAAATAAATAAACAAACGGGAAGCTTTAATTTTGCACAGCTTATTTGGGTAACAGACCTGGGAGCCATCAAGAGAAGATTGCATCCATTACGTCTCAGCAGGGCTACCCTTACCAGCCATGAGAAGCGAAGCCCCCAGAGAGGCAGGCAAGCCATTGCTTGCAATGGACCGAGGCGTGGGGGAGATGGGGGGGAGGTGGAAGAGGAAAAAACACGGGCGGGGGGGGGGCAAAATAACACCAGGATAACCAGCTTATTACGAACAGATGCACAGCAGGCCGAGTCGGAATAATTTGCAGCTAGGAAGCATCGTCCTCTGGTGGGAAGGTCAGCTCTGAGCCTAGGAGGGAGTTTGACATCATGGCTGTTGTGTTGGGTGTGGCTTGTTGTTTTTGCAAGGCCCCCTTTGCTCAAGATAGTGGGGGGGGGGATGGACTCCTGGGGGGGGGGCTGCTTCCAATCAATCAGAACAGAGCTGGAAGGGACTTAGTCCAACCCCTTGCTCAAGCAGGAGACCCGGCCTACATGATATCAATCAATCCATCAATCAGGGACTACCTGTATTTAAATTTGTGGGTTGATGAAACCAAGCAATTTTAAAAAGCGAGTTTTGCAAAGTGGGGTTCTTTTTCGCGGATAAAGTTTTAAAATCATCCGGCTTTTCCAAACCAAGCCGATACCGAAAGTCACGAAACAATTAGGAAGAAAACAGCAAATCAGCCAGAATCCGATTGAAAATCAGTATTTGGGGACGTATAATTTCTCATTTCAATTATTTCCAGGTGTGTAAAGTTCAACCTTGACAACCAAATTTTTCGTCTGGAAGAAACGCATTTATGATTTTCGGCGCGAAGGAGGTTTTGCAAATGTACAGGGCCATCATGGCGCTTTTGCAAACCTTCGCAACGCCTTTTCAGGGGTTCGTTAAAATGCACAGGAAATTTGGGGGCAGGCCGAGAAAGGAAAATGTGCGATTTAGGAGCCCGGCATGTGTTAAGAGCAGATATTAATCAGAATATTGGCAGTTGTGTTGCAGAAGGACCTTTGTCTACCAACGCAGAGTTTAATTTCAGTGCAAAGGCCGTGGTGTTTTTAAATGCTGCCCGGGGACCGATGTGATTCAGCATGCCTAGAATGGTGACATTCCAGCAGTGCGCTAAACAGCCCTCGCTGGAATTGTTGGGAAATATGGATTTTGCTGACAAAACATCACAGGTTGTGTTTGTGGGGCATGAGATGGTCCTCCAGAGAATAGGGCAGGTCGGATGAAGGGCGAGAACCCAGAAGAGAAAATCGAAATATTTAGGACAGGGAATGGAACAAGAAGAAATGCAGGTTACTTCAGCCTGGGGAATTCTGGGAATTCTGTTGTGGTTCTATGCTTCACTTGCTGTGGGCTCCATTCTAGAGTGGATCTTGGGTTGACCAACAGCTTCTCCTGGTTCCATCTATATGTAATGAGAGTCCATCTACTATGAATCCTGGCTTAGACTGCTATGGATCTCACCTCTTCCGAGGTCCAGCTTCACAGGACGTTGTCTGCTTCCCTTCCACTGTGCTTTGTGGCTGCTAATTTTGACTTGATCTGGAGTCCACCAAACTTGTCTCCTGACTCCATCCAAGATGGAGGCCATCAATTGTGAATCCTGGGTGGGGGATTCTGGAAGTTGAAGTCCACACGTCTCAAAGCCACCAAGGTGGAGAAACACCATCCCTGGAAGCTTTTCCCACCAGGAAAATGTGGGGGGTCCATTCTCCAACCCACCACAGGGTCTTCAGCTACACCTTGATCTTCAGCAGGTGCCCACAAAGCAAGAAAGAGAAATAGATTTTTAATGGCCGGCACGTGACAGACGGATTTTATATAGGAGAAGCATGAGCGGTGCAATTTAATTAGACCATCTTAGATCAACAGAGAGAAGTTAATGTTGCGGCTGTTGATGTGTTTCACATCGAAGTGCTTTCTTCCCTGGCAACAGGTGCCATTTCTCGATTCTGTATCCCAGGGGTGGCAGGTTTGGCAATAAAGCAGAGTTGTGCAGGGGGGGGGGGTTAAATGTTCAATTTTATTTTACAGCTTTATTTGGTCTGGAAACTTGAAGGCCAGGAAGGAAGGGAGGGAGGGAGGGAGGGAGGGAGGAAGGAAGCATCAGAAAGAAAAGGGAGTCACTTCCTTCACTGCCATTGTAACCTCGGTGGCTAAGTCTGGGACCCCCCACCTCCGCCCCCCTTGCAAGCAGGCAGATCAAATCCATCAAGTTTTGCAAATGGATTCTGTCCATGAAGGCAAATCTATCCATGTTTTCCTCCCCTACAGCTGGGAAAAGGAAAAAGAAAAGGGGGGGGGAGGTTTTCTGAACTCACCTGAGAGGGCTCACCCTCCACTCAGGCGTGAGAAAAAAATTTGGCTCATCCATCAAAGCTTTGGGGGGGGGAAATTTATGAAAATTTCCGTAAATTCACGTTCTTTGCCAGGCGAGCGAGCCTCGCTTTGCAACGGAGCGTGACCTGGGCTTTGCATGCATTTGCATGGCAAGCAGGCTCGGCTCAAAAGATGCCACGTCCTCGGGAAAACGACGGCCAATCCAGTCCGGTCCAGTTTTTTTGTTTTTGAATAAATTTAAAATAGTGAATAGGGTGCAGAGAGAGAAAAAACTGCACATTGGGGGAGAGGAGAGGGGGGCTAAGAAGAGATTAAGACAGCCCATTTGTCCGGAATTTCTCCTGCTTGAGCAGGGGGTTGGACTAGATGACCTCCAGGGTCCCTTCCGACGCCGTTATTCTGTGTTCTCCTTTGCTCTGATCCTCCAGTTCATGTTCTTTACTTATTTTTTTTAAAAAAGGTAATTGAATCAGTCCTGGGAGAAGAAGCCTATTAAGGTTAATTGGCCTTGAAGACTCCAGATCACCTGGAGTCGGATTCCTTGTAAACAAACCAGCGCTTTGCTTGCCCCAAATGCTGATTTAAAGCAGGTCTTGGCTTAATCCTTCTCTTCTCTTCCCTTTTCTCTTCTCTTTGTCCTTCCTTCCTTTTTTCTTCTTTGTCCTTCCTTTCTTTCCTCCCTCCCTCCTACCAATTCTTCTCTTCTACTCCCTCTGATTCCTCCACTTAGTTTTTTCCTGCTTCTACCTGCCATAGTATCCCAACAGCAGACCAGTAAAAAATCACACAGGCGCACACACACGCACCACAAATTTTCCCTTTTGTGAAAAACAAAGCAAACCCTCTGAATTCCTCTCAGCAGCTCAACTCAGATCAATTTCAGACAATTTCTTCCCTCCCGGCGCATGTTGGTTTAATCTAAATGCCCAGGCAGAGAGCACGGCAAATATTTTTAGGGGGGAAAAAAACCTGAAGATAAATAACTTTTAAATTAAGGCCTAGTTAGCATCATTACATATTTATAAGCCGCCCGGGCGGAGAAGACTTGAGGTTTTTGCAAACAGACATTTAATTGCTCTGGATTAACCCCTAAAAGGTCCACTGCTGGTTGAGCTGCTTCTTAAGGGTCAGGCCAAAATCCAGCTTCTATTTTTTTTTTTTTCAAGACGCTTGGCAGCCAATAATAACCGTTTACTAAATTTATAGCAATTCTGGATGGTTAAGCAAGCCATCTCTCTCTCAGCCTGTTGGCTGGACCAAGCTGTCATCTTAAGCCATGATATGGTGGCTTGGTTGCTTTGCAAGGGAAGTGCGCCCTGCCAGAAATCCTATTTTGTGTCTCCTCCGTTTAATTTTGCTTTTATTTTCTCTTCCCTCAAGTCTAAATGGATGTTCCCCAATCTTGGCCCATTTTAAGAGTTTGGACTTTGACTCCCAGAATTCCCCAGCCAGCATGGGGAGGGGTCACAATTGCTGACATAAATCGAGGACTATCCAAATTGGAATTTAAAAAAATCTCCCTTCAGCTCAAACATCTGCCAAAGGAAAATGAGCTGCTGATAATTAAGCATCAACCCTGCCAGGCTTAGGGGCTGGGGCCATTTGCATTTCACATCCTATCTCTCAGAAATTTGCATTTTAAAGAAAGAAAGCCAGGAGCATTAAAAAAAAAAAGTGTTTCCGGAGCCCTTCGTATTAAGGCTTATGTAATTTTAGGGGAAGATGGCTAATAGATGGTGGCAAATTCTGCAAGAGAAGCTATGTTTCAGGGTTTGAAGAAATATATACAGGTAGTCCTTGACTAATCTGAGTGGTCTGACATGGCACTGAAACGCTCAATCACCCAGACGTCCCTCTGTTCGAGATACTTTTATTCACGTTCTCAAACTCAGGAAGGGGGTGGACTGGATGACCTCAAGAGAGCCTGCCAACTCCTAGGTTCACCTCTTCTCCGAAACATTTGGAAACAATAAATGCTTATGAAAGGGTTTGTGCGTGCGTGTGTGTGTGTGTGTGTGTGTGTGTGTGTTCCAGACAAAAAACTGCCCGGCTAAATGTGCTCTGAAGTCAATACTTTCTTTTCCTTCTCCCTCCCCCCAATTCACGCATCCCTAGGGGGCTGCAAAGGAGAGGGGAAAGTAATTCCATCCAAATGTAATAACAAATGAAGGTGAGGGATTAAAAGGCGTATCGCCGGGGATCTTGCTGAGAGCAAATTTGGGGAGCTGTGACTCTAAGCGAATCGGTGGGCGGTTGGAGGCTAATGGAAACAAAATCTGATTAAGCGGGACGAGGGACCTTTTGGAGATTTTAAAAAATAAAGGAACACCATTCCACGGATTTATCAAAGAGTTCCCAGCACTTCCTGGAATGACCATGCGAGCATGAAATGCTGCTGAATAATAGTAGTAGTAGTAGTAGTAGTAGTAGTAGTAGTAGTAGTAGTAGTAGTAGTAGTAGTAGTAGTAATAATACTAATAGGTTTTCAAGAAGAGATTGGACAACCACTTGTCTGAAATGGTCTAAGGTCTCCTGCTTGACCATGAGGTTGGACTAGAAGACCTCCAAGGTCCCTTTCCAGCTCCATTCTATTCTGAAATCCAGTGCTCTTGCATTGCATGGTGTGAGCAAGAGGGCTGGGCTCACCTTGTAAGGATCGGCGCCCGGAGTGCTTGTGGGCAATTCTCAAGGTCTCTCCTTGTTGTCCAGAGAGGCATTACAAATTAATGCTGGGCTGCATTAACAGAGGGATAGAATCAAGATCACGTGAAGTGTTAATACCACTTTACAAGGCCTTGGTAAGGCCGTGCTTGGAATACTGCATCCAGTTTTGGTCACCACGATGTAAAAAAGATGTGGAGACTCTAAAAAGAGTACAGAGAAGAGCAACAAAGATGATCAGGGCACTGGAGGATAAAACATACGAAGAACGGTTGCTGGAATTGGGTATGTCTAGTTTAATAAAGAGAAGGACAAGGGGGGACATGATAGCAGCCTTCCAATATTTCAGGGGCTGCCACAAAGAAGAGGGAGTCAAGCTATTCTCCAATGCTTGTCGTTTCTTCCCCGGAAGTCCAATTTATTGGATTTTTCTAAAATTTGACAAATCTGTCATCTTCCCTTAGACGGGCGCTCCATGGCGGCCCCCATTTCTAGACCCCCCCCTCAAAGATTTTTATCTGGTCCTCTGGTTTTAAGAGCCCATTGGATGTTCTACTTTGCTAACTTTTTAAAGATCTAGTAAACACGTACAGAGAGATGAACCAGCCCTGATTTGGGGAGTTTTATTTTCTCGCAGAGAGGAAGGTCAACAGCTCAAGGCTCGCCTGGGTCTGTGTTTTGAAGAATGGAGAAGAAAAGATTTCCCAGAAGGACACCAAAAAGAAAAAAGATTGCACAAGGAAGGTCGTCAATATTTATGCTGGCTCTTTTTCTCTCTCCGCAGACGAAAAAGAAAGAAATTTTGACAGTTTGAAAAGACGAATCCTTTAAAGAGATGAAGCTGCTTTGAGGGTTCGGCTCGGTCTCGGAAGAAACCAAGCAGGGCAGGATAAGCAGAAGTGACAAAGGTGGCCGACCTCTTCAAAAATCACTCATGGAGCTGTGGAGTTGTTTTTTTAATTTTTGTTTTAAAGTAAGGTTTTGTTTCCAAGCGCTGGAAAAACCATTTACTCAGCCTCTTTGGGAGAGCCCCCAACGGGTTCAATATGGCTTCCATCACTCCTGCCCACCCAGTGGGAGAATTTGGGAGTTGCAGTCCAGAGATACTATGAGATTGGCCTTCCCTGTCTTCGGGTGACTTGAGCCTACAGGTCATCCTCGAATTAACAACAGTTCATTTAGTGACCGTTCAAAGTGACGAGAAAGCGAGAGACAGTTGTTAAGTGAGTTTGACCCCATTTTACGACCTTTCTAGACACCGTTGTTAAGCAGATCCTTGCAGTTGTTCAGCGAATCTGGCTTCCCCAGCAGTGACCCCAAGACACTGCAACCAAGTACATGCCAGTCCGAATTCTGATTATGTGAGCACAGGATGCTGCAATGGTTGTAGGTGTGAGGACTGCTCGTAAATCACCTTTTTTTCAGCATCGTCAAAACTTCAAATGTCCCTTCAGCAAATGGTCGTAAGCAGAGGACCTACTGAACACTCCATTCTGCGGTTGCTTTATATACAGACGGACACATACCTTTGTTTTCTACGTCAATAAAGGTTTTCCGGTCTCATCTGTTCCTCTAATGAGAGAAGATCGGGGTTAACATCCCATCAGCCCAGCATAAAGGCACTAAATGTAAAAGACTGAATTCTGGACGCAACAGATACTTTTGCCAAAATGGTCCGCCTCGCGGACAAAATGTTTTTTCACCGCTGGAGAAAAGCTAGAAAGATCATTCAAACAGCGGCCGGGTCTGGATGAAGAAACATCAAATCAATGGAGATGAGGCAACCTGCGCTCACTAAAGCCTTTTTGTTTTTTTGCTCATGAAAGCTGAGAAGAGTTTTCAGCTCTTCGAATGGAAAACCGTTCACAGAAAGTAGAATCTTAGGCCTTGCAAGGGAGCTGGGAGGTCTTCTAGTCTAACCCCCTGCTCAAGGCAGGAGACTTTACTGCATTTTGGACAAATGGTTGTCCAATACAAACTTCTCAATCTGACTCTCTCGATACAGAATACAGAAGAACAGAGCCGGGAGGGACCTTGGAGGTCTTCTAGCCCAACCCCCTGCTCAAGCAGGAGAGCCTACACCATTCCAGGTCCCTTCCAGCTCTCTTATTCTGCGTTCTATTCTGTATTCTGTACCTACGTCTCTCCAAGCGCTCACCCCGGCCTCCCTTCTGGTCGAGCATCTCGGCCGGCTGGCTTGACGTCCGTCAAGATAATGACTCACGAGTCAAGTCTGTTTAAGGGCGCACTTAGGAGTCCGCCCGAAGTAACCAATCTCATTAGCCGGTAGCGAAGGCGTTTGCTCCCAACCGCTCTGCCTTCTCTAAGTGAGCCTGTCATCAGTTCACTTTGGCACCGAGTCTAAATATTCATCTTAACTAATAAAGATCTTGCTTGACGACATGTCATTAGGCAGCTGGCAGGCCGCCAAGAGTGTGCAAGCAGCCCCTTTGGTTTAATTAGGGGTTTCTCTCGTGCAGACGTCGCTTTTCTGACACGGGTGACAAGAGGAGCACCTCCCAGGTTTTCTCGGAATTAGAAGGAAAGAAGGGAGGGAAGAAAGGAGGGAAGGAGGAACAAAGGGAAAGGAAAGAGGGAGGCAGGAAGAAAGAGGGAGGGAGGGAGGAAAATGAGGAAGGAAGGAAGGAAGGAAGGAAGGAAGGAAAAGAGGATGGGAGAGAGGGAGGAAGGAAGGATTTCATCTACTTCAAGACATCTGAGAGGACTGTCTCCGTCATTCAAAGCATTTGCTAACATGGCACACTGAAGTTCATTGCACCTCCACATCTGTCAAAATTAAAAACATTAAGAGGAACACACTCCAATCTTCAATCCAGTAGACCTTAAGACTCCTTTTAACCACGCTGGAGAAGTGTAAACTCCCAGAATTCCCTGGTGCTAATGCATTCCTTTTGCCGCATATTCTCAATCTGTGTGCCTGCTTACCCTCTTATAATCCCTTTCTCTGCAATCTCTCCACTCTAGGCCATGGGAGAAAAAAATAAAAACGGGCATGGCTGGCTGGGGAATTCTGGGGCTTGAAGTCCACACCTCAACCAAGGTTGAGAAGCGTGGAATAACCGAGCAGGATGCATTTAAGTTTCCCCTTAATCTTGGCCCCGTTTTCTGTCCTTTCCTTTTTTGCAACAGAAAGAAAAGAGAACAACCTTGGGAAGAATTTGTCAACTTTGTTATAGCTTCGAGCAGCTGATGATCTATTTGCATTTGTCGGTAAAGCTGCCAGCCGTTTGCAGCCAGGCCTTCTTTAAATACCAGGCTGCATCCCAGGAGGGTCGAGATTAATATCAGCTCGTCCTTGTGGAAGTCACCGAAAACAAGTAACTGCTGTAAAAGTTAATGAGTAATTTAAACCAGCCTGTCTGGGTGACAGGAAAATCCATCCATCAGTTAAAAGGCCTGGGGTGTGTGTGTGTGTGTTGCACAGCACTTCCAAAGAGGATGCCAGCTGGAGGCAAAAGGCTGTCTGTGGGGCTGATTTGCACCCTTTGGGGAGGGTTAAAGCAGCAAAGGAGATGGGATTTGGGACCCCCCCCTGGATGGGCTGGGGCAGGTTTAGGGCCCAGTGGATGCTCAGATATTCCGTTCTTCCATGCCTTCCTTCCTTCCCTCCCTCTCTCCTATCGTTCTTCCCTTCTTCCTTCCTATCTTCCTTCTCCTTTCTGGTACTTCTCTTCCTCTTTACTTTCTTCCACTCCTTCCTTCCCAATCTCCTTCTTTCCTCTCCTTCCTTCCTGTCCTCTCTTCCCTATACCTTTTCTTTCTTCCTCTACCATTTCTTCTCTTCCTTCCTTTCTTCCATCCTTTTCTTCTCTTCTCCTTCCTTCTTTTCTCTTCTCCATCCTCCAACTAGGCTAATCAAACTTCTCCGTTTTGTCAGTCCTTTAAAGGCTCACATTACCATACTCAACATTTCTTTCCTCCCCCCCCCTTGCTTAATAGCCCTCCACATTTAATACGCCACATTATCACAGCCGAATGAAGGAAAGCGCTTTGATGATGCACCTCCGCCCCGTTGCAATAAAAGCTAGTTTTATTGTCGTGGTCTTTTTCTTGCCTTTATAGACCTTGAATTAAAGAGAGGAGGTAATAAATCTTTCCCCCCACCCAAAGCGTCGGGAGAGTAGAAGAGGTCTCTGCAAAAGCAGGTTTTGTGCACCTTCAGAACAAGCACCCACTGCAAGGGGTAGCATTGATGGGGGACTTGCAAACGTGTCACAAGATAAAACAAGATTTACTGTCTGGGGCGAGAAAGAATATTCCTTTAAGGCAGGGGTTTCCAAACCTGGCAACTTTTAAGACTTGCGGACTTCAACTCCCAGAATTCCTCAGCCAGTTATCTTCCGCAGCCCAGCCCACCTCACAGGGTTGTTGTGCAGCAGAAAAACAAAGTGCATAAATCACTTTTTTCAGTGCCATTGTAACTTCCAACGGTCGTAAATTGAGGACTACCTGTACACTTAATGCGTTAAAATAATAACCTGCCAAGTAGACAAACCAAGGGGCAAACGAAAGGGAGAGAGAGGAATAACACAGTGCTGTGTGCGTATGCGTGTGTTCTTTTGCATACACACACTTTTAATTAAGGGATCCCGGCGACAACCCTGTCCACCAGCCAAGTCCATCGCACTGCTCGAAAACAAAAAAATGGAAAAGCGCGTTCAAAAGCCGCTTTTCTTTTGATCCTGGACTTTCCGCTCTGAAAATTAGCAATTTGCAGGGCCAGGAGGAAAAGCAGAAACGAGGGCTGGAAAGGGAGTTTTAAAAGGTTTTCTTTGCAGCTGACCAAAGAGAATTTTCGGCGCTGCCTTGCTTTAATCATCGGCCAAACTTTGGGACTAATTGGTGAGAGTTTGCAAAATTTTGCGAAGGGTGATTAGCGGACACAAAACCGCGCTCCGGATCCCCACTGCCTTTGCCGGGAGGCTGGTCCGGCTATGAAACGGGACAAATCATTCTTTTAAAGGGTCGGTAGGATATAACATGCGAAATTTTTTTTTTTAACTTAAAAATGCGCAAATTAAGGATAGCAAAAGAACCTCAGTTGTATTCTCGCAAGCCTGCACCAACAATCAAGTGGTGGACAGGAGGCTAGTCCTCATTGTGCCAGACACATCTGCTTTCAATCCAGGTCACTTTCCTTCCTTCCCTTCTCTCCCTTTCCTTTCTCCTTCCCTTTCTTCCTTTTTTCTCCCTTCCTTCTCTTTTCCTTCCTTCCTTCCTTTCTCCCACCCTCTCTCTGGCCTTCATAATCCTCCAATTCTACCTAAAAGATGAAAAGTGACTCTTTTCCACTATGGAGACCTAACCCCTCCTCTCCTTCAAAATAAGGAAGCATAATCCTGGTTAGCTGTGACAGGCCTCACTTCAACTCCCCATTAAACCTGGATACTCCTGGCCAAAAGGCCAAGGCTTCCCGCAACTTGTAAGGATCATTTGCATTTCCAGAATTAAATTTTCTGCAGAGGAATATCAAAGCTGCCTCTTGCTTCCCACTGCTGTGTCGACAGATACTAAGCCTGCAATTAATTCTGCGGTTGAGGTTTTGCATGATCCAGGTTTAATACGTATGGATTTTTTTTTAAAAAAATCACCCTTAAGCCTATTTTTTTTAGCGGTTTCATCTCCAGGTTTCCTTATTTTTTTCGCTACCAACAATCCTTTCTTCATTAACGCCGGCGAGCTCGTTTTGCAGGCTGCTGGCATCTTTATTGAGAAGATGCATTAATCCTGGTCTTTTTTTTTTTTTTTAGAGAGGGGGAACAGATTAGCCCCTTCTGGTTTTGAAACCCGACAGGTTTTCAGGTACATCCCCCCAAAAAAACTCTGTCTGTGTGCGTCTGTGGTTGTGTGCTTCGCTGTTTTTTTTTTTAAAAAAAGACCCTCAAAATTCAGTAAATATTGCAGATATGAACTCGGCGGAGGAAAATAGATTTCCAATTTTAATCCCAGCGAATAAAACCTTAAAAAAAAAACTGCAGAAAAAGCTGCGCCAATTATTCACCGTTCAAATTAAGTTGAGGTTGGAAGGTTTTGAAAAGCTGATCCGTCCTGGTGCAGACAAATTTTTCCAGGTTTTTAACGTGTGTTCCTTTTTTTTTTTTTTGTCTTTTATGGAGTCACCCAAAACGCTTACTTGCTACTTGCACTCCAGAAACTGAATTCAGAGCGGAACCAGCAGGAAAGAAAAAAAAAAACTGAGTTTGTGCTTGAAAACTTGATACCCCTAGAGAAGCCGACGGGTAGAAAAGGCACAAAGGGGCACCCCGAGGATTTGGATTTGAGGGGGTCTTCGCAGACCGTTCGGGGGTATGAGGACGAGAAGGCAGAGGGAAATAAAGGGAATTTAATTTGACAAGGGGTACCGGCCCGATGCCCCATTACTGGTAGGTGACCTTCACACAAAATGTCTCCTCGTTCTTCCCTTCGGCGTCGTTGATATAAATCAGAATTTCCTCCTCACCCGCGTTTTGGCTGGGGGCGAACCTCAAGCCGATGGTGTAGGTCTCCCCTCCGCCCACCTGGAGGGAGAGCATGGAGGGGGATTAAGAAGGCTCAGGATGAAGCTGGTTTGGGGTGCCAACTGGGGCACGGCAAGAGATTGTCTTTTGTGAAGTGGTCACGCTGCTCTGGAGTCACCCAAGTTGGTCAGAGGGAAATGAAGGCGGACACTTGACTCTAAAGGAGGGCGATCCTGGTTAAATATCCGACATCCTTCTCTGCTTGGCCCCTTCTCTCCTTCCTGCCCAGGACAGCTTTGCACTCCCTGGTGCAAACCTGCTCTACAGCTTTGTTTGAGGCTCAGAGATGGCCAAATATGAACAGCATTGGTAGAAAACAGGGTTGCACTATGGGGGTCCCTGGTGCTCTCCGAGCTGGGTGGTTTTCTTGCAGACGTTTCACGACCCAACTAGCTAACGTCATCTGTGCTAGAAGGCAATGTGATTTGTGGAGAGGAGAAGGAAGAAGAGACCTGTGGGGTGCTTGGTAGGCAACGCCATCAGTGCAGTGTGCAGAGCACTGAAGATGTTACCCAACTGGGTAAGGGAACATCTGCATGAAAACAATCATGCACCAAGGACGCTGGGATTGCCTCCCCCCCTTGCCCAGAGGACCCTCCCCAGGGACCCCACCCGGAGCCCTCTGGGAGCACCTCCCTCACCTCAAAGGAGTCCTCCTTAAAATGCAGCAAATCCGGATGGTTGGTGTGCAGGAAATAGGCCCGCCGAGAGGGGTAGGAGTTGCTGTAGGTGATCTTCTTGTTGGAACCTTTCCCTCCCCCGGAAGGCAGCAGGATTTCGAACGCCTGCCGGTGGGAAAAGGACACGGAGGGGCTCAAGTGATCCGTGGCCAACCGCCTGGGCTCTTAGGGATGGAAGGGACCTTGGATTTATGACAGTCGCAGCGTCCCCGGCTCACGTGACACCCCCCCACACACAAGAAATGGGAAACAATTCCTCGTCCTCCCTATTTGAAGGTCCCCCGAGGCTCACCTTGGAGATGAAGGGCTGCCTGCAGGACATGGAGACCAGCCAGGTGGAGACCAGCTGGTGGAACTCAACGTCCACCAAGTTGAGGTAGATGAAGCGGCTGCCGGCGCTCTGTGGCTGCAGTCCGAGGTGCAGGTCCTGGACCCCGTTGGCCGGCAGGACGAAGACCCCGTCCGGTTCCAGCTGGAGGGGGGAGAGGAAGCGGTGTCCCGTCACGCCAAGGTAGGGCGTCTCACCTTTAGGGACAGGTCTGATCGCTTTACAGGCTTGGTCATGTGTAGATGGGGGACTTCAAACCCCAGAATTCACCAGTTCTTCCTTCCTCCCTTCCTTTTCCTTCCTTCCTTCTTCTCTCCCTCTCTCCCTTCTTCCTTCCTTCCTATCATTCCCTCCTTTCCCTATCTTCATTTATTCTCACTCTCTCTCCCTCCCATCCTTCCTTTCTTTCCTTCCTTCCCTTCCCTCTTGACCATTTATCTATCCTTTCTTCCCTCTTTCTTTTACTTCCTTCCTTCCTCCCCATTTCCTTCCTTCCTTCCTTTTCTTCTTCCTCCTCCCTCCCTCCCTCCCTTCCCAAGGCTGAGAAGCTATGCTGGGCTCCCTCCATCACAGGATGCTCTTTGGCCCGCAATAAATGCACCGTTTTTTACGTTTTTTACAACGTAGCCCAGCCCTGTTCAAAGCCGCCCTCCCTGGACAAGGCCTCCACCACAGGAGCCAATTCCCTTTGCCCTTTTCAGACCGGACCTCAAACTTGCCAGCGTTTTCTCTCCCGGACGGGAGGCTAGCCGAGTTTGCCTCTCTCTCACCATCTCCATTTATAATTATGACTAAAAAAATTTCCCCTAACGAAACGATCTGCCTCCAGGTGACCTCATTAATCCGGATGGCGGGCCAGGCGAGCTCTAGGACAGCTTTAATCAAAACGCAATTACCAAGCAGCTTCCCCCGTGATAAATTCTTTGCCGGCTCTCGCACCAGAGGACAGAGGACCGTCCAAAGTCACTGGCAGACTTTGGACGGGGCTTCCATCCCGACCACGTTGAGCGCGACCGCGACATTTCAGCAATCACACGTAAAAATAACAGCAGTCCTCCAATTACAACAGTTCGCTTAGTGACGAGGGCAGCCCCCACGTAGAGCAGGTCGTAGTAATCCAGACGGGGGAGTGGCTGGGAGCGTTTTGCTGAGAAGTCCCGATTGGGTCAACCTCAGGCCCGTTTCCCACCATAAGGACTAGACACTTGAATATGTTGGCGGAGTGACCGCCCAATTTTTCAGCCCCCAGCTAATTGGAGGAGCTTACCTTCATCTCGTGGGGGTGGGAGGTGAAGGCCTTCACCTTACGGAGGGCGTGGGTCCCCCGGAGCACCAAGGAAAGCCGGG
The DNA here is from genome assembly GCF_016545835.1 of Crotalus tigris. Lineage (NCBI taxonomy): Eukaryota > Metazoa > Chordata > Lepidosauria > Squamata > Viperidae > Crotalus > Crotalus tigris. The sequence continues at coordinate 5,608,696 of NW_024098092.1, read as the reverse complement.
TCAGCTGACCCAGGACACAGCTGGCCTCGACCCACTGCAGGCAGTGGAGGTAGAACTGCCAGACCTGGATGGGGGCGGCCAGCCAAGGGTCCCTGTCCAAAGGAAGGAGGAGAAAAGGGCTGTGATTCGCTTAACAGCTGTGGAAGAAAGGTCGTAAAAGAGGGCAAAACCCACTTAGCAACTCTCTTGCTTAGCTCCCTTGCGTTCATAACTCAAGGACTATCTCAAACAATTTCACTTGCTTTAATAATTAAATTTCAATCTCTAACGTTCCTCGCCTTCCTTTTAATTAATGCAGGCAGATGAGCCCAGCTTGATGGCCACAATCTCGATTTTTTTTTGGGCTAACGGCTGATCGGAGGAGTCTGAATCCTTTTAAAGAGGGCGACGCTTACGTATAAATCAACACGAAGAATCTCTGGATTTGGGGACTTGAGCCCGCAGCAACTTTCAGAAAGATGTCCTGGGGTTCTCCAGGTCCCTGGAGGAGAAGATCAAGACCAGGTTTAATTCGGTTCCTTTGGGAATTAAAATTAGGACACGGGATTTTGGGTACAAGTAGGTAGTAGTTGGAGAGATCCACCTTGCTGCATTCACACCATCGGTTCTGAGTCAAAGGGACGGGCTTTGTTCACCTGTGAAGGCCAGGTTAGCCTGTTCTGGACCCTCCCCTTGAACACTTCACTTCCTGCCCTGATCAATCGCACCAACCATACCCACAAAGCTTAGGGTGATCAACCGTACCATCTTCTTGGTCTCACAGATGACGTTGGGGTCACTGCAGCGGACAAACATCTCAAGGTCTCCCCCAGGAACACCTACAGGAGCCCCTGACGAGGAGAAACAGGGGGGTCTCAATAGCTGCTGATCTTTGAGGGCTTCAAATCAAATGTCCCTCTTCCTTTATCGGTGACGGCAACTCCAACGGACTGTGACCCACTCAACTAAAAACCTAACTAATGGGTGGGCTTCAACTCCCAGAATTCCCCGGCCATCAGGTTGATATTGAAGTCTACCCACCTTAAAGCCAGCTGGGGAATTCTGGGAGTTGAAGTCCACCTCTCTTAACGTTGCCAAGGTGGAGAAAAGCATCAAAAAGTCCTCTGGTCTCAATGCAATCGCTCAATTGCTGCTGATCAACTTGCAATGATGGGGCATTACGTATCCTAAACGTTCAGGATAGGGTCAATTTAGCCAGGAGGAGGAGAAGACCTGGGAGCCACCTGGGAGCGTGTGCCACAGAGGCAGGCGGATGGATTTCTTCAGGAAGGTCAGCTCCGGGTGGTAGAAGCGGAAGGTCTGATCCACGGCGTGGGGCTGGGATTCCACGCTGACGGTCAGGATGGCGAGGGGCTTGCCGCTGCCCACCGTGAAGGACACCTGGACGAGAAGAAGACACTCAGAGGAAGAGAAGGACTATCTAGAGAGAGGAAGGAGGAAGAGGAGGAAGAGAAGAAAAAGGAGGAGAGGAAGAGGAGAAGGCAGAGGAGGAGAGGGGATGAAGAAGAAGAGGAAGAATATCCAGGACACCACTTCCCCAAGGTTTTGTCTATGGTGTTCCTGACAGTGTCCAACCCACAAAGGAGGGAACTGCCCATCTCAGCGGGGTCACTAAAAGCTTTTCACCCCATTCAGATGACAGGTGCACCATCCTTCACTTCCTGCATTATTACCTTGATGCGCAGCGTCTCGCTGAACTTTCCGGAAGAGGTGGCCGTGCAGATCTTCTCACCTTCCTTAGAGGTCAGCTCGGGGGGACCTTGCTGGAAGTGGAAGAGATGGCATGGCAGGGGACCGTGAAGGAACCCCTCTCCCCCACCCCCACCCAGCCTTACATCTCCAACAAGGTTTAAAAGACAACAGTTACATGAATGCAGGTAGTCCTTGACTTACAACCATCCATTTAGTGACCGTCTGAAGTTACGACGGCACTGGAAAAAGGGACTTAGGACCAGTTTTCACACTTGAAGTCACCACCTCAGCGGCTGAACGAACAGAGGTAATTCAAGAACTCCCTGTGTGGAAAAAGCGAGGGGTGAGGGTTTCCCTACCTGCATCATGGCTGTCTGCTCCATGGAGAAGGTCTGGTACTTGAAGGGGATGTAGACCGTCTCCTTGGGACGGAGGTAGACCTGAGGGGTGAGGCCATTGTGAAGATGAAACATGTCCTCCTCCAATGGTGTGACCGTTTGGGTCAGTTCTTTAAAGCGCCTCCACTCTCTGACGTCCAAGATGATGCTAGGAGAAGAGCAAGGACCACATTAATGAAGAAAATGGAGATATGGTGGCTTTGGAGAGAGGGCATCTCCAAGGGGTTCCCCGGGTCATCTTCTGAAAATTATAGGTGGCCTCCAGATGTACCTCCAACTTCCACTGTCTCTTGGTTGGAGATCAGGCTGAAGATCAACAATACCTGGAGGACCACCTACTCCAACCAATGTTACTGAACCTGGTTGGCTTGTCCTGGGAACACGGGACAGAGAGTGACAACGCATTGCAGATACCTGTTGAGTTTGGGGGCCCTTCCTTTCCTACCGCTTCCTTCCTCCCCAAAGGAGTCCCACAAGGAAGAGATCAACCTTCTTCTCAATGGGCAGGTGACCTCCTGCTGTTCTCTACCTGAGTTCTGGGTTGTCTATCCTGATGGTCACCGTGTGCTGGACGCTGTAGGGATTCTTCAGGGCGAACTCAAAGAACTCGGCCGTGCCCAACGTGGCGTAGACGGTGTGGTGGGTGGTGATGGCTTGGCAGAGCATGGAGGTGATGCTCTCGGCTTTGATGCGCTCCCGGTACGCCTCGATCAGCTGGAGGTCTCGGGAGTGCTGAACCCGGTCCTCATGGCGCCCCTGGGGGGGGGAAACAAAGATGGCCTCAAGAAACAGTGGGGTGGGAAGTCCTCGGGTTTAATTAGAAGACATTTCTGATTCAAATCAAACGCAGTTTTCTGTTCTGCATCCCAACAGGAAGCATTCTTAAGCTTTCTGTTAAAGCTAGGACTTCCATCTGCCTCCCTCCCCTATGAAGCATAGGAAACTAGGGAGGGTCCCTTGTGAGATACTTCTCAGGCCCCTTTTCCTTCTGCAGACTCAGCTGCCTCTTATCTGTCTGTTGTATTGTCTGCATCCCTTCCTCCTGTTTCCCGAGGTCAACCTCACATCCCGTTCTAACTTCTGGCTGGCTGGTCCTGACTCAACCCCTCAGCAATGGCTTCCTGCTCAATTCGGCTCTGAATCTGACCGCCTCGGACCGCATGCATCCGATCCCCACGTCCCTCACCAAGATGAAGCTGCTTTTCCTCCCAATGTCGCCCTCCTGGGATTCCTTCCTCCGGACTGAAAGCATCCTCTCCAACTTTCGGCGTCGGGTGAGGCCGGCTTCCTGGTTGGCGGGCTGCAAGGCGGTGCTGACTTCCCGCAAGTGGGAAAAAAGGAGAGCGGCCAGCTCGCTGTCCACCTCGGCCAGTTTTTTAGCTTGGCACACGTTTCCGACTGGAAGAGATGCACCAAAGGGTGGCAGTCAAGCCAATCCACCTCAAACTCAGTTAAGGTTTAGTCAATGATGGTTTCCATCAGGCAATGACCGCGGCTAGGTTAAATTCTAAGCCCTAATAGAGTGACTTAGGACCGGTGGCTTGGTGACTGTTTGAAGTCCTTGACTTACGACTGGTGACTTAAGTGACCATTTGAAATTGAGATGGACCTCCCCAGGGCTACATACAACCAAAATTCCAAGTCTGAAGCCACACCCGCATTGTCACGTGACACTCGGTAACTAGCTAACATTTATGGCTGTTCGCAGGGCCTTGGGGTCCCATAATGGTAATTGATGGGGTATTTTTGCCTCGTAAAGTCGAGGACTCTCTGATAGTGCTGGGGAGCAGCCCGAAAGAAAAAAAAATTGCAAATCTTAGATGAAATCACAATTTTGTGCTGTTCAGTTCCAGTTAGGAGTTTTTGATCCAAGGAGGGAAGTTAGATCAGAACCGCTGGCACAGAACGAGAAAATTCAGTGTTATTTGTCGCTTAGCTGCCCTTCAATTGATTCCCCTGGTTCAGGCCGCTCTCCCCCAGCAGTGACAAATTGGCTGAAGTCATTTTTACAACACATACACACACGTACACACACACACACACAGAAGGTGGAAGTGCAAAAACTTCTCTTTTCTATTTTTTTTAATCTTATTCTATTATTATTTCATATACAGGCAGTCTGAACTTTCCTTGAAAAACCTCCAGCGATGGAGCACCCACAGCTTCTGAGCGCAGGCCATTCCACTGATTCATTGTTCCTCAGAACAGAGTCTCCAGTCCTCAGCGAGGAGGCCATTGCAGGCCTCCTTGGGAAAGAAGTGTGGGCACCCATCCAAGGAAGAGAAAATTAAAGAATTGAGACCCTTCCCAACTAAACCTGGGCCTGCAAATCAAGAAAAAACTCAACAAATTTATCTATCTTGTTGACCTTCTGTTTCCCCCCCCTTCCCCCCCCAAATCAAGGGAAACTTACCCCTGTGAGGGTTGATGGAGACCAAACTGCCACCAGGGAAGCCTCTGGCCCCGTCCTGTGAGGAGATGACCCGTCTGCAAGAGGGGGGTAAGGAGTGCGATCTCCGCAGCCCCCGTTCACTCCGGTGGCCTGTAAGAGAAGAGAAGGATGGGTTGTGTGTTGGGGGGTGCATCAGCAGAGCTCCACTCTCCTTATCCTGTTCATGGATGAGAGAAGGGGCTGGAGTAGATCAGAGATGAACTTCCCCTATTTGGGGTGTGGGGAAGAGAAAGGTAAAAAGATATAGAGTTGGAAGGGACCGTAGAGGTCTTCTAGTCCAGCCCATGCTCAAGCAGAACCCTAGACCATTAAGGACAAACGGCTGTCCGGTTTCTTATTGAAGACCTCTAGTGATGGAGCACCCACAGCTTCTGGAGACAAGCCACTCCATCCATCCATCCATCCATCCTTCTGCCTACCCATCCATCTCTCCCACCCTCCGTCATGTATCTTATCTGTCTATCTCAGGATCATAGTATCCTGAGGCTGGAAGGAACCTTGGAGGTCTTCTGATCCTACCACGTCCACCCTTGGACTTCAGGTTCTCCAATGACAGAGCCCCATCCCTCCAGAAAGCTGTTCCAGTGCTTAATAGCTGAGGACAATCCTCCTTATTTCAAGGCTGGCTGTGTCTTGGTAGACCTTCAGACCACTGGTCCTTGTCTTATCCTTGGGGGCTATGAATGAATCCGATCTTCTTCCCCTTGAGACCTCTTCATGGATTGGAAGACCACTGTCAGGTCTTCCCTTAGCATTCTCTTCTTTAGGCGGAACACATCCAAGTTCTTCCAAGATGACCTTCATCATCTCTGTCGCTTTTCTCTGTGGTCTTTAGGTCAAAGAGAGCCGAGACATCACCCCAGTCCCTAAGACCATACAACGGAGGAAGCTTATCCAAGGGCCTCACAATTGCATCACGTTGGCATGTCACTCATTCCAGATCTTCATACATGGAACAGGAGAGCGATGGTAGAAACCAAAACACCTTCTCTTCGCACAGCCCAAACCTGATCCTGGTCACGCTGGTGGAACGTGAGGAATGGAAACCTCATGAGGTGATCCGTGTCCTGCTCTAAAAACGTCAACCACATCCCACCAATCTCCCAGGCTTGGCAACTGTCGAGCTGGTGACTTTCATGTTCATCATGATCTGAAGGAGATGGATATATATATATTTCACACTCTTGTGGTTTCTCTTGGCCTGTCTCGCTTCTTCTCCTTGGAACAAAAAAAAAAAAATATCTCTGGATGCCTCAGGCGAGCTTCCATTTTGACAAGGAGACGGAGGAAACAAAGACGTCTCCTCTTCATGAATAATGAAGGTGATGGAGCAACCCAGATCTTCATCTCTCCGCCAAGGGGAGGAGGAAGAAGAGGCGAAGAGAGGATGGAAGCTGCTGAGATAGTCGCATCGGCTTCTTTGATCAGAGGAGAGACAATATCAGCATTTAGGGGTGACTGGAAAGCCCTGATGGACTGTCTCCTTGGCGTGAAACAGAACAAAAATGAGTTTCGCATTTATGACTTTTGAGGATTAGAGAGAATAGATCAGAGGAAGAACAGAGCGAGGCTGCAACCGGAGAGGAAGAGCTAAATTTATAATTGTACTTGTAACAAGATCAGAAAACACTTTTTCTTTTGCTTGCACTAGGAGCTTCCACTTTTGATTTCCTTGCTCTGCTTTCCCTCACGTCGCGTTCGTCCTTTATCTCGGTTTTATACAAGAATAAAATTATTAAACTTTGCGCGGAGTTGCACGTATGAAAACTTCTTGCAAGGGTACCTGGAGGGTCTCCGGTTGCCAAAAATCCATGCCCTCAATTTCCTTCCTTCCTTCTTTCCTATCACCTCCCTTCCTTCGTTCTTACCCTTCCCTCCTTCCTTTTCTCCTCCTTCACCCCCTCGCTTCCTTCCTTCCTTCCTCCCTTCCCTTCTTTCCCTCTTTCTTTCTTTCTTTCTTTCTTTCTTTCTTTTTCTTTCCCCCCCCCCCGCTTTGCAGTGGCACTCATCTTTGTGTGCTTCTGACCCCCGAGTGGGGCTCAGCGGGCCCTCTGCCTTTGACTTGGGGGGGGGGGAAACCACCTTGATGCATAATAGGTTTATCCAGTCCTTTCACAGCCCTGATGGCTCTTCTGATCTCCTCCCGAACCTGCAAGCCCAAAAAACTCCCCCCTCCCTCTCCTTCTCCTAAAAGTAAAATAAAATAAGGCTGGTGGCCTTTTCAGAGCAGAGGCAGAGGTATCAAAGGAGACACCTCCGGCGTCTGAGAGGCTTTGATTTGCAGCAGGGAAGGAGAGACGCTCCTTTCCAAAGACAGCCTCTCATCCCCGCCGGGTGCCGGGAAGGCAGCTTAAAAGGTCCGGCTAAGGAGAGCGGGAACCTTCTGGAGCCCCCTTCTCCGGCTTTCGCTCCTCCTCGCAGGCAAGGAAATTCATCTCTACAGGTGTGTGGGGGGGGGGTCCTCCAGAACTGGCCAGCCACCTTGAGCTCCAGAATGATACAAAATGCAGGATAACGGAAGGGACCTTGGAGGTCTTCTAGCCCAACCCCTTCCTAGACTATTCTGGACAAATGTCTGTCCGGTCTCTTCTTGAAAACCTCCAGCGATGGAGCAGCCACAACTTCTGGAGGGAAGCCCATCTGCTGATTAATTGATCTGGGATTATAGAAAAACAGGAGTTGGATGGGACCTTGGAGGTCTTGCAGTTCAACCCCCAGCTCAAGCAGGAGACCCTGGATGGATGGATGGATGGATGGATGGAAGGAAGAAGGGAAAGTGGAAGAAAGGGAGGGAGGGAGGGAGGGAGGACAGAAGAGATGGCACTCACCGATGTTGGCCAGGCGGAGGTGGAGCTGAGCCCTGAGGACCACCTGCACCCCGATGGGCTTGACCCCCCAAGGCCGGAAGCCCTGGCCGCTCAGCAGGCTCACGTCCGGCTTGTACTCCACGGTCAGCACTTCCAACTCGTGGCAGACCTGGACGGCCGGACGGCCTCGGCGGAGCAGGTGCTGCGAAGGGAGCCCAGCTGTGGCCAGTCACGGCTGAATGTGGGGGGCCCGTCTCCCTCTGTCCCCGTTGCCCCCACCCTGGAAATACAGGTAGTCCTCGACTTACAACCACCAGGGAGCCCCAAGTCTCTGTCGCTAGGGGAGAGAGACTGGCTAAGCGGCTTCTGCTCCATTTTACGACCTTTCTTCTGGCCCCCGTTTTTAAGCGAATGACTGCATCCGTTAAGCTGGTCTCACGGTCATTAAGCAAATCCAGCTCCCCCCCCAACTCTGCCAGTCAGAAGGCCGCAAAAGTGGATCGTGTGACCCCCCCCCCCCCGGGGACGCTGCGACCGTCATAAACACGAGCATCTGAATTTGGATCCCGTGACCCCTGGAGACGCCGGGTGAAAAATCGGACGTAACTCGCTTCTTCCAGGGGGTGACCTGCCCCCCGGTCGTAACTGGAGGACCGCTTTGGAAGCCTTTCCTCACCTACCTTCAGCTTGACGGCAGCAGATCCCAGCAGAAGCAGCGAGTCCCCGTCCCAGACGTCGATCTGCAGGGAATGCTGGGCTAGGTAGTGGAGGAACCAGTGCGGCTCTCCTGGCTTGAGGGAGGCCACGTCCACCGCGTACTTCAGGTGGAAGCCAGGGGGCGCTGCGGAGGGAAGGAGCGGGCCCAGTGCGTATAAGAGGGCAAGAAATCTCCCAGAAGCCACCTGGCCTGGCTCACTATCGGGCGGGTCCTCTCCCTATCAGTCTCCCCTGTTGCGTCCCAGCCGTACCGAGATTGGGGCTCCCGTCCGGGTTGATTTGCGCCAGGATGTGGGTCGCTGGCCCACAGGCCTGAGTCTGGACCAGCTGCAGCCGTGGCGTGGTGACCGGGGGGAAGCGGTAAAACTGGAAGGTGAAGTAGATGCTTTGGGGCCAGGTGGCAGGGCTGTCCTGGGCAGGTCTGGTGGAAAGAAAGGAGCGGAAATTCAACTGGCGAAGCCCGAAATCCTAGCACTCAGCAACCTCTTAAGAGTTCCAGAATTCCCCAGCCAGCTATGCTGTTTCCCCCCCCCCCTTACTCCCTAGAATGGAGAGATTGCAAAGAAAGGGATTACAAGAGAGTAAGCAGGCACACACTAGGGATATACATAAAAAGACATCCATTAACGCCTGGGAATTCTGGGAGTTGAAATCCTTAAAAGTGCCAAGGTTGAGAAACACTACACTGGACAAACCCAAGGATCCAAAGTAAAAAAAAAGCAGTTGTAAATTGAGACGCTGCAAAAGCCCGCAAAGGAGTAATTTCACAGTGCTCAGAGGAGGAACCGGAAGGCCTGGCCCACCTGCTCAAGGCCAGGAACTGCAGGTGGATCTCGTGGTCTGGCAGGAGGTCGGCTCCTTCCTGCTGGGGGCTGCAGGGGGTGGGATCGCTGGGATCCAGCATCTCCACCGGCTCCTTGTTGCAATCCAGAAGCTCCGGGAATCCGGCCGTGCGCAGGCGAGCAAGCGAGGCCCGGGTGGGGCCAGTGTTCGGGCTGGGGAAGGAAGGGGATTCTGAATCCTTCTTTCCTTTCCTTCTTCCCTCCCTACCTCTCTCTCTCATTTCTCTTCCTTCCTTCCCACTATGCTTCTTTCCTTCCTTCCTCAATCTCTTTTCTCCTTTCTTTTCATTTTTTCTTCTTTCCTCCTCCCTCCGTCCCTCCCCTTTTCCTTCCTTCTTTCCCTTTTCCTTCCTTCCCTCTTTTTCTGGGGCCTCACCTGCGCCAAGGTGCTCCTCCGAGGGCCAGGATGGGCATGTGGGCCGGCGTGAAGGGCAGCTCCTGCAGCTGGTCCACCAGGGACGAATCCTCAAGTTGGGGGCCGTAGCTCAAGTCGGACTCCAGGTGAGCGATGCCTGCTTGACTCTGCTCCGGCTGGGAGGGGAGGGAAGGAAAAGGGAGGATCCGAACAAGCTAAGCTGGGTTTTCCGTCAAAAAGGAAACCGGGAATTTTGGCTAGTCTTTGATTGCACAGGCCTGTCTGAAGTGGTTACCTCTCCGGCTGGCTGAAGACTGTCCTGGGACGGCTCAGCATCGCTGACCGGCTGCTGCAAAGTCTGGACGGTCCTCTTTATTGGGGACGCCGACAATTCGGACATCGACAACTGCAAGGAGAGGTCACTTGTGAAGCGAGAGAGCGAGCGAGCGGAGGCGAGAATCGGGCGCAGGGAGTCCTCGGCCACCACTGAGCCCCAAGTTTCGGTGGCTAATCGAGGCAGTTATTACGGCTCAATGGTGGTTGTAAATAGAGGACTGGCTGTTAACGGAAAATATTCCTTTGCTCCTTTTTCCTGCAGGGAACTAGACAGAAAGACTTACCCCGGGGCCCTGCGTATAATCCTGAGTAGAAACCAACATCTGGACGGAAGGAGGTGAACCTAGATAAGGACGAAGAGGAAGAACTGTCACCATAATCATAAAACACAGAATCCTATCATCCCAGATCAATTAACCAGTGGAACGGCTCGCCTCCAGAAGCTGTGGGAGCTCCATCCCTGGAGGTCTTCCAGAAGAGACTGGACAGCCCCTTGTCTGGAAAAGTCTAGGGTTTCCTGCTCGGGCAGGGGGTTGGACTAGATGACCTCTGAGGTCCCTTCCGACTCCTGTCATTCTATGTTCTAGGTTTTAGCATCTACTCAACAACCCCATTGGAATCCATCTCTGGTCCATGCCAAAATATTTCCAGAGCAGGAAAGGAGAGAAAAAACGAGAACGGACTGCACTCTAGTGGCTGGAGGAAAAAAAAATCTTGATTTATTTTTTTTTTCCTTTCTCTTTTCCTCCGTCGAGGGAAGGAAAAAAAGAAAAGAAAAAGAGAGAATCGGAGGCGGATCAAATCTAAACTGCAGCTCCGGTCCTTAAGCAGAGAGTCGAGGCAAGTCCTGGGCTTACAACCACAAGGGAGCCCCACATTTATACTGCAGAGGGAGACATATTGTTAAGCCCCACTTTATGACCTCTGGATGACAAGCAGACCTCAACTTATGACCATTTATTCCGCAGCCGTTTGACGTAACCATGGCACTAGAAAAAAGGGACCGATGAGAAGTCACCGGGACCAAAATTCCCATCGCTAAGTGTCGTAACTGTGTTGTAAGTACCCCCCCACACACTGTCTGTCATCACCTTGAACAGTCGTAAGTCCGGGACTGTCTGTTTCTGACCCCCACCGCTGTCCTGAAGGGCCTCCTCAACCTTGGAAGGGGTCTGATGGCCCCCCACATGTTCCCCCAAGAAGGAAGGTGGGATGGAACCCCTCACCGGGCGACTGGACCGATGGCACCCTCGTTCCTCTCTTGACGCCCGGAGGCTTGGCGGCCGTTCCCAGTCGTTCCTCGGAGCTGGTGGAGAACTGAAACGCCAGGATGCCCGATTCGACCTGCTTCACCTGCAGTTTTATTTAATACACATAGATATACATATGTATCTTTCTCACCTGGTTCTAGCTACCTGCACGGCAGTTGTGAAGCCAACCTGGTTTGATTCCCACAATGCTTTGCTGCGTAGATGAATGAAACGCAGGCTTAAATCCCAAGGGTCACCTCGAAAAAGTGGCTTGGGTTCTCCAAAATGAACCTTCTTGAGCTTACACATCGCTGCAGCCCCCCTTCCTGTCTTCTCCGCGTGCTGCCTCAGGACCCATCGTCCCCATCCACCACCACCACCACCGCCGAGATCTGAGATTCAAGAGCCAAGCGGGGAAAGGGTCTCTCACCTCTTCAGAGCTCATGATGTCCGGAGGGGTCTTATAAACCAGGACGTGGTGGGGGTTCAGCTGGGCTCCGCCTCGCAAGGGAAGGACCACGTCCGCGGGATTTGCATCCAGAACAGGCTGCCAAAGGGCCCAGCGGACCGAGTGCATGTAGGCTGCAGCCGTCAAGGAGGTCATTGAGGGTGTCTGAGGGAGAACGGATGGTGACAGATCAGGGAAGAAAGAGAGACAGAGAGAGAGAGAAGGGAAGGAAGGAGGGAGGGAGGAAAGGAAGGAAGGAAAGATGGTGTCTACCATCGCTCAACAGAGATCCTTGAGATACCCTGAACCTGGTGTCCATTGTATCTCAAAGATGTCCTTGAGGTGCCCTCAACCTGGTGTCCCCCAGCTCTCTGGGTAAGACAGTCCCATAATTCCCAAGCAACTGATGATCACTGGAAGAGACCAGCTTCAGAAAAGTATTTGCACATTCACAAAGAAGTCCACTCAATCGACCCTTGAATTACCTGGAAGAAGCAGAAGCAGCAGAAGCAGAAGCAGAAGCAGGAGCAGGAGGAGGAGGAGGAGGAGGAGGAGGAGGAAGAAGAAGAAGAAGAAGAAGAAGAAGAAGAAGAAGAAGAAGAAGAAGAAGAAGAAGAAGAAGAAGAAGAAGAAGAAGAAGAAGAAGAAGAAGAAGAAGAAGAAGAAGAAGAAGAAGAAGAAGAACAACAACACCCAAAGGTCATCTCCTACCTTCCCATCAGGTCCACTTGCAACAGAGAAGACATATTCCAACAGGAAGACCACTCCAAAAGCTGGGTGAGGCACCATCTCAGCCAGGTGGATGCGGCTTCGCAGGATGAGAGCTTGTCCCTCGGCACTGGGGGTGGAAGAAGCAAAGGAAAAGATCACCATGAACGTCCAGCAACTTCTTCTCACCACCTTCAAAGTTGGCTCTGGGCATCTGGGTCTTTATTTTCTCTGGAGACGCAACCATAATACCTGAATTTGACTTCAAGGAATCTTCCAAATCTTCTCCAACTTGGTGTTCTCCACATCCATTGGGACCTCAATCCCCATAACCCACCAGACCAGGATGCTCAAATTACCATGCTGGTCAAGTGAATTATGGATTCCAAAATCTGGTTGGGAAAGGCAACCTAGCTCGAGAGAGGTGATCCCCTCTCAAGGGTCAGCAAGACAATCTTTTGTCATCAGAAGAACGACCCCTGCTCTCACGTCCTCACTACATGCATGGTCATCTTGGGAGCTGGCTTCGTTCCCGTGGTGTCCCCAACGATATTCATGCCTTCCATTCCCCGGTTCTCACCTGCTCTTGAAGGGACTTCCTTGTTTCCGGCGCACGCTGTCGGCGCTTCCCCGAGCTCTATCGGCCTCTGGCAATGCCACGGGGACCACCACCACCACCTGGGGGGGCTGCACGAAGCACAAGCCGTTGTGGACGCCAATGTGTAGCCGGCGCTCCTGGATCATGAGGGAGGTCCCGTCCAGGATCGAATTAGCCTGGATTCGATCACAAGAGAACAATGAACTCACCCCTTGGTACCCCATCCCTAGGAAGGTGGATTATTACAGATAGCCCCCGATTTACGACCATTTGAATTTACGACGGGACTAAAAAGAGGGACTCGTGACCAGTCCTCTCACTGACGACCGTTGCAGCATCCCCATGTCACGCGATCAAAACCTGGGTCCTTGGCAACCGGCCCGTATTTAGAATGGTTGCAGGGTGCCAGAGTTGTGCGATTGCCATTTGTGACCTTCACAAGCAAAGTCCAGGGGGGGAAAGTTGGATTCGCTTAGTGACCACGTGATTCACTTAATAACTGGTGGTTTTACTCGACAACCGTGGCAAAGGAGGTCATGAAATTCGAGGGGCGGGGGGTTGGACTAGATGACCCCCCAAGCTCCCTTCCAACTCTCTCATTCTGTGTTTAGCACAACTCAGTGAACAGTTTCCTGGCTCGGCAAGAGAAATTCCAGCTCTAATTGTGGTTGGGTGTTGAGGAGGACCGAGATTAGATAAGTTTTATTTTATTTATTTATTACTGCCTTGATTTGTGGCCCACCTGGCGGTTCAAATTAAACCCCAGCGGGGACCAAAATGAGGGTTTCTGAGAAATTTCTCAAAACTTGGAAGCAGCTTCTCTCCCCTCTTCCGAAAACGGGTATTTCTGGCAGGCAAGTTCCATTTTGGGCCGATGATGCACCAAGGAGATGCACTGCCCCGTGGGGTGCCGGGTGCTAATTTTACGCCATCTGTCATAAACTAATAAAACTCAAAGCTGCCCCAGAGTGATTGCGGGATATTAAACCGTTTCATCTTCTCCCTCTTTTCTCCTTAAGGTCATTATTGCTTTTCTAAATTACGGGAAGCTCCCGGAGACGACATTAAAACTTAGGATTCGCTCTCTGGCTCCATCCATCTCCAGCCGGGCCCTTCCAAAACAGCTCATTAGCGCTTGCCCCTCGTGGAGGGGGGGGGACCATCAGCATTGTAAACGGGCATCCAGGAGGCTGATAAGAATTTTCCTCTTAGACAGAAGGAAAACAAAGACCGTAAGGCAGCTCCCAGGCTGGCATTCAAACAGAAAAAAGAAAAAGAAAAAAAATGAAACCTTGGATATGGAAAAGATCTGTAGACAAACAAATGAGGGAAAAGGCTGCGGTTGTCCCCATAATAGAACGTCTATTCCTCTGGGAAATCACCCGTTTTTCACCATCGGAGAAAAAAAATTCAAAACCAAAAATATAAAATAAAAAAAATCCCAGTTTGCTAAAATTTGTTTTGGGGTTTTTAAAGAGAATCTGTAATCCTTGTGGACTGAGAACATAATCCAGAACAGTGCTTGACACCCTAAAGTAGCTGCTGGGGATGGCCCACAAGGCCGAGTTCTTCAACCTTAGCAATTTTAAGGCGTTTGGACTTCAACTCCCAGAATCCTCGCTGGCTTCAGCGGGAGGACAACCTAAGACAGTTGTAGCCAAGACTGCCTCAGCGCCTGGTGGAAACATGAGGATGCAAAGAGCTTAAGCCTGGCCCTGATCAACCATGATGGCCCCAATTATAATTACAATCATAGCTATAATTAAATGGGATCTGAGCAAGGACAATTATTGGCGTTCTTGGTTTAGTTAGTAGCTTTTTAACGACAGAAAAAGAGACAGAGAGGAGAGATGATAGATAGATAGATAGATAGATAGATAGATAGATAGATAGATAGATAGATAGATAGATAGACAGACGATATAAACAGGTAGATAGATAAAAATAGATGAGATAGAAGATAGATAGATAGATAGAGATAGAAAATAGAGATAGATAAAAACAGATGATATAAATAGATGATTGAGATAGACAGACAGACAGGGATGAGTGAGAGAGAGAGAGAGAGAGAGAGAGAGAGAGAGAGAGAGAGAGAGAGGGAGGGAGGGAGGGAGAGATAAATAATACGGATAAAGAGACAGAGAAGACAGACAGGCCCACCTGCTCGTTCATCAGCAGGCTCAGGAGCTCCTCCTCAAACCTCTCCAGGGAAGGGTACAGGTGGACAGCCAGCCTGTCCAGGTACCAGGTCTGCGTCTTCATGAGTCGGGGCTTCTGCAAAAAGTCTCCTGCAAAGAGAGGAGACAAGTACAGGGTCAAAGACTGAACTAAACCACGATGGAGTCCCAAGTTTATCTCGCTAAGTGAGACCTTTGTTAAGTGAGTTTTGCCCCATTTCACGACCTTTCTCGCCACGGCCGTTCAGTGAAACACTGCAGTTGTTAAAGTTAGCAACCCTGAATTTTGATCACGTGACCATGAGGATGCGGCAAAGATCGTAGGTGTGGAAAACGGGAGGGAGGGAAAGGGTTATGCATACCTTCAGGTGCTGCTAAGACCCCAGGGACCCTCTCCCCACGGGACACGGGGGTGTTCTCGGGCAGGAGATGGTAAATGACCTCCAAGGGTGGGTGGAGCTGCAGGGTGCACTGCAGGTGGCTGTTTTCCATCACTGTCAGGTACTTGTTCTCTAAAGAAGAAAAAAGGACAGAGGGAAAGAAAGAAGGAAAAGAAGATAGAAAAAGGAAAGAGAACGGAGGGGGGAGGAGAAAGAGGGACGGAAGAAGGGAGGGAGGGAGGATAAGAGAGAGTGGAAAGGAAGGAGGGAGGGAGGACAAAGAGGAAAGGAAGGAAGGAAAGGGACAGAATGTGACGTAATAAATTAAAACTGCATCAGGACAATTCGAATCTATACCAAAACGAAGGAGTAGCTGCAACCAGTGAGAAGAAGGTTGAGTTATCTTGAATCTGAACTCAACAATTAGGAGTTGATTTCCAATAGCCGGTCCCTTTTTCTCCTCTCCTCGCACCCTGAACCAGTTCCCCCCCTCAATTTTCCAACCTTGCAAGGCTGTTTTTCTGAGGATTTCTCAGCTGCAAAGAACACAGGGCCTGGCCTGTGCAAACCACTGGGCGCCCTGCGACTTACTCTCTATGGGCTCCAGGAGCAGTGGGTGCAGGAGAGCGCGGGGGGTCCCCTGATACAAAGCAAGCCTGCAGAGAGAAGGGGAGGATCAGATCAGAGAGAAAAAAGGAGTTTTTGAGAGCTGAGTTGGTGATTGGCCCAAAATCACCCAGCTGTCCTGCCTAAGGTGGCACTAGAACTCACCATCTCCTACTTTCTAGTTCAGCATTTTTATGTTCACCACGAGGTGTGCCCTTCACAGTCCCTGCCAAGGTGTTAATTCCCACCCCATCTGGCAGAAAGGCGCTTGCTTTTAGAGAACCGTCTAGACCAGTGTCCAAGTGACTCCTTGCCACCGATTCCAACCACGTTTCATCCCGAAGCTGACCAACATACCCTTTGCCCGTCGAGTTCCAAATCACCGGCTCGGATTTGCCGTTAAACAACCGGAGGAGCCCGAAGCCACAGCCGAGTTCCTGGGGGGCCATGCCCTGTCCCTTGGCGGTCGCCACGATCTCTAGCACCATCAAGACACCGGGGTGACCCAAAGACGTGTGGAAATACACCGTCTAGGAGGGCAGAGGGGAGAATTTCAGGGACCACAAACTGTGGACCCCCGTGTGCCGAACCCATTTTGAATCCTTAAATGAGAGGCATCAGGCTTGAAGGGGGCTCCCTGGAAAGAGGTTTGGATTGAAAGAAAATGTAATTGAAAATTAAATTAAATTCTTTAAAAAATAAAATGTAAGAGCGCCCAGCTGCAGGGAGGACACTAGGATCATTAGCTAGAGGGCAAGTTCAGCGGGCAGAGAGTTAAAAAGTTCTGGCAGCTTTTTCACCCGATTCCTGGAACAACAGCACCCTCTGCTGCTGGTTCTGAAAGACCAGCTGTTATGGGATGGAGAGCCCACCTTGACCACTGAACTGGGAGGATTATTAGGAAGCAGGCAGAATTTTTTTCCCAATTCTGGAGAAAATTCTTTTTCTTTTTAAGAGTGATATTTTGCAGGGAAGATAATAACCAGTGCAGGGAAGGAAATTTTACTTATTGTATTATGAAATTTATATCCTGCCCACCGGAAGAGGGACACCCTCCATCGCAGAGGACCCAGCCTATGGGACCCACCACAACTCACGAACAGGCCCTTACCTCGTTGAAGACCACAGAGGGTGGCTGCCCTGGGACGGATTTCAGAGGCCTTGGGGTGCTTCTCCAGGTCCTGCCAAAGAACTGGTGGTAGGCCACATCGAAGAGCGAAAGGCGCAGCTGGAAGGCTACCTCCACCATGCTTTCAAGAACTTTCTGTCAAGAGATGGACCAGGGAGGGGAGGGTGAGGGACGGAGAAGCAGAGGGGGCAACATCACAGATCAATAGGAAATATCAAATTATAAAGGAGTAGCTAAAAGAGGAAGGACAGGAATTGCACGGAGTTGATCAAGTCTTGCTTTACACTTGACGGTAGGATTTGGGTTGTCAACTTGATGTCATTCACGTAAGCCCTGAACCTGTGTTTGTCAAGCTTGGTCACTTTGAAAGGGGTGGATTTCAACTCCCAGAATTCCAGACGGAGAGAGGGAGGAAAGGAAGGAAAATGAAAGGGAGGGAAGAAGGGAGAGAGGGAAAGAGGGAGGGAAGGAAACCAGAGGAGAAAGAGAAAGAGGGAGGGAAGTGGCTGGTCAGAGAATTCTGGGTATTGAAGTCCACACACCCCAAACCTCTTAAACCTACAAACCACAGAACAGAGATAATAAAATCACTAGAGACAGCAACTTAAAAGAGGTTAAGGAGATAAGGACTCCTGCCTTGAACGGGGGTTGGACTAGAAGACCTCCAAAGTCCCTTCCAGCTCTATTCTGATTGATCTTACTTGTTTCAAGGCACTCCCGTGCACGCTCTTCAAGACGCACTGAAATGGCACCGATCGCTGGAGTGGCAAATTCGGCCTCCGGACGTTACGGGGAGGCACGGTTAGGCTTTGGCGGAAGATCTTATGCCACTCCCCCATCCTGGGGACCAGGTGTGGTGGCACCTTGTTTCACCTTGGCCTCAGGGCTTCCTGCCTTTAAGCATATAAAAAATAATTGTTTCGTAAGTAGGGAAGAGATCCCTTCATTTCTTAGAGAAAAGAGTAGACTAGAAAATCTGAATCGTTGTCAAGATGGCTGCACACCTCTACATCTGAAGGCTCTAAAGCAGAGTTTTCCCACCTTGGCAGCTCCCAGAATTCCCCAGGCATCCATGCTTCCCCCCCTTCTCATTTCCCCCTTTCCATAGTGGAGAGATTGCAGAGGAAGGGATTAGAAGAGAATAAGCGGGCCACGATGGAAATACACCTCCAAAGGAATGCATTAGCGCCAGGGAATTGAAGTCTGCACTTTTTCAAACTAAGATGGGAAAACATTGATATAGAAGTATAAAAAGTACCAGCTTTCAAGCCAAAAAACTCTCTTAAACATGTACCGAAGGGATGGTATTTGAAGGACAAGGTCTTCCTACACCAGGAGCTGTCGAATTTCAGCTCTTAATTTAGTTGCTTGTTTGACACTAAGCCTTTTTTTTTTTTGCAAGGTCACAATGATTCAGAGATTTCACAGGGAGAGCTGAAGAGAAGCTGACTTCATCAGAAAACACACTCCAGAAAAAAAAAGAATAAAAAGGGCCCCAAAGCAATCTGCAAAAAAACAACAACAAACCAAACCCAAAAGAAATAGCCTTGATTCTTAGTCAATTTTTTGCATTCACACTTTCAGTTTTACGTGGAATGTAATTGGCACGAAACTCTCTCCATGAAATCATACCATTTAATAAATATATTAAACTAATCAGCGGAAGGGCTTCTCCCCAGAAGTTGTGGATGCTCCATCACTGGAGAATCCTTAAGAGATTGGACAGGCACAGATTCGCTTAACAATTGTGGCAAGAAAGGTCATAAAATGGGGCAAAGTTTGCTTAATAAATGTCTCACTCAGGAGCAGAAATTGTGGTTGTTAAATTGAGGAGTACTTGTAGTCTCTTTGTGTCATATCTGTGGGATGCGCAGCTTGAACGTGGCCTATGAAGCTGCAAAATAGAGATTTGCAGATAAAAGTTCCTTGCCGGAAAAAATCAGAAAGTCCTCACCCCTTGACACAATTTGCCATCAAAAAAACAAGATTGCTTCTTTCACCATCTAATCGCTGCCTCTAGGAAACACAATATTTTTTTAAAAAAAAAAAACCCACACTATTAGGAGCTGCAGAAGTGGCAAAACGTCAAATTTTCCTGCTAAGCAGGATGCTAAGCAGCTTAAGGCTACCGAAACCCTGTTTTTTCCTCCCCTTGGAAGCATTAAATCCACATACTTAATGTTCCAAGCCATGCGCTAACACTGGAAAAAGAGAACATATTATGTAATTCGTCCTCCCACTAAGAGCCACGGATATATCGATGCGTTTGCTGATTTCTTTTAACAGCAGCTGCACATTGCCCCAGTACAAAAAAGAACAGCAGAATTAATCAAGCATTTTAACACGCCGCGTAAATAGGCAGGCGACAGCAGCGTGAGGTTAGCCTGAAAAATTGTTATTTTTGTATGCTTTTAGGCTAGTAAAACGCTCTGCTGAGTAAAAACACACAGTACAAAATGTTCTTAGAAGCAAGCTGCTTCTCTCTTTTTTCCTTTCTTATATGGCTGCGAAGGGCACAAATAAAGCACAAATCCAGAATAAAGGAATGGCTATAAAATGCAATTTAACTGAATTTTAGGCCCAAATGTGACGAGCAATTTAGCCAGGAGGGCAGCCAGCTGATTTTAAACTGGCAAATGTCCTGGGGATTTATATGTTGATCTGTCCTACTCAAGCTTCACATGACCTCAAAACCTTGTCTGTTCATTCAAGAGTTAAGTCCGCAAATGTTATGTCTGAAAACACAATCTGTTCACACTACAGGTAAATATAAATAAAAACGTATTTTTTTTAACTCACACGGATACTGAGATACTGTGTATTCTACCAGATACACACACACATACACACACACTCATAAATGCAATACAAAACATATGCATACAATACCTATAAATATATGAAACCTATAATACACGCGTGCAATGTATAATTTATATGCAATAAGCACACATATATGCAATATAAACATGCAATATAAAACATATATGCAATATCTAAACGTGTACATATATACAATAAACACAAAAACAATAGAAAACAAACATATATACATATATATACATGCAATATATAAACGTATACATAGGTAAAGTATGTATACGTGCAATATATAAACACTTAAGGAGATGAACGCATGCACCCTCCCCTAAAACAAAGCTGCCCCCCTTTTCCACCAAGCATTTGGGGTGCCCTCCCCAAAGGTCGCATTTTCCATCTTCCCCTTACACTAAACCACATTGTAACCTGGTTTTAAACCCCACCTTGGTCATTCCCAGGAAAGTTCAGCCTTGGCCAACTTCCTTGGGGACCCCCCCAGCTGAAACCCACGAAGGTCGCCCCCTTTTCCACTCTTATAGCCTTGGCTACCTTCCCCCATAGCCTCACATACTTAAAAGGCCTTTTCTTGACGCCATTTTGGGGGGGGGCTTTCATAAGCACATAATTTCACCCCTTCCACCTCAACAGACCCCCCTCCAACTTTGGGGTCCTGGGAGGGAAGGGGAGGGGAGGAAAAGCACTCTCCACATGCTCAGAGGCACACTTGTCTCTGTCAGTTCTGGGGGGGGTTTCTGAGAGGAAGTGGGCGGAAGGGGTTCTAGGGCCACTGAGACAGCGGAGGGAGGGCAGGAAGGCCCCCAACTCCCGCCGGCCAATCAGCGCGCTCTCCCAAAGCCTCCCGAGGTCGGGGCTGGCGGCAGCCAATCAGCGGACGCCACTCCTTTCCGTCCCCCCAATGGGGAGAGCCGAGAAAAATCTCCCCCATTCTCCTCCCCTCACCTGCCGTTCCCGCGCTCCCCTTCTTTCGGTCGGCGGCCGCCATCTTGGTCGGGGCGTACCACTAGCATCGCGGGGGAGATCACACCAAACCCTCTCCTCTTCAGTTAAAGCCTCTCTGACAAGACAAGCTGTTTGAGCTTCCCTTTGCGCTCCTCCACATTTTTAACGTCCTCTCCTTCCTCACTTTGCCGCCTCTACTCCTCCCCTCCCTCCCGACACGGCTTTTATCTTCCTTCCCCCCCAATTCCGGTAAATGGTTCGACCCAGCAGGCGGGCCGCCATCTCGGAGTTGTAGCAAAGCCGTTGCCAAGGGCGACTCAGAAAGGGGCGTGGCCCGATGCTAAACCAAAGCCCCATGCGCGGGAAAGATGGGGAAGACATGTGGTTGCGTTGCGCTCCCTTTCTGGTCGTGTGAATGCGGGTGTTACCTTCCGAGCGTGTCCATATGAATGTATGCTGCCTCCTCTTTTGGGGAAACCCGGGATGATAGCCACGGCTCCCTTCTTCTACCATGACAACCCTGCAAAGTAGAACAAGGCATGGGATTCTATCGATAGCTACCTTGCAAACAATTTGTGGCTTGGCAATGTTGGGTTAGCCCAGCCAATGGTCCTTTATGCTGTAGATCTTAGTTTAACAGTATTCTAGACCTGTTTTTTTGGAAGTTGGCAATTTTAAGGTGGGCCGACTTCAACTCCCATCAACGCTGGGTGGGGAATTCTAGGAGTTGAAGTCGACCCATCTTAAAGGGGCAGAGATTGAAAAACACAAGTACAGCTAGTCCTCGACTTAGGACCACAACTGAGCCCAAAATTTATGTTGATAAGTGAGAAATTCGTTAAGTGAGTTTTGGCCCGTTTAATGACCTCATTTGTTAAGTGAATCACTACAGTTATTAAATGAGTCACATGGTTGTTAAGTGAATCTGCCTTCCCCCACTGACTTTGCTGGTCATAAGGTTGCAAAAGGGGATCACGTGACCCGGGAGATGCTGCAATGGTCATAAGTATGAAAAATGGTCATAAGTCACTTTTTTCAACATCAAACAGTCACTAAATGATCTGTTATAAGTCAAGAACTGCCTGTATGGAAATCACACCACCAGGAATGGCAGCCCCTAATTTAATAGTCATTGGACTTGCTAACAAGGGCTACTAACCTCGATGCCTGTTTATCATATGGATTAAAGATGGCTTGTTTTTCAAAGCTGGTAAAGAACTGTCCGTAACTGAGCCAAAGATCACGGTTTACACAATCCCAGATGGCCAGAACGCCATCCTGGCTTGCACCTGCCCTCTAGAGGCCAAGTCATGGTTTGCGATGGTTTGGCATGGGTCGCATCCTACTCCACCTTTACAAGCTCCACCAGCCAAGGAGCATCGCGACTTGCAGCAGCCAGGATGCGCCCAAAAGGATGCTGCGCACCTGGGTACCAGCCCGGGGCCAGGGATGCAGGCGACGGCGCTCATTGGCCGCGCTGCCCGCCGGTCAGCGGGAGGCCCACCCCGGCCTGCCAATGGCGGCCGAGGGCGAATTGCATGCGGGCGATTGACGGCGCCGCCGGGCCAATGGGCGGCGCCGGCGGGCGGGCTCTCTTCGCACGAGGGGGAAGATGGTTTTTGATCCCGGCCAGCCGCTCCGCTCCCGCCGCCGCCGCCGCCGCAGGTAGGATCCGGGGACCCGGGGGGGGGTCGTGCATGGGGGTGCTCCTTCCTTAGGGGGTGCAGCTCCTTTGGGGGGGCTGAAAAGGCCTCCAGAAGCGGGGGGATCTCAGGTGAGGAAGGGGTTGCAATGGGGGAGCGATTGCAGCAAGAGGCAACCCCAGGGGGGAGGAGGGGGCTGCAAAACACCCCCTCCTCCCCTTCCTCTGTTTGCAAAGGCTGCAAAGCACCAGAGGTTGGGGTGCCCCCCTCCCCCCTGCTGCATCGCCCGTCGCCACTGCAGCAGCAGCTTGGTGCAGGATGCATGCATGCATGCAGGAAGCAGCTGGCCCTCTCTTCTTTCTCCCCCACCCCACTTTTAGCAGGCGTAGCTGCTTCTTGCAAAAAACAGGAACTGCAAGACCAGGAAGAGGGGGTGCCCTGCAGAGGAGAAACCCCCCCCCCCAACTAGAGAGGCTGAAGTTGGGAGCCTTGGCTGGCCTGCAGTCCATGGCGAGGGGCTGCCAAATGCAGGCAGGGAGGCCTTGCCCCTTTGCCTGCCTGCTGGCGGAAAGGGAGGGGTGGGGAGACCTTCCCCATCAATGCACGGAGGGGGATGTGGGGCTGGTTTCCGGATTTGACAGCCGTGATAGGAAATTGACTAGCCAATGTGAGTCAATTTCCAAATGCTGATTTTGTTGCAAGGAGAGCTGTTTGCGGTGTGGTTGCAGGCTGCAAGGAGGAGGGGGGGTCAGTGGGGACTTCCAAGGCGGATATTGGTGCAAAAAAAGGGGGGGGAGGAAGCTGGGCCGTTCCACCTTCTTGACTGGCTGGTTGTGTGGTTGTGCATTTGGCAATCAGTTGTGTGCTTTGTCCTTCCGTCCAAAGGAAGGGAGGATTAGCACTGGTTGAGGAACGTTGGGGGCCCTTATTGTGCAATCGCACACTTGAGGGATGTGTGCACACACGTGGGCAAGCGAGCCAAATGCCCCCCTTTTCCCCTGCCCCCCCCCTCAATTTTGCTTTTCCTGGTGGAGAAAATGCTGTGTTTTAATAGCAAGAACACTTCTTAGATTAATATTGTCCTAATTCTAGTTGAGGCGGAGACACCCCCATAGTTTGGGGGGGGATCAGATGTTGGACGAGATAAATGTAATGGGATTTGGTGCCCCCCCACCCTCTCCCCCCCACCGTTCTGTGGCTGATCTCATCTCTGGATGTCAATGCAAGTCATACTTGGTCCAGCTCCAGTCCTTTCGCTGCATCTGAACCGTCACCAAATTTTACCAGTTCCGCCAATTCTTCCCAATAATCCTTAAAGTGTTTAACTGCCCGCCCCCCATGGAAAATTAGTAATTTTCGGTCCCTGCCCCAGAGAACTTGTAATCTCCATCCCTCTTGGAGGGAAAGACCCTTTATAAAGGGGTGTGCCGGTCATAATAACTAGGGTTAAAAAAAATGCAATTATCTTCTGTAAAATATATATATATGTATCTCTTCAGCGTGACATTCCCAGCAGAGCAATAGTAACCGCGATGAATAAATTTTCTAAATGAATACTCTGTGGCCAATTAAAAAACCATCCCTGGCTCTTTGCTCTCTATCAGAATTGAATAATAAAAAAATAGAATATTGGAGTGCTTTTTCAAAGGAGAAATTGGTCACTTAACACCTCTGTCAATACCAGTGTAGTCCTTGACTTACGATCGCAGTTTCCGTCGCTGAGCGAGACGTTGGTTAAGCGTGTTTTGCCCCGCTTTACGACTTTTTCTCTTGCCACCATCGTTAAGCCAGCGAATGCAATTCTTAAGTTATCAACACGGCTGGTAAGTGGATTTTGCTTCCTCATTGCCTTCGCGGGCTAGGAGGTCACAAAAGAGGATCGCGTGACTCTGTGACCGTCATAAACACAAGTCAGAGACTTGCGACTCAGATGCAAAATTCTGAGGGCCGGGCTTTCTCAGTGGTCACGTGTCCCTCGTTTGGTTCATATATTTCTTAAATTTCTATACCGCCCATCGTAGTCGTACGGCCGCTTATGATACATTTCAAAAATGCCGAAAAGCTTTCAAAGTCAGAATAAAAGAGAAGGGAGTGAGGGAAAATAGGAAGGAAGGAAGGAAAAAGAGAAAGAAAGATTTGTGCAAATATTGGGCATGAAATGTACTGTTAAAATATTTCTCTTTCTGATCACACATATGTAGATCTATCTAAATGTTTTAAAATTCTCTAATGCAGCCACAGAGGCCTTTTCCACCTTCTACCAAAAAATAAATAAACATCTGCATTTCTGGCCTTTCTTTCTTTCTTTCTTTCTTTCTTTCTTTCTTTCTTTCTTTTTTTCTTCCTCTGCAAAATGCTGAAAACATAAATAGCTCCGCTGATCCCATCGAAATTTTTTTTTTTTTTGGCAGCCTCGACTTGGCGAAGGCCACAGCTGCGACCCAAAAGCTGAATCGCTCAGCGCAAATAATGCAGCTGTGAATGTTTTCTGGGCAGGGAAAAAAAGACAAGAAGGAAAAAAAATAGAGTCCTCGACTTATGACCACTGCGGAGCCCCAGGATTCCTGTTGCTAAGCAAGAAAGTTCTTAAGTGACTTTTGCCCTTGCAGCAAGAAAGGTCGTAAAAGGGGGACAAAGCTTAACCAATGTCTCACTTAGCAACGGAAATTTATCGTCGTAAGGAAGGAAGGAAGGAAAAGAGTCACAAAGGAAGGAAAGAGAAACAAAGAAAGGGAAAGAAAAGAAAAGAGATTTGTGCAAATATTGGGCATAAAGCATACTTTTAAAATATTTCTCTTTCCGATCAGACATATAGATTGATCTAAATAGAACCTTAACCTCTTCTTTTTTAATTGTTTTTTTCTCCTTTTTGCTTTAACTTTCTTCACTTTCCTCTTGTTCCATAGAAAGTCATTTAAAAATAATAATAAA
This sequence comes from Crotalus tigris, assembly GCF_016545835.1. Classification (NCBI taxonomy): domain Eukaryota; kingdom Metazoa; phylum Chordata; class Lepidosauria; order Squamata; family Viperidae; genus Crotalus; species Crotalus tigris. The sequence continues at coordinate 5,583,447 of NW_024098092.1, read as the reverse complement.
ACCCACAAAACTTGACAGTTGGCTCTTGTGACATCCACCTTGCAAAAGGGAAGCTCAGCCAACTTTTGGGTGACCAAAATAGAGTCCTCCACTTACCCAGACAATTGAGGCCAGGGTTTCTGTCGCTGGGCGGGACAGTTAAGGGAGGTTTGCACCATTTTACGACCTTGTCACAGTTGTTAAGTCTGCGATCAATTGATTTATATCCATCTGTCTGTCTTATCCATATCTACCCATCAATTCATACATCCGTCTGATTTATCCATTCTGTCTTATTTATCTATCCATCCATTTATCCATTCTATCCATCCATAATTTGGGGCAGAATCCTGTTATTTTTTAATAGCAATTTGCAATTTTAACTTAGAGGCTAAGAGGTCTGCAGCACCCTCTTGTGGACATCAAGGGTCATGACTGCTTGGAGGCAGTTCTGGATTGCCAATGATTTTACCTATTTGTTTTTTGTTAAATTGATTTGTGAATTGATTTTGCCTGGCAAAATCTGGCATGCATATTCATGGGTTCTTTCTCTCTCTCTCTCTCTCTCTCTCTCTCTCTCTCTTTCTTTCTTTCTTTCTTTCTTTCTTTCTTTCTCTCTCTCTCTCTCTCTTTCTTTCTTTCTTTCTTTCTCTCTCTCTCTCTTTCTTTCTTTCTTTCTTTCTTTCTTTCTTTCTTTCTTTCTTTCCTGCAGTGGGTGCTGAACAAGATTCATCTGGATCCTGGAGGAGCTTGACTCCATGTACCCCGAATCCACCACGGACTCCCCGGCCAGATTCTCCATCCGACAGACTGGATCCCCAGGTATGATTTACAGGTGAGTGTGAGCATTATCCAGCCGTGTGTGTCGTTTGGAAATCGGTCCCGTCCAAGCGTGTTATAAAGAAGTAAATAAAATGCAAAGGAAGTACAATAATGTCAGTAGCACAGGATTTCCCCTCTCTAATTAAAAGGTAGTCAGAAATATCCAAGCTTCTTTTCTGTTGAAATTTCCACCTGCTCCACATGGGGGTGTTTGTTGACCTAAGACCAGGCCACCAGCCATAGAGTCATGAATTGGAAGGCCAGAGCGTCTGGGGAGACGGCATGCGATTGTCCCACGTATTTGCCTCTTTCTTTATACTTTTCTTTTTAAAAAAAGAATCTGTGATTGGTGGAATCTTCCTTTCTTCCTTTCTTTCCCCTTCTGCTTTCCGAAGCGCTCGTTATGGAAGTCCGAAAAGACAGCTCCAGTTTTACAGGTAATTTTGTCCTTTTTTTTTTACTTTTTTAAAATCCTCTTGGTGGTTTCTGGGCATCCAAAAGTCAGGGATTCCCCCAAGAGGTCGACTCTGTGACCCCCTAACTGTGCGTTCCTCCATTTGCTTCAACCGCCGTGCATGTCTCCTCTTTGGAAAATGAGATTTTTCTCACTTATTCTGTTGGTGGCTGGTAGAGTTTTGCAGGGAAGGAGAAATCAAAATTATCCTGCTTGGAAAGAGGGGTAGGTTTTTAAATTCCAGGCTGTCGTCCTCATTATAAAAGTCCTTTTCACAGGCAGTTCTCATCTTACGACCAAAATCGGGACGAAGAAGCTCCGTCACTAACGCGATGCCGTTCTTGAGTCACACCCTGTTTTAGAAAAATTTTTGCTGAGGTCATAAGTACATGACAGTTGCAAAGCCTCCGAATTTTGATCACGTGACGGGGGGAATACTGCAACGGTCGTAAGAGTGAGAAACAGCCAGGAGTCACTTTTTCCAGTACTGTTGTATCTTGGAACGGTCACTAAATGAACAGTTGTAAGTTGAGAGTGCCCATAAAACAAAAACTGGAGCTCGTCTTGCATCAGCGTATTCCCACCTCCAGATTCCCACACTCAAAAAAGTGCGGCCACTTTGCGGAAAGTGCCAGGCGATGCATCAAGGGGAAGTTCTGCCAACTAACAGAGCTTCTGGGCATCTTTCTGGTGTCCATCGGCGCTGATGGGTTGGCAAAAGCCAGGCTAATTAGCTCTTCTCCCCAGAACGAGACCGGGAAACTGTCCAGCATGTGTGAATCGGGGGGGAAATGCATTAAGAGACGAGGGGAGGACAAACAGAAGCATCTCTCGTATCTTCGGCCTTCTCTGTGGCCAAAGGAGCCGGGCAGCTTGGTCATCTCTGCGTTGGCAGGGGGACAATGGAGGGAGGTGAAGCACTGACCTGGATATCTCGGCTTACTAGGATGGGCATCAGGCAAGAAGATGCTTTAGGGATCTTCGGAATGCGTCTCCTTGTAGAGAGGACCAGGGTTGCTTCTTGCCTGGATGTGGATAGCTGGCATCGTCTGTGGTTTGGTTTGGCAGTCTTGGCTTGTTGGAGGGAGGGACGTGGAGGAGGTGGATAATGGGGTGGGATCTTGGCTTGTTGGAGGGAGACATGTCTCTCCTGCCATCCGTTCCATCCTTAACGGGATTTCTGGGTTGAATGTCGGACTCCTGCCCTCCCTGCCATTGTCTGCAGAGCTTCGGAGAACACGGAAATGCAAATCAAAACCCTTGTTCCCGTCTCATGAAAGCAGCCGCCTGCCACTCATTAAAGCAGCCATCTCTGCGTCTTATGAAAACAGCTGCATCGGCAGCTCATTAAAGCAGCTTCTCCCCAGGATTTTCCAGCTGCACGTCCAAATCCAAACCAGTGAATTTGAGCCAAGGTGGCAGTGAACCCAACAGATCCGTGAAGGCCTCCGTCCTTGCAACCAGGGGGACGTCTCTCCCATCATCCATTTTCATCCTGAACGGGATTTATTTGGCGTGTTCGAATCATGGGCTCCTGTCTGTCCCGGACCTTCCTCGCTCGTCCCATCCATCATCCTCTCTCGTCTCCACCGTGGCCGGCCACAGGGCCAGAGAGCCGCCTCCGACAGCAAGTCCCCGCTAATAAAAAGCGCCCGATCCATCGATCGATCCGAGCCATCCATAAATCAGTTTCTTCTGCCAGAAGCTTTTTAGCGCTAGAGACGCCGTTGAATAATTTAGCTCAGATCATCATAACCGACTTAATGGATTCCCTGCTAAATTCTCTCTGAGGCTCTCGGGAGGATTCGCAATGCCTTTTCGCAACTGGAGTGGACTTTTTTCCTCCCCCCGCCCCCCGCTTTTGCATGCACGGCCACGCCTGTGCGCCGTTTTGCACCCGTCTGAGAGAGAAAAAAAAATACCTAATAAGACGTTATCTTTTAATGAGCAGGCTCGCCAGACCCCAGGTGAGTGCGGACCTCCAGATAAGGAGGAAGCGATGGGGATCGCAGGTTTTAGATTTTGGGGAGTTTCTGAGCACCCCAACAACACCGAGCTGTAGATATTTTGCTGGCTGGGCTCGGAGAGTAGCTTTAAAAAAGCTTAATTGTCTGCCCTTTAGAGAAATTTCAGCTGCTTTTTTAGGAAGGTGGAAAGGAAACAACACTAGGAGCTTTATTCGGTGTCTCTATCCCGTACGGGAATTTGAGACCAGAGTTGCACATTTTAACTGTGGTTTATGGCACAGAACGGGGTGCCCCCACCTCTAAGTAAACCAGATTTACTTAGATAAATTAGATGTTTTTTTCTATTCCTTTCCACCCTACAAGAAACTCAAGATTCCCAAACTTGGTGGGACAAGCTCACGGCATGTCCATCAGGATTGAGTTTCTCTCTGCTTGATTTGTTTTGGGGTGGGGGAAGGATGGATGGGGTGTTTCCTGGACACACCCCATCTCTTGAAATAGAATCACCTCATTATTGCACCTCCGGTTAGCAGGAGAGCGGTGGATCTGCGTGCAAAATGGTGCATGTCTCGATATTTCTATTTATTTCTTTTTTTCCCCCCCTAACAAGCCAGGATTAATTTATCCTCATTTTTCGGTTGCAACTTTGAGCAGTCCACTTGTCTTTTTATGATTTGGCTTTAATTAATTTAATTTTTTTTTCTGGTTGACGGCTCGGTTGAAATTAGCCGCGGGTGGGCTAATTCGGGGCCTGGGACCCCTTTGCATCCAGACAGCGTCCCTTGGTGAAAAAGCCTGCAAGCTTCCCCACATCCTGGTAAAACAAAACAAAACAAAAAAACGGGCTTGGGAGTGTTGCAGAGAATTCTGGGAGTTGAAGTCCACCCATCTTCCCAGTGGCCAAGTTTGAAAAAGTGAGGTTTAGAGGCTGCTGCACCTCGCAGGGAGTCCTCGACTTAACGACCAAAATCGAAGCTGACATTTCTGTTGCTAAGTGAGATAGTTAGCTGACTTTTGCCTCATTTTACAACCTTTCTGCCACCAATAAGTGAATCGCTGCAGTTGTTAATAACAGCGGTTGAGTGAATCCGGTTCCCCTCTTGCGTTTGTGTGTCGGAAGGTAGCAAAAGGGGATCACGTGACCCCCTCTCCCAGACGCTGCGACCGTCATAAATACGAGTCGTTTGCCAAGAGTCCAAATTTTGATCCCGACCATTGGGGATCTGCGACGGTCGTAAGTGTGAGGACTGGCCCTGAGTCGCTTTGTTCAGTACCGTTGTAACTTCAAACCATCACTAAACAAACTTGTAAGCCGATTGCAAAGCATCTGGATTTTATAATCACATGATTGCAGATGCTGTGACGGTCGTAAGTGCGAGGACCAGCCCCAAGTCCCTTTTTTCAGTGCCGAACGGTCACCGTTGCAAGCCGAGGACTGCCCATAATCCTTTTCTGCTCCGGGCGAGGACACCGATCCTTGCAGTCTTGGTCACCAACCAGGTGCCGAAGGGAAGGCAGGACCGCGAGGCTGGCCGGGCCAGCAGCCGCGGCGAGAGCAATCTAAGGCGAACCCCCTCTCGTCCCCGGACCCCGTGCAGGTCCTCCGGCTGAGCGGCACCATGCTGTCCATGACGTGCAGCGGGAGCCTGCGGAGCGTGGCCAGCCGCTCCCACTCCGAATGGGGCCTGCACCAGTTGCATCAGAGCGACAACATCGAGTTGAAGAAATTTAGGGAAATCCGGGCGGCGGCCCAGACGCGGATCAGGGAAGAGTTTCTCCGGATGCACGGCTTGTCTCTGGACGAGTGCACGGCGCAGACGACGGGCATGAAGTATCGGTAAGCCGCACGCTCACGCTCGTCTTTGCAGACCTTATCCTTTGATATGTGGATTGGGGCCTGGGGAACTTTTGTTTTTTTTTTTTGAGGGGAGAGGAGGTTCAAGGAAGTTTGGTGCTTTTTCACGAGATAACTGGACTTGGCTCGTTTTAGTTTGATTCCCTTAGTTGGCCGATTTATCTAGTGGAGACGCTGAATCCTCTCGGCCCATAGTGGATTGTGTTCTTAGTTTAAGGGAAGATGGAAACCGTATAAAGAATAAAACATATTTGGATATAAAACTTCTCACGCGTCCTTTTCTCCTCCGGTCCTATTCTGCATTTTTTTTTTTTTTTTTGCAACCGAGCGCTAAGCAGAAATATCGCTCCGCGTAATTTTATTTTTTTTCCGATTGTGGGGTGAAAAGATCCGGCTTCTGATGTTACTTTCAGAGAAGAGAATTTGAGGGACATTCGCAAGGCGCGTTGTTCTTGCACTTGGGAGTCGTGAGAGGGCCGGTGTGCGTGTGTGTGCAAATTTCCTGTAGAAACCGTTCAATTTGCTGGATGGATGGACAGGTAGATGGATTGATAGATGACAGATGGAAGGATGGAGGGACAGGTAGATAGATGATAATGATAGATGGATTGACAGATAGATGGATAGATAGATAGATGATAGAGATTGGATGGATAGATGGGTAGATAGATGGATGGATGACTAGATAGATAGATAGATAGATAGATAGATAGATAGATAGATAGATAGATAGATAGATAGATAATAGACAGATGGATATAGATGGATGAGAGGGAGCAATTTATTTCTGAATTGTGTTTATGTACCTCCTTTGCTTGCCACTAGGTAGCACTGTCTGAACAGAGAAAATGTATGCTGGTTTCTTAACATTTGCAATAAATCTTGATAAATCCTCAGTTTACCACCACAGTTCAGCACGGTATTTCCATGCTAAGCAAGATGGTCTTTAAGTGTGTTTTGCCAACCCTGCAGAGACAGGGTTTATGGCAGCTTCTAGGCAGATCCAATCCTATCCCATCCTCTGTTCTGTTCTGTATTCTATTATTTTATTTTACTTCCATCCAAGAAACCGGCTCTTCCTTCGTTCTTACCCCTTCTATTTCCCTTCTCCTAAACTCCCAGCCACCAGCAAGGCTGTCAAACTGTCCATTTTTCCTTGGAGGGGAAGAAAAAAAAGGGATTTCCAAATCTTTAGGTGCCATTTTTGGACACTGTGTCCAGATGGCCCAGTAGGGGATGTCTCTTAAGTCTCACACCCACACAAACACACATGGAGACACAAACACACACACACAAACCTTTTTTTGCAAGAAGCACCGGGGAGCCGAAATCCCCTGCCGGGCGCCTGCTTTGACTGGGAGGGCAGACCCGGGCGGCGCGCCATAAATATTGTATTTCCTTCCCTGACTTGCCAATGAATATTGCAGAGGTCTCTGTTTATGACTCTGGGTGCATGGAAGGACATTTGGAAAAGTGTTGGCTTACAGGCTTTCTAATAAGGGCTGATATATTATTCATCTCTTGCAAATAAATAAATTAAAAACAAAACACAAAGCAGAAAAGGCCTTAGCAAGGCAGCGAAGGGGGCCTCTGCTTGCCGCTGAGAAATTCAAAATAAAAATTGGCAAAGCCTCACTGGGCTTAGAGAGAGAATTGTTTTGGGGTGGGGGAAGATGGGGGGGGCGTCCTGTGCGATCTGCCTGTTGTTATAAATTATCTGAAGTAAAATAACAATAAGAGAGTCAGGAGGGACCTCGGAGGCCCTCTACTCTGACCCCCTGCTCAAGCAAGACACCACGGAGACTATTTCAGGCCAGTCCCTTCCTAGAAGCCTCCAGTGACGGAGCACCCACCACAATCAACATCCAGCCGCTGGGCAACTGACTTGTATTTGTGATGGTAACAGAGGAGGAGGAGAGGAAGAGGAAAAGAGGAGAGGAGAAGAAAGGAAGAGGAGGAGGAGGAGAGAAAAAGGAGAAAACTTGGGGGGGGGGGACGGAGGCTGCCCCCTCCCTCCGGAGAACCTGCTGATGACCTGCAGCTTTCCTTCCTCCGTGGAGGGGAGGAGCAGCAGGAAGATGAAACAGCCCAGCCCGGAGTGAAAGGACAGCTTGTGTCTCTCCAGGGGTGTGTGTCTTTCTGTGTGTGTGTGTGTGTGTGTGCGTGCGTGCACCAGGCTTGCGGTCTCTCTGGGGCCAAGGAGCAGAAGCAGCCGTGCGTGGCAGACTCGGAGAAGCCTCCCTGCTCCAGCTGCCTCTCCAGCTACAAGCCGGACAGATCCGGCATTTGCACCACCCTCCTTTTTCCAGAGCTGCCCCCCCACCCCGGCTGGGACTCACTCGGGGCAAGGCCTCTGAGGAGCAGCCCCCTCCCCCCCTTTGACCGGACCCATCTCCTGCTGCTCGTCCCATCCGAGAAAAGGATTTTTTTTTTTGCCCCCTGCCATTCCGTCTCCAAAAGGGCACCGGCTCGGTGGCCGGCATGCAAGTCTCCTTCGCCTGCTCGGAGCACACCGTCAAGAGCCGGAGCACGGAGGAGCGGCTCAGCCGGCAGAATGCGGGGAGCCCTGGGCCCCGGGGCCGCTTTCGGGCGGTGACCATGGTGGCCCAAAGCCTCGGCCAGCTGTCCACCCAGAGCGTGGCCCCCTCCGGCCCAGCAGCCACCAAGCAGCCCGGCATGAAGCACAGGTAGGGGGCAGAGCAGGCAGGGCGGTTTTCCCCGGCAGGCGGTCCTCGACTTAACGACCGCAACGGAGCCCCGGAGGCAGTTTGCTCTGTTTTATGACCTTTCCAGTTGACTCTGCTGCGGTTGTTAAAGGGGCTCTCCTTGCCCAGCGCACCCTGGGTGTGTTTGTGTGTTTCCTCGCAAGCCAGCATCAGAGCACAGTCGCCAGCAAACACCCGTCTTTTTCACATGCTTGTTTGTGTGTACGTGTGTGTGTTTTTCAGAAACCTCGGGAAGTCTGGACTGCGGGTTTCCTGCCTCGGCTTAGGTGAGTGAACGTGGGTGTGAGGGAGTTTTTGTGGGTCTCCTGTTTATCCCCTTAAATCCAATTCTATCCGTTCCTGGGGTACTAAAATAATAATCATAATTAACTGATCTAATTATTAAATAAAATGTTGATTTTTATTCCTCGGGTCTGCTATAGGAACATGGGTGACTTTTGGAGGACAGATAACAGATGAGGTGAGGATTTTTTTACCACTTAAGTTTTTTAGCATTTTCTTTTTGTATGTTTGCTAGCTTATTTTATTGTTTATGGTTTTTTTTTTAATATTTTAGAGTTGAATTTATTTTTTTATAGTATTTAGAGCTTTGTATTTTATTTTATTTTATTTTATTATTTTTAGATTTTATTTTGCTTTAAGTTTAAGGGGAGGGAGCCGGGGCCCTCCAAACCTCACATCCCAGGGGACGAGACTAGCCATCGTGCCTTGTTCGGCTGGGATCCCATCCGTCTCTGTCTTGCAGGTGGCTGAGCAGCTGATGACCCTCGCCTATGAGAACGGCATCAACCTTTTCGACACGGCCGAAGTCTACGCCGCAGGGAAGTAAGTCTGGCACGCTCCTGGCTTGCGTTCCTCGCGACAACCCTGCACGGTAGGCCCGTGGGAAAAGGTGGAAGAGAAGCATTGGACATACGGGTAGTCCTCAACTTAACAACCTCGCTAAACAAAGCGTTGTAAGTGGATAACTATCTATTGCTCTGGTGTTTCTCTTCCACCCCTTCCCACGGGCCTGCCGCACAGGGCTATCGTAAAGAAGCTCAGCCTCGGCCGAATAGACTCTGGGCAGCTTATAAAATGGCGGGGGGGGGGGAGAAGAACAGCATAAAAATATTTTGTGATTCTTCTCACCCATCCGGGTTTTTGCAATTGATCATCCTGCAAGGAGTCTGTTCGGTCAACTGATGTGTCGCTGCATGAGTCTGCATTCTCTTCCTAAATGAAGAAGAGGACGCAACTTTGGGGCAGCTCCTGATGCCAAGTCACAAATATTTACCCAGATCTTAAAATCCCTCGGCCCTCTTTTTTTCTGAGCCAAAAAGCCTGACTTGCTTTGTGCGGAGTTCCTCCACAGTGCTTTTTGCGAGTTCCTGTTCATTTCTCTCTCTCTCTCTCTCTCTCTTTTTTTTTTCTATTCCGTAGAGCTGAAGTCGTCCTAGGCAACATTATCAAAAAAAAAGGATGGAGGTAACCGTTTTTCCTGCAACCAAATTCCCCTTTTGCTTGAGCGTTCTTGAGTCTGCCGCCTTTCACGGCCTCATGTGGACTAGAATCTTGATAAAGGAAACTTAATCCGTGGAACAACCTGCCTCCAGAAGTTGTGAATGCTCCAACGCTGGAAGTTTTAAAGGAGAGACTGGACAAGCCATTTGTCTGAAATGGTATAGGGCTCTCCTGCCTGAGCAGGGGGTTAGACTAGATGACCTCCAAGGTCCCTTCCAACTTTTTGTTGTTGTTTTGTTTTCCTCAATGGGTGGACTTTATTTCCCAGAATTCCCCAGCCAGCTGGGAGTTGAAATCCGCTCGGGTTAAATGGGAACTGACATTGGCTATAGAGGTGGTGAAAACAGCCCTGCAGGGTGGGCCTGTCTCAAATCAAACCAAAGCAAAATTGGAGCATTGAGCGCTGTTTAATCTGTGTTCCTCTCTTGTTTTTTCCCTTCTAGACGGTCCAGTTTAGTGATCACAACCAAAATCTTTTGGGGAGGGAAGTACGTATTATTTTATTTACTATTTTATTCCACTTATTTAAGGGCAATCATTCGACCAACGGCTGGGGCACTGTCAGAATTTCGGACCCAAGCCGTAACTGTCCTTTTTTCAGGCAGGTTGTAAATTGGAACCGTTGCTAAGTGGACGGTCATAAAATGAGGACCGCCTGCTTTATCGCTTCGTCCTTCTCTTTGTTTCTCTTCCCAGAGCCGAGACAGAAAGAGGCCTGTCCAGAAAGCACATTATAGAAGGTAAATGCTGCCTCCTTTCGTTCTTCATCCCCAAAATGTAATTTCTGATCCAGAAATGGGTCCGAATGTTGATCACGTGACCAAGGGACGTTGCGACGGTCGTAAGTATGAAAAAACAGTCCGTGGTGGCTGTTTTCAGTGCTGTCATAATTCTGAATGGTCACTAAATGAACAGTTGTAAGCTGAGGACTTACACTTAACCGCTGTGGCAAGATAGGTCATAAAACGGGGCAAAAACCTGCTTAACAACTCTCTCTTAGCGATGGAAATTTTGGGCTGAGCTGCGGTCGTAAGTCGAGGACTTCCTGTATTTCCTGAGCAAGCGAGGAGCTGTTCGTCTTGTTTTATGTTTAATCATTTTATTGCAAGGGGGGGGGTGACGCTTTTCTCTTTCCCCCCCCCCAGGTTTAAAGGGCTCCCTAGAACGGCTGCAGCTGAATTACGTGGATGTGGTGTTTGCCAATCGGCCGGATCCCAACACCCCGATGGAAGGTAAGATCTAATTTAGACCTATTTTAAGATAAGATTAAATCTATTTTAAGATGAAGATTAAATGTATTTTAAGATAAAGAGAACAGAAGAGTTTTGATTCCCCAGTTGACCTAGGAGAGGTCTTTAAAAAATTAAATACACACCACCTTTTTAAAGGTTCACTGGCCATACGGGCAGTCCTCGCTTTACGACCGCTTATTTTGCAACTTGGTCCAGGTAAAAGTGACTTACAACGAGTCCCTGCCCTTAAACAACCGTCGCAGCATCCCCTGATCCTGATTGGATGGTTGCCAACTGTCCCATTTAGGATAGTTGAAGCACTGGGGAAGCCAAGTGGGAAATCACCAGTCACCCTGTGATCCCGGGATGCTGCAAACATAGGCACCCAAATCGCAATTGTGTGACCTCGGGGAACACTGCGACAGTCATAAGCGCGAGGACCGGTTTTTTTTAATGGCGCTGCGATAAGTTGGAAGTCACTGAATGAAGAGCTGCTCGAATTCTTTGGCCAAGAACGCTAGCGGGGCCGTTACCCTTCACGGTATTGTGTTGCACATCGGCAACCTTCTACTCACAAGACCCAAGGGACGGATTCACACCTGAGGCGTAGTGGAGCCAGCCTCTCTCTCTCTCCTGGAGGAGCAGGGTCCGAATTAGGGGAGGGGGCTGTTGCTCTCCCACTCCCTGGAGGACGAGCAGGCTTCCCGCTCTAAATTCTCCCCTCTCTCTAATCTGTTTTCTATCACCAGGGACCCCCTTTAGTTCCAAGTCGCGAATATTCGTCATCGAAGGTAGCCATCCTTTGATTTCACTGCATCCCAGCGGCATTTTATGGGACAGAAATCCCCAGCTTTTCCTTCCTTCTTTCCTTTTCATTTTTCCTTTCTTTTTTTTAACTCATCCCCCTTTTTCGCTTTGGAGACTTTTCATTCTGATTGGTGGAAGCTCCCTTTCCTCCGAGGACGAGCGGTTCGCCATAAAATGCCAAAGGACGCAAAGAATGAAAAAGGAGTAGCAAAATAATAACCATTGCCCCTTTAGTTGACATCTTGCAAGTAACGACGAAAGCACAAAACACTTGAGAGAGAGAGAGAGAGAGAGAGAGAGAGAGAGAGAGAGCGCCATCCCGACTCGGTTTTCTCGTGGAAAGGCCTCCCGTTTTCTCCGATTTTCTGAGACCTCGATTGGCATTGCTTGCAAGATGTCGCCCGATCTCCTGCCCCCCCCCCTCCTCTCCTGTCTCCCGTTTGATGTTGTGGCCTTGATTTCAGTTGGACAGCCGGTTTGTTTTGCCGCTCTTCGGATTAACCACTCTTTTTTTCCTTCCCCTCCTCTTTTTCTGTCGTCTCGTTCCTTTTTTTCCCCCCAGAGACCGTACGAGCCATGACCCATGTCATCAACCAAGGGATGGCGATGTACTGGGGGACGTCGCGATGGAGTTCCATGGAGATTATGGTACGCTCTTCCTAACAGCTCGTGCCCATAATTAAACGCTTGCCAATCCAATCGATTAAGGGAAAAAAAGTCATCTTTCTCGTTTAATTTGGTTTTGTCCAATGGAGAACAAGCCAGGTTATAGGGACTGAAAGTAGCGAAATGAGTCGTGGAATCGCAGACAAAAATGAAAAATTTGCTCGTCTTCCCCAATGGTTTTTCTTTGTCCACGTACCACATTCGTCCTGCTTCTCTTCCTCCGATAGGCATTTTTTTCCCCCGCTCCCTTTATCTCGGCGTTGTTTTTGTGCAAAGCCCCCCTTTAAAATCCAGGCAGTCCCCGACTTAACAACAGTTCATTTAGTGACCATTCAAAGTTACAACGGCATTGGGGGAAGTGACGACCGTGACTTACAACCGTTGAAGAGGTTTCACTTCTCATCTAACAAGCTTCCTTCAGTTCTTCAGAACGGTTCGGTTCTCCAGAAGCTGAAGAAGATTCTGGGATGAGAGGCGACATGTCTTCAAAGAAAAACAAACAAAAAAAGTCTAGCGCCTTTTGGGACAACCAGGACCTGGATGATGGAGAATCTCCATGGACACTTGTCCTCCATACCTAATCTAGTTTGAGGTTCTCCTTAGTGACGGATTCCTTCTCCTCCGTCTTTCCCGTGTTCTGAGTTGCTCTCATCCCTTGCAGGAAGCGTATTCGGTAGCTCGGCAGTTCAACCTGATCCCTCCGATTTGTGAGCAAGCTGAATATCACATGTTCCAGCGGGAGAAGGTCGAAGTTCAACTTCCGGAACTTTTCCACAAGATCGGTGAGCCCCCCTCCCCATCCGTGGCAGGCTGCCGTTCCGCCACCCAAGCAAAAAACAGAGTTAGAAGGGCCCTTGGAGGTCTTCTAGTCCACCCCCCTGCTCAAGCAGGAAATCCCATTCTTTAGCTTCCCTCTATTCAGGCTGTATGGACCTAGTTGATAAAATTTAGTTACTCAGCCGTGCAACCTCTCCATCTTTTTTTCCTTCCTCTCCCAGGCGTGGGAGCCATGACGTGGTCCCCGCTGGCGTGTGGCATCGTTTCGGGAAAGTACGATGGTGGGATCCCACCCTACTCACGAGCGTCGCTCAAAGTAAGCTTCCTCCTCCTCTTCTCCACTTTTGACTCCCGGGAGGGGGAAGCGTCAATCATGGCCGCTCCGTCTTCTCCCTCCCGTCTTAGGGTTACCAGTGGCTGAAGGACAAGATTTTAAGCGAGGAAGGCCGACGGCAGCAAGCGAAGCTGAAGGAGCTGCAAGCGATCGCCGAGCGGCTGGGCTGTACCCTCCCGCAGCTCGCCATTGGTAAGTGGGGGCTGGCCTTCTCGTTCAACTTCGGATCTTGTGGTGGGGAGTTCTGCAGGGAACGGGGGGGGGGCTTGCCTTCTTGTCCAGTTTTGGTTCTTGTGGCAGGAAGTTCCGCAGGCACTGAGCCATTATACGGGCATTGTATGTCACAATCCTGCAGATTGGTGGAACCACACCTTTGCCGTTGTATGTTAGAAGTCCCGGTTTGGTATTTCTGCTAGCCCGTCAAGGTATATCAGTTCAATGCAGGAAGTCTTGGATTTAACAGCAGTTCATGTAGTGAAATTTCTCACCAGCATGGTGTTTACGCAACGAGAGCGTCAGTTCCGTCTTGCTAGGAGCATCCAACGCAGATCAGTTGATGGAGAATATTGGAGCAATACAGGTGAGGAAAAAAGAGGGGGGTCTTTTAAGGCAGGGGGTGGAAATTAAAAGTAATATTAAAATTACTTATATATAAAGTGTATATATATAAATTTAAGAAAGGCTAAAATGCCTGCATATTTTACAGATCGCCATGTCTTTGGGAACCAAGCCACTCTACCTACCTACCGATCCATCCATCTGGATAGATGATAGATCAGTGTTTCTCAACCTTGACCGTTTTAAGGCATGTGGACTTCAACTCCCAGAATTCCACAGCCAGCATTGCTGGCTGTGGAATTCTGGGAGTTGAAGTCCACATGCCTTAAAATGGTCAAGGTTGAGAAACACTGTGATAGATAGATAGATAGACAGACAGACAGATAGATAGATGGATGGATTTAAGAATGTTTTTTCCTAAATAGATACCGGCAAGGATAAAGAGGCGAGAATACAACTTTATGCTACCTTTAATTTTATCCTTGTTTTTTAACAGGTTCTTTCCAAACTCTCCTCTTCCATTATCCATGAAATCGATAGCATTTTGGGCAATAAACCTTACAGCAAAAAGGACTACCGCTCTTAATAACGGGGGGCATTGGAGGGCCCCCAGTCAATCTGGGACTGATCCGCCCGCCTGCCTCTCTCTCCCGTTTGCTTGCTTTAAAGCTTATTCCGAAGAAGCCGAGCGAGCACGGCCGAGTTTGCATCCGAGAATTCAACCCACCGCGCCTGGAGACATTCCCAGAAAAAACCTTGTTTTCCAACGTGACCAGAACACGTGAAGGACTTTTTGCTTTTTTTAAAAAAACAAAAATTCTCTTTTTCTCCCCCACTTCACCCGAATGCAAGAAAGAAGACATGGGGAAAATGTTGCGTGGATAATCTGGACTTCCAACGCTTCCTTTTTTGCAACGGGAAAGCAAATTTTTCGCAGTGGGGTTTTTTTTTCTTCCCCGTTCCAAAAAATAACTCGTAGGCACAAGTGTCAGTGTTTTTAAATGTTATCTGGACCTCAAACAACCCCCCCCCCCCAGGATTGTAGTCCAAAATGTTTGGATGAGACCCTGGTAAGGTTGTCTGAATATGTCAAACGTCACGGAAATACTTTTTTCTTGAGCTTTACCCTAAATGGCCTGTATGAATGGAATTGAGGCCAGTTGGAGGGGAGCCTTGAGGTCCTCTAGTCCAACCCCCTGCTCGGTCCCAGAATTCAAATTCAACCTTTAGCATTCTCACTGTTCAAAATAGGTTTCCTGTAACTTTGAAATCCAGTATTTCGATTCCCCTGCATCTGAAATTTTTCTTCACTGGGCCTGCTTTGTTGTTGGGCAACATCGCTGCAGCCGCCGAAAAAGGCCAAGGCAATCCTTGGCTGCATTTTCAAGATCATGTGAAGTGTGTTAGTACCGCTTTACAAAAGCTTAGTAAGACCACACTTGAAATATGGCATGCAGTTTTGGGCGCCACGATATAAAAAAGATGTTGAGTCTCTACAAAGAGTACAAAGAAGAGCAGCAAAGATGATCAGGGGACTGGAGGCTAAAACATATAAGGAACGGTTGCTGGAATTGGGTCTGTCTAGTTTAATAAAGAGAAGGACGAGGGGGGACAGGATAGCTGTGTTCCAGTATCTCAGGGGCTGCCCCAAAGAAGAGGGAGTCAACCTGATCTCCAAAGCACCTGAGGGCAGGACAAGAAGCAACGGATGGAAACTAACCAAAGAGAGAAGCAACCTAGAACGAAGGAGAAATTCCCTGACAGAACAATTAATCAGTGGAACGACTTGCCTCCAGATGTGGGTGATCCATCACTGGAGGTCTTCAAGAAGAGACTGGACAGCCATTTGAGCAGGGAGTTGGACTAGAAGACCTCCAAAGTCCCTTCCAACTGTTATCCTGAATTAACCTGTTTGAAGGATTGGCACAAAACTAACCCAGACATGATCCTAGTTAAGCATCTTACGCAAACAGGCAAGCTGAGGGGCGCAGGGTGAGGCTTTTGAAGCCCCCCGGGGTGTCATCTTGAGACCCATCTGCAAGTGGGAAGGACTTCCAGGTTTTGTACGTTGCCTTTGTGTAAGTAAAAATCCGTCTTTTATTTGTTCCTCTCCAAATTTGTTAAGTCCCGCCCCCCCTTACAAATGACAAACCACAAGTCTCTAACACACAGCATATATGATTGTAATTATTCCCAAGCTCAATTGCGTAACCTAAGTGTCTCCGTCCTGCTTGTTAACAAAAAATCTGGACCATTAAGACAACCAACTATATTTACGGAATGAATGAACAACTAGCTAAATAAAATCAGGCCTTATTTGAGTGATGGTGTTCCGGCAAACTTTTGTGGTGTTTTTGCGTCTTTTTGGGGGGTGGGGGGGGATTCTTGAGAGTGGGAGTTAAGAAACGGAGAGCCTGGCTACTGCTTTGGATGGGGCACCACCAAGAAATCCTCTGAGGCAAATCCTCTGTAACCTTTTGGAAGGAAACAAATAGGAAATCAAATCTGTATTGTGGTTAAGTGGGGGGGAATGTTGTCATTAGGGACCAGTGCAGCCTATAAAGGCCAACATATGCTGCCCTCTGGTGGATAATTTGGGGTATTTCAGCTGCCGAGTGGATGCTGACCTCTGGTGGACATGTTTAGCCCCTGCAGCCAATAGAAGTGAACGCGATATTCTCAATGTGTACAACTCTATTCAAGGGTTGTCTAATGCTGCCCCTGGTGGCCAATATGGGTACTGCAGCACACAGGAAGACTGATCAGACTTTCTTGGGGAGAAAGAAGGAAATTTATGGGGGGGGGAGAGGGGTTGGTTACAAACGCCCACAATGTCATTGTATTTAGCATCTTGAAAGAGCCTCCCCAGTCAGAGGCAGTCCACCTTAGCCAGCCGGGAACAAAGCACGCTCTCCCTTTGGGCAACTCTGCCAAAATGGGAAAACCCAGTTTCCCATTGGAAAGGGTCTCCTCTTTGAGACAGGAGTGAGCCCCCCTGCCTCAGTGGAGCCTCCCCATGCAGAGGCAATCTACCTCAACACGGCAGGACACAAAGGACCTTTGCACAAGACCCCAGTCTCCTCTTTGGGCAGCTCTCCAGCTTAGGAAGGGTCGAACCTTGGGGGGGGGGGCAAGAGGAGCCAGCCTCTCGCCTCAGTGGAACCTCCAGGCACAGAGGCACTCTACCTGCACCCATGGGGTCCCCTCAACATCCCTTCCTTAGCATCCCTGCTGCGCCTACCTCCTCCGCTGTCCACAGCCTAATGTGTACACTGGAAAAAAAAATGAAATTGCAAGCAGACTTGAAAGATGTAGTAAGGGAAGCCACCTTAGCAGGAGCACCTGTCTGGGAAGGGCCTGTGCAGCTAGTCCTCAACTTACCAACACTTAAGGGGCCATAGTTACAACAGTACTCAGAAAAGTGACTTAGGACCATTTTTCACCCTTAACGACTGTCGCAGAACCCCTCTCCGCATGGTCACATGATCAAAATTCAGACATTTGGCAACTGACTTGTCTTTATGACGGTTCCAGTGTCCCAGGGTCACGTCAAGTCCCTTTTGCCACCCTCTGACCGGCAAAGTCAACGATTCACTTTCTAACTTAGCAACTGCAGTGCTTCAACTTAACTACTGTGGCCAGGTAGGTCACAAAACAGGGCAAAAAGGTAACAACCGTCTCGCTTAGCAAGAGAAATGGGGGGGGGGGAGAGCTGAGTTGCGGCCGTTAAGACGAGGACTGCCGGTAAGAGTTGCAAGGAGCAGGGGGAGCCCCCCAAGCACAGCAACACCTGCGGGGGGAAAAGGGTGCGTATTCAGAACGCCGAGGCGTTCAAGAACACCCCAAAGTGGGACAATGAGAACAATTTCTACCACAATTTTATTCTGGGAAAAACGAATGTACAAAACCGTTCCAGATCCGTTTTAATCTTCCTCTTCCTCCTCCTCCTCGTCCTGGTTGATCTGGAAATACCGCAACTCGTAGCTCTCCTTCGTGTTGGCGACAACACGCAGCCCGTCGCGCAAGTTGTTCTTCTTCAGGTATTTTTTGGTCAAGTACTTGAGATACCTCAGGAGGAGGAAAAAAGAGGAGAGGCGTAAAAACAGAGAAAAGCGATGCTGGAGGAAGAGCCAGACAGCCCCTCGCATCGGCCCTTTTGAGTCCAAGTCTGAATTTATCCTCTGAGCTTTTTTTGTTATCTTTTTGCATGGAGAGTTTTTTTGTTGCTGTTATTTTTGAATTTATTCTTTTTGTTTTCTCTCTTTTGAGTATTTTGTGTTCTTTCGAATTTGTGTACGTGTTTTGTTTTCTTTCAAATTTATTTCTTTGACAGGTTTGTTTCGTTTCGAATTTATTTGTGGGATTTTTTTTCCTTTGAATTTATTTTTAATTTTGTCCAATTATGAACCTGTATCCCAAGTTAGGTTTAAACTCAGTTACTGGCGACTGACCCTCACCAAAGTATTACCCCCAGCCCTGAAGAGCCAAACACCCAGCTGTGTTTATTCAGTCCCCAATCCATCGGCAGAAGACCCTGGGGTCAACACCTATGCCCCCTCCCCTACTTACCTCTTGGAAAACGGGACCTCGGAGGTCACCGTGATCTTACTTTTACTCCTCTCAATTGTCACCGCTCCTCCGCCGAGGTTGCCGGCTTTCCCGTTGACTTTGATCCGTTCTTGCAAGAATTGTTCCTGGGGGGGGGGAGGTAAATATCAGAGGAGGGAGGGTTAACCAGACACAGCCAGCCCAACGATTATTTTTTTACTCTTTCCCTCCAGGCTTCAAAGAGTCTCCAGCTGAAGGAGTCCTAGTCAGAGCTCTGAAGTTGTTCAGATCTCAATGAGATCTTTCAACTTGATTAACCCCGAACAGCATAGGGAGTTGAAGCTCCCGGGAATGAGGGGAGCTGAAAACATCGGGATAGTTGCTTTAAGTAGCAAACAGGCCTCAATCTCTCTCAATTACTTTTATTTTAACAACTGTTTTGTGTCTGTGCCTTCAAGTTATCACAGGTAGTCCCGACTTACGCCCGTTCGTTTAGTGGCCCAAGTTATGACGGCGGTGAAAATTTGGGCTTTCTTGGAATCGTAAGTCGAGGACTGCCTGTGTTCTATCCCCAGCTCAGACGCAGCTTTTGAATCACGCACCCGTTACCACAGGAGCGGCATTGGGGCTACTCCGGCATGCAGGCATTTGCAACTTACAAAGTTGGCAGCATCCATGATGCCATCTTCTACCGGATGGGTACAATCCAAAGTGAACTTCAGGACTTGTTTCTTTTTTTTGCTGCCTTTGGTTGCGAGTTTCTTCTGCGGGAGATTGATCGGGGCAGGGGGTGGGGGACAAGGAGAAAGGAGAGAGAAAAATGGCTCCGTTCAGGTATTTGGGAGGAGCAGAAAGGAGGAATCCGGCTTCCTTTGCCCAACCTTAAACACTGCAATCCTTCACAGCCAGAGGTGGATTAAATTAACTAGGTACATGACAACAAATATGCTCAGAGAGCCACAACTTCTGGAGGCAGGTGGTTCCCCTGGTTAATTGTTTTCACTGTTAGGAAATTTCTCCTTCGTTCTAGGCTGGGTCTCTAGACAGATTGGATGGATGGATGGGGAAGGAAGGAAGGGGGAGGAAAGGAAGGAAGAAGAGGGAGAGAGGGAAGGAAAACGGAAGGAAGGAGAAAAGGAAGAAGGGAGGAAGATGAGAAAGGAAGGAGAGGGAAAGAGGGAAGGAAGGAAAGGAGGGATGGAGGGAAAGGGCTGCCTGGGCTCCCCCCTCTCAGGGGGTCCCCAAGGCGGGCAATCCCGGCGTGGACGCCAAAGACCCCTAGGCCGACTCTCTGCCCGCGTCCCCACGACACCCGTGTCACGACAGAGCCGCCCACGTGCTCAGAGGGCCCCCTCCCCCACCTCCCGGGGGGCGGGGCCTGGCGCGGGAGGGGGCGCCGAGGCCTCCTCGGGAGGGTGAGGGAGAACCATGAGTTTCCCCCCCCCGACGGGCGCTGCTTCGCTCTTGCGACGGCCCTCCGTCCCCCTCCCGCACGCGGCCTCCTCGGGCGCCCCGCCCGGCACGGCCTCGCCGCTTTCCCGGCCGGCCCGCCTGAGAGACTCACCGCGGGCGCCATGGCGGCAGCGACGACCGGAGGAAGAAAGGCAGGGAGGCCGGAGCGCATGCGCCGCCCGGGGGCCCGCCCACCTCACTTCCGTCCAGGCGGGCCAGGCCCCCACGCGACGCACGTGCGCCAGGCGGAAGCAGCCGCAGAGGCTCCGCTCCGACTCTTCGAGCCTGCCGAGCGCCGAGAGCATCGATCGGCCGCGCTGGGATCGGATCGGCGGAGGGAGGGGAAGCGAAGGGCCTGCCGGGAGTTGTAGTTTTTTTGGGTGGGAACCCAGAAAGCACCTAGGGCTGGAAGGGACCTTTGAGATCATTTAGTCCAACCCACTGCCCAGTGCAGGAACCCCCCAAAGAGCGGAAAACCCTAAACACTTGAAGTGGACCTCCGAGGTCATCTAGTCCAGCCCCCGACTTCCCATTGTGAGAGTCCTTAAACAAGCAGATCCTAAACTGGGATGTTTGAAAGGGCGGTGGAAAATTGCCGCCCTCCTCCGCTGGCCGGGAGGTTGGACTACTAGAAGACCTCCGAGGTCCCTTCCAGCTGTTATTCTATAATCCTAAAGCCCCCAATATTGGCAGCCCCGCTGGATTTTTGCCCAGCCTTGGGACTCCTGTTCCCATCACCCACAGCCAGGGGAACCCTGCTCTTCCCCCCCCCCAAGTCCCAATTGCACAAGGAAGCATGCAAAGGCGGGGAGGGGGATGATAATGGAGGGGGGGGTCCTACTGCTTGGAAAGCGCAATCCACTCTCGCTGCTTTCCACCCCTCTACAAAAAAAAATCGCCCCAGGGCCTGGATGGGCCGCTCTAGCCCTGCGTCTCTTCTCTCTGGTCGCCACCGGGGCCGCTCTGCCCTCCCCACTCGGTGTTTGAGAGTGACGTAGCGGCGGAGCTGTTGGCGTCACGTGGCCAGAAACCCCCCCCGCCTAGGCCGACCAATGGGGAGGGGGCCGGCGCGGAGGGCGGGACTTAGGCGAGAAGCCGCGCCCCGTCACCTTACCCCGCCCTCTTGTCAGGTCGCCGGCCGGCCGGTCGGTCTCTCCGCTCCGGTTGGACTCCCGCCGCCGCCTTCCTCTTCCTCCTCCTCCTCTTATTCATGCAGCCGTCCCGGGCCCCCGAGGCGGGCGAAACCGCCCCTGCGCCGGCCGCCATCCAGATTAGCAGGTGCCGCTTCCCTCTGGGCATCATGATCTAGCCTCTGGGCACGTGCAGAGCGCCGGGCCGCCCTGACTGGACTGGAGGCTCCTGCTGGGCAACCTGGGGCCCTGGGTGGGAGAGGGTGTCTCTGGGCATGGGCAGAGTGCTGTGTGATCAACTGATTAATCCCAGCTTGGGGGGGGGGGAGACAATAGATGGATGGATGGATAAGGGAGAGAGAGAGAGAGAGAGAGAGAGAGAGAGGCATAATGATACATGGACAATACATACAATTTTAAATTTAAGATACAGCCATAATGATAATAACAACAGGCAGCAGGATCCTGACAGTTTCATCAATTCAGGCTGAAGGGCAATATTTCATTGACTTAATTTATTTATCGGATTTAGAAACTGCCAGTTCCCCCCCCCCCAGGGACTCTGGACTGTGTACCAGTAAGATATTAAAACCTAAAAACAGCCTCGGTATAAATTTTAGATAAGAGGCAAAGGCGTTTTCGTTTTGTTCCCTCTCCGTGTCACAGTAAGGACGGGTCTTTGCAGGGCACCCTTCCCTTCTTCCTGGGGGATCCAAGATGTGAAAACCAGGTTAATCCTGGAGATCACCATGGATCTGATCCCTGGACAAATTCAGCAGGCTGCTTTTGATCCATAAATCTGCAAAAGCAGAAATCAGGCTGAATCACACCCAGGCCTTGGACCTGGACATTTTGTTTCATTTTTTATTAATGTATTATTTCAATTCCACTTCGCAGTAGCTAAGTGACAACCAAATACCATTTTATTCTCATTTGTTTTTATAAAACTGGGATTTTATCAGCTGGACAGACTTCCCCAAAGCTTCTCCTGGCCTGCCAAATCCATCCAGGATGCAATAAGGTCTCCTGCCTTGCATAGGGGGTTGGACTAGAAGACCTCTGAGGCCCCTTCCAGGCCTACAATTCTAGTTTTCTTTTCAAAAAATTGATCCTCTGCTCAATTTCTTCTCTCCCTTTCTTTCTTTCTTTCTTTCTTTCTTTCTTTCCTTCCTTCCTTCCTTCCTTCCTTCCTTCCTTCCTTCCTTTCTTTTTTACGTTTCCTAGGCAACTGGGCAAGGCTATTTGCTTTTCAAACACCTTGCATGCAATTCTGTCTCCTTTGCACTATTTTTCATCCTGAATCGTGTACTTTGATCCTTGGGATCGACCAGGCAAGGCGCAACTCCATCAAACAACATTAATTTTTTTGCAGGGCTTGGCCAAATTCAAACAGGAAATTCAACTGTGGTTTTATGACACCAGCAGCTAGTGATTTATGCCGGTTGCAGCTACAAAAATCCTTGCCCTTCTCCACTCCCTCCTCTGCCTTCTCCAACAAATGCTGGCTTTTAAGAATGATTCAATCAGGATTTAAGAAGGAGCTTCCCAGGCCTGCAAGGTCACCCTTAGGAGAAGGAGGATCCCCATGCGGGCATCTTCCACGCATGGCGCATGGCTGTGGGGCGAAGCCTCCCTCGGTGCCTCGTTAGCAGGAGGCAGATGAGAATAATTACAGCATCCACCAACTTGCCTTTTCCCTGCAGGAATTTTAATCGGCTTATTCTCCAGGCTGAGATTTATCCCAAAAGAGCCCGGCTGCTCTTTTCTTTTGCCGACAATTCTTGTGCTTTTCTTGTGGTGAATCACTGGCTCGCGTGCAGCGCATTAAAAAAAACCTGCCTTTGAGAATTGCAAGCCTTATTTGTGATTTGCGATGCTCCGTTCTGGAGGTGAAGCCTTTTGTGGGTCAGCTGGTTGTTCAAATGCAGTTTGGGGGTGGTGCTTTTGAAGTTGTGGCTTTTGTTGTCAGATGTGTCCTTGTCTCGGTTTTCTCGAGGCCTCTGAGCTGCTGTGCGCCGGAAATCGGTGATGTGAATCAAGTTGTGTGTATGCAGTGTATCAACCTGTCTACCCAACTCCCTATGGAGACTATAAGAATAAGATCTTACTCTCTGCTTAACTAGGTTAATTGAAGCCCCGGCAGCTACATTCACACATTCTAAGCTGGATTAAGTTTAAACTCGGTTAGTACTTTGTCCCTGAATGTCCTTAGGCTTTTATTTTAAAATTACTCTCATTTTTGTTATTCCTTGAGAAGCAAAATAAAAATTAGATTTTTTTCCCCCATTTATACAGTGAGAACGGTATATGAACCCCTTGAAAAATGTTGCATTTGTCTCCTGACCGACAAACGGTAAAGCTGTTTTAATCTGCAGAGTTTCATAGCTTCTCCTTTTGCAGATTAACTCTGAGCCACAAATATTAAAATCAAATCAGTGAAGTTATCCAAACCGGAAACAACTTCTGGGGCTTATTATCTTGGAAAATATTTTTGGCAAAGCTGAGTTGCGTTGCTCAATCCTGGCCAGTGGAAGGTGGGTGGACTTCAACTCCCAGAATTCCTCAGCAAGCCAGCCATCTCCCTCCCTTCTCTAGCCCATCCATCCATCTTTTCTTCCCTTCTCTATCCCTTTCTTCCACCCTCCCTCCTCCTCCTTTCCTTCCTCCCTCCCTTCATCTCTGTCCTCAATCTATCTTCCTTCCCCTCCCCTTGGGAATTCTGGGAATCAAAATCCCACCCATCTCCAGGCTGCCATGGGGCGAGAGCAGAAGACTAGGTATTACACTCAGCAAGGAAATCCATCCATCGGGATATATTTACAGACCAAAATAAAGGACAAGGCAGTCTAAATGCAGTGCGGGGCATATTTTATTCTGATTTTTTTTCTCTTTTTCTCCCTTCAAAATCTTTCTCCCGAATTTTAAAGTAAAATTCCGTCAATTCAATTTATGGCCGTCGTAGACCAGCACAGATTTACAGTGGTTGCCAAGGGCTCAAAGTGGGCAAAATGACTGCTGTGATTGTACGTGCGAGGAAGGGCGGTTAAAATCCTTCCCGCACCGTCGTAAGTCAAGGCCTAGCTGTTGTTCAGCTCTTCTGTTTTTCTCTCTAGGATTATGCGCCCGGACGATGCTAACATCGCCGGCAACGTGCACGGAGGGACCATATTAAAAATGATTGAGGAGGCCGGAGCCATAATCAGCACCCGCCATTGCAACTTACAATCCAGGGTATGTGGTCTCTGTTCACATAACCACTCTCGGAACACTGATTTGCTATTAAAAGACCTCCTTTTTTTACAGCCCTAGTTAAAAAAATATCTGCCTGTTGCCACTGTGATTTGAGGAATTTCAGCTCTCAAGTTCCATTTTTTACACGTTCAAGGTATCTCTTCCTGGTTTGGATTTTACAACAGGCCCAGATTTATATGTGACTTATATGTAGGGGAGTCGGTCTATACATGTGTTGTACATAGTATGCTTAAATGTGTGTTGCGTATGGGTACACTTTGAGAGCAAGCGACTAAATTTCATTTTTAATGTGTGCTGTTGTGCCCACAGTAAAAAATGACAATAAAGGTTATCGTCACCATCAGATAACCTCGACTCTTATAAAACAAAATCTAGAGATGTATTTTTCAATCTCCTGCATTTCTAAATAGCTTCTAGTTAAAGCAGATGCAGAAGAATTTTTTGAAAAGTCAGAGTTAAACGTGGCCGGCTATCATCAAATATTTAATCTACACACACACACACACACACACACACACACACACACACACACACACACACTTGCCAGAGCTTCCCCAAAATGTGCCAATTCCTTTCAATTATACAAAAATGTTTTTTAAAAAAATGCCAAATCTCAGTAGCCTGATTTCCTCTAGAAAAAAAAGAAGGAAGGAAAGAAGGAAGGAAGAGCTTAAAAATGAAACTAAAATAAATAAATAAACTGCCCAGTAGGTGGTGCTGTAGGATAATTTGATGGGGGGGTGTGAAAAAATGAAAAGCAACAACTGCATTTCCTTTTAAAACAGCTGGATGGTTTCTCCGCCCCCTTCATTCCTATTTTCCCAGGTCTGAGTTCGGGTCTTCCCAACGTTGCCTGCCGTGTATATTTTTCCTCAAGGCAATCTTCACGTTCCTTTGCACCCCGTTTGGAAGCAGCAACAGGCAATCTTTGACGTAACGGCCATCCACAGTTATGACGACGTGACTGCACGTCAGGCACTGCACAGCCAGTTTGCCTTTAGACCCATTTGCAGGGTCCTTAATGACCATGCCACTTTATGACTTCCGCGTTCGTTTAATATCCCCCGCAAAAAAAAAAAAAAAGGCCATAAAGTCAGATTGGTCCCTTGAGCGACCCCATTTACAACTGTCTCCGCTTACAGCTGTGAGGGGCAAGTTCCATTATGGTCGTAAGTTGAGGACTCCCTGTATTCCACCTTTCCTTTCACCGGGTACTTTCAGCTGTGATTATGTCAGGCGCGTTGAGAAATTTCTTTTTCGTTTTTTTTTTTTCTTTTTCTCTTGGCTTTTTTTTTTCTCCTGCTTATATGTGGATCTGGATTTTCCCTTGACTGGATTTTGTCTTCACCCCCCCCCAGGAGCCCTGCGTGGCCGCCCTGGCCCGCGTGGAGCGCACGGACTTCCTGTCCCCGATGTGCATCGGCGAAGTGGCCCACGTCAGCGCCGAGATCACTTACACCTCCAAGCACTCTGTGGAAGTCCAGGTGCAGGTCGAAGCAGAAAACATCCTCACAGGTAAACACTGGGGAACGCGACCAGCGCCCTAGATTTGATGTGTATTCTGTTGTATTCCATTCTATTCTATCGCAGAACGTGGATGGAAAATTAACCACGTAGCTTTGATGTCCGGGAATTCGGTCAAGTTTTAAATGAGACCCTTGGGACAACTTAGCCCCCCTTCCCCTCCTCCCACCTATTTACAAATTCTTCCTTTCTCCTTAGGTGCCAAGAGAGTGACCAACAAGGCCACTTTGTGGTACGTCCCTCTTTCTCTCCATAATGTGAACAAGGTTTTGGAAGTGCCTCCCATCCAGGTGAGTCTTGAAAGAGAAGAATATTTGATACCTATTTTTAAAGGTGGGGGGGAAGGAATTTAGTTCTCTAAAGCCTTGTTTAGTTCTTTTGATCCCCGCGGGCACTTTTTCAATTTAATTCTGGACTTTTCGCTTATAAGCCTCCCTCTTTCATTGTTGCTGTGTGACGGCACAAGGCCAGGCCATGTGATCCTCTTTTGCCACCTTCTGACAAGCAAAGACAATGGAGAAGCTAGATTCACTTAACAACCATATTACTAGCTTAACAATTACAGTGGTACACTTAGGGACTGTGGCAAGGAAGGTCGTACAATGGGGCAAAATTCACGGAACATATATCTCGCTTGACTTCTCTGCTAGTTTACACGGAAGGACCAGGAGGAAGAAGGGAGACGGCGTTACGAGGAACAGAAGCTGGCACGTCAGGAGACCAAAGAGAGGAACGGTGATGTCATTGTGCCTGTGATCAATCCAGGTGCGGTGGGCACCCGGGTGGCACGGAGAGACCTGCCTACACATTTATTGTCTCTTGCATTTCCAACATGTGTGTTTTGGGGGAGATTTGTATTTTCGGACTTGCATGATTCTTGTGATTGGGTTGGGTTGGGTTGAGTTGACATAGTAGCCTTGGCTATGATTGGGTTGGGTTGAGTTGAGTTGAAATAGTAGTTTGGACTGTGATTGGGTTGTTTTGTACTGAGTTGATTTAATAGCTTGGGGTGTGATGAGGTTGGCTTGGGTTGGGTTGAAGTGAGTTTAGTTGAGTTGACTTAGTTTAGCTCCGATTGAGTTGGTTGGGTTGATTTAACAGCTTGGGGTGTGATGGGGCTGGGTTAGTTTGGGTTGAAGGGTGTTAAATTGAATTGACTTACTAGTTTCGGCTGTGATTGGATTGGTTGAGTTGATTTAATAGCTTGGGATGTGGTGAGGTTGGGTTGGGTTGGGTTGAAGTGAGTTGAGTTGACTTAGTAGTTTGGACTGTGATTGGGTTGGGTTGAGTTGATTTAATAGCTTGGGGTGTGATGAGGTTGGGTTGGGTTGAAGTGAGTTGAGTTGAGTTCACTTAATAGCTTGGGGGCTGTGAACAAACACAGAAATAAGAGTAACAGTATTGGATGGGACCTTGGAGGTCTTCTAGTGCAACTCGCTGCTCAAGGTGGCTGGTGAAAAAATGGGGCTTAAGCAGGACTCCCCAATCTGCTCCCCTCTTGTAGCTGATTATTTCTACATTAAATTGCACTCTGCTTATCTGCCTGTCTCTGTTTCTTTTCATTGCTTTCCAGACAGGCAAAGTAAAGGTAAGGCCATTTAGATGAAATAATTTAGTTAAGGTCTGTGAATTATGGCTTGTAAGAGCCGACAGTTCTGCCTCTGGCTTAATACCAGGGGAACTGCTTAACTAGCTTTGCACCCTGACTGAAGGATCTTGCTTCAGCACAAAGTGCTTTAAATATCTTGATAACGAAAGTGAATTCCTGTAATTTTTTCCTGCCAGCGGACTATCAGTGTATTTTATTTATTGCTCAATACATCATTAACATTTGGAAACAATTAAGCTGTTCCGCCTGGTTAGAAAAGGACAGAATTGCAAAGTCGGAGGCTAGCCATGTCGTATAGCAAGGAATTCCTTGACATGACCATGAGGAAGTCTGACTATCACGGTCAGAAGTCATAACGGTCATAAATCGAATCACCCACATGACACATCCAATTTTATCACCATTTTTGGGGGGGCGGAGGGGCGTTAAGCCAACATTGTGGTCAGAAAGCAAATTTAGAGAACATTGTGGCCATTAAGTCATTGTCCTTCAACCCAATCCTTCTTCCTCCCTCAAGTAGCAGGGAAGGGAGAGAAGACAGGGTAGAACTTCCCTTGTCAAGGGGGGTTGAAAGTAGACTAAGGGCCACTTCTGAAGGTCACCCGTCCTTTTATGAGGAGCCCAGCCTGGTTCTCCTTCCGTTCTTCCACTTCTAGGAACCTTTTGCAGACTCCAAAGGGTAGAGTTGGGTCCTTGGGTTCCATCCTCACTTGTCCTTCAACTGCTCGTTTCTCTTTCCAGAGCCCTACACCATTGGATTCAGCCAGTCAAGTCTCATCCATCTGGTGGGACCATCCGATTGCACCATGCATGGATTTGTGCATGGAGGTGAGTCCTAGGAGAACCTCTCCTGTTGGCTTCCTATGGGCCGTATTGGTGTTCCTCTGGCTTCTTCTGAAGGGTCCTACCCTTCCACTCCTACCCAACGCTCAGATTACTCTTCCCCAACTGGTGTTATGTCTTCAACCTCTCGATGTCCACTTGCGAAAGAAGGATCACCTTGTTCCTTCATCTCAGATGCTCCTTGAGGGCTTCCTCAATCTTGGAGCGTGGACCTCTTGGGCAACCAAATCTTCCACATTGTGCAGATGATAAAACACCCCAGAATTTACAATAATATGTCCAGCCCCTGGCAAGGGAGGTAGCATCCCTCCCTATCGTGCCTTGCTTTCTATTTTTACAAGTGCGCGGAAGTCACAAGGCTCAAGATAGAAGTGTGGAAAAAAGTGTGTGAGAAGCGTGCTCTTAATTTCCTCCTGAACGAGGAAGGCCCAGAAACAGATTCAGATGTGAACATGGCACTTAGAATCTTCGGATTGGAAGGGACCTCAGAGGTCCTCTAGCCCAACCCCCTTGCTCAAGGCACGGGGTCTTATACCATCCAGCTCAGATGGCTGTCCAACATTTTCTCTTGAAAACAAAAAGATTTCCAAAAAAAAATCCAGTTTTTCCATTTGGGAACATAAGACTGCATTTACACACAACCAGATCTGTTTAGGTCTCTTGCAACAACTGCGATGAGCGAAACCAGCTTGTGGTTAGCTCAACTTTGCCATTAAATGTCAGCCCAGCCCTTTGCCACTTCCGAGCTTGGAAAAAAAACTGTTTTTTTCAATCCTGGATTTTCAAAGGAAGATTAGCTAAGAGAGGCGGACGGGGGTTTTGCTTCCAGTTCTGACCCACGAAGGGGTGGGGGGCTCTAAACCCGAGCGTTGCCGAAGACCCTTTGGGTAAACTGAGGACAAGCCCTTTAATTGGAGAAAAAAAGGGGGGGGGAATTACTTTCCCCGAGACTGGATGAGCCTCAGACGTGGGAGTGGTTGCTATAGGAACTTTTCACGGTGGAGAAAGCTGGGGGAATTTAGACCCCTGTAATTAAAATATTCCTTGGGGAGGACGCGGTGGAGGTTTTATTGGTGGGGGACATTTTGAACTTACAGCGAGTCAGTGAAATTAAATAGGTTGTTTTTTTCCCCTTGCCGCAATCGTTTTGCTAACAATGCTGCAGCACCTGTTGAATTGCAAGGCATAAGGGGAGTGGGGGGGGGTGGAAGACAGGGGTCCCTCTAAAAGTTTTGGGGCCTCCTCCCGTTCTCAAGAGTGAGAGGAGCGCCAAGTTG
This sequence comes from Crotalus tigris, assembly GCF_016545835.1. Classification (NCBI taxonomy): domain Eukaryota; kingdom Metazoa; phylum Chordata; class Lepidosauria; order Squamata; family Viperidae; genus Crotalus; species Crotalus tigris. The sequence goes on along the minus strand of NW_024098092.1, from coordinate 5,554,132 downwards.
GATGTTAAGCTAGACTCCTGTCTTTTGACTCTAATGTATATTCCACACCTTTCCTTGCTTCAGCCCTGGTTTTTCTGGCTTTGAATAATGGATCCAACCTATCTCGGTCAAGGTTGTTCGCACAAGTCTGGATTCACACACACACACACACACACACACACACACACACACACACACACACCAATGCTTGCAGGGACCCCTTGCTGAAATCTCCCCTTGGCCTGCTTTCACCTGCCTGACACTTGACCCAACCCTGGTTGTCCTTAATAAACGTAATTTAACCAAAATGATCCCTCCGGTCCCCTGGCGACTCAGCTCCCAGCTTCACAGACCCACGTAGAAAACGCCAGGCAGAGCCTCATCTAAATGGAATTAATTCTGAATTCTTTTTTCGTGGCAAGAATGGGGTTAGCACGGTAGCTGTGGAGCACAGGACCCACAAACACACAGACAAAGACCCCTCTGGGATCCCATTTGTTGTGTTAGGAAGATGTTGGGGGTTTTTTGTCTTGTTTTTCCGTCGTCGTTGCTCTTCATTTAGATCCTGCTGCTTTAATAAGACGAGGCTCCAGCGATGACAAAAGCCTTGCTGGTTGCTTGCGAGTGTGTGTGTGTGTGTGTGTGTGTGTGTGTCAGTTGTGCTATTTTTAGCCAGCGTTTCGCTTCTCGTTAGTCGGGAGTACTCGCTCGCTTGGAGCTGGGTGAAGGGTTTGAGCTCTGCAATTCGCAGGAAGCAACGAGGTTTAATTAATTGTCTTCTGCAGGGCCTGCAGCTCTTTGACAAGCTTTCCATTTTTTTTTTCCCCTCCGCCTCCCTTCAAACTTCAGTTGTGGGAACAGCAACACCCCGGAGAGGCGTCTTCGGGGTATTTTTGCAACCTACTTTCAGAAAAAAACGAGCCGTGGTTGACTCAGTTTCCTCGCTCTGTCTGTCCTCCAGCAGCTGCTGAGGGGAGACGGACGGACAGACCTGGAAATGCAAGCATGAATTCTTGAGAGACTTGCAGATTTATTGGCTTGTTCGTATCCACACCTTTGTTATTTTGATAAGCAACTTGGGGCAGTAAAGCCGGCCTGATGCTCCTTCCTCATCCTGTTTTTCCCGCACAACAACCCTGTGAGGTGGGCTGAGAGAGAGGGATTGCCTGGAAGTCATCTGGTTGGCTTTCATGCCTAAAAGCAGGACTAGAACTCACAGTCTCCTGGTGATTGACTCAAAGTCACCCAGCCAGACTTCATGCCTAAGGCAGAACTAGAACTCACATCTCCTAGTGACTGGCCCAAAGTCACCCAGCCATCTTTCATTCCTAAAACAAGACTAGAACTCAGCGTCTCCTGGTGATTGACCCAAAATCACATAGCCGGATTTCATGCCTAATGTGACACTAGAACTCTCAGTCTCCTGGTGATTGGCCCAAAGACACCCAACTGGCTCTCATGCCTAAGATGGGACTAGAACTCCCCAAGTGACTGGCAAAACAGACTGGAAGCGGTTTATAGAAGGGCCGTGAAAACGAGCAGGAAGCGGGAAAGAAATCTTGAAGCCACTTAGAAGATCCTCCTGCTACATCAACTCTCTTAGAAATGAGCAAAAAAGCAAAATGTCAGAAGGCACTCAGAGAAGTAGCTAGCACCCCTTCCTTACCAACGATCAGGGAGATGTTGAACCCCCGTCAAGTTTGCCCCTCGAGATTGCCTCCAGAATTTGTGGGTGCCCTCTTACAGGAGGTCTTCAAGATGAGACCGGACAACCACTGGTCTGGAATGGTATAGGGTCTCCTATTTAACCGGGGGTGGACTAGAAGACCTCCCAGGTCCCTTCCAGCCCTAGGATTCTACATTCTCTGTTTTTGTACATGGAGGACCACCTAATTCTCCTTCCCAGCTGGAGCTTGCTGGCCCGGGGACCTCTTCAACAGGCCTCCGTTAATCCCGTCTCTTATCCTCCTCTCCAGGCGTGACCATGAAACTCATGGACGAGGTAGCAGGTATCGTAGCCGCTCGCCACTGCAAGACCAACATCGTCACGGCTTCTGTGGATGCCATCAACTTTCACGAGAAGATCAAACAAGGTAAATGGTGGGCCCCCATACTCTTGTGGTCAGTAAGACCTGTCACCTTTTTTGATCTCATTTTTCAATTGTGGTCATAAGGGGATTAGAGCAGATGACCTCCAAAGTCGTTTCCAACTGTGTTACTCTCTTAAATCCCTTTGGATTTTCTCTGCGGCCCCGGCTGTTCAAACGTGGCCCGCGGAGAGCTGTCCAGGGTGCTGATTCACTTGGTGTCCAACGTCAAGCTTTGCTCAATCTGGAAGACTTATTTCAGAAGGTGTGTGCTCCCGTGTGTTGACTTTGTTGTTTCTTGCAACCTGGCCAATATTACGCAAGGTGCTGGCAATGTTCCTTTTAACGCAAGTGGCATTTATCAGCAAATCTCCGTTCTCCGTGGAGGAACATTTTGTTCCACATTGAGTGAAGCATAAGATGCCCGTTGGGTTGACTTGATTGTCACACCAACGTCTTCCAAAACCCTCCAGTTTCAAGTGGATCAAATTAGCATTTTAAGAGCTTCCTGGATGAGAACATGGGCCCTCGCTTGTTAATCTCGAGAGAAACGCCCTCTCCCTGGGAAAAAGCTAAATTTGATTTTTGGAAGCCTCTCTTGCTTATTTTCTTAAGCAAATGTTGAGTTTATTATAGTCTACTTTTGTTTTTTTGTTTTCAAGCCGGCTGCTCTATTTGAGTAACTTGGGAGCCATCAGGGACTCTCTGCTAAATTTTCTCGGCTGAATTTTTTTCTCCCTAGATCTACAGGTGGTCCTCGACTTAACGACCCAAAATTGAACTCAAAATTTTTGGGGCTAAGTGAGGCAGTTCAGTGAATTTTGCCTCACTTTAGGAGCCCTCTGACTCCGTTATTCTGTATTCCAAGAATGTAAAACTCAACAGCTATCAGAACACGTCCCAGATGAGTTTGGCTTGAAGCCACCATCTGCTGTTCATTACTGATGCTCGGTTGGTTTCCTCTCCTGGCTTCAGCGAATTCTCTTCCAGGATCCAGAGATGCTGGGAAGCAGATGAAGCCCAGAGGACTAGTGTCGTAGGTTCAGCTCAAGTGCTCTGCTGTAGCTCCTGGGCAAGCCCACCAACCAGGTCACCCGGCGCCCGTAGCGGTCTTTCCTTGTGGCCTCCTGTTTCGGTTAAGAATGGAACCTGAGGGGTTTCTAGCTTCGGTCAAAGACCCCCAATCGGGGATCAGAAGGAGACTGTGCAGGAGCAACCTCGCCTCGTTGAGGGAAATCTGAGCTGGCATCTGATCAGGCCAGGATGAGGGGAAGGCATCTAGTCCAACCCACTGCAGAATGCGGGAAAGCCGGTTCGACCCTCTTTGAGAGGTGTTGTTCAGTTTCTTCAAAAACCTCCAGAGATGGAGAACCCAGAACGTCCCTAGGTCCTAGGTTGAATCTTTCCCTCTCAGTCATCAAGAATTCTCCATTGGGCCTTTGTTCAGATTAAGCATCTGAATTTCCTCTGAGGATATGTCAGCTTCCTTGAGGAACATCTCAAGTTCCTCTGAGGACAAGTCAGGTTCCTTGAGGAACATCTCAAGTTCCTCAAGGAATATCTTAAGTTCCTCAAACAACATCTCACGTTCCTCTGAGGACAACTCATTCCTCAAGAGACATCTCAAGTTCCTTGAGGACCGCCTGATCTTGGTTCCTCTTCCAGAAGACCAGGCCCTTCGCAAAAGTGACTTCGCATCCTCCAGAGAAGGTTATGGCCCTCGTCCTTCAGTGTAGCCCCTTGGAGTTGCCATCAGCTGTCCTCAAACCGATCCCCCGCAAAGTCCAAACTCAGTTGTCCTTCGCGAAGACCGTCCTCGCCCCCAGAAGACCCTCGCTCACAAATGTCCTTTCCGTCCCGCAGGGAGCGTCCTCACCATTTCTGGCCGTATGACCTTCGCCAGCAACAAGTCCATGGAGATTGAGGTCTTTGTGGACGCCGACCGCTTCGTGGGGGAACCTCAGGAGCCATACCGGGCGGTCAGCGCCTTCTTCACCTACGTGTCCCTGAGCAAGGAGGGGAGACCTTTGCCCGTCCCGCAGCTGGTGGTGAGTTTGGTTTTGTGGGTCGGCCAAACAGGGAATTGTTTCAAAGCCCACACAACATCTCTGAGGTTGTTGGCGTTCCAGCTTGGTTTCCAGGGCTTGTTTCATCAAAACTGGGGGAGTGGGCTGCAGGACCCCCGAAGATGGTTGTTTTCCATGCTCAAGCGAACCATTGCGTGGCTGAAAAATCTACCCCTACAGGTGGGCCGTGGCTCGGCGAAGCCAAAGTGTAAAATATAAAATATTTTAGTTGTTTGTTTATATATATGTGTACACAAACAAACAAACAACCAAAATATTTTATATTTTATACTTTGGTTTCTTTGGTGTCTTCTGGACAATTATTGCCAAGCGGGTGAATTTTGAATTTCCTCGTTTTTGTCTTTTTTTCCCATCAGCCTCCATCTCTCTTTCCTGCCTCCCCCTTCCCCCCCCCACATACTATTGTTGGTTTGTCTTCCCATCTATTTTTAGCAATCGCAGCTTGCCAAGATAAAAACCGACAATGCAGGAGGGGGCGAAGTGCTGTTCCTCGATTTATACATTATGTCTCTTGGTCTCCCCCCCCACACACACACACTTCCGTGATCCTCCGTTGTGGCATCGAAGGCTGGGATCTGGGGCTGAGCGTGTGTGTTTGTGTGTTTTAAGCCACCCTTGATCCGTTTTTCCGTGCATCTCCAGCTTTTAAATCCCCCTTTCCCCCAAAAAACTTCTCTGTTTTTTCTTTCCTGTGATGTTATTGCCTTCCTTCCTTCCATTCTCCCTCTTCCTCCCTCCCTCCTTCCCTCTCCATCCCTCCTTGCTTTCCTTCCTTCCTTCCTTCCTTCCTTCCTTCCTTCGTTCCTTCCTTCCCATCCATCCTTTTTTCTCTCCATCTCTCCCCCTCCGTCTTTTCCTTCCCCTTCCCCCTTCTGCGGGCCCTCTGAGTCCCATTCACCCTCCCCAAAAGAAGTTATCTCCCCCCACCAAACAAACCTTTTCCCTGCCCCTCTCCATCCTGGGGGGGCAGGGCACCCCTCCAGCCTATCTGGCAGCCCCCCCCCAGCTTCCCCACTGGGATTCTCCTGATATATCTCCCCCCCCCCCCCCGCCATGGGGCTTCGGCCAGCCTCCCCCGCCAGATATCATGGGGGCTCTTGCTGCGATGCTCCCCCTCCACCCAGCGCCCCCCCTCCTGACCTTCAGCTCGGCTCCCGCCCCGTTAATGAGCGCTGATCAGCATCGGTGCCCACACGCAGCTGGCAAAGGGATCCTCGGGGTGCCAAGCGCCGGGAGGCGGGGGGGGGGGGAAGCCCAAAGATTTGTCGAGCTTGAGTGTGCCAGCAGGGGGCCCTTCCTGGTGGTCATCCTCAAAGGAAAAAAGAGAGAAAAGGGGGGAAATTAAGTTCTTGGGCCCTGAAGTCCAATTCACCCTGATCGGCAACGCCAGGAATTGGCTGGCATTGAACAGAATGGCTGAAGCACGATCCTTTGCTGGTCAGAGGGGGACCCTGGAGGTCATCTAGCCCAACCCCCTGCCCAATGCAGGAAGCCAAGCTGAAATATAGAAGCCTACAATGGAAAGGTTGGAAGGGAACACTGAGGTCTCTCTCTCTCTCTCTCTCCCCCTCCCTCCCTCCCTCCCTCTCTCTCCCCTTACGTAGTGGATCGTGGGAATGTAGCAATCGTAATATATCTTGATTTCAGAAAAGCATTTCACAAAGCCTTCCAGGACGTCCTGAGTTGGCAGCTGGCAAAGGAAGCCTGTCCAACAGCCGGACCTGCTGCTATGTGGGGACATGGGCTGCCCACCCACTCACCCACCCTTATCCTCTCCCCCCCCTTTCTCTCCCCCTGCAGTTGGAAACCGAGGACGAACGGCAACGTTTCGAAGAAGGGAAAAGCCGCTACTTGCAAACAAAAGCGAAACGTCAAGCAGAGATGCAGCCCCTCACCCAACAGTGACCTTTGGGACAGAGACCCTCTCAGCCCCTACACCCAGCTGGAAAGGGGGGGCTGTGGCAACATCCAGGAGGGCCCCCGCCCTCTCCTTTCCAGCCAAAATCCATTCCATCTTCTCCGTCACCATCGTAGCTAGCCGGGTGGGCTTTTGAGACAGTCTAGGGTGGGCCGATGGGGAGGGGACACACATCCACAGAGACGGGCCAGCCGATCCAGCAAGGTGGGTTGTTTTATTAACCACCTTAAGATAGGCATCTTCAGCTTGGGGAAGATCCATCGTTACCGTCCCAAGAAAACACACAGGCTTTGATTTCACAGCCCCTCCCTTCACGTTCAGAAGCCCCCCCTCCCTCCAGCTCTCTTCCTCCCCGTCTTTGGTGTATGTGTCGTGCAGAGGTATATGTTTGCCTAATTTATTCAGTGACGGTCACAAATAAACGTGTGCCTTTAAACGTCTGGATCAGAGACTGTTTTTTGCCTCCCGGGGGTCCCTCTCGGCCCCACCATCCAGATTCTGTCAGAATCAGATTCTCTGGTCGGTCCAGAAATAAAGAAATGAAGGAGGGAGGGAGGGAAGGAAGGAAAAAGGGAGGAAAGAAAGAAGGAAAACAAAAAGGAAGGAAGGAAGAAAAAAGAAAGGGAAGGGAAGGAGGAAAGAAGGAAAAGAAAGGAAGGAAGGAGAAAGAGAAGGAAGGAAGGAGCCCTCTGAAGGATCAGGTTGCAGACCAACAACAGCCCCCTCCTCTCTCTCCCCCCTTGCTCTATCGCCCCCTCCCCGCGGGTAGATAGAACTCCACGGCCAGCGCGGCAGCGGACGATGGGAGCCGCAATCCCGCCACCTCGCAAGCCGGCGCGCCTGCAGCAGCGGACGAATCCCCCCTCCGCTTCGTCAAGCGGGGAGGGGCCATCTGTGCCCTCCCCTCCCCCAGATTACGGAGGAAAGGGCGGGGAGGGGGGGCGGAGTTGAGCCTCCCTCCCTCTGGCCGGCGGGCGGAGGGTCTCCCAGGCGCGTCCCCGGAGGGTCCCCCATCCCGCGGGAGGGGCCGGCCTCTCGCGGGGGAGGGCAGCCGAGTCGCAAGCATGCGCTGGCCCGCCCCGGACCCGCCCAGCCCAGCCCCGGCCAGGCCACCGGGAGTGCAGGCGGCGGCGCCGGAGCCGGCGGGGCGCAGGGACAACCGGAGCCCACCTTTGCGCAAGTGAGTCCCCGCGGCCGGAGCATGGGCGCCCGCGGGCGCCTCCGCGGAGCTCTTTTCCTCCCCCCGCCCCCGCAAGGCGGCCCCACTCGCCCCTCCCTCCCCATCGGGGATCCCCCCCACGTCATCTCCCAAGCAGGCGCCGGGGAGCCCCCCCCGCCTGCCACGGGGGGGGGGGATGCCAGGCGCGCTCCGCCCCAGAAGGTTGCAAATGAAGCGCTTCCTCTGAGCTGTTCTGCAGCCCCCCTCCGCCACCCCCTGGGGGGGCTCAGCCCCCTCCCCAAAAGGCACTTAGTGGCTGCCCCGTCCCCTTCCCTGCAAGGTGGGGGGGGCAAGGCTGGTGCCCTCCCCCGGGACTTGCAAATGATTTAATGATCGCCAAAAGGAGAGGGGCGCGGAGGGGGCGGGGGGGGTTCGCATCGCGTTCTCAATTCCGCTGCGGATTCTCTTACATAAAGCTTTGGATCGGGGCTGGTGGGGGGTGGGGTCGGCTCCGCAGAAGGGGGTGTGGACAAGGCGGCCCCCCTCCCCTACAGAACGGGGGGATCCCGCCCCCTTGTAAGCCCCTCTGCCCTCCCCTCTTCCCCCATCCTATGCGTCTCTGCGGGATCGCTTTGGGAGGGTCTACTCTAACGGGCTGCCTGCATTTGGGGGGGCACGGAGGGGGGGGCGGTCGAGGGACGCTGGTGAGGCCGTGGCGCATGGGATCCCGAGTAGCGCCCGGGAGCCATTGCAACAGCTGGTGGTTTAATCCAGGCAAGGGGGAGGGTCATTTAGCACCGGAGAAAGTGCTTTGGAAAATGCCAGCCTAATTTAATCTGGATTGTCTGAAAGGACTCGGGGCGAGGTTTGGGGGACCCCCTAGCAGTCCCTGACACCCTTTCAGGGGGTCCCCCCATCTCAAACCCACCCAGCTTTTAACATTGCTCCCTTTTAATGCCCAATGCGCTCAATATGGATAGAGACCCCTCCCCATCCCACTGACCGAAGCTGGATTATTTTGGAGACGCGGAGACCCCAATTTTTCTGACAAACTCTGATCTAAGGAGGGGTTCCTCCCCCCCTCCCCATCCCTGTTTTAGCTGCATCGGTGGCTGGGCGGCCTTCAGAGCACCTGTGGGTATTCAGATAGACTGCTCCTGCTTGGGGAGGATTCACCAGAGACCTGTTAACAGAGGGGGAATCTCCCCTTGGTTCTCAGAGAGAAAAATAAGCTTTTCGGGTGAGCAAAACAAAGTTTAAGGGGAGGGGGCTGGGATTCTGCCCCCCACCCTTCCGTGCATGGCTTTTAAACCAAGTCCAAATTTGTTGTGAGATTTTTTCCCCCCACTTTTTTTCCTTTTCAAAAAGCACCTTCTGCGGTCATGGGATCAAAATTCGGACACTTGGCAACTGACTTCTTTTATGACGGTCGCAGCACCCGGGGGGGGGGTCATGTGATCACTTTTGCAACCTACCAATAAGCAAAGCTGAGAAGGAAGCCAGATCCACTTAACAACCGTTTGGGGGGGCTCAGTCCAGTCTTCTCCCAGGTGGTTTGAACCGCATCACCCCAAATTTGCAGTCAGGCTTCCGGGGAGGCTGGCCTAGATAAAGAGAAACGGTGCGAAAATTAAAAATGGCTTTATTCAGTTTTTTCCTGTGCTGAGCCTTAAAAGAAACCGACCGCCTTCCTGTATCGAAGTGTGAATCCCACAGTGTGTGTTGTGTTTTTTCATGGGCCGGTCCTCACAACGGGCTGGCGTGGGCTGAAATGAGTCCTTTGTGACTCAGCGTGTGTTGTTCGGTGAAGATTATGTCGCGGTGGGGTTTATCCTGGATTTATTCAGTGTTTGGAGCCGAATGCGGGAATTCGAAGCGGATTCCCAGAGGTCATCCAGTCCAACCCCCTGCCACGAGCTTTTGTATGGTTTAGGCAGGGCTTAGAGGCAAGGGTGTTGCGCGAACCCCCTTGGCAAGGAGAGAGGGCCCATGGCAGCACAATTCTGCAGGGCTTGTGCGACAAACCGAAGCAGTTCTTGTATTAAAAAGGAGGCTAGTCCTCAAGCATTTTCTTCAAACACAGGTGTTTGAAGATCCACTTTTGCAACCTTCTGACCAGCAAAGGCAATGGGGGGGGAGCCGGATTCACTTAATAACCATGTGACTGCCTTGATTCACTTAACGTGTTGCAAGAAAGGTCGTAAAATGGGGCAAAACAAACCACCTTGCTTAGCAACGGAAATTCTGATCATAAGTGGAGGACTCTCTGTATTGTTGTACTTAAAGTAAAAAACACAGCCCTTTTTTAAAAAAAAAAGTTATTTATTTTCCCAGCTGGTCGTGCGCTGTTTTCTCCAGCGTAACCCACCCACATCGGAGCAATTTTATTCCCGCTGTTTTTACCCAGCTGGGCTAATAGACCATGAGGAAGATCTTCACCCGTGGCTTAAAATGGCTGTGCGGACCGAAAAAACAGAGCTTGCTTAGTTGTCGCTCCCAATTAATTCTTAAACCGACTTCCGTGGTATTTTTTTGGCACTTTCTCTCCCCACGCTGGTGAAGCTGCCGGCTTTTGAGGCTGATGCTCCACAAGGCTGCCATCCGTGAGAGGGGGGGGGTAGAAATAGAGAGATGGAGAGAGAAAGGATAGATAGATGAGAGAGAGAGAGAGAGAGAGAGAGAGAGAGAGAGAGAGAGAGAGAGAGAGAGAGAGATAAACAGAAGAGGTAGAAATAGAGATGGAGACAGAGATAGATGAGAGAGAGAGGTAGAAATAGAGAGATAGAGAGAGAGGATAGATACATGAGAGAGGTAGAGCTAGAGAGAGAGAGATGGAGAGAGAGGATAAATATAGACAAATAGACTAGAGAGAGAAATAGAGATGGAGAGAGGATACATATAAAGACAGAATAGAGATGATAGATGGAATAGAGAGATACAGAGAGAGAGATAAGTGATAGATATGGAGGGATAAGAGATGATAGATGGAATAGAGAGAGATGGAGAGCAAGAGGAAAGAAAGAGATGGGGGGGGGGACAGTAGATTTATTTTAGGGAGAGGATTTGAACTGGGAGCTGGCTGCTTCCTTACAGGCCATTATTCCCAAACCAGAGATTACATCCTGGCACAGACCCCCAAATCAGTAAATGCAGCACAGCGCATAATGCTATTAATTATACAGAACGCAAATTAAAATTTAATCCAAATGGAAGTTAAACGTACTGCTGCTTTTATCTATTTGGAAATAAATCCCCGGAAAGGGTCACCTGGCTTTTAATTTACAGTGGCTTTTCAGCAGGTCAACCCAATGAAGTAATTATGGCTTGTTCAGGAAACTGGGATTAAAACCAACTGCCAGGATGTGCTAATGCTCTGGCTTGTTCTAGTTTAGTTTTTTTTTTAAAGAGCCACAGTTAAACTGGTATTTGTTTAAGGATTGAAAGCCGATTAAAAAGAAAAAAAAAATTAAAACGAAAGATGCTGATGAGAGCAAATTGGGTGGCTGAGATGCTTTTCCGTTGCTGAGAAGGAATTTTTTGTCTTTGCTTTCCAAATTAACTTTTCAAAAGTGATTGTTTTTTTTCTCCACCAGCAAGTCACTTTTTTCAGTGCCGTTGTAACTTTGAACCATTGTTAAACGAATGGTTTGTAAACCAAGGATTGTATTGTATTCCCTAAGATTATTCTTAAAATTCTCTGTCCCTGAAAAAAAAGGGCCCCCCAGAACCGGTCCTTGCGCTTATGACGTAGTGTCCCAGCAGTCACAGAATCAAAATTAGGATGCTTGGCAAATGGTGTGAATTTACGACGGTCGCAGTGTCCCGGGGTCACGTGATCACTATTTGCGACCATCCCAAAGAGGTAGGGGGGGGGGGTCCGACAAGCAAAAGGGGGGTGAACGACTGCATGGTTTCTATGGTGATTCACTTTACAACCCCAGGAGAAATGTTTGAAAAATCAGTGGTGAATCGCTTAACGGCCAGATTGCTTACTTTCGCCCCCCCCCCCACTGTGGTCGTAAATTGAGGACTATCTGCATGAAAAATTGGGGGGGGGAACGTTTTAAAAAGCCTGAGACGGTTTTCTTCCACCAAACAAAGAGAAAAAAACAGGATATTTGAGGAGAGCGAGTTCTATTTCTGGCAGTTTCTTTCTGCAAATTCCTTGGAGAATCTGCTTTGTTGTTTTGGTTCAAGCTACAGCCAAACCCAGCCAATCAAGGCATATTCCAGGCTGATTTTTTTTACCCCCATTTTTGGGAAATGCACAGTGTTTATTTAAAAAAAGAAAAGAACAATATTTTAATTTAGCCTCGGCTATAGCTGCCGGAAACGTGGCAGATTCAACATTAAATCAGGGGCAGACAAGAAATATTTCTTCTGTTGGACAAGATTTCTTTCCAGCTGAGAAGGAGAGGCGAAAATGCAGAAACCCTGAGACATGTTACGGTATTCAGTGAATAAGGGTTTAAAATAAAATTACGTGCGTGTTTGGAGAGGGGAGTAAAAATCTGGATTTGCGTCTCGAAGGTCCTAACCACGGGAGGAAGGAGCGACGAGGAGGAGAGAGGAAAACTGGAGCTTTTGGGCTTGTCCGTGCTTTTAACAAATTTAATAATAAATAAATGATAATCAATAAATAATACAAAATACTAAACACATAGGGTTTTTTTTTTCCCAGCCGAGAAGGCAAGGCAGAAATGCAGAAACAACAAATTCTTAAGGAATAAGAATTTAATAAATAAAAAAATAAAATAAAATGGGGTGTTTGGAAAGGATGAGCAAGAAAGGTGGTTTTGCAGCTTGAAGGTCACAACATGCAAGGAAGGAGCAGTGAGAAGGGACGAGGAAAACTCAAAGCTCCTTGGATTGTCTAGGTTTTTAACACACTTAGTGAATAGAATAGCATAGCATAGAATAGAATAGAATAGAATAGAATAGAATAGAATAGAATAGAATAGAATAGAATAGAATGGAACAGAATAGAATAATAAAATAAATTACAATAAATATAAAATAAAATTAAAAATTAATTAAATTAAATTAAACTGTTCTTCTCTTTCAGAAACATGGGCCACCACACGATGCCTGTCAACTCTGGCTTGTCGGTGCGCAGGTGGGGGGCGCCCCCTCCTCGGACCCACCCCTGATGGCGTGGCCTCTCCGGTAGGATGCCTCCCCTGCCCGCCTTCTTCCTGGCTCGCCATCCTCACCTGGCCTCCCCGGCTGGTCGCCCACCTTGCCATCCATCATGAACCACGAACAGAGCCTGCACAACAACGCGGTGGCCTGGCTGGTGTGCTCTGGCCTGGCGGTGCTGGCCAACGCCTGGGGCATCCTGAGCATCAGCGCCAAGCAGAAGAAGTGGAAGCCGCTGGAGTTCCTCCTCTGCACCCTGGCGGGCACCCACATCCTGAACATCGCCGTCCCCATCACCATGTACTCGGTCATCCAGCTGCGCCAGCAGCACTCGGACTACGAGTGGAACGAGGGGCTGTGCAAAGTCTTCGTCTCCACCTTCTACACCTTGACGCTGGCCACCTGCTTCTCCGTCACCTCGCTCTCCTACCACCGGATGTGGATGGTACGCTGGCCGGTGAACTACAGGTAGGACCCCGGGGTGGAAGGCAGGCCCGTTGGGGGAACGTCATTCCTGACAAGTAATTGTGCAGTCTCTTCTTGAAAGCCTCCAATGTTGGAGCACCCACAACTTCTGGAGGCAGGCTGTTCCACTGGTTGATTGCTCTCTCTGTCCAAAAATTTCTCCTTATTTCTCCTTGATCAGTTCTGATCTGTTATTCCTTGTCTGGCCTTCAGGTGCTTTGGAAAATAGGTTGACCCCCTTCCTCTTTGGGACAGCCCCTCAAATATCAGAAGACTGCTGTCACGTCCCCCCTTGTCCTTCCTTTCACTAGACTAGCCATGGCCAGTTCATTCGTTTGTCTCTCCATCTCTCCATCCATCCATCCGTCAGTACATCTGCTTATCCATCCAAGCTTAAAGACTCTGGTTTGAGCAATAAGGATAATTTGTGTGTGTGGGGGGGGGGGTCTTTCCCGTTGCTGCAGATTAAGTAACACCAAGAAGCAGGCAGTCCACACAGTGATGGGCATCTGGATGGTCTCCTTCATCCTCTCCACGCTGCCCGCCGTGGGTTGGCACGACACCACCGAGAGATTTTACGCCAGCGACTGCCGCTTCATCGTCACGGACATCGGCCTGGGCTTTGGGGTCTGCTTCCTGCTCCTCATCAGTGGCAGCGTGGCCATGGGGGTGGTCTGCGTAGCCATTGCCCTCTTCCAGACCTTCTCCATCCAAGCGGGTAACAACCTGGATAAGAACAAGTTCAACGTGCCCACCATCGTGGTGGAGGATGCCCAGGGCAAGCGCCGTTCCTCCATCGACGGGTCGGAGCCCGTCAAGACTTCGTTGCAGATCACCTACCTGATCACTGGCATCGTTTTCCTCTACGACTTCCTGATGGGATTCCCCGTCTTGGTAAAAGGGGCGGCAGACGTGGGAGGGGGGTGGATGCTGAGAGCAGTCTAACATGGGGTGGGGGTGGGGGGGTATTTGGACGCAGGTATTTGTGCCCCAAGCAGAGAGATTGCAGGAAAACACTGGCAAGAGACAAACAACAGAGAGGGGGAGAGAGATGGATACAGATGATAGATTAGATAGATAGATAGATAGATAGATAGATAGATAGATAGATAGATAGATAGATAGATAGATAGATAGATTTATATCCTCCCTTATTGATTAGAATTGATTCAAATGCAGTTGATTGGGGAATCAAAGCCTGCTGGGTGTCTTTGAGCCGGTTACTCTCTCAGCCCAGTCCACCCAGCAGGCTGTTGTGTGTAAAAGAGGAGGAGGAGGAAGGAAGAATACCAGTTGTATTTGCCACCTTGAAGTGTTTATAAAAATAATGGAAGGAAGGAAAGAAGGAAGAAAGGAAATAGAAGGGGAAGGGAAGGAGGGAGAAAGGAAATAAGAATTGATAATTTACACATAAATTCAGCCTGTCTTATTTATTAGAATTGATTGGAGGTTTGCTTCCTGTGGTGCTGCTTCTCTCCTTTCCAGGTGGTGAGTTTTGCCAGCCTGAAGTCGGACGTGGCCTACGACTGGATGGTGCTTTGTATCCTCTGGTGCTCCGTGGCCCAGTCCCTTCTCCTCCCGGTGTTCCTGTGGGCCTGCGACCGCTACCGGGCCGATGTCCGCTCGGTCTGGGAGAAGTGCGTGGCCATCATGTCCAATGACAGTGGGGAAGGTGAGCGTGCGGTTCCCAGTGGCGGTGTACCTCAAATACAGGTGGTTTACCTCAGATACCCCTCCGTACGGCTGCATAATGAGGGGAGAAAAAGAGACTCTCTTTCTAGTTTCTCCGGATATAATGGCGACGGCGGAAGAATTGTACTTTCAGACTTGCAAAGTTCTTGTAACAGGGAAGATGTGGCAAAGACTCACTGAATCTCCCTGTTTATATCTCCTGTCCTCCCTGTCTACCTGGGACCAAAGAGACGAGTTTGGACCGGCCGATTCCCACAGATGTAATGTGCTCGCAACCCTACCCGGACAGCATCTCCAGGGACGTTCTCACTGTGGACCAGATCACCAACTCCGATCTCTCAGCGCTGGAGAGGGGGGTTGCGAAGCCCGTCCCGGAGGACAAAATGCAGTATCTCCAGGTGAGCAGGTGTGGTTGGGCTTGAGAAGGGTGAGAAGATGCCACCAAGGTTTGACTTTCTCATTTCTGTTCTGTTTTTTAGCCATCATGCACTTCTTCCGTTTGCTTTTCTAGTTTGTATTTTTTTCAATTTCCATAAAAGGTGGAATCTTTTAAATTTTAAAAGATTAAATGAAGCGATCTTCCCATCCTCTCTCTGCTGCTCTCTGCAGGTTCCTCCGACTCGGCGTTTCTCGCACGACGAAATTGAGATTTGGACTACCAGCCAGATTTCGGCCTACTTTCAGCACTGGGTGGCGGGGGAGGACATCACTGCGGAACTGGCAAGCCTGCTCCTCCCTCAGCCTCGATACAATCGGCGGAGGAGCAGCATCCTTTCCTACCAAGAAGAACGGCGTCCGCACCGAAAGCGCAGAAAGTCCATGGAGAGCACATTATCCCTCAAGCCGTTCTCGTACGAAGACGTCCACCGGGCGGGAGGGTACAAGTGCTTTAGCAGAGAGAACGTGATGGATTTCATGGATGATCCCAGCCCCCTTCCTACCCCAAGGAGACCACCGGTGCGCTCGGCCTCTGTCTCTCTCTTGCCGGATGCCTTCCCACGCTGTTCGACTGCCGCGGTTCTCCGAGACTTCCCCTTGACCACTTTCGAACGAGAACCCCAAGTTCTGCGGAGCATCTCAGTCCAGGGACGAGGAAGTTCCCTGATGGTGCCTGTCCCTCTCCCAGCCCAGGAGGATACTCAGATCCTCTTTCCCAAAGGGAGCTTGGACATGCCTTGCCACGAACAGATTCACGTGGAACTTTGCGAGAGTCCTGGAACGGAGGATTGTCCAATGATCAGGAGTTGCTCCAAGACGGAATGTTTCCGGACAGGTCTGAGTCCTTCCTGGAGAGGCCAAGACGATCTTCGGAAAAATGGAAGCAAAGGGAGCACAAGCAGTTTCTTGAGTTCGCCTTCGGCCTCCTCCGGATACGTCACATTCCACTCAGATTCAATCAGCTCGGCCTCGTAAACACCAGATTAACAGGAATCACTTTGTACGAGAATCTTCCAGACGGCCTAGGACAATTCGCCACAACCAACTCACCATGGGGCGACCAGTTGAGGCCAAGTTGTTGCAGGACAACTCACTGTGACCAACTCACTTCAAGGGTGTATTAATCACTTCGTTCAATTACTTTTATTATCAGTGGCCACGTTTTCGTCTAAATTATTCTAACCCTTGTATTTCTGGATTGACTTTATTATTATTGGCCACAGTTCCATCGAAATTAAGTCAACTTTTGCATTTGTTGAATTATCCTGTGGCAAGTTGGCCAGGGTGAGTTGTCCCATTCAGTTTCCAGATTTGTTTCTCACGCGACAGGATTCCCTCCTGGTTGCGGTCTGGATTTGGTAACAGGAACTGGACAAAGCACCAAAGAACCATTATCTCGTCTCTCATCCTGGTCATGAAAAGCAGGAGGGAGACGTTAAGCAGGATGCTTCCGAGAGCAGCCTTGTAAGAAAAGCACTTCAAATCCAGACGGGTTATATCTCAGCTCGGGGCAAGGGAGGGTCCATTCTCCTCTCTTCCTTTTTTTATTTCAAGAACCCACACAGCTAGTCTGACTTTTTGGTGTGGTTCCTTTTTCTAATCCTCTCACGTCCTCTCAAAGAACTTTTTAGGTAGCTGTTAGTCGTGCATGTCTTTGGATACCGACCCTTCTGTCTCGGAGTGCGCACAGCCCTGGGAGAGAGCTGTTGCCAAACATGGAGGGCCGATGTTCCCTTTAAAGAACTTGGGGGGATCAAACGCCCCAAATTTCTCAGTCCTTGTTCTACATTCCAAGAGGCCCCACTTTCAAGCAGTGATGTGGTGGGTGAGACCCGCGTGTAGTCCGTCATTCCAGAATATTGTTGCTTGTACGTCATCCATTATTCCGGAATAGCGTCACATGCATGTGATCCGTTATTCCAGAATGGTCTCGTATTGTGAATCGTGTAGCATGTGTCTGTTATTCCAGAATAGTGTCACATGCATGTGGTCCATTATTCTGGAATAGTGTCACATGAATGTGGTCCATTATTCTGGAATAGTGTCGCATGCATGTGTATTATTCTGGAATAATGTCACGTGAATGTGGTCCATTATTCTGGAACAAGTCACACACATGTGGTCCATTATTCTGGAATAATGTTGCATGCATGTGGTCCGTTATTCCAGAATAGTATTGCATGCATGTGGTCTGTTATTCTGGAACAGCGTCGATGTAGGGATTGAGACAAACTCTGATTGTTTGCAAACAAGGCTAAGGGTTCCTCTCCTATCGTAAGACAGCGGGAGAGAAATTTAAGTCTGATCCAGGAAACAACCCTTTGGGTTCATTCCCCAGCCCCCTAAGCAAGACATCTCAGCATCCTACCTCCTGTTCAGTGCCAAAGCCTCGCCCCACATCCTGCACGGAGCCACAGCCCCATAACCTGAGGCTGCTCTACAAGATGCAGAAACGGGCGAGGAGGAGAAAGGTTGTACTAAAAATGGCAGCTTTCCCTTTGGAGCAATACTACAAACAGTGCAGACCCTGCAGGAGGGGTTGCCTTGACCCATAACCAGTGGGGTTGCTGCCCTGTAATGAGGTAGGCGGGAGAATGCATGGATCATGGCAGATCCAGCTTTGGGGGGAACTTTTTAGGGGGCTGTTAAGGCTCCTTGCCAATAGGGGGACACAAAATTTACTTTTCCTCCTGTGTTGCGGCAGTGTTCTCCCTGGTCTCGCGCCCACCCTGCATCTTTCTTCTCGAGGGTTCCTGCATTGGGGCATGCCGAAAACCCCATTCCCCCCCCCCCAGATGTTTAATATCTGGTCAGTTCAGCGCAGGCCAAGGGGACGGACTTTTCTGCCCAAATCCAGGTAGGTATTTGCATGTTCTTTGATTGAAAATAAATGGGATGGGGAGAAAATTAGCGCCTGGAGAGAAAGGGAGAGAAGAGAGCAACGGTTGCTAATACTGTACAAGACCTACACCTTTTGATTTCATTTTTATGCTGTCCTGCATTAATTTTTGGTCCGAAGAAAAACTGTCCTAAGGATGAAAGTGATTCATTTAGCCACAGTGACAAGAAGGTTTGTAAAATGGATCAAAACTCAATGAGTGTTTCAGCCATAGAAATTTTAGACTCAATTGCGGTCTTAAGTCAAGGACTACCTGCACAGTATACTGTCTGGTATATTATACAGACAGTACATTCATTCTGTACGCTTTGGTAGAAGAAATAAAGACAGGGTGGCGGGGTCAAATGAAGAAATCATGGGCAGTGGGGGGGGGGGGAAACAAGGAATATCTTGGAGATGCATGATAAAAGGGCCCATCTGCCAAAGCAGGGACACCGCAGTCCATGTGCTGGTCTTCTACCCCAGTATTTTTCTATCTCAGCCACTTTAAGACAAATGGACTATAACTTCCAGAATTCCACACCGCTTAGAATTATGGGAGTCGAAGTCCACCCATCTTAAAGAGGCTGAGATGGAAAAACAATGCTTGAATTCTTCACTCCCCATTTCAACTGCCATGCATTCTTTTGCACACTCGGAAAAAGGGGCTGCAGTGACCCTGTGTGCCCTCTTACTTCCGAACCTCTCTCTGGTTGGGAGCACACAACTTTTCTGGAAATTTAACCGAGCAATTCACAACAAGTGCCCTCGTCAACTGTTCAGGGATATTTCGCTATTTTGAACAAGAAGCAATCTAATTGTAAAAAGAAATTGTGCTGAGGTTGAGGTGCCCTTGGGAAGACCCCAAAAAGCCAGTTTACACAATCTTTATTTTTTGGTTCCCAGGCTTGGACACCCCAAAAGCCAGCTGAGTTTCCCAATGGGATTCTATGAAGCAATCGGCAAATTGTAGATAGTGGGAATTTACAAAAGAAAAAATCTAAATGAAGGCAATAAGAATTTTTTTTTCTATTCCAAAAACACATTTTTTAATCTTAAAGTGGGTATCCCATCCGTGCCAAATCTAGAGAAATTGTGCCGTTGTTCTTGACTTTCAAAACAAAACGAAACAAGAAGTTAAAAATTAATTTTTCAAAACTTTCATGGCAGCTGCCCTCCACACCAACGCTTCTATGCCCTCTGTCTCAAATCTCACCCCCCCCCCTGCAAAAAAAAATATCGTGCCTTTTAAAAAGGGTTTTAAAAATCACGGTGGCCATTTTGGGATTCCCAGAGGTCATCCAACCAGCCAGAGGTTTTGGGCTTCTTTTACAGAGGAGGGTGGGACGTTGGGGTGGGGGGCTGTTGAACCCTTTGTTGTACTGTATCTTTTTAACTCTTTGGGAAGACATAAGGCAATACGTTTTATTTTATTTTTTCAAATGCCATAGCTGAGAAACGGGATTCGCGACCTTTCCAAACTTTTGGAAGTATTTTAATTTTTTTCTGCAACCTCCAACTTTTAGGGTGATACTTTGTACCCCATTTTTTCCTCTGGTATCTAAGTGGGTGTTTGCTCTGTCTTCAATATAACCCCATTCCTCCCTAAACAGTTTTTCTGGGGGTGCAATATATGTATGTGTATATATATATTTCTAGAACATGTCCCTGCGGACTTTGTCTTCAACTGGAACACGTTTTCTTCACGGCGGTTTTTTGTTCCAAAACTGTTTGTACCCTGCTCTCTTTCTCTCTTTTTTAAGTTTTTGGACCTCTTGAGAATTTCTTCCTGTAAAAAGTTGAATTAAAAATTAAAAAGGAAAAAAAGCCTCTGTCACTCGTTTTCTTGGGAGTAATTTTAATTTAAACTTTTCATTGAGGTGATCATACATGCTTTTTGATGTCTATCCCTATTACTCTTTTAGTTCCTTCCTGTGCAATCCCTCTGCTCTAGGGAGTGGGAGGACATGCTTACTCTCTTTTAATCCCTTCCCCTATAATCTCTCTCCTCTAGGGAGTGGGAAAATAAACATATGCCTAGCTGGGGAATTCTGGGAGTTGAAATCCACCCATCTTAAAGATGCCAAGGTTGAAAGACACTGCTCTAAATGTTGTCTGTGTCACCTTGAAGAAAGGCAAGCAACTAGCCAGAGACACACATCTGACAATTTTTGGGGTCGCAGTGCCATCTAGTGGGCACAGCAATGCAGAGCTCCACCCTCCTTTACAACCCTCATACATAACCTCATTAGAAATTAGCCACAGAAATTCTGCTCCACTTTTTGGTTGTTAAGTGGAGGACTTACATGTGGCTTTCAAGAAAAAGCAAAGAAATGTTTTTTTAAAAAAATATTGTTAAAAAGAAATGTTTTAATCACAGAGTAAGATCCACCTGCATGAAAGCTTTAGGGAAAAAAAAAATCAAAGAGAAACAGGATATACAGGTGGCCCTCGACTTACGACAGTTCGTTTAGTGACCGAAGTTACAACAGTACCGAAAAATGTGATTTATGACCATTTTTCACACTTAACGACCGTTGCAGCATCCCATGTCGTCACATAATCAAGTGCCAATAGTTGGTGCAGCCAGTCTCCAGGCTTGCTGGAAAGCAACTCCAGACGCTTTCCATGTCCCATGTGCTCCCGGCATAGCACCATGGGGCCCAAAGCGCTGCGAGGGACTAGGAAGGTGTCTCAAAAACAGACCCTAGGGTTTCCTGCCTGAGCAGCGGGTTGGACTAGATGACCTCCAAGGTCCCTTCCAACTTTATTATTATTATTATTATTATTATTATTATTATTATTATTATTATTATTATTATTACTAGCTGTAATTTGCAACTTAAGTATGGGACGATATTCAAATTGCAATTCTGCAGTTTAGAAAATGTACTGTCCGTGGAGACGGCGGGGAAGATCCAGTCTGAAAGGACCTCTGATCCCGCTGCTAGAATTAAATTAGCCTTATGTTTTGGATTAAAGTATTAAGATTTGTAAAGGCAAGGCTGCCCCGATCGCCTTCCTCAGACAGGAAACGAGATTCTTGCTTTTAACTCCCACCCAGCATTTATTTTAACGGCTGCCATTTCTCTCCGGATCATAACCACAGCAAACAGAATAACAAAAAAAAGGTAATACATTTATCTTTGGTTTGCCACCAGAACAAAAGCCAGAACAAGGAAATGCTTGAGGAAGAAAAAGACCAACTTATGTTTGTGCAAAGGTAGAAAACACGTATGCCGCAGCCCTTTACGGAAACCAATGTTGAAATTCATGAAATTCAACCCGAAAAAGAGAAGCGGAGGTTTCGGAAACAGCAAGCAATGTTGAAATGCTCCCCTAAGGGGGGGGGGAGCCAAAGTAACACTAGAAAAAAATATTGTTTTTTAAAAAAAATAAGGAAGGAAACAAGATGTGTAAAAACCGACATGTATTTCAGATTTGTCTTCAATGTTTTGCATAAGTGATGGGGAGGGGGGGACCAGTCAGAGGGTGAAAAAAAGAGAGATTTTTTTTCTGCTGTTAAGTCGGGTTTTCCCAGCTGGATGAGAATTTTATAACTTAGAAAAGTCATTTATAATTTTCCCAAAAGATTTTTAAGATCAGGCTTCAAATGGCATTAAGCAGCTGTTAGAAGGGCAAACGAGGAAAAGAGTCAAATTGCATGATTTTGAGGGGGGGGGGAATACAGTCTGGGGGAATTTTTTTTTTCTTAGCTCTCTTTTGATCCGGGACTGGGATTTGAACTTGTAAGCGACAAATGGCAAATTTTCTCTTTAAAAAAAGAAAGAAAGAAAGATCAGACTTATGGCTCAATTGGAGAACTCTAAGCAGCCCTGTAAATCCTCTAAGAAAGGTCGGCATTTTTTTTTTTAAGGAACTTCTAAACTCTTTTGAGCCCTCTGCACGTGCTCCGAGGATTTTCCCAGGCTTGGCGAAAGCCGAGGCAGGATGTGGCCCCCCCGATGCCGGCGTTAAGATTTCAGAGTTCCATTCTGAAGCCTCGGATAAAGGGGAGCCCGCTGTGTACCTTCTCCTTATAGGCCAAATATTCCTCTCCGAAAAAGTGGATCAGGCTCCGCTCTTCTTCTTCTACCCTGTCGCGGAAAAAACGCCAGGAGACCACGGTGTAGCCCACCAGGCAGATGGGGTTGCAGAGAAGTACCTGGAAGTGGGAAAAAAAAGGGGGGGGGAAATGGGTCCCGGGCAAGGATTCTCTTCCTGGCTGTCAGCTCGAGAAAGCCAACGTGACGGAGGCAAGAGCCCTCTCGGTCCAAGGAGAGAAAAGAAATAAAAATCACAGCAACTGAATCCATTATTATTAAACATGCAACCGTTTAGTCTGGATGTCTTCAACTTCACTAGCTCCGTTTGAACCGTGCAGGGCAAAAAGATTTTTTTTCCCCTCTTCCCTCCTCCTCTATTTTTCCTTTCGTGTTATGGAATCAATTTTTATTTTATTTCTATTTTTTTTTAATTATTCAAAAGAGAACGTAGAATTTAGAGAGGAGACTTGAGAAGAGGGATTGGGCTGCTGGTTGTTAAATGGGTTTTTGCCCCGCTGTGTGACCTTAAGGGTGAAAATTCATTGTTAAGTGTGAAAATTGGTCTTAAGTCACTTTGAACGGCCACTAAACCTGCGGTCCCAATTGTTTGCAAGGTTTTCGCCCTACCTGGGTTCCGATGCTCCAGGAAAACCACCCCACATACGAAGGGTGCCGACACCAGCCATAGACGCCTCGGGTCACCAGCCTGTGGCTTTCCGACTTCTCATTCTGGACGATGTGGTTGAAATTCGAACCAGCGGTCAGCATGGCTGCCTTGCGTAAACAGTCGCCCAAGACCACCATCAGCAGCCCAGCGGAGCTCAGCCAAGTCACCTGCTTCATTTCTGCAAAACAAGGGGTGGACATTAAAATGGGCCTGCAGGGAGTCCTCAACTTACAACAGATTCGAAGTTACAATGGCAGAGAAGGGATTTTGCTTCCAGATTTTGCAAGATGGAAAAGTATTTTGTTATTTTATTGGTATAAATATAAATATCTATCTATCTATTATATATCTATATATCTATAGCTATGTATCTATCTATATCTATAGATTAGATATATACAGAGAGAGATTATATGTATGTATGTATGTATGTATGTATGTATGTATACATACATACAGAGAGAGAAAGAGACAAGCAGACAGATAAATCCAAGTATTAACCTGGGAAAATGAATTTTTCCACAGTGAACTCGATCCACGAGGAAAGAGCGGCCATGTTATATTCAAAACTGTGATTGAGCAGGAAGGAATCCAGAGACAAGCTTCGGGGATTGTTGACCGCCGTGATCAGATATTCCGAATAATGGAACAGAGACAGCGAACACATGTACCTGCAGAAAGAGAGGCAAATAAGGTGATGCACTATTGAGAAAAAAACTGTAGGTAGAAACCAGGGTTGAGTTTAGTCTGTCCTACGAAGCCCCCCAGTAGGGGAGGCAGAACAGACCCCGGAGGGGAAAAAAATGGTGGTTCTTACCAGCCAAAATGTTTCCAGGAAGACTGCCTGAAGCTGAGCAGCAAGCCGCATCCGAACGCAAAGCCCAGGAAACAGGCCCGGATCGCTATCTGCAAGAAGGAAGCCGACAGGGCTGGTTAGTTAGGGGAGGAAGGCTGCTGTGCCACCGGGAGAGCTCCTTGGTGATTTAGCTTCTTGGGTCTAGCCAACTCTGGGTGTACAGGCAGTTCTCTTCTTATAAGCGCCATGGAGGCCAAATCTCCTGCTGCTAAGTTACATAATGAAGTGGGTTTTGCCCCATTTTACGACCTTTCTGGCCGCAGTTAAGAGGATCACATGACCCAGGGACACTGCGACCGTCGTAAGTACATGCCAGTTGCTAAATATCTGAATTTTGATTCCATGACCGTGGAGATGCTACAACAGTTATTAAGTGTGAAAAAGGGTCACATTTAGAAGGGACCTATGAGGTCATCTAGTCCAACCCACTCTGCACAATGCGGGAATCCTCAAAAGATAAAGAGAATCCTAGACTAGAACATTTAGAAGGGAACTGTGAGGTCATCTAGTCCAACCCCACCCTCCCCAGCACAGGAATCCCTTTAACAAGCAGATCCTAAACTGGAATATTTGAAAGGGACCTCCGAGGTCACCTAGTCCAACCTCCTGAAGTTATCCCCGTTCAGTTCTCCCTCCGTGATAAGCCAAAATTAACACACACACACACAGAGATTTCAGTTCTGATCCCCCCTGGGACGGAATGCGAAGCCCAGAGTCGAAACAACCCTCTGTACATGCTCAGGAGCCCTTCCCATTTCCCCCCCCCCTCATTCCATCTAGGCACCAAGCAGCGGGGGGGGAAAGATGCTCGTAAGCCCCGCCCCCGGGGACGAGGGGCGTGGCCTGGCCTCACCTGGTACATCCCGCCCGGCGCTCGGCCCCAGGCCAAGAGGAGCGTCGCGTTGGCGCCGGCGACGTGGAGCGCCAGCGCGGCCCGGCCTTGGAAGCCGGCCCGGAGCAGGAGCGGCACGGCGGCCACCACGGAGCCGCCCAGTAGGAAAGCGGCCAGGCTGGTGCGAGCCTCGGCCCAGCGCAGCCGGCCCGCCCTCAGTTGCTCGCCGGCCATGGCGGACGGCCCGAGGCCCGCCTCGCTCTCGCGAGACCCGTCGCGCGAGCGGGGCGTGGCCGGCCCTCCCGTCCACGCCCCCAAGCCTCGCGAGAGTCCTCCGGGTAGAGAGAGCAAAAGGGGTGGCGGTAGCAGAGCCGTAGAGATATGAAAGGGTAGAGCCGCTCTACGCGGAGACCGTTTCAATCATCCAAGCCTGGCGAGACTCCTTTCTGGGGAGCCGGAGCGTAGAGATAGAAGAAAGGGTAGAGATATGACAAGCGTTGAACTGCCTATAGTACCATTTCGGACAAATGGCTCTCCTTGACTTACAGTACTTCATTTAGTGACCGTTCAGAATTACAACAGCCTATGACCATGTTTCACACTTCACGACGCTTGCAGCGTGATCCAAATTCGGATGCTTGGCAACCGGTTCCTATTTGTGACGGTCATAGTGTTGAGAGCCCTTTTGCGACCTCACATGCCAAACCAAGGGGGGAACCAGTTTCACTTAACAACCGAATTACTAACTGAACAACTGCGGTTAATAATTGTGGCAATAAAGGTCGTAAAGTGGGGTAAAATGCACTCAACAAATATCTCACTTAGCAACATAAAGTTTGAGCACAGTTGTCATAAGTCTTTTTTCTTTCCCGAGGCCGATTAAAAGGGGCAGTTCTCTGCTATTCTTATTTTTTTTTAATTATTATTATTTTTAAAAAGAGTAATAAAACCGATATTATTATGCCTTCCCTCTCTGCCACCTGTTGACAGTACATTCCCTATCCTCTCTCCAGTAATCACAGTAACAATAATAATAATAATAATAATAACAATAACAATAACAATATTAATACCATCAAACATCCACATCTGCCTATCCCAGGTCCTGGGTAAGGACTCGATAGGTAGACAAAATGCCAAGTCCAGTCTGAACATCTGGCTGACTGTGCGATGATCCATAATAATAATAATAATAAAACTATTGATACTTGATTGAAGAAAGAGAAACCATGGATTGGGGGGGGCGTTTATGTGGTCTGGAAGGTTTTAAGGGCCTTTTAAATGTGTTTTTGTGCACCTCTGTTTTCTTTCTCTAGATTAAATCAGCGTTTGTCCCATTCAACAGCTTTAAGAGTTGAAGTCCGTACATCTTAAAGCTGTTGAACTTGATAAACAGGAGATCCCCCTCCCAAAAAAATCTCCTTAGGCTAAAAATAATGGAATTGGGAAGCCAGGCCTAGACACAGAGGGGCAACAGGCAATGTAATGCTGATTTTTAAGTCTGGAAGAGGAAGACGTGACCATCTGCAGAATTCAGTTCAAGCTTTAAGACGTGTGGACTTCAACTCCCAGAATCCCCCAGCCAGCCCTGCCTTATCGGAGAACTTCTATCAAATCATTAATTTTTTTAATGGGCACGCTTGGATGAGGGTCGACAAAGCAGCATAAATTGGAGGCACCGTTCTGTAAAATTTGGGGTTCAAAGTTCCCGCAGGACTCTTTAATGCACAACCCAAACAAGAAACGGCACGCAATTTAGACGTTAAAACTTCCAGAATTCACGCACGAAATATGCACCAGAGCTATTATATAGATATATTGATTTAAATTGATTTAGAATATATATATATTAGAATTCACGCATGGATGGTGCATATTCCACGCGTGAATTCTAAACTATATAAAAATTCTAAAATCGAGAGAAATATATATATATTTCCAAAAGGAAGATTTTGCACCCTCAGCTCAAGAGCAGCTCCGTCTTCAGATCTCCATCCTTGGTTAGACTCGACAGGGCTCCTGTGGGGTCCAAGGGGGTCTCCGTCCGGATTTTCGGTGTGTTTTTGGAGACCTCGGTGTTTTTCGGCTGCGAGTCCTTGGCGGCTGGGCCGAGCACCTGTGTTTCTGCTTTCGGTGTCCAGTCTTTGCCACTGCTACCGAGGTGGTTCCACAAAAGGAGAAAAAAAAAATAAAAAGACACAGATAGTCCTCAACGTACGACCATTTCTTTAGTGACCGAAGTTACAACGGGGCTGAAAAAAGGGGACTTTTAAGCGTTTTTCACACTTCGCGACCGCTGCAGCCTCCCTGCGGTCATGTGCTTAGCAACTGACTCGTAAATATGACCTGTGGGGGTCACACGATCCCCCTTTTGCGACAAGCCGTGTTGGCCGTTAAGTTGAGGACTCCCGGTGGAAAAATAAGTTTCAATAAAGCATCAAGAGCAGGGGGTCTTCAAACTTGGCCCTTTGATGACTGGTGGACTTCAACTCCCAGAATTCCTCAGCCACGTGCCTGGCTGAGGAATTCTGGGAGTTGAAGTCCACCAGTCATCAAAGGGCCAAGTTTGAAGACCCCTAATCAAGAGGGTCAACCCTCGGATCGATCAATTACCTGGACTGAGGCTGGGCTGGGGGGGCTCCGTCCTCGTAGATCTTGAGCAGGCTCTCCGGCTGATCCGCTTTCTCTTTCCAGTCCTGGAGCCTGCTGGGCAGAGACCCTCCGAGTGAGTCCCAGGGGGGCTTCCCACCCAGCCGGAGAAGCCCCAGGAAGTGACTGAGGGAGGGATTGTGTGAGATTGGCGCCTGGGCTTTGCACGACACAACTGGGCTTTGCACGGCCGTGGGCAGGAGGGGTTCAGGGAGCCCCGAATTAATGGAGGAGGAGAGGGGGAATAAAAGAGGAAGGAAGGAAGGAAGGAAGGAAGGAAGGAAGGAAGGAAGGAAGGAAGGAAGGAAGGACGGGATGGAGAAAGGAAGGAAGGAGAGGGAAGGAAAGAAGGCAGAACGGAAAGTAGGGAGAAAAAAAAAAGGAAAGAGAATAGCTAAGCAAGAGGAAGGAAGGAAGGAAGCAAAGAAAAGGGAAGAAGAAAAAGATATGCAAGAGGGAGGGAGAATGGAAAGGAAAAAGAAGAGAATGTAAAAGGAAAGGGAAAAGGGAAGGAAAGGAAAGGAAAAGAGAATGAAAGCAGAAGGGAGGGGTAGAGCTGAGGCCGGCCATCAGCACAGTTGATTGACCGACTGATTATGTCTCACTCACTAGGTGACACTGCCAGTGAAGGAATCCTAGAATCCTAAGGCTGGAAGGGACCTGGGAGGTCATCTAGTCCAACCCCCAGCCCTTATACCCTCTTGGATAAATGGCTGTCCAGTCTTTTCTTGAAAGGTCACTGAGAAGGCCATCAGAAGAGCCTTGGGGTGGGCTTCCTCCCCCCCCCACAGGATATCCCAAACCAACATCTCCTGCCTTGGGCCGTGGGTTGGACTAGAAGACCTCCCAGATCCCTTCCAGTCCTGGCGTTCTCTGTTCTAATGGACACTCCAGTCCCACCCGGCCCAGCCCAGGAGGCTGGCTGGCTTCCAACAGGTTGGCCCAGGTCCTGCCTGGTAGGGTCCCCTGGGGGGGGGGCCTTGGGGGTCCCCACCTGGGTTCCAGCCGCTCCTTGACCCTGGCGATCGAGCGGATGTAGGGGGCGATCTGCTTGGTGATGGTGGTCAGGTAGTTATTCTCCTGTCTCAGCTGCAGCAGGTCGTGGAGCTGGGCTAGCGAGAGAGGAGCCCTGGCCAGGTCATCTTCCTTCAATCCAACCTTCCTTTTCCCCCCAAACATGCCTCAACTCTGCACACGCTCAGAGGCCCAAAGACCCCACCTTCATAAATCTCCTGTTCGTTGGCCACCCGTTGGTAAGTTTCCTCCCAGGTCTGCAAGACAAAGAGGAGGAGAAGAAGAAGAAGAAGGAGAAGGAGGAGAAGAAGAAGAAGGAAGAAAAATCCGGATGAGGTAACGAGTTCGAGAGTTGCCGCTAAGAAAGAGGAGAGGTGGGATTGGTAGGTCTGCCAAAGACTGGGGAAATTTTGACCCAGGGGCAGGCGGGATGGAAGTAGGAAAAATAAATTGGAGCGAGGAGGTGTGAATCAACTGAAAAACGAAGCCACGAAAGACCTCATGAGGACTATCGGCTTGTTTTTTTTCCTCCATTAAAAGAGAAAGACACCCAAGGCTGATTTAGTTGCAAGCGGTTCTGTAGTCAGCAACGAAAAACCCGGCCTTGCGAGGAAGGGCTCACCTCTTCGAACTCGGTCCGTTTCATTTCCACGGAGGAATATTCGGAGGCGATTTGAACGTCCATCTGGAGGGATTTCTGCAGGACTTCGCCCATGATCTCCGTCCTGATCAGGGAGTGGTGCTTGGTGAGGTCCCGGTGGAGTTCCTGCACGTGGTCTTTTAAGCTCTGAATCTCGGTCTGTAGCTCCTGTAGAGAACGCGGAGCAAGGAAGGGACGGGGAAAGGGGGGGGGGAATCTACGCAGCTTCACCAAGCTTTTAATTCATTTCAATTTTATTTAATTTAAAATTCAGGTGCAGTGCTCCATCGCTGGATTGTTTTGAGAAGAGAACCTTTTGAGCGGGACGGGATAAGATCTCTTGTCCTAAGCGGGGGGGGGTTGGACTAGATGACCTCCGAGGCCCCTTCCAGTTTTCTTGCAGTGCTCGTTCAGTGAAGGAGGCAAGGAAGTGGGGTCCCCGGTTCCCCGTCCCGCCATCCTTACCCGATACATGTTCTCGTAGTTGCGACAGTGGTCGGTAAACAGGGTCTCCTTCCCCTCAGCCAAAAGGACTTTGGTGCTGATGTATCGGTGCATGGTGGCCTTCCTTACCGGCGACCCCGCCAGGGGCATTGTCTCGTGGGAAGACGGACAGCTGGCCACCAAGAGGGTCTTGGAGCCGGGACCCCCAGACATCCTAGGAGTCAGAATTTATTTATTTTTTTTAAAAAAAGAAGTTCGTCACTCAGTCTTGCAAAGTCAGGAAGCAAGTGGGAAGACAGGAAGCAAGGTCAGGGCAAGCCACGGGATGCTGCAACCGTCATAAGTACATGTCAGTTGCCAAGCCTCTGGATTTTGATCATGTGACCGTGGGGTGGGTTCTGCTACGGTTCTAAGTGTGAAAAACGGTCCTGAGTGACTTGAGTCGACTGCCTTGCTAGTCAATGAGGAAGCTGAGACAATGCAGTCAGGCCCAGCTGTTGAAATGGGCTAAGTGACCTCTAGGGTGCCCACTGAATAGGAGACGTACATGTTGCTGTTGCTCATGCCGGGTCCCATGGTTCCTGTGGTCCCCACTACTGACCGGCGTGGAGATAAGGGCAGCAGGGGCTCCAGGCAGTGGGCAAACTCAGCCCGGTATTCGCTGTTGATCTGGAAGAAAGGAAGGAAGGAAGGAAGGAAGGAAGGAAGGAAGGAAGGAAGGAAGGAAGGGAGGGAGGGAGGGAGAGAGGGAGGATCACTAGGCAAATAGTCATAAGTCAGGTTTACCCTGACCACTTTTGGGGATGTTTATCAATTTCTCTTGTCAGATTTAAAAGTTGTGGATTTCCTTGTGGTCTTCTTTCCAAATATAATTGAATCTTTTGTCTTTCTACTGATTTTTTTTTTAAATTGGGGGGGCAGCAAATCTTCCTTTCCAAATCAGCTAAAGGTTTCACAGTTGCCTTTGGTAAAGCTTGGTGGTTTTCCAGGGCTGTTCCGACGTTTCAGAGGCACCAGCTGTGAACTCTGTTTTGCTTTCCAAAGCATGCTGCTAGACCTCATGAAGGAAGCTGCTTTTGGTTCTGGCAGGGACCTTCCCCCCCCCCTCCCCATGTGGAAAAAGGGAAGCAGAAATGAATCCTGATTGCTCCGATTTGTTTGCTCAGCTCCTCTCTCGACAAACCCACATTTTATCTGGGGTAACCAGGTTTCTCTCACCTTGCTAGTTTGCGACGGCCTCAAGCGGTGGGGTTGTTTGACGATCCTTTGCAAGCGCTCCATGAGTTGCTGCAATCGAAAGCAGATTAGCCTTGATCAGCCGGGTTTGATCATTGGCTTTGGGTTGTGAGAATGAAATCATAGAATTGTAATCGTAGAATTGTCACTAGCTCTAATGAAGGAAATCATATCTGTATCTGTCTTTTTTCTTTTTCTGTCTTACATTCTTCTTATTTTTTTTCTTTCTCTTCTCTTTTTCCTTCCCTTTTTTCTCTTCTTTTCTGCACCTTCTAATTTTTCTCTTTATTTTTTTAGTTTGCTTTATTTAGTTTTCTTTCTTAAATCTCTACGCTGCAACAAGGCGGCGATGGATGGCCTATGGCTTTTCCTTTTCATTGGCACTTTCAGTAAAATTATTATAAAAACTAAAAAGACAGAGAGAGAAACGAGGAAAGGTAGGAGAAGCCCCCCCCTTTCTGTCTGTCCTGTTTAGTGACCTTTTCTAAAGCTGTCAATCCAAACGGAAATCCAGTTCCTGCTTGGACTAAGTCTACCTCCATCCACTGGTGCTTCTGAGAGCGTGCAGAGTGCATTTGGCCACTCGAGAGTCTCAAAGCCCTGGGTTCAACTCTCCTCCCTTTCTCCCAGGAAGGGGAAATTCAGTTGGGGTCCCCAACTTACGTAGCCCAAATCCAGAAATTCAGCTTTGTTGGCCGAACTTAGAAATGCCGAGCAAGTCACAAGGTGCACCTGAAACGGAAAAACAGGCGCCGTTTTGCACAAAAATTGGATTTAAAGGGGTTGCAAAAGGGCAAGATGCAGGGGGGGGCTTCATTCCTGGAATATCTCAGGCTGGGGGGGGGACAAAATTGGCTAAATCTGTCCTTACCTGCAGGGTGGGCAGCAATGAAGCCAGGTGAGCAAGCTGTCCTTTAAAAGCTTTTCCCTTTTCTTCGTACTGGCTAGAAATGATGTAAAAAAGCCATTTTCTGACTGTTTTCGGTTTCAAGCAAATCCCTGCGGCTGTTAACTTAGCCCCACGGTCGTTAAGCGAATCCCCGGCTTCCCCATTGCTCATTGGAAGATGGCAAGAGGGGACCATGTGAGGCCTGTGGGACGCTGCGACCATCATAATTATGAGTCGGTTGCCCAGCATCTGACTTTTGATCACGGCACCCCCGGGGGTGCTGTGACGGTCGTGTGAAAAACAGCCGTAACTTGCTTTTTTCACTGTCACTTTGAACGGTCACTAAACAGACCGTCATATGTCCAGGACTGCCTGTATGCAGGTCGCTGTCCGGTTCTCCCTGGGTGCAAACCTTTACCTCTGCACAACTTTCAGGAGTGTCTTCTTCCTTTCGGCCAGTTTCTCCTAGGAAGACGGGAAGGGAAAGAGGGAGTTGGGCAGAACTGCCAGCCCTGCAGGGTTGGCCACAGGTGGGCCCGGTCCGGTCCGGCTCACCTGCATGCTGCCGAAGAGAGCGTGGATGGCCGTCTCCTCCTCGTCCGCGCTGTTCCGGACCTCCTCGATCATGGCCTTGAGGAGGACGATGGCCTCCCGGGTGGACGTCTGCAGCTCCTTCACCGCCTGCCACGGACAAGCAGTCGGGTAGGACACGGCTGCCTTCAAGAGCCCTCGGATCTTTGTGGGCAGCCAGGCTCTGCCGGCCTTGGCCAGCCGCCTCTTGAACCCGAGTCTTCTGGGGCCTGGCACCCAGAGCCGGCCCTGTGGAGGGGTCAGTTTGCCAAAGGGCTGAGTTTTGAAAAGTTTGCCTCGTAAGGGAGGGAAGCCCTGGTGATGGCGGAGGGGGGGGGGGAGAAGGCTCACGTTGGGAGGGAGGAAGGGAGGGAGGGAGGGAGGAAGGAAGGAAGGAAGGAAGGAAGGAAGGAAGGAAGGAAGGAAGGAAGGAAGGAAGGAAGGAAGGAAAAGGAGGGAGGAAGGAAAAGGGACAGGAGGGAGAAGAGAACAACTAGAAAAGGACAGGAGGGAGGGAGGAAAGAAAGGAAGAAAAGAAGAAAAAAATGAAGGAGATAAGGGGGAAGAAAGGAAAAGGGAGAGAAGAAGGAAAGGGAGGGAGGGAGGAAGTAATGAGAGAGAAAGGGAGGGAAAATGGAAAGGGGGGAAGGAAGGAAGGAAGGAAGGGGAGGGAAGGAGGGGAAGGAAAGAAGAAAAAGGGAGAAGGAGGGGAGGGAAGGAGGGAAAGGCAGTAAGGAGGGAGGGAAAGAGAAGGAGAAGGAAGGGAGGGAGCGGGGAGGAAAGAAGGAAGGAAAGCAGAAGGAAGGGAGGAAGGAAGGAAGGAAGGACCTTCCATCGCTTTTCCAAGCGTGGTCCCAGCGTGGGCTAATCCCCGTTGTGTCACACCCTAGCCAGAGGCTGGACTAGATGCTCTCCAAAGCCACCTCTCAGCACTGACTCTAAAACTTCCGGAATCCAGGCAGGACCTTGGCGAATAAAAGCCATTTTCGCCCCCGGAGACCTTCCCTCTCCTTCCCATTTACCATCACAGCCTGGTCCAGTTTCTCGCACCCTCGCATGTAGGCCGTCTCGATGTCGATGCAATGAGCTCGGCTTTCCCTGGAGAGCAGAACATTAAACTAATAGCATAGCATAGCATAGCATAGTAAATAAATTCAAATTAAATTCAAATTAAAAGCCCTTAAAAAAGTGCCTTTGACGGAGGTTGATTCTGAACAATCGCCAACTCACACAGGCATGTCCCGGAAACAGTTAATGCAAAGCATGGATTTTTTCTCCGTGGAGAACATGATGTACAATTCCTCGTGGAGGGCTGGAAAAGGAGGGAAAATAAACCGCGTGATTTATAATTCAGGGTTGCGGCCTCAAAAAAAAGTTGTACTGAAAAACGGGAGCCTTGGAAAAGAAGAAGAATTTCATGCTTTCAAACAGAGCCTCCAATGAATTCTCACTGGAGGTTGTGAATTCAAGTCAGAACTCTGATTTTGCAGATCGCAGACGGAGGACGTGGCCGGCAAAATGTGAAAAACAAATGAACAAAATAAGAATGAATTATAAGTTGTAACAATTCCTGCCTTGGGCAGGCAGGGGGCTGGACTAGAAGACCTCCAAAGGTCCCTTCCAGACCTATTTAGCTATGATTTTACGATTCAGATTCTACAATTCTACGATATTATAATTCTGTGACTCTTTTCTGCTGTATGTTTGCTGCAAAGAAGTCGGGCGTGGCCGGTTTGGTGGGGAGGGTCAAGGAACCTGCATGAGAACCCATAGCCTCTGAGCACGTACGGCATTTCTTATGGACCTCCTTCGCCCGTTTGCTCAGCGAGACGATCTCGTGGCGGGAGAACATCCTGGCCTTGTGGGTCTCTTCCCGGCACTTGGCACACAGCGGCTGGCTGCAGGTGTTGCAGAAGTACATGGCGTCCAGCTCCTTCGGAAACAGCAACGGGAGGGGATGATGGGTCACTGCTCTGGCCCAGGGATGCTCTGTTGCTGTGTCTCTCAAGTTTAGCAATTGGAAGATGGGTGGACTTCAATTTCCAGAATTCCTCAGCCAGTATGCCTAGAGGGTTGGCCTAGATGACACTCAGAGGACCCTCCTCACCCACCGCTCTGTGATCCTGTTAGCCGGTGGGCGAAAACCCTTTATTCCCGCAAATGCTTCTGGATGAGACTTGCCCAAACCTGGTTCAGAGGCCAGATGGCATCTCGGCTTACCTGCTTTGTGCTTTGCAGGTCACAATTCGCACATAGGACATCTTCTTCGTAGTCTCCAGAGCTGTCCACCAGGAATTTGAGCAGCTGGTCTTCGGGAGGGAGCCCGTTTCCCTTCACGACAGACTGGTGGCTGCAAGGAAGACTAACTTGGCCTGTCCTTTCTCAAAAGTAAGGTCTTTTTGGCTCAAGGCGGCTTATTTGCTGCTAACCATGATTAAAACCACAACGAACCATGATTGAATCCAGAGGTTGTGGGCGCTCCATCACCGGAGAGACTTCAAGAAGAGACTGGACAATCAGAGCTCTCTAATATTGAGTTTGGAGCAACCCTCCCTCTCTCCCTGCCTTTGTTTCCTCTACGGAAACCATGAGGGCTAGAAACTTTGCCAAAATGTAGAAGGCGGGATCCTAAAGCGGGAAGGGGTCCCTGGAGGTCATCTAGTCCAACCCCCTCGGCCTGGTAAGGCCGCCACAAAGCCAGGGAGGCCGTCCTTACCCGCAGAGGGGACAGGCCAGGCGGCCGTCGATGGCTCTTCCCCGCAGGCAGCTGGCGCAGAAGTTGTGGTAGCAATCCAGCAGGCAGGGGTGCTCGTACTGCTCCTGGCACAGGAAGCACACCAGCGGGTGGCAGTTGGCGTTGTCGAGCTCACACAGGTTTTCCAGCGGGGCGAAGATCCCACCGGACATCTGGAGATCAAGAGGAGATGGGCAGAGAGGCTGAATGGCTGCCCTGGCTGGCCGCGGAGAGCTGTGTCAGCCTGAAGTCTGCAGGTTTATTCTGTTTTATTTATTTTATTTTATTTGGTTCATCGCACAGTCATCAGGATGTTCAGAGTTTATTTTATCACTTCTAGTTCAGTTTAGTTTATAGTTTAGTTTGGTTTATAGTTTATATTTTATTTTATAGTTTAGTTTATTATTTTATTATTATTTATTATATTATTTTATTTTCGGGTTGAACTGTTTTTAGATCAATAAGGGGGGATTCATCAATCAATCTGCCTGACTCTGAGACCCCCCCCCCAGCTGGGAAGGTCGAAGGACTCCCGGGCGTGTCTCTGAACAGTGTAGAAAAAGCCGTCCCAGAACAGCGACTCGCGCAGAGAGAAATGTCGGACTCACAAAAGTTTTCTGTTGTTTCCTTTGTGTCTTTTGTGCCTTGGCGCCTAAGGATTATCTCTGCATTTTGGCATCTCCCAGACAGACAAACATAACCCAGGTTTATTTATAGCTTGTTCCCAAGCACAGGGGTATTTATGGACTGTTTATGTCTGTGAGTTCCAGTTTATTCTTATTTGTCCCGGTTGCTATCGGTGAACTTCCTGTCCCCCTGTAAAAGGGGCTTCATTTGTTGCCCCCTCCCCCCTTTCTACTTATGGAAGATACGGGAACTGTGACACACACAAAACTCTTCTTTCAATATTTTCTGAAGAGCTGCTTTGCAAAAAGTTCAAAAGGAAAGTTTGCTCGCTTCCTAGCGCCAGAATTCAGAAATACAGCTTTACCTCTGTGATACATGAGAATCTACAACTTTATACACAAGTACAGGTAATCCTCGACTCACAATGGTTCATTTAGGGACTGTTTTGGGGCTCCATTGTGGTCGCCAGTTAAGGACTAGCTGTAAAAGGAAGGAAGGAAGGAAGGAAGGAAGGAAGGAAGGAAGGAAGGAAGGAAGGAAGGAAGGAAGGAGAGTGTAGAAGTGGGAGAAGGAGGAAGGGAGGAAAAAAGAAAAGAGATAGAAGTGGGAGGGAAGGAATGAAAGGAGAGGAGGAAGGGAGGGAGAAAGAAAGGAAGGAAGGAAGATAGTGAAGGGAGGGAGGGGAGGGGATAGAAGGAGAAGGAGGAAGGAAGAAAGAAAAGAGGGATAGAAGAAGGGAGGGAAGGAAGGAGAGGAGGGAGGGAGAAAGAAAGGAAGGAAGACAAAATGAAGGGAGGGAGGGGAGGGGATAGAAGGAGAAGGAGAAAGGGAGGAAGAAAGAAAAAGGATAGGAGGAGGGAGGGAGGAAGGAAGGAAAAAAGGGAGGCAAAATGAAGGGAGGGAGGGGAGAGGATAGAAGGGGGAGAAGAAAGAAGAAAGAAAAGAGGGATAGAAAGAGGGAGGGAAGGAAGGAAGGATCCTATTATGTTTGCAATTTTAGCTTTGCAAAGATTCACAAATCTTTTTCCCCCTCCCCGGCCACCATCCCCTTCTTTTCTCCCCTCTTGGCCTCGACCCAACCCATTCGCAGCCGCCTGGAGCTATTTATAAAAATAAGCAGGAAGGCAGGGTAAAAATGCCCTGATCTAATCTCAGCCCAGCGCCCACCGAGGCCTGCCTGCGTCACCATCGCTTACTTTTAATTTCTGCTTTCGGCTTCCTCCTTGGGTTCAGAGGATTCCCCACTTCTGCTCAAAAGCTCTGCTTCTTGCAGCTGGCCAGCTCAGGACTCAAATGACGAATAAACATCTCTTCAAGGAGTTAGGGGTTAAAAAAGAAAAAGAAAAAAACACCAAATAAGTTCTACTGGCTAAATCCTTGTGGGTCAACGTGAATTTCCTCCCTAGAACAAGAGACAGTTCCCCCCCCCCCGCCGAATCTAAAAGTTAAAAACAAGGCAGTTGAGAAAGGGTCTTGCAAAGGGCCCGAAGGCAGCCTCCCAAATGGATTCAGAAGGGGGGGGTCCTTCCCCCGCTCGGAGGAGCTCCCAAACCGTGATCGGCTCTCGTCCTCTGCTGTCACCAAAAGGAAAGCCAAAGCGTTTGGGGGCCGGCCAGCTTCCCGGGTCAAGGACCATCCAAGGTCAGATCCCACGTCTGATCCCGGAGAGGAATTAGATGCCCTCCCGTGTTTGAGAAGCCCTGCAGGGGAGGCAGCTGAAGGACACAAGACCACCCAGTTCTTCCGTTCGTTTTGAGGAAGATGCAGGGACCCCGGAGGTCATCTAGACCAACCCCAAAGTGCACACCTCGTATGTGATATTTCCTTTGATTGAAGCTTCTGAGCCAAGACTTCTGTCCTCTGTCTGCCTGCCTATCATCTCTCCTGTCTGTCTGTCTCTCTGATTTCTATATCTATCTATCTATCTATCTATCTATCTATCTATCTATCTATCTATCTACCTACCTACCTACCTACCTATCTATCTATCTACCTACCTACCTACCTAATTTCTATTTAATATCTATCTTCTCTCTCTAATTCATATCTATTTAATATCTATCTATACCTATACCTATATCTATATTCTTCTGCGTATCTCTCTCTCTCTCTCTTGTATCTATCTATCTATCTATCTATCTATCTATCTATCTATCTATCTATCTATCTATCTATCTATCTATCTATCTATCTATCTATCATCTTTTATTTATTTGAGACGAAAGACTCCCTCAAGGGCCATCCGTGGGCTTGATTGGAACCCAGGGCTTGCTGAACCCCAAATAAGCTAACTTTATCCAGCTGAGATTTCCCTTTTAGCTTGGTGGAGTTTTTCAGTGGCTTCCGTTTTTCCACTTTATTCTCCCTACTGAGGTTGAGGATTTCTTTGGACTTTCGGTTGAAGGATGAGTGTCAATCAGTCAAGGGGGCTACTGTCAGCCTGGGGGGGGAGGCAAGGACACAGTGCCTTCCATCCTGCACCCTGAGCCCCCCAATTGTTTGCAAAAGGACACCCCATGGGAAGACTGAACTGGCAAAAGGGACGTTTGGTTTTGCACAATCAAGGATTGCGCGGGGATGCAATTCCTCCCAACGTCCCGGGAGAACTAGGGGCAGCTTCCCCAAAACTGCAGGATGGCTTTTCTCCTCCTCCTCCTCCTCCTCCTCCTCCTCCTCCTCCTCCTCCTCCCCCAGGCGTCCTCCTCTATTCTCTACCCCCTCGAACCCGAGCAAAGCACACTGCCAAGCCACAGCCGTGAGCCTGGCCGCCTTTGCTAATTCCCACGTCTCTCGCCTCTTTGGCAACCAGCCCAGTGGGAGTTGCCACACTGCCCCGAGACGGGTGGGGAAGCTGGAGGAAGCCCGGGTGACTCACAGCACCTGCTGGGCTGCAGCCAGATCGAAACTGGGAGCCTGCCCTTGCCCGCCGGGCTGGGGAGACGTTCTCAGGCTGCAGGGCGCATACCTCCCCCGGGGAACCAGCTGGCGCCCAGGGCAGCCACGGGCGGGGGGGGGAGCCCTGGATCCAGCTTGGGATGGACAGAGGTTCTTTGGGGGGGCAGGAGGGAAAGAGGCAGAAGGAGGGCCCCCCTTCCTGTGTTGCTGCAAAAAACCCTGGTTTGTTTGTCTTGCTTTGTGGTGCTTGCAAATCTCTTCGTTTCAGTTTTCCCTTTCAGTCATTTGGGGATGTCAATTCTCTTTCTTCATTCCATTCTTTTTTACATTCCTTCATTCTGCACTCCCGCCCTTCTCTCCCTCTTTTCCTTCCTGCCTTCCACTTTCCCTTCCTTCCTCTTCCTCTCTCCCCCTTCCTTCCTCTCTTTCTTCTGTTGCTCTTTTCCCTCTTTCCTTTCTTCAGGCTTTGAAGAATCGGCGAAACCCCTTCAAACCAGCCTGTGGATTTTCCTTCCGCCCTCTCCAGCTGGACAATCAGAACCGGAAATCCCAAAACAGGCGAAACCAAACTCTCTGGCAGGATGTTTTGGGGGGCTAATTTCAGGAGAGATAATTAACCAGGGCAAAGAGGCGGCTGAGTTCGAGTGCCAATCTTCCCTTTTTTTAAATTCTCATTTTCCACTCACCCACCACCCCAGGGGCCTGCAAAAACAAAACAAAACAAAACAAAACAAAAAAACACCAAGAAACAGAGAAACTGTGCAAACAATTGCATGGATTGCTCAGCTCCCCCCCCCCCTCAGTTGTCGGTAAATCCCTTTCCCAAGCGGGGTGCCCGAGGCCCTGGACAGGAGTCCCATCACTCTCTCCCAGGAATGCCAAGCACACCGCTTGCCCGGGGCCACCGCAGCGAGGCCTCCGCCCAGCCCCAGGGAGGACAAAAAGGGCCGTTTTCCCACGCTTTTTCGGCAGCAGCACTCGGCTGTCGGGTGCCAAGTTGCCCAAGGCGCAGACGAGGCCTCGCCCGCTCTCTGTAACCACTCAGCGAAACTGCTTATTCACCCCGCCGCGAGCCGTGTGGGTGGCTGAACCGAGCATGGGGTTTGTGTGGAACAAGTCCGGGCGGCTGGCTGGCTTGCGTGCTGCGGCTTGGGCACGTGACTCAGTTTCCCCAAGGTCAGGGAAAAAAGCAAAACCACAAGGAGATGCTACCATCTTGGCTGGGTTGATGTGCGAGCATAGAAGCATGGAAGGGACCTTGGAGGTCTCTAGTCCAGCCCCCCCGTTCTCGACTTGCAACGTCCTCATTTAGTGACTGTTCAAACTTGGAACGATGTTTGTAAAGCCGACTTTATCGCTGTGGGTCTTTTAAATGCCCATGAATTGGATTAGTGCAATTTCTCTGGATTTAAAAATTGCATTTAATTGTATCGGGTGGACGTCAACTCTGCTGGGAGGGAATTCTGGGAGTTGAAGTCCACCCCCTCCACTCCCCTGCAAAGTGGCCAAGTTTGAGAATGGCTGCTGTGCAATTTGCTGGGTGAAAGATTTGCTTAGTTTTTGAAAGTTTACTCTTCCTGAACCCTTTTTAAAAAAAATCTTTTAAGACTTTTTTAAAAAAACTGTAAAACACTTTTTTAAAAACTTGAAACCTTTTTAAAGTCTTTAGAACTTTTGAAAAAAAAAATAAAACTTTTGAAAACTTTTAAAACTTCTTCAAAACTCTAACTTTAAAGCTCCAACTTTAAAACTCTAAAACACTTTCTTTGGAATTTTAAATTTTTTAAAGAAACTTTCCAAAACTTTTTAAAAACTTTCCAAAAACTTTCTAAAAGCTTTTTAAACACTTTTTAAAGAAGGTTTTAAAAACCTTACAGGATGATTCCCTGGGGAAGTTCATGAAAATGCCAGCCTTAAAAAAAAAAGTCACCGGTTTTTTTTTTTTCCTTTGCTGAAGGAAGAAACTCTCCGCAGCCTGAAAAAAAGGCTCAGGTATTTTCCAGGCGCTGAGGTGAAGAAAGAGAGAGGCGTCAACCAGAGGCCAGCGAGATTCTTCTCCCTGCCCTGAGGGGGTATCTAAGGCACTTTCCACTTGACAGTCTGGCAGGTTCTCAGCAGCTGAAGAAGAGAAGCTGCCATCCGATTGTCTGCCTTGCCAGGCGGATCAGATAAGAAGCCTGAGCCAGGAGTGGAAACCTGATTTTTATTGGAAGGCTCCGTGGACAGAAAGTCTCAGAGTGCCTCTTCCCCCCCCCCCATGGCCCCCAAAAAACTAGGGAGGGTCCCTTCTGAGACCCTCTCTGTCTGTCTGTCTGTTTGTCTATCTATCTCTCTCTCTCTCTCTTTCTCTCTGTCTTTCATTCTCTCTCTCTGTTTGTCTACCTATCTATCCATCCATCATCTGTCCTATCTGTTTATCTATCATCTGTATGTATGTATGCATGTATGCATCTATCTATCTATCTATCTATCTATCTATCTATCTATCTATCTATCTATCTCTATCTATCTATCTATCTATCTATCTATTTCTCTCTTTCATTCTCTCTCTGTTTGTCTTCCTATCTATCCATCCATCATCTGTCCTATCTGTTTATCTATCATCTGTCTATGTATCTATGTATATATGCATGTATGCATCTATCTATCTATCTATCTATCTATCTATCCATCATCTATCTATCTATCTATCATCTATCTATCTATCTATCTATCATCTATCTATCATCTATCTATCTATCTATCTATCTATCATCTATCTATCTATCTATCTATCTATCATCTATCTATCTATCATCTATCTATCTCTCTTTCATTCTCTCTCTGTTTGTCTTCCTATCTATCCATCCATCACCTGTTTATCTGTCTATGTATCTATGTATTTATGTATCTATATATGCCTGTTCTATCTATCTGTCTGTCTGTCTCTGTCCATCCATCTAGCCAACTATCCACCTACTTACCCACCTCTCTCTATCTCTATTGTCTTTTGTCTATCTACCTATCTATCCATCCATCTTCTATCCATCTCTCTTTCTCTCCATATCTATCTATCCATAATCTCTTTATTTGTCTATTATCTATCTATCTATCTATCTATCTATCTATCTATCTATCTACCTCACTCATCTACCTATATCGATATATCATCTATCATCTTTATCCATCCATCCATCTACCTATCCATCTCTCCCATTCTCTCTCTCTTCTCTCTCTAAGCATCCTGAGCCACGTCACCAAAACCTCCTCTGGCCTCTAAACTCAGACGTGGCAAATTCCACAAATCAAAA
Organism: Crotalus tigris; assembly: GCF_016545835.1. Taxonomy (NCBI): domain Eukaryota; kingdom Metazoa; phylum Chordata; class Lepidosauria; order Squamata; family Viperidae; genus Crotalus; species Crotalus tigris. The sequence continues at coordinate 5,512,901 of NW_024098092.1, read as the reverse complement.
ATTGCCGCAGCCGAAAGGGCTTTGCTCAAATCCGTACCGAGTATCGCTGCTTAAGCCAACGACCCTTCGGGGTTAAGAGAGGCGCCTTTTAAGTTTTAATTTTCAAATCCTTTTCAACAGGTTCGGCTCCCTCACTGCTGCCTTTCTGGATTTGGGAAATGTGTTTGAGTCAGCCCAGAGTTGCCAGCCAGTAATTAGACAATTGCGACTGTCTTCCTTACTGCCAAACCCGGCGACGAATTTACATGGGAGAAAAATATATATATATATGTATATTCCGGGTGTTTTAATCGCACCTGTCATTTGGCTGCCGTCATCCCTTGGTGTCCCAATTAACAGGAACCAGGTTTGCAACTTGTTTGAAACGTCCCCTGGCTGAGTCCACCAGGTTTTCTGAAAAGGTACTTAAAATGTGCTGGGTCAGCCCCGAAATTCACCCAGGAAACTTTTTCTGGCTGCAAGGAGTCCCGTTGAGAGGATGGGAAAATTCCCCCCAGAATCAGATTTGCACCTGAAGTGCAAAGTGGAGTTCAAATGGAATCCCTGCATGGAAAAGATGATCCAATTTGGTTTTTTTTTTAATGTAGATATAGATAGATGTGTGTGTGTGTGTGAGAGAGAGAGAGAGAGAGAGAAAGAGAGAGAGATGAAGACAGAATAGATAGATATAGATAGACAAAAGACTAGAGAGAGAAATAGAGAGAGAGGGAGGGAGAGGAAGAGAGCTAGAGATGAAGAGAGGATAGATATAGATAGATGTGTGAGAGAGGAAGAGAGTGATAGAGAGGAAGACAGGATAGATATAAACAAATAGAGAGAGAGAGGAAGAGAGAGAGGGGGAGAGAGAACTAGAGATGAAGACAGAAAATAGATATAGATAGACAAATAGACTAGAGAGAGAAATAGAGAGAGGGAGAGAGAGAGAGAGAGAGAAGGAGGGAGGGAGAGAGGGAGGGTGTGGTTCTTTGCCGGAGGCAATTCATTACCTGTCTGCCTTTGAAACCTCCCAAGTGAGCCATCAAAATGCAATTACAGACTGTTGCTGGAAAGAGGTGACGGGCGCACGGTATGCAGAAGGAGGGCGGCGTCCGAAAATTCAGAGAGCGCCTGCGGAACTGCCCGACACATGCCTTGACAACTGGCTGTCAGAAGTCCTGGCGGCAGGGAAGGTGTGGAGAGGGAGAGACGAACGCCTTTGCTCTGAAAAATAGGTTGGGATTTCCACTAAATCAATCTGCTGTGCTTTTTCAAACTTGTAAGATTTCAAACTTTTGCCGAAGAAACGGTCGTAAGTTGGCCATTTTAAATCAGGAGAGCTACACAGAGCCTCCAGCTTCAGGGGCAGTTCATCTGACAAAAACCCATCCTTGCCATGCAAACAATTAAACTCTTGAAATCTTGCTAGGTTGATCTCCTTAAGGTAGAGAGACGAAAGCAGAGAGACCCCCTTTGCTTCTACTTTCCCTCTTTTTTTAAAATAAAATATTTATCAAATTTATCTGTGCCTTCAATTTTTAATAAACATTTCCTTAAGTCGCTCCTTCCCCCACTCCAGCAAAAAATCTCTAGATTAATTCAGTTCAATTCTGATTTACTGGCTTAGAGAAAACAAAGCAGAAAACCAACCACAGAATTCCTTCTACCTTTCATTTATCCTTTTAACACTTTTTAAAAATAACTATTCTGACGTGAAATCTGGCTAAATTCCAGCTAATTTCTCCCTTCCTCTCAACTTTTCAAAAGTTTTTTTTTCTTCTTCTAAAGAATAATTCTGGGTGGATCATAAAAGCTTTTTGTGCCCCGGGAATAAGCGACACCTGACACAAAAATACACTCAGATGTTAAAAAAAAATCCCATTAAAATCGTATGTTTAGATAGCCAAAAACTAACGGGAACCACCAATATTTTTAAATGTAATGTTCTCAACACCTTTGTCTTCCTGGAAAAAAAAATCAGATTTAAAGCAGTAAATAATTGACACGGGCTTTAAAACCAATTCAGACATTTTTATTGAGTATCAAAATGGACTCATATGTATATATAGGATTAAAGTGCTGTTTGATCTTTGGCACACGCACGTGCCAATTGTGCAAGTTACAAGCTAGGGAGAACGATACGGGGCAATCCTCGAATTATAACCGCAACTGGGATCAAAATTTTATTTGCTAAGCAAGGCTGTTAAGTGTGTCGCTCGATGTCATGACCTTTTTGCCACGTTTCTTAAGCGAATCACACAGTCGTTAAGCAAAACCAGCTTTTCCCATCAACTTTGCTCATCGGAAGCCAGCTGGGAAGATTGCAAATGGTGGCCACGCAATCCCGGGATGCTGGGACCGTCGTAAGTACACACTGGTTGACAAGCGCTTGAAATTCGATCACGTGACTGTGGGAATGTTGCAATGGTCACAGCTGTGAGGACTGGCTATCAGTCAGCGCCAATGTCACTTTGGTCACTAAACAAAAGGTTACAAGTCAAGGATTTCCTGTAAGGCAGCTCCCAGGGAGGTTTACTGGCCTGTAGTCCTCTTGTGTGGTAACCACAAACGAAGTTTTGGGGTTAAGATGAGAGAGAGGGAGAGAGAAAGAAAAAAAGAGGCAGAAAGAGAGAGACAGAAAGAGGGGAAAAGAAAGAAAGAAAAGAGAGAGAAAGAAAAAAGATATGAGACAGAGAGAGAAGAGAGAGACAGAGAAAGAGATTAAGAGAAAGAGAGGGGGCAGAGAAAGAAAGAAAAGAGAGAGAAAGAGAAAGAAAAAAGATAAGAGACAGAGAAAGAGAGAGAGAAAGGAAAGAAAGGAGAGAGAGAGAGGTTTCTGGCCCCAAAGCAGTGAAGGAGGTCAAAAGTGCCTGGATGTAAAATTACTCTCTCCCAAATTCCAATCAGCAAATCTAAATTAAACAAAACACCAGATTTCCATTCTGAATTTACTTAACCGCAAGATTAACTGACCCACAAATTTTCGCTTTTTTAAAAAAAGGACAAAATAAATTGAGTGCCCTAAAAAGAATGAAAGATAGAGAGGGGTCGAGGCCGGACAGGCACTCAGAACAGGCACTCAGGCAGAGACACACCATGCCATCTTCCACACTCTTGGCACCTAGAAATTTTATCGGGGGGAGGGGGGGAATTATAAATAAGTCCCAAACTGGGCTGGGCAAAATTTTCCTTCCTTTACCAGGGTCTCCACAAGGGGGGAGGCTGGGTGGGCTGGGAGCCCCCCCAGAAGTTTCCTGGGTCCCGCCTGGCCGGGCACAGGGGTGTCTCCTCCTGCTGCGTGGCGGCCAAGTCTTTTGCCGAGTGTGTGCAGTTGTGATGCCAAGGGCAATCCCTGAAGTTCTGCTGGAGCCGTGCCAAGAGTTGGTGGCACGCATCTGGACTCAGCAGGTTGTACTTGGGGATCAGCGTCGCAAAGTGGGACAGGCAAGCATGGTAACCTTCGCCGTAGCCGTCCACCGAGCCTGTGGGAAACAGAAACTCAAATTTATTCCCTGAATCCCCCATACTGCTAGTCCTCAACTGAACAGTTCATTTAGTGACCGAAGTCACAACAGCACTGGGAAAAAGAGGGATTTAGGGCTTTGTTAAAGGAATCGTTGCCCTGATGAAGTTAGTACGGCTAATGCTTGACTCACAACATTTTGTTTAGTGACCGTTCAAAGTCACAACGGCACTGATTCGTGGCCATATTCCCTGTTGGTCACATGATCCAACTCCAGACGCTTAGCAACTGACACGTACTTATGACGGTTGCAGCGTCCCAGAGAAGGTTGTAAAATGGGGCAAAACTCACTTGACAAATGTCTGTACAAGAGCACACACAAGCCTTGTCACACTCACCGGGAAGCGTGCCACAAGACGTTGGAAGGTCCTTGAGAAACTGAACGGTCATCTCCAAAATATCTGCCTTTTCCAGCTTGGAATAGCAGGAACTCTGGAATGGAAGGGGGGGGGGAATGGTTGAGAAACAAAAACAATGTACAACAACACACCCCACAAGCACGTTGCAGCAAAGTAGCCCATACGGAGAATAGAAAGTTCAGGGACACACCTTCGCGTGACACAAAAATCCCAGCGATCCACAGCAAATCTGTAGAGCCTCCGTGCTCCGGAGCACTCAACCCCTAAATATGGAATTAGTGCTTCCGAGCATCCCTGTCAAATCGTTATACTTTATAATACACGCGTGTAGGGTGTCTGCACATGGAGGCAAAGAAAAACCCACATTCTGATGCGTAAGTATAAGTGCAGACGTTAAAAACATAAAACTTGAAATATATAAAAAGCCTTATTTGGGCTCAAATCTAATAATCTACTAAGCTTAAGTGTCATCTAATTTTAGTAGAGGGGACCTTGGTGGTCTCTGAGCTTAGAGTTTTTCTTGCAGACATTTCAATAACTAACTAGGTAACATCATCAATACTAGACAGGAGTGAGGTTTGCAGGGGGGAGGGGGAGGAGGAGGAGAAGGAGGAGGAGGACTGTGGGATCCTGGGTGATCTCTGAGCTGGGTGGCTTCCTTGCAGACGTTTCATGACCCAACTAGGGAACCTCATCAGTGCTGGAAGGGCTATTTATATGCAGCTCCCTTCTAGCCCTGATGATGTTCCCTAATTGGGTCATGAAACGTCTGCAAGGAAGCCACCAAGCTCAGAGAGCGCCAGGACTCTTCTTCCTCCTCCACCTTTCCACTGATGATGTTACCTAGCTGGGTCATGAAACGTCTGCCAAAAAAACCCCCCAAACCCCACCAAGCCCAGGGAACTCCAAGGATGCCTCCATCCAACCCTTGGTTGGTCCTCTTAGTAGAGTCGCGCACTCTGCCCTCCCGGATGACACTGACCCTCAAGCCTTCCCCGCCAGCCGGGGGGAGGGGGGGCTCCTGGGGGGCCTGGCGTGGGAAGGGGGCGTCGCCACTCACGTCTTTGCCCACCAGGGGCAGGATGAGCGTCTTGAGCTGGCCGAGGCTGCAGTTGATGCGCGCCCGGCGGCGCTTCTCCATCAGCGGCTTCAGGCTCTGCGAGGGGGGAGAGAGGGAGACGGGGGGGGGGGTCAGTCCGACGGCCGGGCCAGGGGAAGGGGAAGGGGCGCGGCTGGGCCTCCCCCGCTCGGACTCACCTTCCGCAGGTCGGAAGTCTCCCCGGTTTGTCTCCCCGGACTCATCCCGCCTGCGACGCGCAACGGCCCAGCGGCAGGAGCGAGAGCTGGCTCTGCCCCGCCCGGCGGGGCCTTTTATACCCTCCCGGCCCCGCCCACTTGGACTGCCGGGGACGCCCCGCCCCGCCCCTTCAGAGCCAGCGCCGCCTGGCCCGCGGAACTCGCCGCCACTTTGCGAGTGGTGGCCGCCGTTTGGCTGCCAGCGGAGTCCCGGGCCAGATGGGGGCTCTGGAGGAGAAACCTGAAATGAAAGGGAGTGAGAGGAAAGAAAAGAAAATGCGAAGAAAAAGAAAGGCAGAAGAAAAAGGGAAAGAGAGGAGAGGAGAGGAGAGGAGAGGAGAGGAGAGGAGAGGAGAGGAAAGGAAAGGAGAAAGGGGTGATTTTTTTATCTTCGCTACAATAGTTCCAACCAAACAAGATTACCTGATTTGAGCAGGAGGTTGGACTACAAGACCTCAAAGGTCCCTTCCAGAGAGATGATAGATATAGATATTTATATATAGATCTGGCTCCTGGGTGCATCAGCAGAGTAACCGTTCCACGTGTCGGCCCCCACCACAACATCTTGGCCTGCGATGCTGCTTTGGGTCTCGGAGGGGCCATTAATGTAACCCGCCCCCCTCCGCCGCCCCCCCCCCCAGCCAGGCTTCCCCCCAGCGGCTTAGGGCGGCCCTCCAGCTGTCTCTGCCGCGCGTCTTCAGCACCCTGGAGAGCGACCGGGAAAGGCGCCAGGCGGCGGGGCGGACGCCCCCAAGCGCCCCCCTTTTCTCCCCCTTCCCTCCTCCTCCTCCCCCCCCCGGAAAAAAAAATCTGTTGTGTATGTTGTTGACAAGATGTGGCGGATGCCATAACGGCCCACTCAGCTGGACGAAAAGCACCATTTCTCCAAAGCAGACTCGCTTTGGATAGAGACAGGCTGCATGTACATTTAAGACATATTGCATAAATAAAGGCAACAGGAATCGGCCTGGGCTAGGAGACCACAGGGAAAGCACAGAAGACTAGACGGGGCCGGGGAAGGACTGATAATCAGCTGCACGTCTGGCTGGGGCCAGTTCTGGGTTCAAATGCTGTTCCACAACGGGGTAGTGCAGACCAAGAAAGCAAAGCTGAGCTCAGGGTCTTTGCTTCCCCCTCCCATAATTGAGCTGACAGGGTGGTCTGGAGGTCGAGAATGTCCCCTGGGATTGGAATAGTTGAGGGAGGGTCTTTTGTGCTGTAGAGACCCCTTCAACCACCAAGCTCAAAAGAGACTCCTCAGTGCCCCATGCTACAGCAAGGCCTTTTGTTCCTCTAACGGCCGTTTGCACAAAGGGACGGTGGGCACAGGGGTGGGCACAGCTGCCGGAGGGGAGGGGATAAGGAAAAATGCAGATGACTGCCAGCCTCTATCGACAAAGAGGGTTAGGGGTATGGAGGCCAAACCGTATGAAGAACGGTTGCAGGAATTGGGTATGTTTAGACAAGGACTAGGGTGACATGGTGGCATCTGCCAATATTTGAGGGGCTGCCACAGAAAAGAGGGGGGGTCCACCTCCAAAGCACCCGAGGACAGGTTAAAAAACAACAGGTGGAAACTTATTAAGGAGAGAAGCAACCTAGAACTATGGAGAAATTTCCAGACAGTAAGAAAAATTAATCGGTTGCCTCCAGAAGTTGTGGGTGGAGGTTTTTAAGAAGAGACTGGACACTCCAGAATGATTGAAGGTCTCTTGCTTGAGCAGGGGGTTGGACTAGAAGACCTCCAAGGTGCCTTCCACTTTAATGAGTCTATGAACTATGGTTGGGAACTGTCTTGGGGGCAGCCTCTAATTTGGGCGTCTTAAGAGGTGGGCGCAGATATTTAACTGTTCTTTGGGTTTATTTCCTAGGCCCTACCTGATTTTTGCACACCCCCTCCCCCGCTTCTTAACAGCTCCCACCCACCCAATTTGGAAGGAGGGGGGGGCGTATCTCTCAAACGTTTTAGAATTGCAAAATAACGGAAGAAGCAGAACTTCTGCTGAGCGTGGCTGCTTTTAGCGCCACCGTGTGGCCCAAACGGAGTATTGAAGCTTCCCTAATAGATCACCTTACCGGATCTTCTGCAGAAATTTCAGTCTGGATCTTGTACCCTTTGGGGAGACCTCGCTCCAGTTGCGGGTTTCCCAAACTTGGCAAACTCGGAGAAGGGTGGACTTCAACCCCCTGAATTCCCCAGCCAGAAGGAGGGATGACTAGATAGCAGCAGCTTTTAAGCCCGCGAGGGACAGACAGCCTGTGTCATATTAGATAAAATGGATAAAGTATTAACAAGATAAAATAATGGCATGAAATGAAATAATAAAAGAAGATATAAAATATAAAACTATATAAAAGATAAAATAATACAAGATTTTAGATTTAAAATTAAATTAAATTAAGCACTCTGTACATGCTCAGAGGTTGGGCCACCCAGGTGCTGAAGGTCAGCTCCCGGAGGTTGCGCAAGTCGGAGAAGGCATAAAGGAGGAGGAGGGGGGCGGGGTGGGAGAACCCCCCTCCCGCGACCAAGGAGGGGCGTGGCCTCCCTCTAGGGGGCGGGGCCATAGCCCCCCTCCCCTCCCTCCGCCCGAGCCTCCGGCAGAGCCGGCCGGGCGCCAGGAGAGCGCTATGGCCGGGGAGCGCGCCCTGCTAGCGGCTCGCCAGGGCGACCTGGAGGCGCTGAGGGCGCTGCTGCCTCCTCCCGCCGATCGGGGGGTCCCGCTGCTGCCCCCCGACGCCCTCCGGGACCCTCTGGGCGCCTCGCCGGTGCACCACGCCGCCCGCGCCGGGAAGCTGCGCTGCTTGCGCTACCTGGTGGAGGATGCCGCGCTAGGCGCGCAGGACCGGGCGCGCAACGGGGCCACCCCGGCCCACGATGCCGCCGCCACGGGCCACCTGGCCTGCCTGCAGTGGCTGCTCGGCCCCGGCGGCTGCCGCGTCCAGGTGAGCCTCTGAGCATGGGCAGAGGGCGGGCGAGGAGGCAGGATCGCGGGGGCGGGGGAGAAGGCGGCGCGGGCGCTTCAGGCTGTTGGGGACCCCAAGAGAGGAAGTGGGGTGTCTGTTTCTCGGTTCCCCCTCTGGCCACCTGCGGTGCCTGCGGGAGCTGATCAGCCCTGCTCAGGTGAGCCTCTGAGGTCGTGCAGAGGGCAGGCAGTGAGGTGAAGAGGCAGGATCGCAGGGGATCACGCCTCGGGCTCTTGAGTCTGTTGGGGACCCAAAGAGGGGGTTTCTTCATGGCTTCCCCCCTCTGTCCAGCTAACACTAACCATTAGAGGTCATCTAGTGCAGCCTCTCCATTGGGCCCTTTGTAGTCCAGCTTGTGGTGAAATCTAGCCATGGCTTCACCGTGGTGCAAACCGAGCTTTTTTGCCTGCGTGTCGATAGAGAAGAGACAAGTTTGTTTCAATTGCTTCCATTCACACAACACTCTGTGTGAGGTTGAATAATTGGGTGCAAATTGGTAGGGACAACCCAGCCAGTCCCGTTTTGTATGACTCACAAAACGGTGTGAAGCTGTTTGCTGTGAACCCGGGGCTTGCTTCTTGCTAACCTGGGTTTAGCGCCTTGTGTGAACACAACCTTCCAACGGACAAAGCGGCAATCTATAAAAAAAACCACAAATGATCACTTGCAAATAGCACTAATGGATAAACGTTTAAGCATTCCACAGAGCGTTTGATGGCGAAAACAACCAAGTCTGCTGCAAAAAAGAAGTATTTTTTATGACCACAAAATTTCTGTGGCAAATCGAGACATTTGTTAAGCAAGTTTGGCCCCATTTTACGACCTTCCTTTCCACCGTTAAGTGAATCACTGCGATTGTTAAATTAGTCACACGGTTGTTAAGTAAATCCGGCTTCCCCATTTTGACTTTGCTGATCAGGAGGTGGCAAAAAGGGATCACGTGACCTCAAGCCACTGCAACCGTCATCGGTCCATGTCAGTTTCCAAGCATTTGAATTTGGATCACATGACCCGCAATGCTCCTAAGTGTGAAAAAAACTGCCCTGAGTCCCTGTTGTAAATTGAGGACTACCCCTATTGGGTTTACGGGCCGAAATATCCTTCCTTGGCTCTTTTGGATGCCCTCTGTGACACCCACTTTGCCAAACCGCCTCCTTTGAAGTGCCAGCATTTTGCATTGCGTTTTTGACACTCAGGATGTGTGTTTTTGCAGGACATGGATAATTCGGGCGCCACCGTCTTGCACCTAGCCGCCCGCTTCGGCCACCGTGATGTCACCGAGTGGCTCCTGCATTTCGGGGGCTGCGACCCCCTGGTGCCCACCGAGACGGGCGCCTTGCCCATCCACTATGCTGCCACAAAAGGAGATTTCCCTTCTCTGCACCTGATCCTCGGACACTCTCCCGGGTAAGAGACAACCTCGCTGTGTCGGTGTTATTTTTCCCAATGCAGCATCGAGCGTGCGTGCGTGTGTGTGTGTTTTTCAACAACAGTTGTTAAGAAGTAAATCATTACGGGTAGACCTCAACTTACGAGCACAGCTGAGCCCATCAGTTAATAAGCAAGGAAACCATGAAAGATGGTCCTTGACATATGACTGCTGTGGATTCCAACATTTCCGTCATTAAGTGAGCTTGGCACCATTTTGCGACCTTTCTTGTGATGGTTGTTAAGCGAATCGCTGCTGTTATTAAGCGAGTGACATGGTTGTTTAGGTGAATCTGGCTTCCCTACGGATTATGCTTGTTGGAAGGTCGGAAAAGGGGATGCCAGGACACTGTGACCGTCGTAAGTACGAGTCAGTTGCCAAGCGTCTGAATTTTGGTCACGTGATGCTGCGATGGTCGTTAAGTGTGAAAAACTTTTTTGCAGTGCCCTTGTAACTTTGAACGGTCACTAAAGGAACTGTTGCAAGTGGAGACTATCTATATTTATTTACTTATTTTTATTTTGTTTTATATTTTGTTTTACTCATCTCCTATCAGTGATGGTTTTTGCCTTGGTTTCCTAACACTGATGGGCTTGTTCAAATCTGTCAAATCACTGGTGAGAAAAGTTTTTTACACTTAGGCAGGAAAAACCAAATGCACAGGTATGGGATAGGTGGTACCTGGCTCAATAGTAGCAACTGTGAGATGGATCTTGGAGTCCTGGTAGACAATCCCTTAAATAGGAGCCAGTCGTGTGCAGCAGCAGCCAAAAAGGCCAACACAGTGTTGGACTGCATGAACAGAAGGACATAATCAAGATCAGGTGAAGTGTTAATACCGCTTTACAAGGCCTTGGTGAGGCCACACTTAGAATATGGCATCCCGTTTTGGTCACCACAATGTCAAAAAGGTGTTGAGACTCTAGAAAAGTTGCAGAGAAGAGCAACCAAGATGGTTTGGCCAGCATCCTGGTTTGTCTGTTGCTAGAATTGGCTCCCGTTTGTCCAGCTTGTTTTCTGCTTCTGTGACAGCTTTATGGCAGGGGAGGGGGGGCTTTGGAGTGGAAATATAGCCCATGTGGCTTTGCAAAAAGCTGATAACACAGCGGCCTTTGTCTCCCCCGAGGTTGTATAAAGGGATTGGGCGCCAGGCAGGGCTGAAAGGCTTTTGGGATGGGGAGAGCAGCCAAAATTTGGGTGGCAGGGAAGGAAGGAGGGGGAGGGCAGTTGGGGAGGGGGAGGCCAGGAGGGGGAGTGGGTGGAGATTGATGCCTTTTCTCCGTGGGTGGAGAGTGACAAATCTGAGCACCTGTTTTCCTGATAGGGTGGAGGTGTGTTCACTGGCCCTTTAGCCATGTTGGAAGGATGTGCAAGCTGGCCCATAAACAGCCATGTGGGTGGCTTAAGAGAGGCAGGTTGATAACCCTTCCTTCCTTCCTTCCTTCTTTCTTATCCATCCTTCTTTCCCCTCTCTCTGCTTTCCTTCATTCCCCTCCTTCTTTCTTTCTTTCTTTCTTTCTTTCTTTCTTTCTTTCTTTCTTTCTTTCTTTCTTTTTTCCTTCCCTCCCTCCCTCCCTCTTGCCTGCCGTCTGCCTTCATGTTTACATATGTGAGTTAAAAGAGAGGGAATGCCTTTACAACCCTTTGCCACACCTTTGAAAACCCCAAATCCAAGCCCACCCTCTGTTCAGCCACCCAACTCAAAGCGGAATGCAAGCGCGGGAAGGGACCTTAGAGGTCACCTAGCCCAACCCCCTGCCCAGGAAAAAAAAAAAAGAACACCACCATAGCTTTTCCAGCCTCTGCTGAAGTGCCTTACTTAGAGTTAAACTCCAGCCAAAGGAGCTGCTAATATGAAATCACCCCGCCTGTCAAAATAGGTCAGCGGGATGCTTTGGAACTGTACAGTACAGGACGTGGGAGATTAAAGGGTTTTTAATCTCATTTCCCACGCCAAGTAAGTGTGGCTCAACCACAAATAGCCTTTGGAAAGGCTTGGAGGGGTAATTAAAAATCTGCCAGTTACGTTATTACTGCCAGCCAGAAACCAGCTTAGAAAGGGGGGGGGGTCTTTCAAGCCTTTACAACGTGGAAAGTCCAGTTAGCCCCAAATGGACACGTACTATTTAAGCGAGGCCTCAATTTGCAGAATTGTTTTCAAGACGATGGTCTGTTTTTCGCTCTTTACGGATAGGTGGGAAGCCAAGTCTCTAAAAAAAAAAAAAAAAATTAAAAAAAAATCAGAATTTTGGCCTGGCTTTTAAAACTAGCTTCCCCTCCCCAACCCACCCCTGAAAAAAAAAAAAATGCTAAGCAGCTTTTCTGGAAATGTTTTGTCATTTTTCGCTAACTAAAAGCAAAAGGTTTTTAAGAAGAGACTGGACAGTCATTTGTCTGAAATGGTACAAGGTTTCCTGCCGGAGCAGGGGGTTGGACTAGATGACCTCCATGGTCATAAGTCATAATGAATAGAGATGATAACAATAATAATAATAACAATAATAAAAATAGAATAGAATAGAAAATAGAATAGAATAGAAAATAGAAATAGAAATAATAGACTAGACTAGAACAGAATAGTTGAAAGGGACCTTGTAGGTCATCTAGTCCAACCTCCTGCCCAACAGGTCTTTGAGTTTATTGCAAGATTTCTAAGGACATTAAGCAGCAAAAAAAGTTTCTCCTCTTTCATCGAAATATCCTCTCTCTCTCTCTCTCTCTCTCTTGTAGAGATCTGAGAATTACGTCCAGCGCCATTCAAAGTCCAGCAGGAATTTGTAAGACCTTGATAGGATTAGCGAAGTTATTTGCACGCCATTCTCTCCCTGTTTAAAACTACCTCGGTTTTGATATTGGCCAGTTTGGGAGAGAGATCAAGGCTACGTTGGTTCGCTTATCCCGTGTTCGTACCTCAAAGAAATACTATTTCACAAATAAATAAATAAATAGGTAGCCCTTGACTTAACGACCGTTTACGAAAGGCCGTAAAATGGGGCAGAACGCCTTTTAACAAGTGTTAAACAGCAGACACAAATTTGGGGCTCAACTGTGCTGGTAATTTGAGGACTACCTTTACCGCTATCACGTTCCCCTTCGTCCTTCTTTTCATTAAACTAGACATCCCCAATTCCTGCAACCGTTTTCGTGTATTTTATGCTCCAGAACCCCTTAATCCTCTTTGTTGCTCTTCTCTGCACCCTTTCCAGAGTCTCAGCACCCCCATCCCGACAACCCCATTTATGCAGAGGCTTCAAGCCTTGAATAAATCAGGCTGGGAGTTTGAATTTCTGAATTGCTCAGTTTGCTTTTCATGACGATAAACCAGCAAGACTCCGTCCTTCTGATGTTTGCCTGTCTTAGTTAAGAAACAACATGAATTATTTACAGCCAGGCAGGAACGATCTTTCATCGTACACGCCCCCCCCCCCGCGACAACTTGATCCCAGTCTCCGTTACCGGTTGTTGCAACCGGATCCCCCGAGGTTGCCAAGAAACATGGATGATGGTTTACACAAGGAGGGTTTAGCTAACTCAGCCTTCGCTTATTGGTTTATTCTATTAATTTAAAGAGAGGTCTTTCAACTCTCTCCAATAGAATAGAATAGAATAGAATAGCAGGGCTTTATTTTGGTTCTCTATATAAAGCAGGGGGCTAGGCTGGATGACCTTCACGATCCCTTCCTAGCCTCACATCATCCTGCGCTTTAGCGTGCCCTGGGTTTGGGGTTGGACTAGATGACCTCCGAGACGCCCCTTACCACTCTCAGCATTCTGGACCACAACACCTGGCCTGGTGGCTACATCCTTCACTTAATCTTTTATTTTGGGGCTAAAATTCACAAAATTCGGCCAGGCAGGACCAGTCAGGGAGGTGGAGGCGGGGGAAGAGAGACCACCAGGTGTTCCATTGTCCCTGCCTGTTTTTTTATCACTGGTCTTTTTTGTGCCTTCCCTGTAGCTAATCTGCAGCCTGGCACAATAGAAGCTGCCTTGAGCGGTCTGATTTACGACCACGCCCGCCTCTCTACGCTATGCCCGGCTGTCTGTCCCTGCAGCACAGATAGGCCTTATCAGTGTCTTTGCAGCTTCCTGGGCTGGGGTGGGGTCTCTCCCCCAAAGCTGGAACGCCCACCCCTTTGGCCTGGACAGCGAAGGGCAAAATCACCTTGAAGAAGCTTTGCATTCCGCGAGTTATGCCCAAACTTTTCATTTTTTAAGCGGGACAACTGCTAAGTCAGTTTTTCCCCATTTTATGACCTTTCACGCAGGCACCGAACGCTGCAACCGTCATAAATACAAGTCAGTTGCCAAGCATCTGACCACGGGGGATGCTGTGACGGTCATAAGGGTGAAAAACGGTCCCAAGTTGCTTTTTAAAGTGCTGTTGTAAATACGAATGCTCACTAAATGAATAGTTGTAAGTTGAGGTCTATACATAAGCCAAGAGTTGCTTCAAAACAAGGTGGGCCACTGATAAATTTAATTAATAATAATTATTAACAATAATAATAATAGCAACCCAGATACAGACCCTTTCTGGGGTCTGTATCTGGGTTGCTATCCTCCTGATCGCCACTAGGGGGCAACAGGTCTTGATATTTTCCCATGCGCTTTGTCGCCCCCCTAGTGGCTTTCTGCAGGATAGCAGTCCCTATAGGGCAATTAAATGAGCTGATTTGAAAAATGGCACGATCTCACGGTTTGGATTGCTCCAGAATTAAATGTTTTTTTTAAAAAAAACCACGTTGAATGAGTTCGTATTTATGACATTCGCGTGTCTCAGGAGAGTTTGCACTGCTTAAGACACAAACAATTGTCGGTCCAGGGTTTGTGAGTTTGTTTACAGAGAAGAAAAAACAAACTCACATTCAGAAGTGGATGGAAAGAGAATAGGGTTGCAAAAAAAACCCCCGGCATCTCCAAGACATGTCAATCAATTATTAAACAGCCCAGCTGAGTTTTTCTTACGTTGCCTTTTTGAAATATTAAACAGGTTTTTAATTGGGCGTTTCTGAACAAGAGAATCGAAATTTGCAGAGGTGCAAATGTGGATTTTCAGGGTTAAAAAAATACCCACTCTGTTATTCTATTCTATTCTATTCTATTCTATTCTATTCTATTCTATTCTATTCTATTCTATTCTATTCTATATTCTACTCTTTTCTTTTCTATTTATCAATGATCAATGATCAATTACCAATCAGAAAAGAGCTGGAATTTGATCGCTTTTAAAAAGAGCAAACTTGATGGTTTGATCTTTGAAAAATCTGTGTGTGTTTTTTATTTTATTTTTCTTCCAGTTCGGTCAACGCCCAAACCAAGAACGGTGCCACCCCCCTTTATTTAGCCTGCCAAGAGGGTCACTTGGAGATTGTCCAGTACCTGGTCAAGGAGGGCGGGGCTGACCCTCACCTACGCGCCAACGACGGGATGACGCCCCTCCACGCCGCGGCTCAGATGGGCCACAACACTGTCATTGTGTGGCTGGTGAGGAAGGGGACGTCGGCTGGGCCTGGCTACGTAGAATTCACATACACATAGAGGTGGTCCTCGGCTCATTTAGTGACCGTTATAACGGCACTGATTATTGATTTTTTTTTCCTGCTCGGCGCTTAGATGAGCTTCACAGATGTCAACCTGTCGGAGCAAGATGAGGAGGGGGCCACGCCGATGCATTTCGCGGCCAGCCGGGGCCATGCCAAAGTCCTGAGTTGGCTGCTCTTACACGGAGGGGAGATTGCGGTGGACAAGTGGGGAAGCACCCCCCTGCACGACGCCGCAGAGAACGGGGAGCTGGAGGTGAGAGAATCGGCTGGGGAAAGGGTCACCTCTTGGTGCACTTTCCCTCCGAGGGAGAATTGGAGGCCGCTGCGGGGCTGGGAAGGGTTTGGTTTAGCTCAGGGGAGATGGCTCTGGCGAGTCGCTCTTTTTTCTACCTGGCCTCGGGTGTGGGAGAAATAGAGACGGGTCAGGAAGGATTCCCCAGAGGCCATCTAGTCCAGCCCACTGCCCAGCAGAGGGATCCAAATTGAAATTTAGGAGGCTAGAAGGATTGAATGGGATCATAGAGGTCATCTAGTCCAATCCCCAGTCGCCCCTGTGCTCACCCTTGTCTTCTTCTCCTCCCCTCCCCCACACACAGTGCTGTCAGATCCTCGTGGTGAACGGCGTCGACCTCAGCCAGCGTGACCAGGACGGCTATACGGCCGCAGATCTTGCTGATTACAACGGCCACTTGCAGTGCGCCAAGTACCTGCGGACAGTGGAAAACATGGTACAGATTCGTGGGGGGAGGAGGGTGGGGGGAGGGGAAAGGGGCTGGGAGGAACACAGGTCTGTCTATCTATCTATCTATCTATCTATCTATCTATCTATCTATCTATCTCTATCATTTATCTATATCTATCTATTATCTATCTCTATCATCTATCTATCTCTATCGATTGATCGATCAATCAATCTATATCTATCTATCTATCTATCTATCTATCTATCAGAGAGATAGACAAACGGATAGATAGATTGATGCTATTTATATTATTGTATTATTTTTTCTGTTTTCATTTTGGTTTGATTGCATTGCTTTTTAATCTTTTTGTTTTTTTTTATTTCTTTTTAACTATCTTCCATTTCTTTGTTGGCACCGATTGTTAACATTTCTGTTCTTTCATTTCTTCCCTTTCTTTTCTTTCCCCCTCTTTTTTGTTTTCCATTTGTGTTCTGTCCTGGCTCTTTGTTTTTTCTCCTCTTTTGTTTATTCCGTTCCCTGTTGTTTTTTTTTTTAAAAAAACTTCTTTCTTATCTCCATCATTTATTTACTTTCTCCTCTTATTACCCTATTTTTCCCCTTCTTTTTGCTATTCTTTTCCACTCCCTCCTTTTGCTCATGCCCATTTTATTTCAATTCTATTTTTTCATGTTTTGGTTATTTTTTTTTATTTTTTTATTCCCATTTATTTTCCGTTGCTGCTGTTATTATTTTTTCCTTTGCTTTCGTTTTGGCTTTTTCCTCCTCTCCTCTCGCCTTAAACAACTCCAGAAAAATAATTATCGCCACAATTTAAAAAAAACACCGGTCTTCCGCAGAAGCTGGGCGAAAGCCACCGATGCGCTGGTCACGTACAATGACCTCGTGGTACGTGCCACGTCCATCACCCCGTTGCTTCCTTCCGTGCAACCCCTAAACACAGGCAGTCCTTGACTTATGACTTTGTTTAGTGACTGTTCAGAGTTACAGCATCGTTCCTAAACTGTCTCACCTGTAGAACTGATGAAGCTCCTTGGATAAGATACGAAACGTCTTCCTTTTCTTCCTCATACTGTCCTTTTAAAAGAAAAAGAAAAGGAAAAAATACCCCACTTTTGAGATCATTTCTGCACGGGATTAATTTGGTTTTCTCTGGCCAATTCCCAGGGCGGCTGGCAATCCGAATCCTCCCATTTTTCACTTGTTTCCAGCATGTTTGTTCAGAATGGGGAGAAAAAAAAGTTGGCTTTTTCAAAAGCTCCCCAATGCCAGGGGGAATTCACCAGCTGCCGGTTACCCAGGGCACCGGGTGTAAATCCTGCCAGGGCGGCTGTGATGTCGCGCAGCCCCCAGGGAACAAAAGAAGCCTGTTATTTTATGCTGGATGCTGGTTTGAGCTTTGGCTGCGACGGAAGGAGAGAACCCCCCCTTTTTCCCCCCCAGCATCATGGGCAACGTAAGAGGGGTCCCTGGATAGGTGGGTGGGTGGGTAAGGGGGTGCACTTTTAAGGGGGAGCCATCTAAAGCTACAGCTGGGGGACTGAGGTGGCACTTTCATAGGCACCTGTCTCCCCTCTGTGCTTTAAACCCGGAAGTGAACCTGGCTTCCCTCCAGAAGTTGTGGGCGCTTCATCCCTGGAGGTCTTCAAGAAGAGACTGGACAGCCAATTGTCTGGAATGGTCTAGGGCTGGACTAGAAGACCTCTAAGGTCCCTTCCAACTCTCATTCTGATTGATTGATTCATGGATTGATTGATTGATTGAAATGGTCTAGGATCTGCTGCTTGAGCAGGGGGTTGGACTAGAAAACCTCCAGGGTCCCTTCCAGCTCTATTCTGATTGATTGATTGATTGATTGAAATGCTCTAGGTCTCCAGCCTGAGCAGGAAAAATTTATTGGAAAAGATTCTTTGAAGGAAAATCCTGATTTCTCCAACCGAAGGCAGGTCTGCCTATCCCAACAATTTTGGGGTGGAAAATCCAGATTGAGTTAAAAATCCTTTCCTTGGGGGTTCTGGGTTCGAGTGAAGCCACATCCTGCTTCCTGATGGGTCCCTGAACGCTTTGTTTCCCGTAGAGCGTGGAGCACCGGGTGCTGTCCCGAGACCCCTCAGCCGACACGGAACTCAAACAGCCGGATTCTGGCCTCTCCTCACCCCACACCACCGTCTCGGCCCCCCAGACCCACTTCGACATGGGGTCCCCGAGCAGCATCTTCTCCAACTACGATTCCTCGCACTCGAGTCAGTCCAGCACAGGAGAGAAGAGGAATTACACAGGGCCACGTAAGCAATCATCAGGGAGCCCCTTCATTTGCTCAGCCCTCAAGATCTGATGGCTGACACAACCGATGTCACTTGCAGAGCATACCGTGATGATTCACTGGGACATAAATCGATTTTGCAAAGTATCTTGGAAAATTACAAGCAGGAAGAGCTTTTTAGGACCAGTCTGCATTACTGACAGTCCATTCTCGGTACACATGAAGGTTCCCTGACCCCTGGTGCTCTCCTAGTGCAGGCTGGGAATGAGGGGTGTTGTAGTGCAGCTAGAGGCTCCTGTCTGGGAAAAAATTGGCCTGGTTTTATGAGTCATGGCCCAGCGACTCTTAAAGCAACATTCATTAAACCGAAAAGCAACGTGCCTCATTCTGTGAAGTCAGCCAAATAAGTTGCGCTTCTTCTCAAGCCCAGCTCTCAGAAACATGTGCAAAGTGCCTTTTAGAAATGAGATCTTAAAAAAACAAAATCCAAGTTTTTACAAAACCTGGTGGGGTTTCCCCAAAGAAGGAGATGGGGCTTTTGAGACTGGCCAGAGCAGCCCTTCGCCCTTCGAAACAACAGCCTGTCATCCAACCGGTAGGCTTCATTTGCAAGCTGCTCTACCAGTTGGATATCAATCAAATCTTTTTTTTTTTTTTTTTTTTACTTTTTCGCTTCAGGGATCCCCGAAACGGCACTCACCGATATGCAGACCTATATGGACATGCTAAATCCAGAGCTGGCCCCGGGTCCCGCAAAGACGGGGGGGCAAACCTCTCTACCCCCACCTCCAAATTTCCCGGCCCCTTCTCCCCCCTCCCACCCCAAGACTCTCCCCCCACCCCCTGGCTACCCGGCCCCAAACCCCCCCGAAAGGCCTCACACCGCCGAGATTTACGTACAAGCGAAAAATAACCTTCGGCACGTGGACAGTGAAACCCTCAAAGAACAGGTAAGAAATTTACGGGGAGGCTGGGAGGGGCTTAGATGCTCCAGGGGCATTCTGGGACTTGAGGTTCCCCCCTGTTTTTTTTCAAGTGGCCATGTTTGAGAAAGATTGCTCCAAAATGATTTGCATGTCGTTGGGGGTTGTCCAACCGAGTTGCATGAAAGTGAACAGACTGGACAGCCATTTGTCTGGAATGATATATATAGGATCTCCTGCTTGAGCAGAGGGTTGGACTAGATGACCGCCGAGGTACCTTCCAACTCTGTGATTCTGTCAAACTAGGAAAATTCCTCTGTTTGTTTGTTTTTTAAAAGAAATCAGCCCTGCGTCTCTCTGTCTGTCCAGCCCTGTTGGCAACTTTGCCAAGCTTCATACTTTACGCCGGGCTTAAAGAAGCCGCTGCGGACTTTGCCTTTCGATTTTCTCACGCAAGGCTGTCTCCGTGCCTGGCGCCGGAGTTGTGAAGCTGGACTTTGCTTGGGCGTGTAAGCCAGACTCGTCCAGGCTCTGGACCTAGATTTCTTATGGGCAAATAGGGGAGGGGTGTGTGTGTGTCCAAAATTCCCCTCTTGCAAACAAATCCTTTGGGATTTTTCCCACGGTTTGATGAAGACAAACAGGCAGACAGAGAGACAGGCGCACGCGAGGCATCCCGGGGGGCTGCCATCAGTCCTTCCGTCCCGGTGATGTCACAATGGGGGGGGGGAAATGGAGGGTGTTGCTAATGGACTCGAAGGTCCCAGTAACCGGAGACGCCAGCTCACCTATCTCAGGTGTGCAATAGACAGGAGTCAGATGTCTTGCGGCTTTCAAGGCAGC
Source organism: Crotalus tigris (assembly GCF_016545835.1). NCBI lineage: Eukaryota > Metazoa > Chordata > Lepidosauria > Squamata > Viperidae > Crotalus > Crotalus tigris. Next base: position 5,493,075 of record NW_024098092.1, on the reverse strand, counting down.
TGAAAAAGCAACCAGCCGGGCACGTAGCTCAGTTGCCCAGGTAGGAGAACCTGCAACAGCAGAATTATTATTATTATTATTATTAAGAAGAAAAATAGGAGGGAGATGGGAATGAGGGGGGAGGGAGGAAGGGGTAAGGAAGGAAGGAGAAAAAGAAAGAAAGAAAGAAAGAAAGAAAGAAAGAGAAAGAGAAAGAAAGAAAAAGAAAAAGAAAGAAAGAAAAAGAAAGAGAAAGAAAGAAAGAAAGAAAGAAAGAAAGAAAGAAAGAAAGAACTGTCAAATGCCTAAATTGCAGTCACATGACTGCAGTTGAGGAAGGGGGCAGCCATCAGAATTTTGAATCCACGTTGTAAGTTCCCTCCAGGTAGGTCATAATTCGTTCCATGGCAGTCAGTAAAATGGGTCCAAAAGAAAATGTCGTTTCATGCAAATCTTGGCAACCGGCCATGGTTGGGTTCCCTCTCGGCATCCAGGATCCAATTTAACACCCTGATCCTTCCAGCTCACCTGCCAGCAGCAGCTGCAACGGACCGACTCCAGCAGGCGATCCAGAAGATTCAGCAAGCAGCCGAGCACGGGGGATTACTACAAGCGTCTGGAGAGCGGAGGAGGCACAGAGCAAAGCAGGAGAACATCCAGGATGGCCCACAGCGAGGAGGTGAGAATGCAGGGATCCGTTTTGAGCGCTGCATGGAAAGATGGGGCTAAGGGTGGGCAGACAGGAGGAAGAGACACAGACTAGACCAGAGTCAGATAAGAGGCAGAGGAGCGCCCAGGAGGAAAAGGGGGGTGGGAAGCATCTCAGGAGGGACCCTCCCTAGTTTGCTGGGGTGTAAAGAGGAGGGGGCAGAAATACTGTAATGGCCTGTAGGAATGGCCTTGGGAGACAGGAGGAAGAGACACAGAGAAGACCACGGTCTGATAAGAGGCAGCTGAACCACCCAGGAGTAAAAGGGGGGTGGGAAGCATCCCAGCAGGGACCCTCCCTAGTTTCCTGGGCTGTAAAGAGGGGAGGGGAGAGAGAGGGACTTTTCAGACTTCTTTCAGTCCAACCTCACCATAAAATTAGAATTAGTACTTCCGAGCCTGCTTCTGCTCAGGACTACCTTGCAAGGCTGATAGCGGGATATAATTTAAAACAAAACAAAAAGCAGACGGCTTGAAATCCCAGCTTTGGGAAAGGGCCGGGCTTTTGCCCAGGACTGAGATGGGACTTAGAGTTGCAGGCACTTGGGGTGGGGGGGTGTCTTTTTTTGATCTTTTCTATTCATTGCCCCCTTACCCTCCCAAGGCTTCGCTTCTCTCCAGCGAGAAAGTGCAAAACGGAAGCGGGGCGGAGAAGACCCCAAGCGGAGGGGCCCCTCCCCCACCTCCCCCACTGCCTGAGGGGGGCTGCTCCCCGCCTCCCCCTCCTCCCCTGCCTGCGGAGTACACCCCCCCCTCAACCGGCCAGCGAATGTCCTCCTCTTCCACTGGAAGTAAGTCTTTTCCCCTTCGGACCCTCACTCCAAATTTGCCTTCCCGTCACGCTGTCTTAGAGGCGGTCCTGGGTGCAAATTCGGCCATGAAAAATACAGGTAGTCTTTCGACTCACAGCTATTGGGAAAAAAAAGTGACTATGGCAGCAGCACCTCTGGGTCAAATTCTGCCCAGTGCCCAGCCTCTTTCTGCAGGTCAGGTAGACTGCTCCTAAGAATGAGGCTCGATTTTGTGTGCTGATTTTGGGCCGGCCATAGGTTTGGTTTTTCTGTCATTTTGTTTTTTCGGGGCGGCTGGTTTCCAGGAACGGAGAGATGAGAAAATGTCTGTGGTTTTTTTAGACTAGTTGAGTCATCTTTCTGGGTTTTTTTTTCTCTTTCTCTCTTTCTCTGTCTCTCTCCTTTTTTTTTGGCCAAACTGTCTTGATATGCAAAAATCAGAGAGATTGATGATGAAGGAAATTATAAGTTTCATTTTCAAAAAAACCCCAGCCTGTTGGCCAAACCAGAAAAATTACATTTATTTGAGATCCCTGGTCAAAACGTCACATGAAAAATTGTTTTTCTTTCTTTTTCTTTCTTTCTTTTTTTCAAATTTCTTCTTTTTCTTTCTTTCTTTCTTTCTTTCTTTCTTTCTTCTTTCTTTCAAAATCACTCAGCTGGCTTTCATGTCTAAGGCAGAACTAGAACTCGCCGTCTCCTGGTGTGTAAGGAAAGTGCTATTTTGCAGAATGGAAATTGCCTTGAAGTTTGCATTCCCTGCGGCTGATTTTTCCACATTCACTGCCCATCCTGAATCAGCCCCATGCAGACCACGGTTTCTGATTTGCATGTATGCAGATCCCAGGTTTAAAATTTGCCTTGTTCCGCAGCCGGACCGCTCAGACCTTCCTTACTTTTACATTCCGGGTTATTGTTTTAGGAAAACACGTCTTTGGGGCTGCTGAAAAAGCAGATTTTGAAAATGTTGTCAAGGGGACATAGAGACAGTCCTCAAATTATAACCGTTTGTTTAGTAACTGTTTGACGTTACGACGGTCTTGAAGAGAGTGACTGTTTTTTCCACCCACAGGCACCAAATCTTTTAACATGATGTCCCCAACGGGCGATAATTTGGAGCTGCTGGCTGAAATCAAGGCTGGGAAGAGTCTGAAGCCCACCCCCCAAAGCAAGGGGTTCACCACCGTCTTCTCTGGCTGTGGCCAAGCTGGAGGCAGCGTAAGTCAGGCCCGGGAAACGGGTCCCTCTCCATCCAGTCTATTTTTATTTTTCTTCCTTGAGTCTGGAGTGCAAGTAGTCCTCGCCTTACGATGGATTATTTAGTGACCGTTCAAAGTTACACCAGCGCTAAAAAAAGAGACTTATGACTGCAGTTGAGGAAGGGGGCAACCATCAGAATTTCGAATCCATAAGTTCCCCCTCGGTGGGTCCATCCTAATTTCAGTCACTAAGCAAGTCATTGTAAGTCAAGGACTTGTCAAGATAAAAACTAAAAAGCTCCGTCTTTTGGAGACATCTCCCACCCTCATCTCTTTTGTTTTCAAAAGGTGGACTTCCCTACGACTTCCTCATCCCCTGCGGGGACGCCAACACCCCCGTCTACTCCCGAGGAAGCCTCCGGATCCAGAGCTTCCGGCTCACCCAAGCCGGAGATCAATGGTTCCATGACACTCTTCGGGACCTCAACCGGCCACACGGACCTGGAGGGTCTGATCCCCACGCATGACGAGCAGGGGAGACCCATCCCAGAGTGGAAACGACAGGTGATGTTGCGCAAGCTGCAGATGAAGGTTCAGGAAGAAGAAGAGCAGAGACGCAAGGTAAATGCCCGGACACGGGGCGGTCGGTCAGCATGGTGTGGTGGTATGCCGTGAGCTCGCATCTGATTCATTCTGTGTGGTGTGAGGGGAACCTCAGTCTGGACCCCCAAGAAAAACATAAACCTTGATCTCATCTTAAAAGGCAAGCAGATTGTCCAGCAGGAGCACATGGAGTCAAGATCCTCTAGTGCACAGTTGTCTCTGGTTCTGTGGAGTCCTTGGTGCTCTCTGAGCTTGGTGGTTTTCTTGCAGATGTTTTGTGACCTAACTAGTGCTAGAAGGGAGTCGGGGGTGTGGAGAGAAGGAGAAGGAGAAAGACTGTGGGGTCCTTGGTGTTTTCTGAGCTTGGTGGTTTTACTGCAGATGTTTCATGACCCAACTAGGTAACATCATCAGTGCTAGAAGAGAGTGTGGCCTTCCAGCATGCCCTCTGCATGGCTGTGTGAATTGACCTGGTGTGTGACCAACTCTGAAACTCATTTAACCTGCATTATGGGCCGAGTGAGGGAGCAGCTCTCTGCACAACGCTTGTTGTGGCGAAAATGTCCGCCACGGAACCCCAACGATTCAAAAAACTTTCCTACCAGATTACCGATTTGACCTGTGCATCTAAAACAATAAAAAGCTCCTTTTGACACCTTTGCTGCCGGATACTGCAGGAATTAAATGCCTTACATGACCGCTTCATGGTGTAACGTGTGAATGCTTCTCGCGGCACCTGCCATTAGGCCATTAATGACGTGGTGTCCTTGCACAATTCTCTTGCACGCCTCTCGCATGGGCAGAAAAGTATCGGTCTTTCTCTCCCAATACAGCCTTCCCGTTTTCCACCCACCTTCTCCTGGCAGGCTTGTCTTATTACACGGAGGTTTTAGCCAACCCCTCCGTTCTCATTACACCACGAAGTGACATATAAGGTGAAGGGTGTGCAGAACGCGGATGACGATGTAGTGGCCCGTCCTGAGGGACCTCCTTGCCCTCTGGGTTGTGTTTTCTTTTTGTCTTGCATAGCTACGATCTGGGAATTGCTACCCCCAGGAAGGCTGGCGGTACTCCCATGCCCACAATGCCATTTTGGGACCTTTCGGGGAACTGATGACCGAAGATGACATCCTTTGTATCGAGAAGCAGATCCAGAACCTTCAAGTCGTGCACAAGGTGCAAAAAGTCGAGACCGAACTGGAACAGCTGGAACAGGAACTGCAGCAGCTGTTGCCCGTCTCGGCTGCCTTGGCGAAGGAACACTTCACCGTCAACCCCAAGTGCATGCACGGCCAGGCGGAGGACCTCCCTGGTTGGTGCAACAAGATCTCCATTCTCCTGAAAAGCATGTCCATCCTACTGGCCACGCTGGGTGGCAAAGCCACCAGTCTGGCTGAAATGGTAACCTCCGAAGCATTGGCGCAGAAGGGCAAGGAGGGCCAGGTGCTCCCTTCAGCAGCACCCGTGTTCAAAGATGGCCCAAGCCACGTAGCCCGTTCTCAGTCCTTCAGCTGCACCAGGGAGGAGGTGGAGAAGGAGATCATGCAGTGGGGGGTGTCGGTGAAGAATCTGAAGGCCAACTATGAGGTCCACCTGCAGGCGCAGCTGATCAGCGAAGCGACCAACCGGGTGTATAGAAGGAAGCGTTCCCTGCCAGTGGGAACAACCCAGTTCACTCTTGGCCGCGAGCCCATTTTGGAAGAAGACTACATCGTGGACCTTCAGCCGTTCACTCTCCTAGAAGACGAGGAGGCCTCTGTCGATGGTCTGGAACCCCCTATTCAGCTGTCGCATGCACCTCTCCTGTATGAGAAGGGACCCAGCCCGTTCTCCACAGGGGACTCTTTCGCAGACACCATGTTCAGCCCAGACCACATGACGAGGAGCCTCCCGGTGCAGACGGAGCTGAGTTGCATCCAAGACTACATCGACCTGAGAAAGGAGCGGATTGTCTACCTTTTCCTGGAGCACTGGAAGAGGTGGACCTTCACCGATTCAGGCAGGCAGGTTCAGCCAAGGAGAAGGGTGGAAATGTCAGGTCCCAACTTGGAGGAAGACCACCAAGTATACAACAGGCCTGTGTTGACGGTCACAGGGCCAAAACCCAGCGAGGACCACCAGCTCTTGTACTTCATGAAGCAGCGTCAAGTGGTGGGCAAACTGCTCACCCACTGGAGAAGCATCATCAGCCAGGTTCCCACCAGACAAATACGCCGCCTGAGCCATATTAACATTTTCTACTGGCCCGAACATTTTTTGCCACACGTCGATGGCTCACCGGTGGACTACAATAGCCTCACCTTGGACCTCTTCATGCTGGGTTACTTCCAGCTGCTGGAGATGGACATGAGCCACGAGGAGCGCAAGTTTCGCCATCTGCTCTGCTACGAGATGTTTGACCATCTGGGCAGCCACAGCTGGGACCTCATCCGCCACTTTCACCAAGTGGTGATGGAGGAAGTGGAGACCGGGAAGCGGGATTGGCTGGATGGCTTTGAGGACCTCAAGCAGAGGTTCTTCAGAGATAATCTGGTGGTGGACCATGGGACCACACCCAGTGTGGATGGCCCGGCCGAAACTCTACATTCTCCCCCTATTCTCTCCCACCAGGAATCCTCTCAGTCTTTGATCAGTAGCAGCCAAGAGCCCATATCCGTTGAAGACGAGCTAGCTGTTGTCCCAGCTCTAAAGAGTCGGAAGAACTCGATCCAGCTCGTTTCAGAACTCGGAGAATTTAGCAACGATGACATTTGCCGCTATATAGACCGCAGCTTCTCATTTTGGAAAGAGAAGGAGGCTGAGATGTTTGACATCTGAGGGTCCAGCTTCCTGGGTGGTTGGAGAAGATCTTTGCAGAAGATAGCTTCTCAAACACGGATCTGTTCAATATAGAACCGATCTTTCACCAATCCAGAAGGTGACATTGATTACACTCTCAAGTAACATGGATAAGATGGTGAGGTGCTCCTAGCTGGGACTCTTGATGGACCAAATGAATGGATCACAGTTGAGTTCCTTCAAGAGCTGCTGCCCCTGATTCTGAGGTCAACAAGGAACACTGCTACAGTTCCGAGGTTCAGACAGAGTTACAGCTCTGTCTGAACACCCTATTCACCTTTGTGATGTGCTCCTTGCTTACAAAGTGTCCACGACAGCTACACATCCAGGTGGAACTCGTGGGGGACCTCTGTGCAAGTGGGGAAAAAAACTAATCCACTTTGCTACCCAACTTTTGAGTAGAAGAAAAAACAAATAGAAGTTGTACTGTACAAGGACACATAGTCATTTATAGGGTGTATGATTTGGGGAATCAAGAAAGTTTGATGCACATAAAGGCACAGCCAGATGGGAAGGGGGTTTAGGAGCAGACCAAATCCCATATCTGCCTTATTTTTTTTTAAAAAAAATCCATTTATGCCAGATGTGCAACACACTCAGTCCACAACAAAGGAGTGCCCATCATAGCTTAGCATGTTGTGCAGATTCAAGACATTGTAATTAATTTATACTCCTTACAGTGTATATAGACAAATGTCCACAGGGTAGGAAAGTAAAACCTTGTGCATTGTGACACCAAATGACATCGGTGCCTCATCCGTGTTGTTTGCATGACGAAGTGCTACATGCAATGTCATTCAGTTGTCAACGTAGTATCTACCAAGTGATTTTGCATCGAATAGAGCGGACTTAAGAGTTGATGGTCTGCAAATATAATTAATTTCAGAAATACTGATTATATTTCCCAGAATTAATTCATCAGTTCTCCCCCCTACCCCCCAGAGAAGGGTGATAGGATTCTAAAACAATTTACTTTGGGACAATTTGAATGCAAAAAGACAAATTAACAACTTTTTGTCCTTGAGTGTGATTAGTTGGTGTGATCTATCCTGGCAGAGATGTGATGGTTTCTTTTTTGTGTGTTGTGATGCTAATTATTTTGTTCTTGTTCTCATCACTTACTGCTAAACGTAGGGGCAACCACCTCAATTAGATTGGAGAGCTTGCTTCATTTTGATCGAAAGTTGCTTGTTTCCCCCACCCCCCAGGTTTGTCAGAAGAAATAAAATCTGTTGTGTATAAAGAATTGGGCATCTTTTGTCATTGCAGAGAGAGAGAGACATACAGAGAACTAAAATGAGTCAGGATGTTCTCATTTCTACTCTCTGGGTTTGTTTAGACTTTAAAAAACTTTATCCTAGCCTCCGTTCAACAATTGAAGAGCCAGACACTGTATAAAAAAAGAATCCAAATAACTAAATGACAGTGACTTTCAAAAAAGGCTGAAACAATACCAGCGAATTTTAGTGGCACCGTTTCCCAACATTTTAAAGATCTTTTTATTTAAGGATAGAAAGTGAATGAATTAAAAAAAAACATACCTTATGGCATGTGTCTAACCTTGAACCTCGGTGAAATTGTTAGCTTTATGTCCAGTGGGAATTTTAATTTAATTTACGATTGAATTGGATCGTTGCCCAACAAAAACAAGCTACCCAACATTTGAAGTTTTGTTTTGTTTTTTTAACTGAAAGAAGTCCAACTTGCTTTAAAACAGTGTTTTACAACGTTGGCGATTTTAAGAAGTCTGGATATTTATCCAGCTATGGATAAATACGACTTTAGGACCTTCTGTGTGGCTTCTTTTAACAGAAGCACACAAAAAAACATGGTTATATGTTTTGATGTATTGCTGAAAATGTTTGACCAGAGACTTGCAGGAAATTAGCTCTTGAATTTCTCTGGTGCAATAGTTTGGTATTTGCTAATTCAGCACGATTTTATACAGCATTACTACCACAAATATGGAGAATTTTCCATCCTACTGTAATGGCGTTCAATATTTCCTTTTGACATTTCCGCCGCCGCCCTTTGATCTAAAGTAAATTGCAGGTTTACAATCAGGAAGCGTAGCACAAAAGGAAAAATGGATGAGGAGGGAAGAGGAAAGGGCAGCCAGTTCTAGACGCCAGATCCTCATGCTTCAATAAACAGACCTTGTTGGTGCTGAACAATGGAGTAGTTCAGGGAGAGAAAGAGCTGTGTGCGGATAACGTGCTTCCGTTAAGTAATCTTACAGTAAGATAGAGCTTCTAGTCCTGGGTTTGCTTCCTATCTGGACTACCTCACAAGGCTGACCTCGGTCTGCAAGTACGTGTCTCCAAGGGACGGTCCCATCTGAGATGCTTCCCAGGCCCCTTTTCCTTCTGTGGGCTTGGCTGCCTCTTATCTGATTATTGTCTAGTCTGTGTCTCTTCCTCCTGTCTCCCAAGGCCATTTCCATCCTCCCTCTTTCCTCAACACCTTCCTACTTGGCAGGTGTTGATTCTTCTTCCTTTCTTCGCCTTTTCTTACAGGAAAGGGAAGAAGAGGCCCGCCTGGCTGGCATGCCAGCTTGGAGAAGGGACATATTCCGGAAAAAGATGGAAGAGGAAAGGTAAGGATCAACAGAAGGGAAGATTTATTGCTCAGGGTGGAACTGGGGGCTGCCTGGTGTTCTCTGAGCTTGGTGGTTTTCTGGCAGACGTTTCATGACCCAGCTAGGTTACATCATCAGTGCTTGAAGGGGTTTATATATGTTTATAGAGTGGAGAAGAAAGAGAATGGGAGGAGGAGGAGGTGGTGGTGGTCCTTGGTGCTCTCTGAGCTTGGTGGATTTCTTGCAGACATTTCATGACCCAATTAAGTAACATCATCAGTATTTGGTGTTCCTTCCTAAACTGGTGATAGAAAAACGAGAGGTCTGTGATTGTGGATCCCACATTTTGCGATAGCATCAAACCTATCAGTGTGCCCTGCAGGGTGTGAAACTGCAACACACTTCTACTTCTTAAGGCTAACTTGTCAGTTGTGGTTTCTTTTCTTTCTTTCTTTTTCTTTCCTTTCGCTTTCTTTCTTTCTTTCTTTCGCAGGTTGCAAAAACGGTGAGTCTTGATGGCGCAGTTAAATTATTTTCATTTGTACCCTGGCTTTCTCTGCACACGCTGTCTGAGTCCCTGGACCCATCAGGCACAGCAATGGGCTGGATCCACCTGAAGGGATGATCAAGGGTTGCAAAAAGTCTCTGATTTGGAGAATGTGGCTGACCGTCACAGGAGGGGAAGAAGATATATGAGGCCAGAGTCACCTTGGAGATGAGTGCCATAAAAATTTAATTACGTATTATATTTATAGATATATTTATATAGAAAGAGATAGTCCTTGAATTACAACCAAATCAGAAAAATTCTGCTGAACTTTGCCCCATTTTACCCCCTTTCTTCCACCGTTGCTAAATGAATCATTACAGTTTTAGTTACACGGTTGTTAAGTGAAACCGGCTTCCCCACTGACTTTGTCAGATGGTCACAAAAGAGGACCCGGGACCGTCGTAAATATGAGCCAGTTGCCCAGCGTCTGAATTTTGATCACGTGACTGCGGGAATGCTGCGACGGTCATAAGGGTGAAAAACAATCCCAAGTCCCTTTTTTTCCAGTGCTGTTGTATCTCTGAATGATCACGAAACCAGCTGTTGTAAGTCAAGGACTGTCTGCCTATAAATACGTAATTCTAAATAAAAATAAAACCACGGGGTTGGGGGCCCGCTGGGCGTGTGGCCAGCCTTTCCAGCCTCTCCTTTCTTTTCCGACAGACGAGAGGAAGAAAAACTGCGGCGGATCGAGGAGGAGAAGGAGAAGGAACAAGCGGAAAAACTCAAGACTCTCGGCTTCGACGAGAACAAACTGACGCCGTGGCAAAGGCAGCTGATCCTCAAAAAAGGAGACGTGGCGAAGTATTAACGGTTCTCCCCGCTTTTGAGGACACCTGTTTTGAACCCAGAGCCTGGGGGGTGCGGGAGAAGCAGAGATTCGTGGCTTCTGTTTTGCAGTCTCCAGATCTTTTGCGCTTGCTACCCAGATCTGCCCAGGATCTCTCCGTCTCGAGCACTCGTTTTGTTAAATGTCCATTCGTTCCACTCCAAGTCCTTTCGGGATCTGTCCCTCTCGTTTGCTCATTTTGTTAAAGGTCCATTCGTTCAGCCCAAACCCAGATCCTGGGCAAATAAAACCATTTTGCAACTCCTGACAAGAAATGCTTTGCAAACGGATTGGGCACAGCAAGATTGCACCCCCAAAACAGGGCAACCCTAAAGGAAAGAACTTTGCTAGTGGGGAAAACAATGATTTGTGCCCCCCAACTAGGCAAGGAAAGTGGGGCGCTCTTACTGAAGCACGTTAGTGTCACAGTAAGAAAAACTGCTTTCCAGAATATCGTTGCCTTGTTCCCCATGAAGAACAGATTAAAAGTTTATTTAAAAGTGACATACAATGTCTACTACCTGTTGCGGTGTCTGAACCCTTCAGAGCGAGCGAATCTCATAACCTCGTAACCTGTGAGGTAGGCATGCTTGCTTTTTGAATGTGAGCCACTGGGGTTGTGGTGGGGAGATCAGTGACTACAGATTCACATTAGAATGTTTTCAAATTGAGGACTTCTTGCATTCTGGCGTTCCAAACAGAAATACCGTAATAAAATTCAAGTAATACCTCGAGTTGGGTAGCGTTATATCGGACCGATCTGTCCAAAAAGCAATGTTGATCCTACTGTTAGACAAAACAGGATTATTGGCTTTGTCGAAAAGGTAGCGAGTTGTCCGGTGTTAGGCAAAATGATTTTGATGGCTCTGCCAAGATACGTCACGAGTCGCCCGCTGTGTGCTCATGCTTTGCCTCCACAAAATCCATGGGGTATCTTTTGCACAGAAGACGAACTAGCAAGTTACCAACGAGGTTGACGGTTATGTACAAGATGAATGGGCTGTGAACGAGGCGGAGAGCTCAAGCAACTGGGTACTGTCCATTGGAGTTCAGACCTGAGCATTTCCAGGCTGGAATCATACGTCAGCAACAATGTAACACTATGCTTGTGGGTCTAGGACACCTCACTACGGCCAACTCACCGTAGGAGAAATTCTACGCACTCAATGCGATAAATGTTATCCGCCACTGTTTCTGCAATGTAATTTCCATTTTGCCTAGTTCCACAAAAATAATGTTGAAGAAACAGTGGCGGGTAACATTTATTGTGTTGAGTTACTCTGCGTAGAATTGTCCGCGGTGAGTTCTGTGCCAAATGGACCTCAGCAAGCTATTCCACGGCGAGTTAGCCATGGCATGAAGACTGTAGCGCGTTGGCTACACCGAGATGGTTGTGGTCGTGCGAGTCTTCCCATTCTGCCACTCGTACACCGACTCAACCAAGACGTTACCTGCCCGTACAAGGACAGTCCCCATCACCGTCAGCTTTATGGGTTGCCCCACAAATGCTCCCTCTGCAGCTTCTCCCTCAGTTCCTGGGCACAGCCGCCCAACTGCATGGCCTCCAGGGTGTCCAAAATAGCCTCCAATGAGGGCCCCCGCTGCTGACACCAGCGTTTTAACATCTCGTACTGCTGCTCGCGGAACTGAGAGTGCTCCAGTTCCACCAGCTCAATTTCACTGTCCTGCAGGCCCAAGCCCCTCACAAACTCCTTCCACCGGCGGACGGGCACGGCGTTGATCACGGTGTACAGCTTCCGGCCTTGTTGCAGCGAGCGGGAAGGTGGAGGGGCTTTGTCCACCAGCATGACTGTCTCAGGAAGGGAGGCAACCGGAGAGCCTGGAAAACAGCGAGGAATCAATACCACCGGCTTACGGAACGGGGCACCCCACTTTAACATCTCCTACCTGTACCTAATAAACAACAGCATGACAATAATTTTTTGTTACCAAAATAGGGGCTGCTAATGTAGATATTCGGAGCAGGGACAGGCTTTTCCTGATGAGAAGTCATTTTTCTTTTCTTAAAATAGAGAATCAGGGCCCCCACCAGAAGGAAAATGCACCCACAGGCACCTACAGCTGAGACAAAAAAAAAAAAAAAAAAAAAAGGAAAATCAAGCAAAAATCAAAACCCCTTTGTCACATTTTCCAGGAGCTGTATGCTGAATTTGCTTTCCTGCGTAAAGGGAGAAAAGTTAAATATCAGTTTGATTATGCAAACTTCATGGATTTTGTCTTACAAGCCCTTAGAGCAAGCCTCACTTCCTCTATAAAATTAAAATAAAACCAAAATGCAGTGCAATGCAGTACAGTGCAATTAAAATCTAAAATAAAATTTAAAATAAAATTGAGACTAAAAATCCAAAGTAAGATCCGAAATAAAATAAAAAACTAAAGTGAAATAAAACAAAATCTAACCTAAAATAGAATCTAAAATGAAAATAAGTATCTAAAATAGAGCAAAAGTCTAAAATAAAAATCCAAAGTAAAATAAAATCAAGTAAAAATCTGAAATAAAATAAATGTCTAAAATTAGATGAAATAAAAATCTAAACTGAAATAAAATATCTAAAATAAAATATGTAAAATAAAGTAAAAATCTAAAATGAAATAAAATAAAAATCTGAACTAAAATAAAACAAAATCTAAATCTAAACTAAAACTAAAATCTAAACTAAACTAAAAACCTAAACTAAAATATAGTAAAAATCTAAATTAACATTTGGGAGTGTTTTTCGGCTTCGCAGTCTTACCTTCTTCTCTGGGATCTCCCAGTGGTGTCCCATCCCAACCCTATCTGTTTAGCCACCCCCAAGGCCGTAATCTCAGCTCGCTTCCCATCTCCATCCACCGTTTCTTGGCAATTCGGCATGCCATAAATAGGAAAACAAAATAATCACTGTACCGATTTTACATGCCACGTTGCACTGCTCATCTTTGGCAATCCTGCTAGGAGAGAAAATGTACATTTAGAAAATGCCCTGTAGCTTTTCAACAGGATAAAGGGGAGGGGGCTGAGGGCAGATTGGGGGAGATTGTGGGGTCTGTCCATTTACCTGGGAGTCGAGCCGATCCTACCAGGAGCCATCGTGGAGGCAAACACTGCTTTTTCTCTAAATAAAATAAATAACTATTAATAAACAAATAGATTGTTCATCAATAAATAAATACATTATTCTGAGCTTGGCGCGCCTCACTTTCTCCCCCGCCCTACCGCACCCCAAATTGGCCAAGGCAGCGGTTTCCGTTGCACACGGCACGCAGGTCTTTTTATCCTCGCAGAAGCCAGGAAGGCAGAATTTGCACTCGGCGTCCTCGTCTTGGCGGCCTTAAAGAGAAAAGGTTCTGCTTAGGAAAGCATTCAGCCTGATTTCTAGTCTTTTTCCAAGCCGCCCTCCACCCCAGGAATAATCGCTGAGCTTTCCAGGCTCCCGCCGAGCACCGTTCTGTGCTCAGGTAGGCTGCTCTTGTCCAGAGAGGCTCAGGGAAAAAGAGAGAGAGAGGGAGAGAGAGAGAGCAACAGGAGAAGAAAGTTCCAGAACTGAATTTCCCAGCAGACCATAGCCAACATCATCAAAATGCCTGATTTTACAGGTTGTCCTCGACTTACACCCGAAGCAGCGCATTAGAATTTTTTAAAAAAATTAACACCGTCCGGATTGACTTACAGGCCTGCGCCGTCTTCTTGTGCAGAGATGCGCAGTTTGTACATTTCCTGCAGTTTAAGATGTGGTGAACACCCTCGTCATTGAAATAGCCCGCCGCGCAACTACACACCGTGTCCTGGTTGTCTCGGCATTCCTGCGCCACAATTGTATTGTCGTCTGCAAGACAAAGCGTTTCCGATGGGCAAAACATTTACCCCTCCTAATAACCGCAGAGAGTGGGCGGCATTGTTTTGGGGGGGAAGGGAGGGGGGCTTTGGAGCAAGTTTCCCAGAATCCCCCTCCGCCTTGTATTGGGTTGGGTTCACGCACGCAGGCCTGTGCAACATTTTGATGCGCCTCGGATGGGTGCAAAAGTCCGAGTGTCAAATCGGCTGTTCTCTCCCTCCTGCCAATCATCTCTCCCCACCCCCCCAGCTCTTATCTCTGTTCTCACCTGTGCAACGTTTGCACTTTGAACACTTGTCCATGCGGCGGTGCGTGCCTTTCGGACAGGTGTCTGACGACCTCAAGGAGAGCCCTGCAAGGATGAAAGGTAACAAGAAGCGAGCATGAAATAGGCTCTTTTTTTTTTTTTGAACAATTGCAGTATGAGTAATGGGTACATTAAAAAGCCTGACATTTGCCCTGTCCATCCCCTTCCTTGCTTGCTTGCTTGCTTGCTTGCTTGCTTCCTTCCTTCCTTCCTTCCTTCTTTCCTTCCTTCCTTCCTTCCTTCCATCCATCCCTTCTTTCCTCTTTCTTTCATTCTTACAAATAACTCAAGTTAGTGAACCTATCTGATGTACCTTTCTTTTCCTATTTTCTCCATAACAACAACCCTGCAGGGGAAGAGAGGAACTGGCCCAAATTCACCCAGCCAGCTGTCATGCCTGAGGCGGAACTAGAATTCACCGGCTCCTGGTGATTGCCCCAAAGTCACCCAGCCAGCTTTCATAGATAAGGAAGGACTGGAACTCAGAGTCTCCCACACATACCTGACAGTCATTTTCATGGACTCTTGTTCAAACAGAACTGAGAGATCATCTAGTCCAACCCTGTTTTTTTTTTTTTAATGAGAACAAAAAATCCCATGACTTACCAGGGTTGCTCTGATTTTCTGGTCCGACCGATCTCGGGCTTTTTTTCCTCTTGAAAGCCGTTCCTTCCACTTCTCGGAATATCTTCCTGGCTTCCTTATCCTTCATTCCACCCAGGACTTGCGATCCAGCAGAGAAGATCAACAAAGTCACCAGAAAGATCTAAAAGGAAAGCAGAGGAGATGAGGAAGGTTGGATTAGATGACCTTTAGGGTTCCTTCAAACCCTCGGATTCCAGGAGATGGGAAAAGTACAGAGACAGACTGTAATTTCTGGCCAAAAAGGAGCCGATTTGAGGCTGTCTAGACCAACTTGCTAAACCTAAGATGAGAGGACTTCAACTCCAGAGTTCCCCTCTCAGCTGACTGGGGAATTCTGGGAAACTCCCCAGAATTCACACAACTTGGAGTTGCCACTGGAAGTTTTTAAGAAGAGACTGGACTTGCCTCCTTATCCATGGGTCTCCCCAAAATTGTGCACCTTCACGCTGCTTCTTCCTTCCCAAATGTCTTTTACTAAGACGCTCCTGGAGAAGAAAAACCAAAATGAAACAAACAAGGACCCTGACACACTCGACTTATAATGGTTCATTTAGCGACCGTCCTAAGTCACAACGGTACTGACAAAAGTGACTGAGGACGATTTTTTTCACGTTTACGACTGTCGCAGCATCCCCGCGGTCAGGTGGACAAAATTCAGAGGTTTGGAAACTGACTTGTACTTAGGACAGTTGCCGTGTCCCGGGGTCACGTGATCCCCTTGTGCAACCTTCTGACACGCTGCTAACTTAACAACTGCAGTGATTCACTTAATAACCGTGGCAAGCAAGGTCCTTGGAAGGCGCTGACTCCACTTCTGAGAATCTTCACCAGATCTGTTTGTATATTTTAATTTTTAAGGATTTCTGCTGAAGTGGCAAAACTATTCTGACTTTCTTTCATCTGCTTAGTTCGGTGAAGGCAGGGAAATTCCTTGAAATTACAAAACAAAATTATCTATCTATCTATCTATCTATCTATCTATCTATCTATCTATCTATCTATCTATCTATCTATCTATCTATCTATCTATCTAATTCAATGGCTTGTATAAAATTCTGAGGCTGGAAACTATTATTTTTTTTTTAAATTCTCAGAATCCACCCCTCATCTCTAATTCCAGAGGGAAATTCTGAATTTTCTGCCCAAACTGCCACCTGTTATTTTTTTCGTCATAACCGCTAACCCTGAAAAATAAGGGCAATTTTCTTTTCTTTATCATTTCAATAAATACCACGGAGATGAAGATAAATAGATGTTGCTGTCCTGAGCGGTTGTGGGAACTCAACTTTTCCTGGCACTGGCTTCAGCGTCGGAAATTCTCCATCATGGTTTATTGCTATCATGGCTCGATTCCACCACTGGATCAAGCTAACCATAGTTAAGAAGCCAAAGCACACCGTTACGATTCAAACCTAGGTTTATTTTTAGACCATCATTGATTTTATTCTTTTAGTCATTGATTAAATTTGCCTGCAGGCTCTCTCGCCACGAAACAAATTGCCCTGTTCAATGTTTCCTTTTGGTTTTATACTGGTTTAACTTTTGCCCTTGGTTCATATCCGCTTTTCTTCTAGCCACACTTTAACACCTGTCGGAATGAACTTTGTCTGTATTTTTAAAGACGTGGTAAGATGAAAACCAAACACACAATACAAAACGACAAGCTCTCTCCAGGAAAATTTGGAGTGGCTTCTTAGTAAAGTTGAAACTTTACATTGGAGTCGCTCAGAAAGAGGCTATTAACAGTGAATATCTAGATTGGCTGTTTTTGTTTTTCCTCTTCCCTCCCCGTCAGCTTTCCTTTAGTGCCAGGCCTTTGGGAGTACCAACCTGATTTTCTAGAATTATACGGAGAAGTCAGAGAAGGATGCAGTTTTTAAAGACACAAAGGGGGCCTCCTGTGTGACAATGCTGCCCCCACCCCTCATTTTTTTTCCCATTTCTGCCCCACCCATCGTTTTGAGCAACACGTGCTGGAGATACTCAACACTACATGGGTATCAAAGCTCACATCCTATTTCCAAAATAGATTATCTCATAGCATGGGCCCTCCCCTAGGCGATCCTTATCGGTGTACAGTCAGCTCCAGATTAAATCTACTTCCTTTCCCGAAACATGATCTCCTCCCCCGTTTAACACTTTCCTGCTCAGAAAGGGAGGGGGGCAGTTCGCACATGCCTCTGGTGCAGTCTTGTTTTTTGCACTAATGGCCTTAAAACGTAGGACAGTCCAGGCCTATCTCACTCTGCAAAGCAAACTTTTTAAGGGTATTCAAGTGCAAAAAACAGCCAAAAAACAGCCAACCCACGAGGACTAGCATCTTGGCCAGGATTGAAATGTGGTAGGGGGTGACGTCTCCCCGTAAGTAATCCTCGACTTACGATGGTCAATGAAGCTCAAGCATTCTGTTGCTAAGCCAGAGAGCTGTTAAGGGAGCTTTGCCCCGTTTTATGACCCGTCTTGCCACAGCTGTTAAGTGAAACATTGCAGTTGTTAAGTTAGTGACACGGTTGTTAAATAAAGCCAGTTTCCCCATTGACTTTGCTGGTCAGGTCACAAAATGGATCACGTGACCCTGGAGCACTTCAACAGTCGTTAAGTACAAGCCAGTTGCCAAGTATCCCAATTTTGATCACGTGACCCCCAGGGAGGCTGTGATGGTCGTGTGAAAAACAAGTCCTCAGTCATTTTTTTCAGCGATGTCGTCACTTCAAATGGTCACTAA
The DNA here is from genome assembly GCF_016545835.1 of Crotalus tigris. Lineage (NCBI taxonomy): Eukaryota > Metazoa > Chordata > Lepidosauria > Squamata > Viperidae > Crotalus > Crotalus tigris. The sequence continues at coordinate 5,475,487 of NW_024098092.1, read as the reverse complement.
ATGAATTGTCGCAATTTGAGGACTACCTGTAGAGATTCTGGATTCTAATTTTAAAAAGATGCTTTTCTAACAATTTTCAACTAGTGGCCAAATATTCTTTAACCTGCTTAATATTAAATATCAATTTCAGCACTGACTTGCAGTGGAATTTGATAATCTGTGCTTTAATTTCATTCATTCTTTTAGTCCCCAGGAAAGTTCCTTTTGAACGACTGGCAGACGCTAAAACTGCCCTAAACTCTGAAATAAAAAAAATTATTCTATCTCATTTTGGACGCAAAGTTTGTCCAGTGAATTAACAGGATTATATTTTAGTTTTCCTCAGTTTCAATTTAAGCCTTGACACAACCCTCTAAAAGAAATTTAAGACTTTTAGTGAATTAAGACTTTTAAAGATTTTTAAAACATTTTTTATTTTAAGGATTAAAAACTCAAGAGTTGGGTTTTTTTTTTTTAACACTTCTATTTCAATCTGAAAGTTGGTTTGAGAATCTTTTTAGGAGATTTGTGAGAGATTTCCAAAGACTGCTAAAGTTTTTTAAAAAAAAAGTTTTTAAAAGATTTTTTAAAGGTTGTTTTTAAAGTTTAAGGCTTTTTCAAGATTTGTAAAACGTTTTTCAAGACTTTAAAAGTTTTTCAGGACTTTTTAAAAGCTTTCCAAAACATTTAGAAACTTAAAAAGTTTTAGAAACATTAAGTTTTAAAAAGACATAAAAAGTCATAAAGACTTTTTAAAAGTTCTGAAAGATCTTTTTAAAAGTTCTAAAATGTTTTTTTTTAAAATTAAAGAGATTTTTTTTTTAAAGAGGTTCGTTTGGAAGTTCTTTTTTGAAGGAGAAGAGAGACAACATCTCCCAATTAAATTCAGTCAGCTTCAGAAGGGGAAAGGAGCCCAACCTGTCACGGAGAGCCCCGTTCTCAATCTCCTGTTAGAACGAGGCAGAAAACCAGAAGCCCCTTGTAAGAATCAAAGCAAGAAGTCAAAGAAAATCCCACTAACCTTTCTGAATGAAGCTCAGCCGAGTCTCAGCTTAACGAACCGTGTCTAGTTGAGAATTAACCCGGCAGTTTTTCTCTCTGCAAAAATGAAGTTTTGCAAAATCGGATGCCCGTTTGTTAATAAGCGCTGGTACTTACCGCAGCAGCTGATGCACGAAGACACCCGCCGCGCATCGCTTTCATTAAAGAGACCACAACCCATTCAACCCCCCCAAAGGCTCAGGAAACCACCCCCCCACCCCCAAACTGTGTCACCCAGATGTATTCAAGAGAAGGAAAGTGAACAAAAAACCCGCACGGCAACTTTTTAAGTCCCCGCGGCAGGAAGGAAACGCAATTTCTTTTAAAAAAGAAAAAAAATAATAATTATAAAGTGCAGCTCTCTTTTTTTCAAGTCGGTCGATCCAATGGGAAACTTTGAAAAAAGTTGGGGAAAGAGAGCGGGTGAGAAAAAAAATTACAAAAAAAATTAAGGGGTGGTTGAGGTTTCATTTCTTTTTCATTTTTTGAACTTCTGATTTGGGCAGAAATATTCAGCCGCTTTTAAGGGTTTAGAGGAAGATGGTAAACGTTAGAGGAAGATAAAACATGCCAAAGTTTTTTTGGGGGGGGGGGGGCTTGCGAATGTGATTCGGCAAACTTTACTTAAGAGCAACCTTTTTTTTCTCAAAAAAAGAAAAAAAAATACCTTTTATGCAAATGGATCCAAACGCTCAGTTTGCAAGCGGAGCGAAAGACAAATTGGAAATTATGAGCGAAGGAGGCCGTGACTGACGCACAGAGTTTGGGGGGGTTTCCCCCTCCTTCGTAGAAAAAGAAGGGGGGCGGCACGGCGATAAACCCAGATAACTGTGGTTAAAGGGGCATCGGATGTCATCAGATGGTTTTTAAGCATCTGATAAAGGCTGTCCTCAAGTTACGATCACAACTGGAGAAGAATTTCCATGCTTCTGAGTTGTAAGTCATACCCAAACTCAGTTGATTGTGGCTTGTATCCCTATCCTGGTTTGTCGAGCAAGCCGCCGTGGGCTGGATTTCCCACCCTAACTCAGCAAGCAATGATGGTTTGCTGTCATGCCCAAACCCAGCCACAAAGCCCCATTCCCTCCCCCCCCACAATTACATCCCAGGAGAGGGAAAAAATCGTAAGATTTAATCGGCCTTTAATGGGGGACCAATTGCGCCAAGCAACCACATTTGCAAAATAAAAAGGGGGGTGCAGAATCAGGACCCCCCCTCCACTGCGCCTCTGGGGGAGGCAGCCACAAAAGCCACAGCACGTCCTGGTAGAAAAGGAACTGAACTAGTTACTCCCCCTTCTCCTGCCCCATTGAAAAATGGGGCCGGTGGGGCTGCGAGAATACAAGCTTAATAAATAGGCAGTGTTAAAAGCCAATGCAAAACACAACAGATGCAGAATTAAAAAGAGGGGGTGTGCTAGGAAAAAATGCACCACGTTGCGTGGCCGATATATTTGGGGGTGGGCTTTGCTCCACCGTCCGAGCGGGGCCCCAATTTAGTTTTTCGTCCATGGAAGGCGTCAGCCCTGGAATCAAACAAGGATAATTGTCACCCCCAACAAAAAGGGGGCAGAGAGGCATTGACGTCCCCCCAACCGTCCACAACGTCATAAGTTTTTTCACGACTCAGCAGGCTGCTGCTCCATTTTTCCTTCTTCCGACATTCCCAGCTCTCAAAACCACAAACTTCACCCTTTGTGCAACTGTCTGCTTTCCTGTTCCTCGAACACTTGTGTTATCCTTCTTCACTCGTTTCCCTTTTCCGACTTTCCAGTTCTTTCTCCCTCCTTCCAAAAACAGCCAACCTCGGCTTGAACCCGTGCTCTTTGTCTCAGGAGGCTGGGGTTGGACTAGATGACCTCTATGTTGTTCCGTACAACGCTTTTCTCGCTGTTGTGTGCACCTCCTCGGCAGGGAAAAAACACCCCAAGGGGGAGTCTTTATTTTCCTCCTTCTGGATGGGAAGACCCCGTACCACAATGGGAGCGAAACGAGGGTGGGGGTAGGTCGTACCCATTGCCCAGGCAGCGTACTCAAGGCTGGAACGTGCCCCATCCTTCTTGGGGCTCGGAGCGAGCGTTGGGCATGGAGCGATCTCGAACGAGCGAAAGTTAGAGTCCTCTGGTTAAGTGGATTTGGGGAGGGGTGACAATGGCCGGTGGGGCCCCCATTCCTGATATGGGGAGATTTGGGGTAACAAGGGAGCCATGCGTAGAGGAGGAAGAGCTGAGTGAGAAAAACAACGGACAAAACACTTGAATTCTCCTCCTCCATCCTTTGTGTCCAGCAAGGAGGGTGAACAAGGAGGAATGAACAGTGCAAAACTTGGGGATCAAAATCGAAGTTCCTGGGAAGCTGTTGCTGGGGGCTCCTACCCTCCCACCCACCCCCCACTTTCCCTTGGTCTCTCATGTCCTCGGGCCAAGGGTGCACACAGCCGCCACAAACACATCGATCGGGTGCACGCACATACACAGAATTGGCACCCGGTTGGGATGCTGTGCCCTGTCCTTGTGCCCACCCCCTCGGGGCGGCTGAGTGGTCCTGATGCCCACGGAGGGGTGGGACTCTGTCTCGCGCTCGGTTCTCTTCTTCTGACGCTTCTCATACCTCCCTGCAAGAGACGAGAAAATAAGATTCATCAGGACATGTTTCCTGCCTGGGCTACCTCACAAGGCTGACGCCACCCACAATTCACCCTCCTGTCTGCTCTGCTCCCATGACAACTCAGAGGTCCTCGCAGTCCCACTCGCCATTCTCCTGCCACCCACTCACGAGGCTGTAAGCGTGGAGTTGAGCAGCAGTGTTGTGTGGAGGCGATACAGCTGGCCCAAAGTCAACTTCCGGTGCTGAATCGCCGGTGGGTCCAAAAAAGCCTGTTGCTCCGCCGACAGCTCCTCGCTCAGATTCTTCTCGTCCAGCCAGCACGGTGATGGGGGTCCGTTCGGGACAGCAGCTGCCAGCTCCGAAGAGATGCAGATTCCCAGCAAGGACGTCTCCTCCGCTTCGGAGAACTCGGAAGCGCTGCTGTTATTGCTGCTGCTGCTAAAGACCCTGCACAGAGGCTGGCCTTGGGGCTCCTGCGTTGGAGGACCCCCGGACAGCATTACCGCAGGAGAAAGTTCGGACAAACTTTGACTCTGGACGAGAAACAGTGAGGGCGATAGAACCTGCACGAGATTGGCTTCGGATTTGGATTTCAGCACCTTGGTCTTGGCAGGCAGGAGCTGGACGGGGATTTGCCGACGCAACTTGGGGGAGCCAGGCTTGGTGACATCCTCCTCTTCCTCCTCAGCAGCCACCGTACCACCCTGCGGCAGCGACGGCTCCACCAGTTCGTGTAGCGAGCCAAGTGAGAGAGTCCCATAGGCGCTGTCGAACGATGAGCAGCTGCAGGGGCTGGGTTCCGGTTTCGACAAGGGTCTGGAGGTGTCAGTGAGTGGATCTCCTGTCTCTAAGGAGCATGTGGCGGAATTGGGGAGGGGGCTGATGCTCAATTCCTCCGCTGGGGGGAGGAACTGGCTCCCGTCGAAGGAAGGGGAAAGGTATCCCTCGCCGGTCTCAGCCGCGATCATGGAGATGGTCTCAGTGGAGCTGTTGGAGAGGCTGAAAATCAAGATAGGAAGTTCGGTTAGAGTTGCCACTGAAATTGACTAGCAGAAAGCATGGAATTGACAACCCTGGGGGGATTTCAATGCCCGAAAGCTGAAATCGCAGCACCGTAATGTGCACATAAGCACACAGGGTCCACTTACTTCCTTCCTTTGTTTTTGCAAAACTCAACACCTGAGGCTTGCAACCGTCATAAATACGAGTCAGTTGCCAAGCGTCTGAACTTACCGCTGCTGGGAATCCAGGCTGCTGGTGCTTTTCCGGAGGGTGGGAGGGGAGCTGGCTTCCGAAGAGTCCCTGTTGTCTTCTTCCTCCTCCTCTTCCTCTTCCGCCTTGGCTTCCTCGACCTGGGGAAGCTGCTGCTTGCGTTGGAACTCTTGAAGACGCAGCTGCTGCAGCTTATTCTACGGGATAAAAGTTGCAAAGGTAGACTCTCTTGGGACAGGGAAGATCCTCTAATCCAGAACCAATGCGTAATGGGGATCTTGGAAGGGCTTTTTTGGGGGTGGGGAAGCTGGGAGACCCCAGCCCGCATGAGACCACGAGGCAGGCAGAGAATGAAAGCGAAACTTGCTCCAGAGGATAAGATTTGAAAACGTGGCATGAAACTTCACCGATGTAGACAGGGGCGGGACCTTAGGAAACGTTGCTGTTTCTTTGCCTTGCCTCAAGATTTTCAAACAGAGGCTCGACGGTCAGTTTAGCTGGCAGGGAGTAGCGAAACCCGCTGATGGGCTGGATGACCTCTAAGTTGCCTACCTGAGCGTTACAGACAGCCTCGACCCAGCTCCGGCAGAGCGACTGCCCGCTGGTCTGAAACGTGTAGGCACACACGGCGCTGCGAAACTCGTTCAGGTAGATCAGCAGGAAAGACCCTGGGGGGGGGGGAATAACAGAAGGAAAAAAAAAACTTTAAAAACCAAAATAAAGACGGTCCTCGACTTAGTGGCCAAAGTTACAACAGCAACGCTGCATGTGTTTGTGTGTGTGTGTGTGTGTGTGTGTGTTTGTGTGTGTGTTTCTTACCTGGATCCCTGAGCGCCCGACACACCACCTTGTCGATCAGGAGGGGCTGGCGGACAACCCGGGTGCGCTCACCCTTCTTGGCCGGCTTGGTGATGAGGAAGAGGTCGGTGAAGAGGAAGCAGTAGACGTCCATCTGGCCCAAGAGAGACCACCGGGGGTGAGAAGCAGGCTGGGGAAGGGGGCGAAAGGAGGAGGGATCTGCTGCGATGGAGACCCCTGGGGAGGGGCAGGACCCCCTCCCCGTTGGGTTTCTGGGGGTTTCTGTGGATGGATGGATGGAGGGAGGAGAAAGAGGGAAGGAGAAAGGGAAGGGAAGGAAAATGAAAAAAAAAGAAAAATGAAAAGGAAGGAAGGAAGGAAGGAAGGAAGGAAGAAGGAAAAAAGATAAAAGGAGGGAGGAAGGACAGAAGGAAAGGAAGAGGGAGGGTTAGGAAAGTTAGATAGAAATGAGGGAGGAAGGAAGCAAGGAAGGAAAGAAATAAAGAAAGAAGGATCAGAAAGGAGAGGGAGGGAGGAAAGAATAGGAAAGAAGGGAGGAAGGGAGGGAGGGCAAGAAAATGCCAAGTAGAGCTAAATTACGCATTTAGCCCTTTCTCCAGACGGGACAGAATTTCGGGGTGCTTAACACCCCCTTGGCGACCTGACATATCCCAAACATCCCCGCAAGCAGAAAGCTAGCAGAGAAGCCGCAAGCAGCCCTTCCTGACACCTCCCCTTTCTCCCATTAGCCCCAAAGCGGAGCCAGCGGCCCCGGCAGCCCTTCGCCAGCCCCCCCCCCCACCCTTCCGGGGACCCACCTTGCTGTCTCGGCCTTCCCTCATCTTCAGGGCGCCCTCCAGCAGCAGCCGCCGCGTCTCCTCCCGGGACGTCCCGGGGATCGGGGCCATCAGATCCAGGCGCTGAAACTCCTTCAGGATCTGGGGGGTCGGTGGGGGGGAGGAGAGGAGAGGAAGCAAGGGGGAGGGATGTCACGTTTGGCCCCGAACCCCCAAAGCACCCTTTGCAAACGAGAAGCAGAGACAAACCCAAACCGAGTTGAGTTGAGATTAATTAACCACGGTTAGTTTCAAGCCGGATCTTGGCTTCTCCTCCCATCGAGACGGTTCCATACACAGGCAGTTCTCGGCTTACAGCCATTCGTTTAGTGATGGTTGGAAGTAACAACGGCACTGAAATAAGGGACTTGGGACCGATCCTCACACTTACGGCCGTCGCAGCATCCCGAATTAATCACACAGGCTCAACGTATAGCCGTGACGCAGACTGCATGTCGCGACGGTCATAAATCAGGTCACATAACCGACCCATACTTTTTGTGCGTTGTCGGTTCTTAAGCGAACCCATTGCTGGGCAACCCCGTCGTACATCGAGGACTACTTGTAAGAGCTTTGGAGCTGGTCTCCCTTGCGCCTCCCCCTGCCCTCCCCTCCACCCCGACCCCTGCCCAACCTTGTCTACTTCGTCGGTGCTGCCTTCCACCACCTCGTAGGCCTCGATGCGGTTCACGGTGGTCGCCAGGCGCTGCTGCTCCTGGTGCTGCCGCATGCGCGAGTTGACGTGGTTGATGAACAATTCCACCGCGTTGATCTGCCGAGAGGGGAGAAAGAAGAGCGGAAACCGCTCCTTTTATCCTCCTGGAGCAGAAACCGACGATCCCCCCCCCCCCGGAAGGAGTCTGAGCAGCAGGAAACTCTAAGGTAGACTGCGATGGAAGGTGGAAGCACTACTCGACCTCGGTGATGGATAGGCGTGTAGGATTAATATTTATATGCTGTGATTAATATTCGTATGTTGTGATTAATAGTTATATGTGATTTTATATGTTTATGTGTGACTTATACGTAAGGGTGTAGGTCTACACATATGCTGTATATAGTATGTTTTAAATGTGTGTTATGTATGTGTACACTCTGATGTTCTTGCTGTATTTTTATTTATTTTATTTTATTTTATTTGTACCTAGGCTTTTTTATTTTTTACAAATAATGCAAGGTGGTGAAGGTACACAACGTTCCTTCTTCTGCCTGCTTTCCCCACAGCGTGAACAACCTTGTGAGGTGGGTCGGGCTGAGAGACATTGGCCCAAAGTCACCCAGTCAGATTTTATGCTTAAGGCAGGACTAGAACTCCCAGCCTCCCGGTGACTGACCCAAAGTCACCCAGTTTTGACTCCCTTCGAAATATTCCGTTGCTGAATTGCATTTGGACTCTTTCCGGCTCGGTGTTCGGAGGACAAAATTGCGCAAAGAGTTTTTTGTGCTGGTTGAAGGCAGAGAGGACTGGGGAAGTTTTTAAAAAATAACATCGCAAAACTGGTGGTCGGGAGTTCCCAAGATTAACTCAGGGCGATGACAAAATCCAGGAGTTTTCCGGCTTCCTGAATCCCCAGTGGGAGGAATGCACGGCGGGCCCTCCGTTCTAGCTTTCTCGTATTTTCTTATCAGTTCCCCAGAAAAAAAAGAAAACGATTAAAAAGAGTTTTGAGCACCGATTATCTGCTCCTTTATCTTATTTATCTTATTTCCTGGCAAGCGGAGATGGGTGCTGTGCGGGCTGGGTGGATTGCAAACAATTCAGACTTTTTTCTCCTGTTAAGCTGCCCAACCCAGTTGTCTTTTGCAAGACATGCTTCTGGGCTGTGGAAAACGCCAATTACAGAATAACGAGAGCCGGAAAGGACCTTGGAGGTCATCTAGTCCAACCCCTTGCTCCAGCAGGAGACCCTGATTGTACCATTCCAGACAAATGGCTGTCCAGTTTATTTTTTTTTGAAAACTTCCAGGGATGGAGAACCCACACCTTCTGGAACTCAGCCATTTCCACTGGTTAACTGATCTGGGATTACGGAATAACAGTTGGAAAGGACCTCAGAGGTCATCTAGTCCAGCCCCCTGCTTCAGCAGGTGACTCTATACCCATTCCAGACAGGCGGCTGTCCAGCCTCTTCTTGAAAATTGTGGAGCACCCACAATTTCTGGAGAACAAGCCGTTCCAACTGGTTAATTGATCTAGGATTACAGAACGACAGAGTCGGAAGGGACCTCAGAGGTCATCTAGTCCAACCTCCCCGCCAATCGAGCAGGAGACCTTACATCTGATACAATCTGACCCTTTGTTTCTTGGGCTGGCTTGCATGCCCATGCAGCGTGGGTTTTGTTAAACGGCGCACGCAAAAGGACCAGCCCAACCCTCTAGCCATCATCTGAGAACTGGGTTTGGCCCCTTACCATGCCGATGATGGCTTCTCGGTCCTTGGGGTCCTCGGTCTTCTTCAGGATGGACTTCAGGAGCAGAGGGTACTTGGTCAGGCGCTGGTGCGGCTTCACCAGCATGTCGCTCAGCTTGAGCCGGTTGCACTGCTTGTGTTTCTCGGCCCACTAGGAGAGAGAGAAAAGCTTTATGGGAGTCCCGTCACAAACGGGGCCGCCCAAGAGGAGACCCCGCCAGCTGCACTGCATACAGGAAGCCCTTGACCCTGGGGCTTTCTACCCTGTGGCCCGGGGGGGGGACGTCCATCCCCACCTCTCCTTACCGTCACGTAAAGCCGGAAGAGTTCGTTTTGTCGCAGCAAATTGCGCATGTATTCCATGCAAGCTTCCTCTTCCATACAGTAACGGACGTACGGCTGGAAGTGGGAGCCGAACTGGGGGGAGGGGAGAGAGCCAGAGTTAACCATGGTTTAAGGAGGACCGTGGAAGCTGGGATTATCTAGCATTGGCTGAGCATCCAGGGGGCATTTGACTGGGCTGTGGGAGAGACTGTCTTCCTTGGGTGGGGTCCTGGGTGGTTTCTGAGCTGGGGAGGGGTTTCTTGCGGATGTCTCATGGCCCAACTAGGGAACATCATCAGCGCTAGAAGGGAGTGGGGTTTGGGGAGAGGAGGAGGAGGAAGACTGTGGGGTCCTGGGTGCTCTCTGAGCCTGGCTGTTCTCTTGCAGACGTCTCATGACCCAACTAGGGAACATCATCAGCGCTAGAAGGAGGCAGGCTTTGTTCTCTCTTTATATACTGACCATTTGCAAACCTCCTTCCCTTCCCTGGGCCCGACATCAGCTTCCAAGCTCAACTCCAAATGTAGAGGGCCTCTGAGCATACCATAAGGGCCTGCCCCACCACCCACCCAAGCAGCCCTCTTTCCTCCTCACCATCATAAAGCCTTCGGACAAATCGGTGGGGTCCAGCAAGTTTCGGCTCCTCCGGGCCTTCTCCAAAATGGGGGCCATGACGGTCCTCCAGAGTTTGCGATGGACCCGGACAATCTCTTGGATGTTGCTGAAGACCCTCTCGGCGTCCACCTTGGAAAGAGGGGAACCCCCCCCCAAAAAAAACAGAAGCCTGTGAGGCCAATCCGTTCCTTTCTGAGGAATTAAAATTCATACGGGTCATCCTCGACTTATGGCGTTTCATTTAGGGACCGTTCGAAGGGACAATAGCTGTGAAAAAAGTGACTGAGGACCTGTTTTTTCCACACTTAATGACCGTCGCAGCACCCCCGTGGCCATGCGATTGAAATCCAGGCACTCGGCAACTGACTCGTACTTAGGATGGTTTTGCCGCGTCCCGGGGTCGTGTCATCCCTTTTCTCAAAGCCAGACTCGCTTTACAACCGTGTTGTAAAAGATTGTAAAACAGGGCAAAACTCACTGAATAAATGTTTCACTTAGTGAGAGAGATCTGGTGCTCAATTCTGGTCGTAACTTGAGGTACTAGGCGCCTCTACATACGACTTCTGGGCTGGGCAATGCGCATCACAAGAATGCACAAACTGAACATTTGTGACTTTGACCCATTTCTCAGCAGAGTTTTTAATGGGGGGTGGGGGGGGAGCCCTTACCTCGCACAAGAGACCCGAATCCTGCAAATTTAGAAGACAGCAGAGGAAGAGCTGGAGAGAGGAGAAAAATAAATAAATGTATTAATCCATTAGGCTCCACCGTCAGCAGACTGTGGTTAGATTAGAGAAGAGACGGGCAATTTTGGGGTGCGATTCACGAAAGGCTGCGCTTTGGGGGGGCATTCCACCCGTGCACAGATATTTTTTTATTAGTTGATCAAAATCGAAACTGCAGAAGTATGAAGAAAAAAAATGAAAATAAGGGAGGAAAAAGGGAAAAGCACCGACTTCCAATTCCTTTTGGTGGAGAAGAATAAGGTAATAACATAAGACCTCAACTTTTTACTTTTATATAGTAATATATTACCGGCCATTTCTGCAACTCTCTCTAATCAGCAAAGACAAAGTTTCATATATTTTTTTCTCCACTCAGGCACAAAGTCCACAAGTGGTTTCCAAGTAGAAAACAAAATGAATTGCGTGCTTTTCTTTAACAGCTGGCTGGGGAAATTCGGGGAGCTGAAGTCCACGCAGAAGCTGGTTGAAATTGAGAGACGGTGTGGGAAGATTTGCACAGGGCACCGCAGGATTGTGGAGGAAGTAACTCAGGACTTACATCCGTGATGACTTTCAGTCTCTTGATGTAGGAGGCTTCGGTGTGGAGCAGCTCCCAAATGGCTTCCTGCTGGTGGCACTGGCGTCGCGTCAAAGTCTGAAGACAAACCAAGGATAGATTTAACCTTAGTTAAAGGAGAAGGAGGAAGGAGGGGAAAGGAGGTAGAGAGGGAGGGAGGGAGGAGAAAGAGGGAAGGGAGGGAAGAAAAGGGAAGGGAAAAAAGGAGAAAAGAAAGAAAAGAAAAAAGGCAGGAAGGAGGGGGAAGGAGGTAGATAGGGAGGGAGGGAGGAAGGAAGGAAGGGAAAGAGAGAGAGAAAGGAAGGAAGGAAGGAAGGAAAAGAAAGAAAAGAAAGCTACCTCCCGCAACTCCCAGGCTCACCTCGGTCCCTGGGATGATCTGCTGCCAGCTCTCCTCCATCCGGAGGCCGCCCTGCTCCTCCTCCTCCTCCTCCTGCTCCTGTTCTCCATCCTCCCAGGAATCCTGGTCGAAGCGCAGCTGGTTGGGCAGGCGGGGCAGGCCGAAGAGGCCGAAGGACTGCAGCTTGCTCTCCAGCTGCTCCATCTTGTCCAGCTCCTGCATGGGGGGGGAGAGAGAGACACAATGGAGGGCTGACCCACCGGAAAGGAACTTTGCATCACCTGGGAAGCAGCCCAGGAATGAAAGAAAGAGGGGGAGAGAGAGAGAGAGAGAAAGAAAGAAAGAAAGAAAGAAAGAAAGAAAGAAAGAAAGAAAGAAAGAAAGAAAGAAAGAAAGAAAGAAGGAAATAGAGAGAGAGAGAGAAAGAAAGAAAGAAGGAAAGAGAGAAAGAAAGAAAGAAAGAAAGAGAGAGAGAGAGGGGGGAAGGAAGGAAACAAGGAAGAAGAAAGAGAGAGAGAGGAAGAGAAGAGAAGGAAGGAGGGAGGAAAAGAAGGAAGGAAGGAAATCCAGAGATCCCTTTTCTGGGAAGGGATCACAATCCGGATTTTCCACCACCTTTCCGGAGAGGAGAGGTTCAACTTGGGGGGCAAGGAAAAAGCGGGGGACGCACCCTGGAAAACGAGCTGCCGCTGTTGCCGGACCCGAAGAAGCCGCTGAAGCGGCTGGCCCCTCGGTTCTTCCGCGTGTCCGGCCCGTTGGGGACTGGGGAAGAGACCGCCGGGGGCAAAAGGTCCGGATTTTGGATCCTCACATCGCCCAGAAATTCATTCATGTTCTTCCTTTGCCGTCCAGGTCCCTGCTGGGGGGGGGGAGGGGGGGAGAAAGAATTGAGTGTGGGGGCGTCAGAAGCAAAGAGATTGGGTGGGTGGGTAGTTAGGAATATATAAACCAGTTACACATTGAACTCATTATATACACGATACTGTTTTTCACTCTCAACATTTAAGATGCAAGGACTTCAGCTCCCAGAATTCCCCAACACGTATATAAAGACTTCGGTTCCCATCATTCCCCACCCAGCATGTGTGGGCTTCAACTCCCAGAATTCCCCCCTCTTAAATACGGCCAGCTGTACTTTCAACAATCCTCGCAAGCAGAAGACCAAGTCCTTGGAGAAAGACGACGCAATGCAAAACTCTCCCTGCAGAGCTGGCTTTCTACATGCAGGGTTTCCTGATGCCCATTTCCCAGCCTCTGGTTGTGTGTGTGTGTGTGTGTGTGTGTGTGTTGCTTGTTTGCCTGCCGGGTCAAAATTTATTCAGCAAAGCTTATTTCGTGTCTGGATCAACACAACGGCGAAACTTGGAAGCGAAAAAGAGGAAATGCAAAAATTATAAAGTTATAGATAGTCCTCTCCAGAGAAAACTTCTTTTATTTCTCCGTCGTCAGAGTCTGAAAGAGCCGTAAATTATAACATGGGGTTGAGGGTTGTAAAATCATCTAAAGGACCATAAAGCAAAAGGCCTGGGCGAACTCTGTCCTCTGCAGCAAAGGAAAAAAATAAAAAATCAAATCAGGCAGGCCCGGAGAGGGGGGGGGGGCAGAAATGGACAGCCCTGGTGGCTTTGGCTGAACCCAGAGCAGTCCCTGAAAAGATTACAAAAAGTCACCGGTGTCTGGAGGGGATCACAAAATAAAATAAATCTTTTAATCTCAGCTTCAGTTTTATACTTTTCATTGCCAGGTACCCAGAATTGGTTGAAAAATGGGTGGGTGAATGAATGAATGAATGAATGAAAAGAAGGAAGGAAGGAGAGGAAGAGAAAAGAGGAGAAAGAGAGAGAAAGGGAGAGAAAGAGAGGATGGGAGGGAGGGAGGAGAAGAGAAAAGAAGAAAGAGAGAGAGAGAGAGAGAAAGGGAGGGAGGGAGGGAAGAAGGAATATGACAAATAAATAATAAATATTTAAACCATCCCAATGATGAATCAGGGAGTCCTTAATAGCGATATGCACATTTTAAATTTTTATTTCAGGTCTCAGAGGTCACAGTACAGCACAGGTCTAATTCTACCTACACACACACAACAGCCCTGCGAGGTAGACTAGGCTGACATTACACCAACAACACAACACCACCGTGCCAGAGGAGACGGGATTGGCCCACTGATGGCTTCGCATCCACAACCCACCAAACAATCACAATCAAATTTCCAAAACTTCGGCCTGTCTTGCAAATTGAAAACTTTACCGTCAATAAAACCAACGTTCTCGGTTTCTTTCATTCCGGACGCTCCCGCCTTCCAACAGAGAGTAGGAAATTGCAATTGGCACCGCGTTCAAAGGGCGAGCTAGGATTGCTTTGGAAGGCAAAACGAGCTAAATTTCACTCATTCATGATTTTAGGTGTGGGTCAGCATACCTAAGTTGGATTCAAGCAACCCCTGCGGCCAGCTCATTGAAAAACCTAGCAGCCACATTCCCTGGGCAACACTAAACCGGTTTAATGTCGGTTAGTTTGCAGCAGCTTCACAGAACTCAGATCCTGCTGCAGTAAGCAAACTCAAGTTTCTGATTCCGAATACAGACTTACATCCTGTCCGGGTTTCCAACATCCAGGCTGACCCTCGCGCCCCCCGGATTCACTCTGACCAGCTTCTCCTTTTGCCTCGTGGCAAAGATCCTTGCTTGGTTTAACTAGCCGGGACGAAAATTCAGAAACCTCGGCTTGAGAGTTATAGAGCTGAATTCGAGCAGCGACAAATCCCGGCGCAACGGCCGGCTCCCTGCCGAAGGGCTCGTCCAGCAGGTGTTGGAAACGGGCGTAATGCAGCGCTGACCACTCGGTGTGGGTCGGAAGGTCCCACCTTCTCCATTTGGGGCCAAACATGGCTGGCTCCTCAATCCCGCATGATTTTCGACGCGGGAGAGAACTCGGCTTCCCGAGTCAGTCCGAACTACTTTTGAGAGTTGCGCCCGCGGGCCGAGACGTCACAGCTCTGAATTCGAACTCAGCCCAGCATCCGATAAAGGAGACCGGCTCCGTTGACTAGTGATGGGAAGCTGCACTGGCGAAGATTCGTGGGTGCAGGCTGAGCGCACATCTGCCAACGAGCACCAAGCTGGCAAAGCGGCACCACTTCCTGCTTCTTGTGGGAAACCGGGCAGGGCAGAGGGTGGAGAGCTTCCAACCGGCTCCAAAGGTCAGGCTTTGGGGCAATCAATCAATCAGAATTTATTTGCTGTCCAAATAATAGGAACCAAACAGTTTGCAGAAGAGGCAAGGAACAAGTAATTCTGATTCCCCCCCCCTTGCAGTAGATAGTAATTTTTGTCCCTTTTGGCCCAAATCAAAAAAAAAAAAAATCAGAATTCTTTTTAGTAAATTGATAAGCTCAAGGGGCTGGATGGTCTTGTTAAATCAAGCCTCAGAAATGTCGGATTGACAGCAGGGGGAAGCAAAGCTCTGTTTAAAACAAAATAAAAACACTAAAGATGTATCAAAAAGAAAAGTAAGCGTACATTAAAAATAAAAGGTAAAAAATAAACAAAGAATAGAATTAGGTACAATGTAAACGAAAAGGGAAACAAAAATAGGAGTTGGATAGAAATGAAAAAATGAAACGAAATAAAACAGAAGCTCAAAATCAAATCAAAGAAGTTAAAAATCAAATCCAATATATATCAAAAATCAAATCCAATCCAAATGAAAAATCAAATCCAATATAAACTCAAAATAAAACCAAACAGATCAAAACATACATTAAAAATCAAATCAAATGTTAGTTAAAAATAAAATGGAATGAAAACACCGCTCTTGAGTTATACTCTGGCACCTATCCATTTTAATCGGCTTAGGGAAAGGAAGTTGTCACGGCTTTTTTTTCAACCCCCTGGCCTGGCTTCCAATTCAGGGATCTCCTGTTGGTCTTCCATCCTAGTTAAACCAGTTTTCCAAGGTTAGCCAAAGTTGGTCATGTGCTGCCCTCTGCTGGCTGGCGGTAATAAATAATAGGCATAAAGATCACCCCTCCTTTCTGGCTGGGGAGGGGTGATTGTTGCTGGCACAGATCTCTGTGTAGCTCTAAAGTCCACCAATGGGAAAGTGAGGTCATCCTGGCTTGTTTCAGCAGAATGAAGGTTTTTTTCCCAGGCAGAAGCAAAATTCAACCGGCGCATCCATTTCTGCCACTTGATATGACCGAAGAAACTCGGATGTCTCTGCTCGGATGACCGGCCGGACTGTAACCTTCCAAGTGGGGCTTTGATCAAGAGCATAAAGACCCCCTGATAATTCCAGCAGCTGGTTTTCCGCAGAAAAAATATTTTATTCCCAAAACGAGCACTCAGCTCCAACCAGTAAGCGGAAAACAAATGCTTTGGGACATGGGGAGTGGGGAGTTAGGGAAAGGGGCACCCACACCTGTCCCCCAACTCACTACGGCATCAGTACTCTCCCGGCGAAGGGAAATTTGCTCCAGTCGATCCAAAGATGGGGTGGCGAGGAAAGAGGGGCTGATGCCCGCCGGGCGCAGGATAGGCAAACTCAAGGATTTGCTGTCCTTCACCGCCTCTTCGACCTTCAGATCGTTTCCCGGTTTGGCTGAAACAGAGGAAAAAAAACCTGTGGTGATCTGGACCACTTCCTGCAAAATGGCCTACTTTGGGGGGGGGGGGTTGCTGCAAATATGGGTCCTCGTCCTACTCGGTTCTCCAAGCAGGTGCCCTCTGGATCTGCTCCAGGTGAAATCGTTCTGTATTGTGGTGACATTGTTTCTTCCGACATGGTGAAACTGACTAGATCACATTTCTGACTGGGCGAAAATTGGCAAATATCAAAGCAGTGGGAGAGAAGTGAAGATTGATCACCCTCGATGACGTCCTTCTGGCCGGAAATACACTGTGGATCCATGATTTCCCTCCCCACCGCCTTGATATTTTCCCATTTGGGGCCAAACAGTCACACGATCTAATCAGTTTCACTATCCCAAAGAAATTCCCAGCTTGATTTTCTTCCCTTGTAGAGCAAAATTTCTCCATCTTGGCAACTTGAAGATGGGTGGATTTCAACTCTGGGCTGGGGAATTCTGGGAGTTGAAGTCCACCCATCTTCAACTTCGGATCTGGTTCATCATTATCCCTCCAGGTAGGTGTGTCATAAGTGCGAATGGTTGCTAAGCAATCAGTCACAAATCAAGGACTATCCATCATAAGATTTAAGCCCGTGGATCAGATCACCACGCTACCTTTCACGCGCAGGTAATGCCCTCCGAAGCGATAGGCTTCAAAGTTGAGTGACAGCGGGGTGTTTGACTGGTCCAGATAAATGTCCACTTTTGACAGATCGATGCCTTTCCGCTCAAAGACCGGAAGCAGGACCTCCCTGGATCATCCCAAGAAGAAAAAGCAGGCTGAAATTCAACAGGTGACGGCGTTCGACAGACAGGTATCTGCCCCCAAAGAATATCAGACTAGAACATCCAGATGAAAACATATGTTTTTATTTATTACTTTATTTTATTTATTACTAAAGTATCTAATGCCATTCTTGTCCATTGTTAATTAATTAGAGTCATTTTGATAGGAGATGCAAATCAATTTAATACACAGATTTATTTCATTTAGAAAATGTACAGGCAGCCCTCGAACTTACGGGGCCAGAACTTCCGTTGTTGAGCAATCTTCGGCAATGTCTGAGAGGCTTAAACGGGGCAGCAGGCGAGACAGAATCAGAATTATATTCTTACCCTAAAGATTTCTTCTTCATGGCTGGGGCGATCTCCGTTTCAACGTCCACGTTCAAATCAAATTTCAGAGTGAAATATTCCCTGCTAGGATCCTGGGGAAGAAATAACTTATTTTAAAAGTCAGTAAGGTTTCTAAAAGTGTTTCTTAAGTGCTTAAAAAAGAAAAGGTGTCTTACACATTTAGCAGAGTGTTTTGCAAACCTGGCCTTCAACTCCCAGAATTCCACAGCTGGCTGGCTGAGGGATTCTGGGAATTGAAGTCCACTTGTCGTAAAGCGGCCAACTTTGAGAAACCAGGGTTTAGCGTTGATTTAAACTTAAACTCTCTGACTTTTTATAGGAGATTCAGAAGCTAAACCGCTGAAAGATTCCCCTGCCCATTACAGCAGGATAGGTCTGAGCAGGGGGTTGCACTGGATGACCTCTGAGGGGCCCTATCAACTTGCTATTATTGTGAGAGCTGCAGTTTGGCCTCTGGATCCCATTCAAAGTGGAAGTGTGAGGATCAG
This sequence comes from Crotalus tigris, assembly GCF_016545835.1. Classification (NCBI taxonomy): domain Eukaryota; kingdom Metazoa; phylum Chordata; class Lepidosauria; order Squamata; family Viperidae; genus Crotalus; species Crotalus tigris. The sequence goes on along the minus strand of NW_024098092.1, from coordinate 5,457,771 downwards.
TTGTAAGCCACTTTTCTTTACCGCCGTCGTAACTTTAAAAAGTTGCTAAACGATTGCTCGTAAGTCGAGGACTATTTATATACGGATTCTGGAAAGAAGCAAGGTACGATCGACCCATCCTTACGTCCGTATGTCTCCTTGTTCCTTTCTTGGGCTTTCGAGCTAAATTTCGTTTTTCTCTGCAAGAAACAAGGAAGACAACGGAATTGGGGTTACCACAGCGCATCTCTGCCCATCTGACTCTTCCTCCCAAAACAGAGGTGAAAAAAATTGTGTTTCCCTCCCCACACTGTCTTTCCATTCCTTCTGAAAGCTAGCTCTCCAGGACTTGAGATCGGCTGACCTTGAGGAATTAGCCTTCTGAAGCGCGGGGATGTTTGCCGAACGGGTCTTCCCTACACTCACCCTTTCCCATCGATCAGCGGTTCGGCCTCCTCTTCCACATCAGAGGCCGGGCTCGTGCGTGGCGGGCAGGACCGGGTGGAGACGTTGCGCGCCAGGATAGACCCTGAAGATAAGAGTTATGGGGTGGTTAATCCCTGCACTGGGACTTGGCGTCCCGTTCACACATTCCTCCTCCCTCAAAGAGATTCCCTATCTGGGCACATTTCTTTTGACTCTCTTATTTTATTACTAAAAGGCTTCAGATGCCGCAAACAGTGGCTTACTTATTCTGAGGCATGGGCAGAATTCTGCACCAGATGCAAATCCCACATCGTATAAATTGGCATCTATACATCAGCGCTTCTCAACCTTGACTACCTTAAGATGGGTGGACTTCAACTCCCAGAATTCCCTGGTGATAACGCATTCCTTTTGATGTGCATCCCTATCGCATTGCCTGCTTATTCTCTTGTAATCCCTTCCTCTGCAATCTCTCCACTGCAAGGAGTAGAGACATGCTTACTCTCTTGTAATCCCTTCCTCTGCAATCTCTCCGCTCTAGAGAGCAGGAGACAAAAAACGGGCATGGCTGGCTGGGGAATGCAGAGAAGGTTGGATATTAAGTTGGCAATTAAGTCTTCGGCCAAATCCAGCCAGTTCAAGGTTTTAAAATTTGATAAATGAATAAAGAGGGCCATGCACAAGAACCAGGCCCAGTTCTGGCCCAGCAAGGTCTCGATGGTCACCTGGAGGTGGAAGGTCGAAGCGAATATGTCGGTCAAAGTGCATCGCCCCGTGGATCTGCCCGTCGCACGCCTCGCACAAGTGCAGGGGGCTGTGGTGATTGACTTGTTCACATTTGGCGTGGTGACAGACCTGGAAGGGGGGGAGGCAGAGGAGAGAAAGGAAGATGGCGTTTTACGAATTATAATCCTCCCGGGATTGGGGGGGGAAAACTTATTTTTAGACCACTTTCCAAGTTAAGGAAAAGTTAAGTTATATAAATTCGGTCAATGGATCTGTTTGGTCTACACAGGGATAACTAGAGCCAGGCTTCTGAAGGGTATTCAAATGAAGAAAGAGGCATTCCCTGGCATACATATATATATAAGAAGAAAGAGGAATAATGATCTTGCAGACAAGAGAAGGAAGTGGCATGCTCTCGCAGACGTGAGAAGCAGGAGAAATTATTTTGCAGACGTGAGAACGAAGAGGCACTCTCTTGCAGACATAAGCAGGAAAAAATTCTCTTGCAGATAGGCAAGAGACTGAAGAGGCATTCTCTTGCAGACGTGAGAAAATAAATTCTCTTGCAGAAAGAGAAAGAAGAAGCATTCTCTTGCAGATCTCTGAAGAATGAGAAATGATCTTGGAGAGAGGCAAAGGAGGCAAAACAACATTGCCTGCCGGTGGAGCAAGAAGCGTTCTCTAGCAAGCTGATTAAAAAGCATCCCTTGGGCACGTCTGAAGGAAGAAGCTTTCTCCGGCTTTTTGAGATAAAGCAAGCGTTCTCTTGCCTAGAAGTCAAGGAAGAGGCATCTTCTGCTGGACTTCCCTCCATTTATCCTGCAGCCCTCAGGATTCTTCCACTATTCAGAAAGCATCCCACAAGCTGGGAAGGAACCTCAGAGGCCATCTAGTCCATCCCCGTGCTCAGAGCAGAACCTGCTGCAGGATTTGAGGCGGCTCTTCCCAATTGGCGTGGGTTGCGAGTTCGATCCTTCAGCCCCTGACTCTCATCTAATTCTCTCCATCCGGATATTAATAACTGCACCCCTGAGGCCTTTGATGGCAGGTGGTCCCCAACCTAGACAACAACCGAGCCCAAAGTTTCCGTTGCTGAGCGAGACCAGTTGTTAAGCGGGTCTTGCCTCGTCTTATGGCCTTTCTTGCCACCATTGTTAAGTGAATCCCTGAGCTGGTTAAATTAGCAACATGGTTGTTAAGTGAACCCGGCTTCCCCATTTTGACTTTGCTTGTCAAACGGTTGCAAAAGGAGATCACGTGACCCCCCCCCGGGACAGTGCAACCGTCCTAAGTACAAGTCAGTTGCCAATCATTTGAATTTTGATCACGTGACCCTGAGGATGCTGTGACAGTCCTTAAGTGTGAAAAATAGCAACAGAAATTTTGGCCTCCATTGTGATCTTTAGCCGAGGACCGCCTCCAATTAAAGGCCTCGGGTGCAGTTACAAAAATCTGAGTGTTGTGTGCTGATCACAGAGAACTAGAACTAGATAAAATAATGTAAAATAGGCCAGGACAAGATACATATTTGTCCAGATTTTTATACATCATAACATAACATAACAGAACATAACATAACGGGCCAAAATACATCTTTGCCCCAAATCCTCATTTTTTTGTTTTCCTCTCCTCTTTTCAAAATTCACTTTTTCCCAGGCCAATCCAGGTCAAACAGCCACCCCCCTCCCCAATTTTGAAACTTAAAAAAGACCCTCATCCCCAAAAAACGGAGAAAAATCATCCTCTGTACCTTGGCACGTCTGTAAAATTTGAAACAAATCTGAATTCTTGGTTGATTGCTCCAATTTTTATTTTATTTTTTGTTTTTGTCCCCCCCCCAAAAAAATAACCGGCTGTTTCCTTTGGAAGGAGATTTTTCAAATTCCATTCTAAGAGAAACGGGGGGGGGGGGGCGCTGCTCTCTTTAGTTCCCAATAAAATCTGAATTTTTCCCACTGCCCCCCCCCCCGCCATTGAGCAAAGGGTGAAGGACACGCCTGGGTCCCAAGCCTGTCCAGACAATCTCGGGGCGATGCTGCCTTCCTTCCTGCCAGCCTTGAACGACCCATCTACCCCCCTCCCGTTTCAAAGCCCCAGACAACCACAGGAAAATCCAGGTTTGCGGGGGGGGGCTGGGAGTCAGACAGGGGAGTCCAGAACAGAGAGACCCTCCCTCCCAGCACCCCCAAAACTCCGTGAACTCCTTTCTTCTGAGCTCTGAGTAAACTCAGCCCAGCCAACCGGCGTTCCCACAACCCACCTGGCCTGCCTGCCCGGCTTCCTCCACCCTTTCGCTGCTGGGGTGGACACCCCCCCCCCGCTCCCCAACTGTGTCCAGACAACCTCCGGTGGGGACTGGGGACGCTGCTTGCCTTCCTGCCAGCCTTGAACGACCATCTACTTCCCTCCCCATTTCAAACCCCATCCATGCGCAGAAAAATCCAGATTTTGGGGAGGGAGGGGACTGGGAGGCAGATAGAGGGGTTCAGAACCCCTCCCACTCCCAGCACCCCAAAACCTCCACGATCTGCTTTCTTGCGAGCTCTGGGTCGCCTCTCCCCAGCTAGCCCATGTCCCCCCGACGCGCTTGACTCGCGATCTTAGAAGACCCCCGTCTCCATGACCCCCGAGCGCTGCCCGGCCTTCCGTCATTCTTCCTCCCCCGCCCCCGGCTTGTAGCTCCGGTTCGCTCTGGCTCGGTTTCCGCGAGGCTGGGAGGCCGCGAGCAGGCGAACAAAGGCCGGAGGGGAGAGGGAAAGCAGCAGCCTCCAGACTCACCTGGCCGGCAGCAGCGGCGGAGCTTGGCAAGGCGCGCAGCGCTCTGGATGCGGTTGCAGCAGTCTTGGGGACGGGGGGGGGGGAAGACTCGAGGCTTGACTCAGCGACGGGGGGGGGAGGGGGGAGCCGGCAGCCAGGAAGGGCAGCCGACAGCTGAGCCAGACGGATCTCCGCCTGCTTGCCTGCCCGAGCTTGCAGCCGTCCTGGCCGGGTGCCTTAATCGCACCCGACCCTGCTGCGTTTTTACGCGCCGACTTGCTGGCTGCTGCTGCTGTCTCTGGTGCTCCCCCAGCGGCCGGCTTGGGAAGCCCCCCCCCCCAAGGTTGGCAGGCTGAGGAGGGGGGGCTGGAAGCTTGGCTGCGGGGCTTAGCCGGGATTTTAGCGGGGAGAAGGGGGGGGAGAAGCTTCCGGGGGCAGCTGGAGAGGCTGGCTGGCCGTGGGGAAGCGCTGCGCAATCGTGCCAGCTAGCCAGAGCTGGTGGGGACAGACCGTCTGGACTGTGCCCTTCCAAGCCAGGGTTGGGGTGGGGGACTCAGAGCTGAACGAAGGGGTATTTTATGCCCCCCCCTCCCCAGCAAGCGAGTGTCGCGTTGCATTCCCACGACAAACGCTGCCCAACAAAGGAGTCACCTTTGGCATACAGGCGACACGCCGCACGGTCAAGACAGGCTGGGACGTGGACAGCGATTGGAAAACTGGGAAGGGGGGGTCCACCACCAGGTGGGAATCATAAGACACCGAACCAGGATTGGGGAGGCAATCTGGATGGAGAAATGAGACAGAGAAAGGGGGGGGGGTTCTTTCTTTTAAAGGTAGTTTTAAAAAGATATTTTTTAGGGTTTTTTTTTTTTTTATAAAGAGAGAGCTTTTAGGTTCTTTGAAAGATGTTGCTTAGATTTATTTTTAAAAACGTGTTTTCTTAAAAAGAATTTTTAAAAGGTTTCTTTAAAAGGCAGGCTTTTTTTTTTAAGATACTCTTTTAGATTTATTTTAAAAAGATACAGGTAATCCCCCAATTTACAACAGTTCAGTTAGTGACCATTCAAACACTGAAAAAAGTGATTGTTTTTCACACTTACAGGCATTGCAGCATCCCCCCCCCCCAAGATCACGTGATCATAATTCAGATGCTTGGCAACTGACTCGTATTTATGATGGTTGCAGAAAGCAGGAGACGCTGAGTTCTAGTTCTGCCTTAAGGCATTAAAGGTGACTTTGGGCCAATCACCAGGTGACTGTGAGTTCTAGTTCTGCCTCAGGCATGAAAGTATCCCCACAATTGCGTGATCAAAATTTGGGTGCTTGGCAACCAGCATATATTTGCAACGTCCTGGGATCATCTGTGATCTTCCCAGCTGCCTTTTGACCAGCAGGGTCAGTGGTTCAAAGCCAGATTTGCTTAACGACGACGTGGTTCACTTAATTGCAGCCCATTGCGAAAAAGGTCATAGAACTGGGCGTGATTCCCTTAGCAACCGCCTTGCTTTAGCAACCAAAGCTCTGAACTCAATTGTGGCCACAACCTGAGGACCAGCTGTATTTGAGAAGCCCAGCCTTATGGATCTGGGGATGAGTAAGGATGAGTAAACCGGGCCGGCTGAACCGATAAAAGCCCAGCACGATGACTCATGAGAGAGTCAACGGACACTCCCTTCTAGGAAAGCCTGTAAGAGCATAGCTCCTCTGTTGTTTTTTTGTTGCCACGGCAACCTGCAACAGGGCCCATCTCGGAAACAGCTGAGATGTCAGCTTGAGATTTTCCCACAATCCTTTGCTCCTGCAGATGCCTGAGCTCTAAGCGCACAGTGCCACCTGTGGGTGCCAGAAGGAAACGCAACTCTACGTCACCAAGGGCCGCTCCGATGCAGATAAGAGATAGCACAGCCCACTGGTGAATAACGGGTGGAAAAAGAGATTTGGAAGACTGCCTAATTTCCTGCGCCATAAAGGAGAATGGGGGAGGATTGTACTTTCAAACACATCATCGTAAACCCCACGACCAGAGAATCCACAAAACATCAGCTCTTTAGGCAACCGACTGCAGAGATCAGAAGGAAATATAAATCTAATTAGTAAGCGATCAGCGAAATAATGAATAAAGAATAAATAAAAGTCATTAAATAAATGAGGTGGGCAAACCACAAGCTAAAGCGATCGAGATGCTTTAAGGCTGGGGAAAAAGAGCAGTGGGATCCAGACAGGGCTTAGAAGCCTCACCCCAGATCTGAGAAAAGCACAAACATCAACGCAGCCGATTCTTCCTTCAGGGATAATAAAATGCAGTTTTACGGGAACAGGCCATCTGATCAAAGGAGGGGAAGAGACAGGCTCCCCACGGCTAATTTGCCAGCAGACACACAAATTATAATCTGGCAGCAAAACCCGCCAGGAAAATTGTGGGTATCAGCGCTGCGTCCGGGTCTGGCCAAGGGAAGGGGCTGGCCTGCAGCCAATTCACACATTACGAGAGGCTGACCTGGGTTGGACCTCTGCTTTTTTGGCAGGAGTCTGCAGACGAGCCCAGGGGTTGTCGTTTTTTGTGGAATGCTTCAATACCCACATCGCTTAGGAGACCAAGAGGGCCCTGGCTGGGGATGATGGGAGGTGCAGTACAAACCAACCTGAAGGAATGGAGCAGGGACTCACTCAGCAACTGCAGTGATTCACTTAAGAACTGGCAAAAAAAAAGTCGTAAAACGGGCAAAACTCACGTAAAAAATGTTTCACTTAGCAACCTAAATTTGGGCCTCAAAAATTCCAGAGTTGAGGGCTCATTGTAATTCCTGTTTGCAAGCTGAGTTCTTCCATGTTGCAAATTGGAATTATCCCGTGTCTAAATTTGGGAGGTGGGGGATTTAGAAATGACATGATAGCATCTTCCAATACTTGAGGGGCTGTCAAAGAGAAGAGGGGTGTCCACCTATTCTCCAACACACCTGAAGGCAGGACAAGAAGCAATGGATAGAAACCAATCAAGGAGAGAAGCAACCTGGAATGAAGGAGAAACTTCCTGACGTTGAGAACAATTAACCAGTGGAACAGCTTGCCACCAGAAGTTGTGGATGCTCCATCACTGGAGATTTTTAAGAGATTGGACAGCCTCTTGTCTGAAATAGTCTAGGGTCTCCTGCTTGAGCAGGGGGTTGGACTAGAAGATCTCCAAGGTCCCTCCCAGCTCTGTTATTCTTATTCTGCAGTAGCTGACGGAACACCCTTCTGGCCAGGATAGATCCCAAAGCCCATGGGGCACTACTGGTGGGCAAGGGAAATTACCTTGACAGCTCTCCTGTTCTCAGCACAGCTGGGATTTTGGCACAGGGGGACGGTCTCCTCTGCTACGGCTGGCTCATCTGGAATTAAAAAGAGAAGCTGAAGACCCCGTTTAACCAGTCTCTGCAGATACAGGGAATCCTCGGCTTATGAACACAAGATCGACAAGAGAAGTGTGTGTGTGTGTTTATGTGCGGGAGAGAGAAAGGCGGAGAGGAAAAAGGAGGAGAGAAGGAGAGAGAGAGAGAGAGAGACAAAGAAAAAGACAAAAGGAGCGAAAGAGGGAGAGAAAGAAAAAAGAGAGACTGAGAGAAGGCAAAGAGAAAAAGAGAAAGAATGAGAGAGAGAAGAAAGAAAAAGAAGAGACAGACAGAAAAGGTGAAGAAAGAGAAAGAAGAAAGAAAGAAAGAAAGAAGGAAAGAAAGAAAGAAAGGAAGGAAGGAAGGAGACATGGGCTGCCCACACTTCAAAATTTTTCTGGCCAGACCCCCCCCTTCAGACAAAGGCCCTCTGTCTCCTTGTCTATCCTCAAGCACTTAGGAACAGCTGCGCTATTGGCCAAACGGCTGAGCAAAATTATTTCTGCCCGACAATCTATTATGAATAATAAGGGAAGTGGAAATAGGCGGTTTTTCAGCCAAGAAAAAGGCCACCGCCGTTTGAGGAAATCCAGTTGCAAGACTGGGATAAATGAGGGAATGTGGGGGGGGGGAGGTAAGGGTCCCTAAATTGTAGCCAACAGACTCTAGCAAAAATCATAAAAACATCTTTGCTTCTAGCAAAAATACATCTTCTGCTGCTTCTCAATATTGTGAAATTTAAAAAAACAAACAAACCGTTGAGGTCATCTAGTCCAGCCCTGTCAGGATATGGGTCACAGTTTATCCACTTGGCATAAAAACAGGTTTTGCATTTCAACCATCCCACAATCTGGATCACATAATTACGCCATTATGCCTTCATCAGAAGAGGAGGAGGAGAATTTGATTTTGCAGAACAGAATCGGCCTCCCAGCTGGGCTGAATGCACGGGGGTGGCCGTCCCGTCCTTTTAATCTTCCCCCTTTCAACGCAGACACAAGCAACAAAAGGAGTTTTGTGATGCCAGCATCTGGAGCGGAGCACAAAGCATACGGATTCTGCGAAATAACAAGAGCTGGGAGAGGCCTTGGACGTCATCTAATATTCTAGTCCGACCCCTTGCTTAGGCAGGACAGATATCTAACATAGCTAAAGAGTGGGTGATATATAGATAGATAGACAGACAGATGGACAAATGGAGAAATAAGACAGAGATTAGATATAGATGATAGATAGTTGATAGATAGATAGTCAGTCAGTCAACTGGAAAAAGAGGTCTAGGGTCACCTGCTTGAGTAGGGGGTTGGACTAGATGATCTCAAGGGTCATTTCCAACTCTGTTATTCTATAATCCCAGATCAATTAATCAGTGGAACAGCTTGGCCTCCAGAATTTGTGGCTGCTCCATCAACTGGAGTCTTTTAAGAAGAGACTGGATAGCCATTTGTCTGAAATGGCCTAGGGTCTCCTGCCCGAGCAGGGGGTTGGACTAGACGACCTCCGAGGTCCCTTCCAACTCTTGCTATTCTGTCATTCTGTAAGGCAGCCCCCTTCCAGCCGTCTCCGTCTGACTTACCCTCCAGATCCTGGGCAATGTTGAGCGTGGAAGTCCAGGAGAAGCGCCCCGCCATGCTCGCCTCCAGGTCCATCAAATCGGGGGGCAGCACCTCCAGTTCATAGGCCCCCCTCTTTTTCCAGTAGAGAAACATCTCGGAACAGCAGGAAAAGAGGCTCCGGAGTTACCCCGAGTTCCTTTCCTCCTTCGCGATCGTCAGAAGCGGCTTTCTTGGCAACTCCTTAGGTGGGTCACCCCCCAAACTGAACCCCCCCCAAAAGAGCTGGTTTTGGGGGGGGGGGACAAGAAGCCCATTCAGCCCCTGCAAAGCCGGTGTTTCTGGGAACTGAGTCGGGCTGGCGAAGAGAAATCCAGCAATGTTCTCCAACTCTTGTCTGGACAAAAGACCCTTTTTCTCTCTTCCTCCTACGGACCTCGGACGGATTTTACCGTCCGTCCGTCATGAAAAGAATCTCCAGCCCAAGACTAGACAGACAGACGGAGGACGGGCGGGTGGGTTAGGGAGAGGACCGGGTGGGGAAGGCAGGCCTGGCTGCCCCCCGCCTCCCCATCCCTGGGGAGGCGAGGGCAAGCCATGTTGGTTCGATGGGAGCTTGCGACACAAGCCCTCCGAAGGCTGGCTGCATGAGCGTGCAAAAGACCTACGAGAAGTAGACGGATCGAGCCAGCATCGGACTAGACACTTCAGAACGATGGGCAAGCCTGAGAAGGGGCAGTCCTCGACTTAACGACCGCCGCAGGGAGAATTCCCATGGCTACATGAGTTGTCGGGGATTCTAGTTCCACCTCAGGCACGAAATCCAGCTGAGTAGCTTTGGGCCAATCACCAGGAGACAGGGAGTTCTAGTTCTGTCTTAGACAGTAAAGGCGGCTAGGTGACTTTGGGCCAATCTCCAGGAGACGGTGAGTTCTAATCCCACCTTAGGCACGAAAGCCAGCTGGGTGACTTTGGGCCAATCCCCGGGAGGCTGTGAGTTCTAGTTCTGTCTCAGGCACGAAAGCCGGCTGGTTGATTTTGGGTCAATCCCCAGAAGACACGATAGGGGTGTCCAGGAGGTTCCCCCCCCCCAAGGAATGAAGCTGGGGTCACCTGACCAAGAGGAGGGCGGAGCATTCTGCAGCCTCTCCAGGCCAGGAATGCTTTGATGGGATTAATTCCTCCAGTTCTGGCTTATTTTCAACCCTCATTTTGCTGTTTCTGCTTAATTTTTGTTTTTCTTTCCTTCGGGCAGACAGTCGGCCACTGGATATAATCCTTTTTCCGATGATGGAGAGAATAAAAAGGATTATAGATTAAATAAACACGCAGCCTGGCTCTATTGTTCTGGGCACCGCAAAGCAACCCACAACCTCGTGGCTTCCTTAACAAGTAGAATTTAGCTGCAGACCGCACTGGCGTGTGTGTGTGTTTGGAAAAAAGTGCAAATCCTGCTAAAATGACAAGGCGCACCACTTTGCTGAAATTCACACTCAGGCACTCCTCGTCCTGAGAGTGGCAAAGTGGGGTTACTTCTTTCTTTTGGGGTGCAAGAATTTAATGTACTTTTTTAACATCTGGAGGGGGGTGTTTGTTTTTGTAAAAAAAAAAATTTTCCCTTTGGGCTTTCGTATTTTAACTTTTTTTTAACATAGAAAATAAGAACTAAAAAACAAACAAAAAAAAAGAAAGAAAATAAGATTTTCATTCTCGATTTCACAGCCTGCGACCGGTTCTCAAAGGGATGTGGAGAATCAGATTAACCCGCCGGGTTTATACAAAATGTTTTAATTTGAGTATCGTGATAAAAATACGCTCGTTGCGGAAGGGAGGAGCCAAATTTTACCAAGGGAATGGCAGGGAATGCCACGCACCGACCAGCTTGCTGGAGGAAAGCCCACTAGGTCCCGGAGACGAATCCTTCCATAGGAGGAATTCACAGGCGACGGTGTTCCCTCCTCTGCAGATGTTTCTTAATTTTTAGTTTCCCAGCACCGGAAACATCGAAGTTGTAATCCGAGGTGACGTAAGGGATCTCCCCACCGGTCCTGGCCTAAAAACAGAGAGGCAGGGAAAGAGTGGAGCAGATGCTGTTATGGGGGGCTAGTCCTCATGAGATGCTTCGAGACGCCGAGAATCCACGAGACAGGTTACCAAATGGTGCTTGGAATAGATGATAGATAGATAGATAGATAAGATACATAATGGATGGATGGATGGACGGATGGAAGGAATAGCCTGCCTCCATAAATTGTGGATGCTCCATCATTGGAAGTTTTTCAAGAAAAGACTGGACAACCGTTTTACCCAGATGATGTAAGATCTCCTGCTTGAGCAGGGGTAGGACTAAATGATCTCCAAGGTCCCTTCAACTATTATTTTATTATTCTCCAAAGCATCCGAGGGAGGCAAGAAGCAACGGATGGAAGCTTACTGAGGAGAGATCCATTTTAGAACTGAGGAAGAATTTCCTGATGGATTTGCTTAACCATCCCAGGAAAAAAGGGTTGTACAATTGGGCACAGCCAACTTAACAATTTCTTTGCTTGGTGATGGAAATTCTGGCCCCAGGTATTAACTGCAGCCATGAGGACCGGCAACTTGATTTTTTAGTGGAGCAAAGCCGACATCACACGACACGCGTTCTCCTCTTCCTCCGGGATCATGTGCTAAGACCAGACTCCCACTCAGGCCTCTTTATAACTCATCCTCCATCTTGGGAGCCGTGCCCCTTTTACAAAACAAGGAGTACACGTAGATTCCTTTGATCTTCTGCGTGGCTGCCCACATTTGAGTTTGAGCTCAAGCCTGCTGGCCGGCTAAGGGAAAAAACTCCTGTTATGCATAACTAAAGCGCAGCGAGGGGATTAAAAGAGATCAGCTCTTTGCTGCCTGTTGACATTTGCAACGGATTGACAAACCGCATTTTTCTCTCTCCGCATCACCTTCAGCGGTCCACCGTCCACTTACTTGGTTCAGAAAGATGCAATTCGGGATGGCGATGTTCCCAATCAGCAAACAGTTCACACGGCGTAAGATCTCCGGAGCCACCGGCGTCAGGATATAGTAAAGCTTGCTGGTCATCTCCACTCCTCGGACGATTCCTATTTTAAAAGAATAACATTTCAGCTTTCAACCTCTGGTTATTTAGCAAAGGATACAGATCCAAAACGGGTCTAAAAAGCAGAGCTGTCCAACTATGGCGATTTTGTAGACTTCAACTCCCAGAATTCCCCCAGCCAGCCATTCAATTTGGGAGTTGAAGTCCACTGGTTCCCAAGATTGGACACCTCCACTCTAAAGAAAAAACAGGATTTAAGGCAGTGCCATTGTTAACTCTGAAGGGCTGCTAAACAAAATGAGGATTACCTGCACAGACTATCCAGTCTCTCCTGCAGGAGAAGAAGATAAAGACTGATGGATGATAGGAGCTCTTTCGTTCATCCAAATAAACATGCAAATTAATGCAAATCAGACCCCTTACCGAAGCCCAGGCAATCGCAGAGGGGGGTCTGCGTCAACACCACAGGACCCTTGGCTTTACACGGGATCTGGTCTGGCAGGTGGCACAGGCCGACCCAGCTGGCATTGAGGGAACACAAGATGTGGGTTGGCTCCACGTCGACATGGATCACCTTCAGGACAACGGCGCTGAAGGGCACCTGGGAGATCCAGAGGAAAAAGAGAGGGGATCAATTTGCTTTTTGTTCTACAGGGACACTGATAGAAGGGAGTATCTATGGAACTGTGGGGTCCTTGGTGCTCTCTGAGCTTGGTGGTTTTCTTGTAGACATTTCATGACCCAACTAGGGAACATCATCAGTGCTAGAAGGGGGGAAGAGGAGGAGAAAGGGAGGAGGAAGAGAAGGACTGTGAGGTCTTTGGTGCTCTCTGAGCTTGATGGTTTTCCTGCAGACGTTTCATTATCAGTGCCGGGCTGTACAGGGATAGACAGGCAGCACGGCCGTCAGAGACATTCCCCATTTCCTCTGCCTGTCAAGGCTGGCAATTCGCCCCAAGCTGAGCCTTACCTGATAGGGCACCAGGCTGGGCAGGGGGAGCACCGCTTCCAGGTCAGGCGGCTGCAGCTGGCCCACGTAGCCCACCATAGTAAGACTTCGCAAGGTGCTGCTGTGTGCTCGCCTGCAAGGACCAACACAGAGGTACATCTGAGACAGAAGCCTCAACTTACAAACAAAATGCAGGCAAAATTCCCGATGCTCAGTTTTTGCCCCATTTTATGACCTTTCTTCCACCGTTGTTAAATGAACTGTTGTAAACTGAGGACTGAGTTGAGGACTTGCGTGTATCACTACGAATTTAATCAAGACAATATCAGAGAAGGAGTGTGGGAAAAAAGGCGAGATCAGAACAGCCGGAGGAAAACGTGTTTAAGGTGTGAATTCTTTTCTTTTTCCGGCTGTGCTTCCCGACTCTCCGCGCCCTGAGCCGGTACCTACCCTTTGCCGGGGACTCCAGCGCCCGGAAATGTTGGCTGGACACGCAGCAACTGATGCCCAGGCTGGGGAGCATGGGAGCCTCGCTGGTTCCGGCAGTGTTCCCAACTTCCGCCGGGATTTTTCCTTTTGAGGGAGGGCTTCCCTCGGGTGTGCAGGCCGGCGGTGCTGCGGATGTAGTCGGCGGAGAGCTGAGGCAGGTCTTTGAAATCCTCGGTGCTCATCTGGACCACGTGGGTGGGCGACAGCAAGCGGATGGTGTCGATCAGGAGCAGCAAGCCGGCCCCTTGGGAGACAGGAGGAGAGGCAAAGGAGGATGGAGTGGGGAGGGCGAGGGGCCGGAATGAACCAGGGCTGTGAGGATCTGCTTTGGGAAGCCCTTGGTGGTTTTCTTCTGGACGTTTCAGGGTCCAAATAGGTAACATCATCAGTGCTAGAAGGGAGGGGGGGTTTGCAGAGAGAAGGAGAGGGAGGAGGACTGCGGGGTCCTTGGGGCTACCTTTCACCCATCCCATGGTGTTGACCAGCAGAGGGACGTCTCTCTCGTAGCCTCCAAAGACGTATTTCAGCGTGTCGAGGTAGCGCTCGGTGTCGTGCTCGCAAGAGTTGTCCCCGTAGAAGGCCATTTTGCGAGGGGGGCGCTGATGAGTGAACGGCGGACCTGAAGCAGAAAGAGAGGCCAGGCCAAAACTGCAGTGGTCCGAAGGCGGAAAGGTTAATGATAAACATTTGGGGGTCTGTGGGGAGATGTGGCACAAAAAGGTGTGGAACATCAGGGGCCCTTCATCTCTCTCTCTCTCTCTCCCTCTCCCATCTGTTTATCAGCTTTCTCTCTCATCTCTCTCTCTCTCTCACACACACACCATCCATCACCCTCCCTTAATAACCAACAGAGATCCTGGATCCCATTGTGGTCTTCAGTCGACGCTGTGGGGCGATCAGTTTTCCCCACCCTCCACCCTCCCCTCTCATTTTTCTCTACTGCTGCAAACATCCCAATGTCAAAAGTTCCTCCGGCTCTGTTTCTTTGCTTTTTCAAAAACTGATTCTTTAAGCTTTTCTTTTTTAAAAAAAGAAAAAAAAATCCTGCAAGGCGCCTACCCAAAACGGGTTCCCGCACGTTAACCAGGGAGATGCAGCCCGGTGGGGTGAACTCCGGCTGTCCCAAATCGCATTCCAAATACTCAAGGCAGGGAAGGCTAGGATTTAAAAAGAGGGAGAGAAACAGTCCAGGAATAATTCAAGAAAAAAAAAAAAACAATACCAAACAAGAGACCAAGCTTAGGAGAACTGGGGGGCGGGGGGGGGGAGGGAAACACTCACCAGTTTAACAAAAGATTCATCAGGTATCTGTTGAACGTTGATTTTCCGATGCTTTTGGGGCCACAAACCAGGATAACTGGGCAACCTTCATCTTCCACTAAAAAGCAAGCAAGAGTACCTGGATGAGATTTTGGGGTGAAGATGCAAGAATTCAGCACAGGGAAGGGAATTTAGAGCACAAGGAGTCCTCGGCTTACAACCGCAATCAGGGGCCAATTTTTTTGTGGCTGAGCGAGAAAGTTGTTAAGTGAGTTTTGCCCCACTTTACGACCTTTTTGACCACTGTGGTTAAGTCAGTGACACGGTTGTTCAGTGAATCTGGCTCCCCCCATTGTCAGAAGGTCACAAAAGGGAGTCCCAGGAGCCTGGGACACCGCAACCGTCATAAATATGAATCAGTTGCCAGGCGTCCTGAATTTTGATCGTATGACCATGGGGATCCTGCGACGGTCGTAAGCGTGAAAAAGGGTCCTGACTCCCTTTTTCCAGTGCTGTTTTAACTCTGAGCAGTCAACTAAATGAATTGTTTGTTAAGTCGAGGACTATCTGTATTATTGTGTAAAAATAAAAAATTGAGGCTGTGCATTATCACATTCTACTGCATCAACAGGAGTTGGAGGTCAATGGGATTTTTTCCCCCCTCTTTCCCCTTTTGCTTCTGTTTTCCTGTTATTTTCTTCATATTTTGATCAACTAATAAAAAATATTTGACTAGAAGAAGGCACCCCTCCCCCCAAAAAAGGTCTGTTCCTCAAGGTGGGGGGGAAACCCCCTCCCCAGTATTCCTGGGCGACTCACCCCGGCAAGCGTGGATCAGCTCGCCAATGGCGGAATGCATGCTCTGGGATACCAGCAAGCCTCTGCTGGGCTCCAGCCTCTCCAGGCCGGCAGAAGCCAGCACGGGGTCTTCCAGGATGGAAGAGAAGGACTGTTTCTAGAGAGGAAAAGAGAGGAGGGGGATGAGCCAAAAGGGGCGAGGGGGAGGCCGAAAGGACGCTGGGGAAGAGTTGGCAGGGGACTTCTGTTCCGCTGCTCAAAGCAGTGTTCGGCTGCAGAGCGCTTGGAACACAATCTTCTTTCTCTCTCTTTCTTCCTTCCTTCCTCTTTTCCTCCCTCCCTCCCTTTCTTTCGTCCCTTTCTTCTTTCTTTCTCCTTCCCTTCCTTCTATTTTCTCTTCCTTCCTCTATCTTTCCTTCTTTTCCTTCCCCTCTCCCTCCCTCTTTCCCTTCTTTCTTTCTTTTCTCCTTTCTTTCTTTCTTTCTTTCTTTCTTTCTTTCTTTCTTTCTTTCTTTCTTTCTTTCTCTTCCTTCCGCCCTCCTTTCCTTCGCCGTCATAAATCAAGTACTGCCTGCACTGAGGAGGCCGTAGGAACTCACTTTCGCTCTGAAAACCTGGGAGAATTCCGGGTGGCTGAGAATGAACTTAGTGGCCGGGGTGTCCAGCTGTTCCAGCAAAAGGATGGAGCAGTGGGGCCGAAAGCTTTTCAGCAACCTGCACCTCGCCTCTGAAAAACAAAGGAGACACCCAGAGATTTTATTTATTTCATTAAATTTATCTGTTACCCAACTCACCACCAGGGTGTTACATTCTTAGAAACACATCTACAGCCAGTTTGGTTGGGCTAGAAAGCAGGACACGGTGAGTTTTAATCCTGCCTTAGGCATGAAAGCCATTGGATTGACTTGAAGCCAATCACCGGGAGGTGGTGAGTTCTAGTTCTGCCTGAGTGACTGGGTGACTTTGGGCCAATCCTTCTCTCTCCGCCCACGGGTAAAGAGGAGGTGGGGAGAGTGTTGCATAGGTTCTCCACCTTGAGTTATTTGTAAACACCTCAAGAAATAAATAAGCAAAGACACGGAAATAAACACCCCCGGTTCCCTCGCTGTTCCTTACCCCGGGGCACGAAGTGCGCTCGGAGAACGGCCTTGGCTTCCAATTTCATCTCCTTCTTCGATTTTTCCGTGCCCTCCTTGCCGGCAGCGGCTTCCACAGTGAGGGCACAGTAGGTGTGGGGAGAGAACAGATCGTAAGGGGGCTGGTCTGGAGCGATTGTGAACCCCAACACCTGCACGGATCCATACAGGCAGGTCAGGCGACACTTTCCTGTGAACGTCAGAGTCTGGGAAGAAGAAGAGTGGAGATACAAGCCCCCACTGTTAACAGCTGATTCTTGACTTAACAATGATCCATTTAGCGACCAAAGTCAGAACGGCATTGAAAAAAGCGGCTTTGCGTGATTTTTCACACTGAACGACTGTTGCGTCATCCACTATGGTGCATGTGATCGAATTTCGCTTGCTTGGCAACTGACTCATAGTTATGACGGTCGCAGCGATCCCCTTTTGCGACCTTCCAGCCAGCAAAGTCAATGGGGGGGCGGATTCAATTAATAACCACGTTGCTAATTTAACAAACTGCAGTGATTCACTTAACAACCGCGGCAAGAAAGGCCGTAAAATGGGGCAAAACTCGCTTAACGGCTGTCTGGAAACGTTGGGCTCAGTTGTGGTCGTAAGTCGAGGACTGCCTATATGAGTTATTTAGTCCTTGGGGTGGGCAGAGGGGGGGCCCAGCAGGGGAAAGGCAGCTAAAGCCCCCCCAGAAAGCAGGGGAGACCCCCAAAAATCCACCCACAACGACCTGGGGATTTAAATAGAAGCCAGACGCGGAAGCAGCTTATAAACAAACTCCAGGGCCCGCCACCAAGGAAGCCCCGCCCTCTCATTTGCATGACCCCGCCCACGCTCACTTGCTCTGAGGGGAGCAGAACCGCCGCGCGGTTTTCGCCCGCCGCGGCGGCCGTCAGTGAAGCCGGTTTAGCGGGGAGCTCCGGCGGTGGCGCTGGAGGCGTCTTTTCCTTGTGGGCCGTCCCGTTCTGGAGCCGCTTCGGCCCACCCGAGCGGCGCTTCGCCATCCAAACCTCGCCGGGAGCCGCGAAGAAATCTCCACAGCGACCGCGCGGCCGTCCTCTCACGAAATCTCGGCGACTCTCGCGAGAGGGCGGCCCGCCACGCCTCTAGCCCGCCTTTTTTGGTGCTCGTAGAGCTGCGGCAGGGTAGACGCGCCCCTTCTTCAGTTGGATTCCATCTCCCGAGAATGTTTCAGCTAACAAAAAGAAGCCTGCAAAGATATATGCAAAGGGCAAAATGAGGATTTTTTTTTTAAGATGACGTGATGATGGGAGGGGGGGAAACCCCTTCCAGTTTGCAGCCCTCACAAATCCTCGAGTTCCCAAGGGAGATGCAGACAAAGTTTTAAAAGTTTAATTCACAGAGGAAAGATTTGATTAAATATTCATTTCAGAATAACAGAGTTAGATGGGACCTTGGAGGTCTACTAGTCCAACGCCCTGCTCAAGCAGAAGACCCTGGACCATTTCAATCAATCAATCATTATAGATCTGGAAGGGATCCTGGAGGTCATCTAGTCCAACCCCCTGCTCAGCCATTTCAATCCAAGGAAATGAAATCACATAGAGGATTAAGGACTTTTGGAGATGTGTGGACTTCAACTCCCAGAATTCCCCAGTCAGAAAAGCTTATGCAAAAATGTTAATGTCTGTTTTGAGAGCGTTGGACTTCCAACTCCTAGCAAAAATTCTGAGAGCTGAAGTCCACCCATCTTAAAATAGGTAAAAAAATCAGTTTTTTTTTTAAGTGGGCAAAAAACCACGCCTCTTTCTAAATTAAACCATTCGCCCCGGAGTCCCCATTGCCACCCATGGACTGCCTGGTTGGGAAGCATGGGTTCAGTGGTGCACCGCCTCTTTCTCCCTCTTTACACAAACTCACAACCAGCACGTGGGGCTGGGAAGGGGGCGGGGGCTCGTCCTCTAATTAGCATGCCGCGCCCCCTCCGCTTGGTGACGTCACACGCGTCGCTGCCTGTGCCAAGATGGCGGCCCCCCGCTTCTCTTGCCGGCGGGCGCAGTGAGTGGGGTGTGAGCGAGGTGAGCAGGGGGCTTTGGGGAGGAACGGGGGTCTTTATCGGCTGATAGGGCTCGGGAGGAGGCAGAGAGAGCCCTTCTGCGGGTGCTTATGCCGGGCTGGGAATGATGGGTCCAGGTGGGTGGATGATGGGTCCATCCCTGCAGGCAGAGCTGCTGTTGCAAGAAGAGGCGCGGGGGTGGGACTCTAGAACCCATTGCAGGCCCATTGCACGAGGACCCTCTTCCCACCTTTGCAAAGAACCCCAGGCCAGGGTGGGGAGGTGGGACTCTAAGACCCATGAGCCTCTGCTGACCTCTTGCACCCCCTTGCGTGCTCATTGCACACCCAATGCACGCAGTTTCTCTCCCCACCTTTGCAAAGAGCTGAAGTTGCACCAATGGGGGCGTGGGACTCTTAAGACCCATGCGCCTCTGCCGGCCCTTGGAGAGCACTGCATGCTGGTTTCCTTAGGGGTGCAAAAACTGGCCCTTCCAGGCTCCCATGGCTGGCTGGGGGAATTCTGGGAGTGGAAGTCCAGCCATATTTAAAATGGGTTGAGGTTGAGAAGCCCCCACCCACACCAAACCCACCTGTGGGGCAGATTCCTCCTGGGCCGTCCCCTCCAACGTTGTCCCCGTCCTCCTTCCAGGGCGCCATGGAGGGTGTGTTTGTCAAGCACAGCGTGCGGGTCCTTCAAGAGCTGAACCTCCAGCGGCAGAAGGGCCAGTTCTGTGACGCCACCCTGGCCGTGGGCAGCCTGGTCTTCAAAGCCCACTGGAGCGTCCTGGCCTGCTGCAGCTCCTTCTTCCAAACCCTCTACAATGGCGCCGCCGGCAAAATCATCCTTCCGGAGACCTTCCTGGACGTTTTCACCCTCCTCCTGGACTTCTTCTACACCGGACACCTGGCCGTCACCTCGGACAACCGGGACAAGCTGCTGGAGACGGCCAAGGAGCTCTGCGTTCCTGAGGTCATCCAGCTGTGCCAGGAGTTCCAATCCGACCGCTCGGAGGACAGCGGCAAGCAGAACGGCGAAGTTCTTATTGACACAGACCCCGATGCCACCTCGCCGGGGGAGTCGACCTGCGAGGCGGCACCCCCCGGCCGCCCAGCATCGGAAAGTCCCCGGACCCGGGGCGTCAAAGGAGCTCAGGGGCCACGGGACGGCCCTGCCCTCCTTTGGGGGAAGTTGAAAAGGGTCCCCAAAACAAACCTTGTAAGCCGCGCAGGCGACGTAAAGGAGAGCCCGGAATGTAAGGAACTTAAACGGCCCCTGAAAAGTGAAGCCGCCGAGGACGCGGGCGCCAGTCACGAGGTGGCGTGCGGAGTAACGTGCTCTTTAGGAATTGCCCTTGTCTGCTCCTGACCTAGAAAACGGGGGAGAGAAACAAAGAAAGAGATGGGGGGGGGTCTTGAAAAACCAAGAGTTTCTCTGTTTGAAGAGCAGGGAATTTGGGGTTTAGTGAGAATCTCCTCTATTCTAAATTTTGGGGGTTATGTGTTATGCCCCTTTATGTGTTTGGACTGGTCAGGGAGCCAGCCCTCATTGAGGACAGGATAAGAGTGCTTTTGCCTTTATGGGTATCTACAAGCAGCCATGTGCTTCCTTCCCAACAGGAGACCCCAGAGGTCCTGGGTTCGAGTGATCTCCCCTCGGAGGATCACAGCGGAGGGAGGGGGAAGGATGACATGGATGAGGATTACATCCCGGATCAGAAGAGTGTCCGGGTGAGGAAGAGGCCCTCGTTGACCAGAGCCTCCCGCAGCAGCTCCAAAACCGGCGGAAGCAGTCACCGTCTCAAGGCTGCGGCCCTCGGACCCCGCCGAGGCACGGCTGAACCGGTTGAATGTCCCACCTGCCATAAGTCTTTCTTGAGCAAGTATTACCTGAAGGTCCACAACAGGTAAGTTTGGAGCTCTTGTGGAGGGAGGAGGAAGAGGAGAAGGCTTCTGGGAATTTGTGGAAGGAAAGGGGGTGTTGTTCTCCTGTCTTGGGGTGGAGATAGCTCTGTGCTTTATGAAGCAGGCTCCCTGGAAGGGCCAGTGATCAACCTCACTCTCTGGAAAGACCAAAGCTAAGGACATTGCTAATTTGACCCAGTGTTTTGCTATTTTCCTCCATCCCTTGAAGGAAGCACACGGGGGAGAAGCCCTTTGAATGCTCCAAGTGTGGGAAGTGCTACTTCCGGAAGGAAAACCTGCTGGATCACGAAGCCAGGAACTGCGTGAGCCGTTCGGAGCAGGTATTTGGGAGGGCAGGTCTTTCCCATAGCTGGTTGGAGAATCAGAGTGTCACAAGACCACGAGACTTTGGGGTTTGACTCTAGAACCGAAACAGGCCTGCAGAGACTACGTTTCACCTCCTGCTTGAGCATAGGGCTGGACTAGAAGACCTCCAGGGTCCCTTCCAACTGTGTTGTTCTGTTGTTCACCTACTTGCTTTCCAAACAGGGGTTCCAAGTGAGCCTCCTGGGACAGGGGACTCTTGAGCCGACCCCTCCCTTTCCAGCCCCCCTGATTTCTCTCCCCCCTTTCCGCCAGGTGCACACCTGCTCTGTCTGTCAAGAGGTCTTCAAGAGGCGGGTCGAACTCCGGCTGCACATGGTGACCCACACGGGCGAGATGCCTTACAAGGTCAGCCTGCCCTGCGCTTGAGCAGTGCTGGGTGAGGCCGTGCGCTTAGAAATTGCTCCCAAAGGCGCGACAGCCCAGCTGTGGCTGGATCCATGCTTCCCTGCCCTCTTCCTTGCCCTCACAGCTGAGAAGTACAATATAAGCCGAGTTTCAGGGTGGTTGCAAAGGCGGGTTTGCCCATCACACTAATCCAGGTTACTAAATGAACTATTGTAAATCAAGGATTATCTGTATCTGGAAATTAACCCCCTTTAAGGGATAATTCAGGTTCTGCTGTGTGTGCTTGTTGTGTTCTGCCTTTTTTTCCTGTGGTGGCCACTTCCAGCCAGGAGTTGCCAACCCAGCCCAATCGGCAGGCAGGGGGAGAGAGGGGCAATGGCTCCAGTCCTCACTCTCTCCCCTCCCTCTCGCTAGTCTTGGTACTGAGCAGTGCCCGTCTGTTTTGCAGTGCTGCTCCTGCATCCAGCAGTTCATGCAGAAGAAGGAACTACAAAGCCATTTGATCAAGCTGCACGGCGCCCCTAAGCCACACGCGGTGAGCAGCAGGCAGAAGCGGGGTACACACATACACACACACGAACACTGAGAGGCTAGAAGCAAACTCGTTCCTCGCCCGCCTTTCCTCATCCGGACCCATCTCTCCTCCTCTAGTGCTCCTCCTGCTCCAAATGCTTCCTCTCACGCACGGAGCTGAACCTGCACGAGGCCTTCAAGCACCGCGGCGAGAAGCTGTTTGTCTGCGAAGAGTGTGGCCACCGCGCGTCCAGCCGGAACGGCTTGCAGATGCACGTCAAGGCGAAGCACAGGTGCCTGGGGGGAGGAGGAGGAGGAGGAGTGGCCCGCCAGGCTGGGACGAGCTTCGGCTTGCTGGGGACGCCGCCGTCTTACCTGATAGCGCTTCCTGTCTTGCCAGGAACGAACGGCCGCACGTGTGCGGATTCTGCCAGCACGCCTTCACCCAGAAAGCCAACCTCAACATGCACCTTCGCACCCACACCGGCGAGAAGCCCTTCCAGTGCCACCTCTGTGGGAAAACCTTCCGCACCCAAGGTACAGGACGGCGAACCAATCCTAAGTCACTAAGCAATGGGGCAAAACTCGCCTGTCTCACTTAGCATCAGAAATGGGAGGCTCAGTTGCGGGCGTAAGTTGAGGACCCCATGCTAAATAATCAGGCGACCAGGATCGGGTCTCTCCATCCAAGCTGCAATGGGCGCACAAGAGACCGGTCGCAGGGGTGAGACAAAGCCGCACTGGACAGATTGCTCTCTCGTCGTCTTACTTTTTTGTCCTCGTTCGCAGCGAGCCTGGATAAGCACAACCGGACCCACACGGGGGAGCGTCCCTTCAGCTGCGAGTTTTGTGCCCAGCGGTTTACCGAGCGAGGCCCGTTGTTGAGACACGTGGCCAGCAGGCACCAGGAAGGGCGGCCGCATTTCTGCCAGATCTGCGGGAAAACGTTCAAAGGTAACGGCTGGATCGGAAAACTGGTGCAGCTTTTCCCGCGCTGCAACTAACAGCAAAGAAAGAGGCTGACTCAGTGGTCCCTTTGGGGAGCAGGGAAGGCCTGGCTGACTCCAGGCACCCCCTCTTTTGGGCTCTTTCTCTGTGAGGAATCAAAGGGGGGACCCTGCCACCGCTTAACCAATTTTGTCCCCGTAGCGGTGGAACAGCTGCGGGTCCACGTCCGTCGACACAAAGGGATGCGGAAGTTTGAGTGCACGGAATGCGGGTACAAATTCACACGGCAGGTATTGTGCGTGTTTCGCCTTCTTTGTTGTCCAAAACCTTCTCTGCCCCTGCCCAGGTCCTTGGCCCGAAGCCCCTTATCTCAAAATAATCCAGCCAAGAATCTAGATGTTCTCCTTTTTCAGCAGAACATCTGTTGCCTCATTCCCAAGAGATCTATAGCACAATTGTGTAGTTAGAGCATCCCAGAGCAGGGGGCTGGACTAGAAGACCTCAGAGGTCCCCCTTCCAATTGTAATCATTGTGTCGTGAAGGCCCACCTCGCGGTGATGGGGTGGTTGAATGTAGGGACCTTTTTTGCCCTGGCCTTGACCTTCTCCCGCTCTTTTTCTCCCGCCAGGCTCACCTGAGACGCCACATGGAAATTCACGACCGGGTCAAGAATTACAATCCTCGCCAGAGGAAGCTACGCAACCTGGTCATCGAGGACGAGAAGGTGGTGGTGGTGGCCTTGCAGCCCCCCAACGTCCTGGAGGTGGGCTCCGCAGAGGTGATCGTGGAGGCCCTGGCCCAGAGCGCCCCAAACGTGGATCTCCCCACCGGACAGAGACTCTGCTCAAACGAGAGTTTGGCCCCCGCTGAAGTCACAGAACAGTCCTTCCTCATAACCATCCCGAACGACTGTGGGATGTAGCGGTATGCCCCCCCCCTCCTGTTAATAAAGATTAGTCATACACTTGTCTGGAATGGTCTAGGGTCTCCGGCTTGACCAGAGGGCTGGACTAGAAGACCTCCAAGGTCCCTTCCAACTCTGCTATTCTGTATGAAAGTGTCTCTGGCTTGAGCAGGGGGCTGGACTAGAAGACCTCCGAGGTCCCTTCCAGCTCTCTCATTCTGTTATTCAAGCCTTCTGGTTTGCTTGAGACAGGCCATTCTCCCCTCCCCCCACATTATGGTGTGATTGAAAATGGCCAGGTTTTCACTTGTCAAACTATTCACGCCCTGTTACACAACCTGGCTGTTTCTCAACTTTGCAAACGCAATTCTTTACCCATTTTTACAAGAGTTTTTGCTCATCAGAGGAGCACAGCAAACCAGGGATGGTGGCTTATTCTAGCCCTGAAAGCAGGTGGTAAAATGCAGAGATTTCAATCCACAAATAATATTTTTTTTCTGTTTTCCAAATAGTGAATTTCGCTCAATAGGGAACCAGATGGAAATGCCTCCCTTTTGTGGTGTCTTTTTTTTTTTTTTGCCTTCCCCAAGCAGATTCTGGCAGCATCAGCCATGTCTCTTTTATTTGGCACATTGCAAGTTTTCGAAAAGGAAGCTTTACCAAACCCAGAATAGTTTTGCTTCGAAGGAGCAGGAAGTCTACAGTACTTTAGGCCAAGTGCAAGGACTACATTTAAACATTCAATAAATACAAAAACTACCCCTTCCTCCCAAACGTCCGGCTTGGAACAGAGGTTGCAAACTGTCCCCTCCGTGGAACAGCCCAGCCACAAAAAAAATATAATAATTCTCGTACATTGGAAGGTATTAAAAAGCAGAACCACCAGCAGGGTCTGTAAATGGCCGTGTGGGAAACGAGGCCCTCTTAAAAAGATACAGGCGATCCTCGATTTAGCGACCACAAAATTTTGCCCCAAGTTTTGAAAGTGAAAACATTTGTTGTGAATTTTGCCCCATTTTACGACCGGATTGTGATCGCGGGGACGCTGCGACGGTCGTAAGTGTGAAAAACGGTCCTAAGTCACTTTTTTCAGTGCTGTTGTCACTTCGAACAGTCACTAAATGATCGGTCGTAAGTCGAGGACTACCTGTATACGGGTAGGGTTTTTGCAATTGCAGAGTTGCAACGGGTAAAACGGATCCAAGTTGCGACGCTGGAAGGAAAGTCCTGTCGGTCCGTTCTAAACTCACACGGCCTCCGTTCTAGGCGGGTGCGTAGAAATTACATCTATAAAAATATCTTTTTCTCCATGGTGGAGATGATAGGCCATTGGGAACAGTCTCCTTAAAAAAAACTGCAAAAGATAATAGTTTATTTTTGTTCCACGACACTAGTCCTCTTGACGAATGGCAGAGGCAGGGCACCAGTTCAGCCCGGCAGCAAAAAAACAACTTCAAAATTCCTTAATTTGGTAAATTAAAGATGTCTTTTTCTGCCAAAGTTGGTTTGTTACCCAGGCATTAATATGAGGCTTTGTTTTTTTGCCTCCAAGGCACACTGGTTCGATGTGCAATTTCTCCCAGAAAAAAAGAAAAAATATTATGGCCTCTCTTTCCAGACGCAAAATGACAGAAATTAAAGGTGGGAAGTGGGAGGGCGTAGAGGTCATCCAGCCCAACCCCCTTGCTCAGTGCGGGGACAGGCAGCACAATACATTCTTCCTTCTCCCCCCCCCCAAGCAAATGCCAAGGAATGGATGGCACGGCATGTTGAAAGGAAGCGCTCTGCAACCTGATTGGGTGACAGTAGAGAAGCAGAAACCAGGAAGGGTCCCCTTGGGATCATCTATCCAAACCCTAAGCTAACCCGTGGTGGACTAATCTCCCCATCCAGACCCTTCTCTCTGGGACCATACACAATGTCACAAACAGGAGGGGCGGGGCATCATTTTTAAAGTCTTTTTTGACCAGTATAGAAAAGTTGACCTATGAATTCTGAATTGCACCCTCTCCTCGCACGGAAGACCTTCCCTTCAAGGTCCCACCTTCTTCCTTCCCACCCTGTCCAGAGCTGAACCCCCAAAGCTCTGTCCCACTCCCCAATTAATCCTTCGGGAATCAGCCTGCAATGCCACCCCATTCCTGGGTCCACCACAGAGAAGACCTGCGGAACTCCTGGACAGGATCAACCAACTTGGCGAGGCCAACAGGGCGCCATCACCTCCCAACCCCAAGGGGTACCACAGGAGCACCGGCCACTGACAAGCCACAACAGACCCGACAACCTCTCGGCCCCCTTAACGCAGTTCCTGCAAGTCTTGTCTGGGAGGGTTGGGGGCGAAGGGGTCTTCCAGCACCTGCTTCCCCTCCTCCTCCTCCAGCGTCTCCGGCATGAACTGGCGGAAGATGCTGACACTGCTGTGCCAAAAAATGGGCTCCGGCAACTGGCCGGCCACGCTCCACTTGCGGCTCTCGGGATCGTACGTCTCCACCATGGCGGAGAGTTCAAAAGTGTTGTCATAACCGCCGGAGACGTAGAGTTTACCTCCGAGCACGGCTAGGCTGCCTCCCACGTGCACCTAGAGTAGAGAAAAGGAAAGCTATCAAAATTATTACCATTATTATTGTGGTCTGACGCAGTTAGCCAGATGTTTAGACTGGATTTGGCCTTTTTACTCCAGTTACTGAGTCCTTTCCGAGGAACTGGGAGAGGCAGATGTGCTTGTTGCACAAGGAATTTGCTACAGGATTTAAGCTGTCCCAAGTCAAGCTGCCTTTTGTAATTGACCGATGGGGATGTTGTCAATGCCAATGGTATTACGGTGGCTGGTTGCACAACCAGCCAGATGTTTAGACTGGAGTTGGCATTTTTATCCACCCACTGAGTCCTTCCCAAGGACCCGGGAGAGGCAGATGTTGCTGTTTGATGGTGTTAAAGATAGAATTGAAATCCACCCCTCTTAAATTTGCAAGACCCCCTACCTACCTGGAGCATTGGAGGGATTTTGTCCCACTGGTTTTTGGCTGGGTTATAGACATCAACTTCAGCTGAATCATCTCTGGAAGACAAGAGAAATAATTGATAAAGATTAATTATTATTATTCATAATTAATAATACTTTAGATGAATTCTGCAGCAAGGTGGAGGGGCTGAGTTAGGGGTACATATGGGGTGTACAAAGAAAAATCTCAGATTTCTTGAGGGAAAGGAAACTTTTTCACAAAATGCAAGTTTTTTTCCTAATATCTCTAGTGATTTGGGCTGCTTACGAAACAAATGTGATATATATATATATATACAAAATCAGCCCTTCTTTGCCTGTTTTTCATTTTAGCAAGACCCTTCTAGAAGAGTTGTCAGCCAGGAGTTGTGAGCTAAACACAGAATGTTCCTTGGCCGATTGTGACACGCCAAGTGTGACAGCAACAGGTGTGCGGATGGAGGGGGGGGGAAGAAAGGAAGAGTGATGGTAGGGGAAAAAAAAGACATTTGTCACCTCCACACTGCAGACACAAACCCCTTGGGGCTGCCCCAAACAGGAGGCCAAAATTTCAACCACATGACAGGTAGTCCTCGACTTATGACCACAATCGAGCCCCCAAACATTTCCATTGCTAAGTGAGACATTTAAGCGAATTTTACCCCGTTTTACGACTTTTCTTGCCACTATTCTTAAGGGAATCGTTGGGAGTTCTTTAGTTAGTAACAGAGTCGCAAAAGGGGATTGCGTGACTCCCCGGAACACTGTGACCGTCATAACTATGAGTCAGTTGCCAAGCAGCTGAATTTTAATCATGTGATCGTGGGGATGCTGTGACGGTCAGGGTGAAAAACGGCTCTAAGCCATTTTTTCCTCTGCCGTTGTCGCTTTGAACAGTCACTAAAGGAAGCGTTGTAAGCTGAGGACCGACTGTATAGTGTGCAAAAAAGCAACAATTCAGCCAACATCGTTTTGGGAAATTTGCAGGAAATTTGCTCTCCCCCCCCCCCCCATTCAAAGAACCTTTGGGAGGAAGTTATGCTGGGCAGACTCCAGAGCCAAAGGATCACCAGAGTTTTTTTCCCATCTGGCTTTGCAAGGGGAAAGTTGTTCTTGGGATCCACAAGGAATTTAAAGCATGTCTTAAGCTCCGGAAAAACCTGGAGTGAGGAAAATCCGCAGGGACCAGCTGCTAATTTCAGTTATGAAAAAGGCCAGCAAGAATTCCTGGCATGCATTCCTTGTTTGTCTCCAGAGCCCACATAGGGATGGTGGTGGCGGGGAGAAAGAGGGGCCGTTCCGTTCCCTAGAAGGACGGTGGCGCTCCGGATAACGTCCTGATTCCTTGCAAAGAGGAATGTGGGCGGAAGGAGGAAATGGATCAGAAATGGGCATAAAGTGTGCTAAAATGGGTGGATCCTCAGGAAACTGACCGCCCTGCAAGCTGCCTTGTCATCTTTGGCTATTCTAGGTAGGGCCTCGACTTACGATTATTCGTTTAGTGACCGCAGTTACGACGGCACTGAAAAAGGTAACTTAGAACCGTTTTCCACGCTTATGACCGTGGCAGCATCCCCGTGATCTTTTATTCTGTTGTTCTGTATGAAAGTGTCTCCTGCTTGAGCAGGGGGTTGGACTAGAAGACCTCCAGCTCCATTATTCTGAGAGGGTTGAGTGGAGAACGTCCCCAGCTTTTCGGGCGGGAGCGAATGTCTGAACTGGATCCTTGCCTGCAAACCCCTCTTAGCAGCAGCCATGGTGCCCATCCATGTTGGCACACCCGGAGTCCGGAAATGCCAACGAGGCTCCTAGCCATCAGCCAGCCACAAACAGCGTCTATCTGAACGATAAGGCCGGGATGAATTCCAGGCCTTTTTTCAAGCCCCCTGAAAGACCATGTTTGGCTAAAACTCTCAAGTGGTCCGATCAGCCGCCTTTCGGCTCCGATAAGACCCCCGAAGGCGAGTCACGCCATCCGCCCAAAGTAGGACTTTTTGACTCCCAGGAAACAAGTCCTCCTCTCCCCCATCTGATTCATGGCATCTCCCTGTGCAATGCAGCACCTCCAAAAAAAGCAGAGAGAAGCCCTGATAACCTCATATATTTTTTTTTTAATCAAGAGCTGGTTTCTTTCCACAGGGAACCACCACCAGCCCCTCAGATAACCTCAAGAGCGTCTGGAAAACTGGTGCTATTTTTACAGACAGCTCTCTGGAAAAGGCAGCACTTGGTTAAAATCCTAATTCTGTCACCTTTGCTCTGCTTTTGGCAGAGATCCTTTTTTTGGGAAAAAAGAAAAAAAAAGGGGGGGGGACAAAAAACCTCTTTGAAGGCTAGGAAACTCCAGCTGGATTAACGGTGCCTGGGGCTTCGTTTGCTCACCCCATGTAACCCCGGGAGCAAAAATGCCAATTTTCTCCCAATAACAAATTTAAAGCTTTAAACGTGTTCCATTTGGGATAGAATTCTTCTTCAGTTGTTAAGTGAATCACTGCAGTCGTTAAGTTGAGCCACATGGTTGTTAAGTGAATCTGGCTTCCTCACAGGTTCTCCTGCTCGAGCAGGGGGCTGGACTAGAAGACCTCTAAGGTCCCTTCCAGCTCTTATTCTACTCTAAATCATTGCTTGTCACAAGGTCGCAAAAGGGGATGGCGTGAGCCCGGGACACTGCGACCGTCATAAATACGAGTCGGTGGCCAAGCGTCCGAATTTTGACCATGGGGATGCCGTAAACATCGGTTGTAAGTTTGAAAAACGGTCACGTGTCGCTTTTTTTCAGTGCCGTTGTAACTTTGAATGAACTGTTGTAACTTGAGGAGCAGCTGTATTTTCCAATATAAACATAACAGCCGTTTTGGGATTTTTCTCCTCTCGGTTCTCGGTGCCCTAGTGGGGTCTTTCTGCAAGTTTTCCCACTCTGCCCCTTACCTGATGAAGTACATGAGCCCCCCAAGAGTGACCGCCTTGGGGGCGAAGGACCAGGGGGGCAGGGGCCCACAGTTCACCAGGGACCAGAGATCTGACCCGGGGTCGTAGCACTGCATGACCAGGGACTCCTTGCCGGCCAGGGAGCCGGTGGCGTAGAGCTTCCCACGGTAGGTGGTGGTGGAGCAGTCGTCCATGGGGTAGAGCATAGGCTGCAGGACCTCCCAGCTGTCCAGCGTGTGGTCGTAGCGCTCGGTGCTGTCGGCCGCCACGATGTAGAGGAGGCCGTCCAAGATGGCCGAGCTGTGGTACTCGCGGGCTTTCAGCATGGGGGACACCTCCGTCCACTCGTTCACGCTGGAGTTGTAGCGCCAGACGCAGTCATAGAGCCGCGAGCCGTCGGAGCCGCCTGCAGAGAAGAGCGATAAAGTAGAGCGGCGAGAAGGGATAGAGAGCCAGCTTGGGCTAGTGAGGAAGGCACCAGGCTGGAAAAGTGAGTTCTAGTCTCAGCTTATGCATGAAAGCCGGCTGGGTGACTTTGGATTAATCATCAGGAGACGGTGAGTTCTAGTCACACCTTAGGTATGAGTAGGCCAGCCCAACCTGGTACTAGAATGCACTGTCCCCTGGTGATGGGCTTGAAGTCACCCAGCCTTGCTTTGCTGCCTCAGGCGATACTAGAACTCCCCATCGCCTGGTGACTGGCCCATGCTCCCCCAGCTGGCTTTCATGCCTAAAACAGAACATTTGGGCCAAAGTCACCCAGCCAGCTTTCCTATTACAGAACTAGAACTCACCGTCTCCGGTTTGCCCTTCTGGGTTCACCCAAAGCCACCCCTCCGCTTTCAAAGCCCCAGCAGGGCATCGCTGCCCCCCTCCGAGTGCAGGTGCGATCCTAAGTCAAGGGGGCTCAGGGGTGGGAGGGGGTCCACTCACCGGTGACGTAGACATCGTTGCCCAGGGCAACGGCGCTGTACCCGCCTCCCAGGTGCTCGGGGAACTCGGCCAGGTAGCGCCAGTGGCCCGTGCGCGGGTTGAAGCCGTCCACGGTCACCAGCTCGTCGCAATCCCGGTCGCATCCGCCCAGCACCACCAGCAGCTCGGCCAGCCCGGTGGAGGGGCGCGGGCGCAGGCGGGCGCAGGGCGCTCTCTCGTGCCGATCCAGCCGGCCGGCTTGGAAGAGCCTGGCCTCGGCCACCAGGCGCAGGCAAGCGGCGGATCGGGCCACCAGCGGCTCGCCCTCCACTTGCGCCAGCAGGGCGAAGCGCCGCACGAAGGGCAGGCGCACGTGGGCCAGCAGCTGGGGCAGCAGCCCCGCGCGCGATCCCGGCTCGGCGCGCACCCAGCGCAGGGCCAGCGCGAAGGCGGCCTCCTCCTTGGGCACGCGCAGCGCGTCCTCGCGCAGGTAGGAGACCAGCCTGGCCAAGGGGACGCGCTCCAGCTGCGCGCCCAGCTCCCCGTCCGGATCGGCCGCGTGGCGCAGGACGCAGCGGCGGGCGGCTTCGGCCAGCGGGGCACAGGCGAAGGTCTCGCCGAAGTCCTGCAGGTCCAGCGCGGCGCAGGGCTCCAGGCGGGCGGCCAGCCAGGCGCCGCAGGCAGCCTTGACCGCGGGGAACTGCAGCAGGTCGGCGGCGCGCAGGAGGCGCTCGGCCAGCTGGGGCTCCCCGCTCAGGGCGCCCAGCTGGCCGGTGTAGGCGAAGTCCAGCAGCAGCGCCAGGCAGTCCGGCTCCACTCCGTGCAGCCTCACCCGGGAGGCTCGGGCTTCGCGCAAGCCGCCGGCGAACATGGCTCGGAAGTAGCCCGAAGCTGCGGCCAGCACGGCGCGATGCGCGCCGAATTCCTCTCCGGTGCCGGCCAGGAGGGTCACGTCCAGCAGCGCCCGCTCGGCGCGCAGCCCTGCCAGGCCGCGCAGGAGGGCCGAGGCGTGCGCCGCTTCCGCCTCCATGGCTGGAAGGGGCGGACTGAGCGCGCGGGGATCGCGCGGGGCTCCTCCCGCGCAAGGTGCCCGCCTCCTGGGCGGACCTCGGAGGGGCGGGGAGGGGGCGGTCCGCCTCTTGGGGAGGGGGCTGCCCTGCAAGGATCCCCCACCCTAACCCTCTCCCTGAAGGCTGGCAAAGCGGAGTGGGCATGGGGGCGCCCAGTTGGGGAAGGGGCGGCTGGGTGGACCCGGGTGCAGAATCCCGCTGGCCCGATCCAAGCTTGGGGGGGGGGAGGCTGCCCTGCTCGGATTCTACACACACATACAGATCCCAGGAGCCAGTTCAGCCAAAGGCGAGCGATCCTGCCCCCCCCCCGCACCCCCCCCAAATTCTTGCAAATCAAAGCAGCCTCACGGGCGCCTCGTTGGGGAACGAGGCGCTGGATTGCCCCGTGACTTGAACCCGGTGCCAACGTGGCGTTTATGCAAGGAGGCATCCTAGCTGTCAACACCCTCCTGAGACGGAGGGTGGGGGGGGGGCAAACTGTGTGCCAGCAGGGTGCCAACTGCAAAGAAAGGTCGTAAGTGTGAAAGACATCCTAAGTCCCTTTTTTCACTGTAACTTCAAATGGTCACTAAACGAATCGTTGGAAGTCGAGAGGATTGCCTTTATCGAGCTTCCTCTGCAGCAATTTTTTAATTTGTTTTTCCAATTATTTTTCAAGGTGGGACCCCTTTTTGGAGGCTAGGGTTGAAAGCTGCAGAAAATTGGAAGTCCAGGAGGTCTGTCGGTCACTCCTGTCCCTTGAAGGGAATTTGGGGACCCCTGGCACCGCTGGGGAGACAGGAGGGTTCAAGGGCAGAAGAAGCACAGCTGTTATTTTGGGTGGTCCCTGACATTTCTGAATTTAGAGGCTGCTTCTGGGGTCTTCTTTCCTTGCCTCACCTGTCCG
The DNA here is from genome assembly GCF_016545835.1 of Crotalus tigris. Taxonomy (NCBI): domain Eukaryota; kingdom Metazoa; phylum Chordata; class Lepidosauria; order Squamata; family Viperidae; genus Crotalus; species Crotalus tigris. The sequence goes on along the minus strand of NW_024098092.1, from coordinate 5,425,475 downwards.
TGTCCGTCTGAAGTTGTTTACACACCGAACGTACAAAGTGATAAAGGCAGAGTGGAAATTTAATACTGGTCATCCTCGGCTTGCAACGATCCATTTAATGACCTTTCCAAACTACAACTGCATGAAAAAAGGTAACTTATGACCGATTCGCATTTTCGAATCACTGCGGCATGCCCTGTGGTCACGTGATCAAAATGCGGACTCTCGGCGACCGGCTTGTACTTATGACGGTGGCAGAGTCCCCCCAGGTGATGTGTCGCCCGTTTTGGGACCTTCTAAGAAGCAAAGCCAATAGGGAAAGCCGGATAATAATGGTGTGATTAGTTTAGCATCCGCAGTGATTCGTTTCACACAGCAACAACGGTCGTAAAAAGGCAGAACTCCTTTAACAATGGTCTTGCTTAGCAACGGAAAATGGGGGGGGGAATTGTCGTAAGGCTAGGACTGCCTGTCAAATATTTCCTTGCTTTGGAATCTAAAAGGGTTACTACGCTCAAGGAGAGTTTAGGAAAGCCAATGCCTTTGCTGTTTGGGGAGATTGTAAATCTTGTAAACAGCACCCCAAAGAAATGGGGAAGGACCAGGTTATTTTTCTATTTTTCTCCCATTTCCCCACCACCACCACAAGCACAGTCCCAGGTGATGCACTGGAGCCAAACCCCTCCAACTTCAGACACACTGAAAACAGAAGAAAGAAAACAAAAAAGCAGAAATCAAAGCAAAACAAAAGGTATCAATTATGCCCACTCTCCTTTTTTGGGGAGGGGAAAAATCAGCCCTTTCTCAAGTTATGGCCCATCAACTCTCTTTTCTTTGCTGCTGAGCACCGGGCTTCAAATGCAAATGAGCGCCATTAATTTTAAAAGGAGGGTGCAAAGAAGGCGAGTTTCTAGTCCTCATGGGGAAAGGAGGAACATTCGCCCCCATCGCATCCCCTCGGCTTCGGGCGCAGAAACTGGAAAGGAGCCCTAATAGACGAAGAAAAGGGGGATGGAAATAAAAAATAAAATCCTTCCTCCATTTTAGCAACGGCGAGGGGTGGGAGAGAAATAAAATCAAAGTGTCTGGAAAAGTCCCTGGTAGAGTCTTTGGACTACGTTTCCCGGCATGTCATGCGCGTGGCCGGGCGATACGCATGCGCCAACTGAAAGCTAGGCTGCCTAATTCGGAACGGGAACTACGATTCCCGGCAAGCGGCGCGCGCCACGCAGGCGCAGCAGCTGCGAGCAGAGGCGGAGCCTACGAAGGGGGGGGGCAAATCTCTCCCTAGCCTTGCAGGGCGGGGCTCCCCCTCTCCCCGCCCACCCCAAACTCCGCTGCCGGTACCGGGCGACGCCGGAGGAGACCCCCGCCATGGACTCGGACTCCTGCGCTTCCCCGCCGCCCCCCGAAGTGAGTCTCCCCCCGGGGCATCCCTCTCCCCGGGGCTGACACTGGGAACCCCTGGCCACGCCCACGGAGATTGGGGGGGTGGGAGAAACCGGCCCCCCTCTTGCTGCAAAAGGACCCCCCCGTGCCGATTTGCTGGAATGCAACGGGGAGGGGGCGTTTGCATGGGGGGGTCCCCTTCCGCGCCCCCCGGGGGCAGCTTTCCCCCTTTCTGCGCCCCCCAGCCTGCCCTTTTTGCAGCGTTGAAAAGAGGGTGGGAGGCGGGCCTGATCGGTGCGTGGGGGGGGGCGAGGTAGCAATTGCACCGTCCCTTTGAAAGGGTCCCGGCTTAGCTTGACGCCCCCCATGGCTGGAAGCGGTGGGGGGGGGGCAGCAGAAGCCTCGGCTGGCTGGCTGGGTGGGGGGCGCCTCCCTGTTTGCAAAACGCCCCCCCGCCACCCGCTGCAAAGCTCCGCCCCTCCCTTCGAGAAAAGCCCCCCCCATCGCCGCCCCCCCTCCCCTTTCTCCCTGCCCAGCGCCTTCCCCGCCGCCGCCCCTTCGCCCCCTCCTCAAATCACCGTCGCTCTCTCTCTCTCCCCCCCCTCTCCTTCGCAGGATTTCCCCCCGGGCTCCAAGCGCTGCCGGACGGTGGAGGATTTCAACAACTTTTGCACCTTCGTCCTGGCCTACGCGGGTTACATCCCGTACCCGCACGAGGTGGGGGGGAGCTTTTTTCGGGGCGGGGGGAGCCCCGATAAGGGGGTCTTGCAAAGTCCTGCCGGGCAGTCAGGGCCGGCGGCGGGAGGGGGAAGCCGCGCTCATTGGCAAAGAGGGCTGGGGGTCCCGTCCTTTGAACAGCTGAGCGAAAGAAAGGGGAGTGGGGGGGAGGCTGGAGGGGAATTTGGGGGCGGGGGTGGGGTGGCATTGGACACCCCAGCTTTTGGAGGCTTTGTCCAGGGCTGCAAAAGGACAAAGATCGGCTTCCCGTGCCTGGGAAACCAGCAGGGGCCACCAAGGTTAGGAGTCTAGGCTGCTTCAGAAAGGCAAGAGGGAATGTGAGTGAGGACTGGAACTCTTTAAAGCCACCACATCGTTTCTGCCTTGCATCTTTTCTGCAATCCCACAGCCACAAAGAGCAGCTGTCTCCCCCTCCCACTGGGGACTCTTGTCCCGCATGAGAAAAGATTCAGAAGTGTGGGTGGGAGGGACCGTGGGGCGTTACTGGCACTCTTGAAAGCTGCCACATCTTTTGTGAAGAATGGCTGTTTGCCAGGACCCTTATAAGGATTGAGAAAAGATGCAGAAAGAGGAGGGTGGGGGAGGGAATGGGGGCCACATGTGGACTCATTAAAACTGCCACCTCTTTTCTGCAATTGGGCAGCGGGAGCTCCCAAGAGTGGCTGTCCCCACCCCCCAGGGCGATTTGTGGTGTGTGAGAAAAGAGGCAGAAATGGGAGGGGGTGAGGAAACTTGGGCATTCTTTAAGGCTGCCGCATCTTCTCTGCTGTTGCATCTTGTCTGCAAATGCACAGCCAAATGTGGCTGTTCCCTGGGACCCTTGTAGGGCTTGAGAAAAGATGCAGAAATAGGCAGGAGGAAAGGAACTGTGGGACACAATTGGAACTGTTGAAAGCTGCCACATCTCTTCTGTGGTTGCTTGCTTTCTTCAATTGCACAGCCATTAAGGAACTTTTCTCAGGATCCCTTGTGATGCTTGAGAAGAGCTCCAGAAATGGGGTGGGGCTGGGGAATGTGGACCAAGCCTGAAACTCATTCAAGTTGCCGCATCTTTTCTGCAAAGGCTGCCGAGGGGATCCTTGTTCTGCGGGAGAAAAGATGCAGAAACAGGGCAGCAGAAGGGTGAAGGAAGCAGCCACAGTCTTTAAAGCTACTGCCTTTTTTCCTCCAGTCACACAGCCTTGGCGATTCCTCCCATATCCTTGGAAATGCTGTGTCAGGTTTGAGAGAGCTGCAAAAAGAGGGTGCTTTTCTCCCCCTCACCTCAAATTTCCAGGCCGTCTTAATCCATAGCACTTTCTAAAGAAAAAAAATATCGATGTGGCTGTTTTAAAGAGTTTTCTGTGCCTGCAGGACACATCTGGCTGGAGCAGCGCCAGCTCCCCCAACAGTACTCGGGGGGCCATTGACAGTGATGGAGGGGAGACTCCTTTGGGACACGTCTCCGTGCCAGGAAAAGCCCGGAAGAGCTTCAGTCAACTCAAACATGGCAAGGCCTATTCCTCGCTCTACCAGTGGACAAAGCCCAACGGATTTTTGGTGGACCGGAAAAAAATGGAGAAGTTTCGGAAGAAACGGCGGCTGGTGAGGAAGGACGCAGCGCTGCCAGACATCAAGTACCCCGAAGAAGAGGAAAGGCTGCGGGAGAGAGGAGAAGAGCCGTACGCCGAGACCCCGCTCAGCCCATCCTCTGAAGGGGACGCTCAGTCCTCCACAGGCCGCTGCTCAGCCTGGGATTCAGACACCCCGTCGAATCCCCCCTACGCAGCCGCTGCACCGGAGCAGAGCCTTGTCCAAACGGTGGGCAAGAGGACCATCATACGGCAAGGGAAGCAGGTGGTCTTCCGGGACGAGGACGGCAGCGGAGACGATGAGGACATCATGGTGGATTCAGGTAACCCTTGTGGGAATCTCTCGAACGCGGAGGCCCGTATGAAGATGGTGAGGAGCGGGTCAGGGGGCTACAGACCGTTAGAAGATGGGGTATCTCCTCAGCAGTGTTTCTCAATCTTGGTGACTTTTGGCCAGTCCCTCTCTCTCAACTAAACACACCCCACAGCGTTGTCGTTGTGAGGAAAATAGGAAGAGGGAGGACTATTGGGTAGGTTCAGCCCCCTGAAATATTTATAGAAATAATAAATGCGGGATAATAAATAATATACCAAATAGATGCCAGTTGGGTGCGCTGAATCCTGGCCACCTTGGAACTGGAAAAGCAATTCAATCCCAAAAGTTTCCCATTTTTCTGACTCTCCCGGACCTTCTCCTCCACTGACCCCCCCTTTTTTTCTGGACCTTGACAGATGATGATTCCTGGGACCTGGTCACCTGCTTCTGCATGAAGCCCTTCGCCGGGCGCCCCATGATCGAGTGCAAGGAATGCCACACCTGGATCCACCTCTCCTGTGCCAAAATCCGCAAATCCAACGTTCCCGAGGTTTACGTCTGCCAGAAATGCCGAGATTCCAAATTCGACATCCGACGGTCCAGCCGTTCCCGGACGGGCTCCCGCCGGCACTTCCTGGACTAAGCCGGCTGGGAGCTGGTGGGTGCCGAACCTCGAAATTTGGGGGGGTTGAGTTGGTAGGCCGCAGTGGAGAGCGAGTGAGACCCTCCGATCTTCTGGATCGCCTGATTTCCCGTTGGAAGTCGAACTGATTCCCGGCTGCAAAAGTGGGGCGAAGGGGGTCTGGGAGGGTCTTCCTGGTCTCCTTGTCTTGGGAGCACAAAGGGAAATAACGGGGAGCTGACCAGGGCACCATTCGGGGAGGGATTGAGGTGCAAACCAGATCCACAAAAGGTATCTCTACAGGAGACGAGAAATTTTTTTATAAACTCTCGTTATTCGAAGCACAGATTTGGAGACCAGGACCGTTTACAGAAGTGACTCTCTTTCTCCCAGAGGTCAGTCCAAAGATTTGGGAAGCCCTTGATTCTGGAACAACCTCCCACGAGCTGAGTTTGGAAAGACGGGAACGATGCAAAAAAATAATAATCATCTTATTTTGACAGCAGGAGCACTGGGACCCCTCTATCCAAGTGACAAGATTTCAGCCGATTAGGATTTAAAAAAGGGGAATTGCCCCTTCCTTTTGGGGAGGGGAGAAGGACAAACTTTTTTCCTGGTGCTTTGAGACTGAGCCGAGGGTCCGAAAAGCTGGACAGCCCAATGGGATGAGTGGGTGAGGGGCTAGGGAGGGGTGGACCTCGGTTCAGCTGTCAGTCAGTCGGTGCTGCTTTTTGGACCTTTTTAAAGAGACACTGCACGGCACCTTCTCTGATGGGTGGGGGGAGAAAGTGGGGGGGAAGACCCCACCCCTTCCCGTCATCTTTGATTGATAAGTAAGATATTCCTGGTCTGTTTCTGGTGTTGTGCTGTGAAAGCCTTTGGCCGCGTCCCAAAAGTCAGTCTGGAGAAGGTGGATTCCTGGATCCTTCACTCTGCAAGATCCACTCAGATCACTCTCTTAACGTGGGAACCATCCAGCCATCCCACTGGAAAATCTCCGGCTGTCGTGCGTGAAGGAAATTTCCAGTTTCTTTTTGGGACTCTACGCCAGGACTATTTTTTCCGTTCCTTTCTTCTTTGGTTAGCCACGTTTGATGGGGCGGGGGGGTCCCTATCGCCAAAAACCGCTGAGGTCTTCAGCCCCCGCCCCCAAACAGCCGTGTATCGAGGGTTTTGTCTGTGTACAATCTCAGTTCAAGAGCTTTAATTTTTTAAAACAATTAAAATTATTTGTTTTATGGAATCCTGTGTCCGAGTTCGAATCCCTATCTTGCCTGTCTGCCAGCTGCTTTCTTCTTACACCCCCCCCCAAAACGACTTTGCATTAAAAATAATGTTGATGTATGGATTTTGTTTTGGGGGGGGAAGGCCCAAACTTTAATTTGCAAGTGTATGGGGCTGGTCTCTTCTTTCCCTTTCTCTACAAACCGCAAAATGCATCTTGATACACAACGGGGCAAAGAAAATCTTTTGTAAGAAAACGTTCAAGTATCAACCCATTAACCCAACCATGGTGCCTTATTAAAGACTGGACAACTGTTTATCCTGGATGGCATATAAGGTCTCCTGCCTGAGCAGGGGGTTGGTCTAGATGGCCTTTGAGGCCCCTTCCAGCTCTATGATTCTACGTTCTAAACTCAGCCACCATTTAGCAATGCTCTGTAAATCCACAGAGATTTTTTTCCCCCCTTCTGGCAGTGCCATCCCCAACATGCCCCCTTATTTGGTCATCCAACCCCCTCCCCATCTCACACAGACTCCGTCCTTCACAAAATTGGGTGGTTTTATTGTCCTTCGATGTTACAGGAAGAACCAGAGGCAACACCCCTCTCCACACACACACACACACACACACACACACACACACCCTCAGGAGCTCACTGATGGGGAGGGTGGGAGGAAGGAGGAGGGGATCACAAAATTGCTGTCCGTCAGCAATGATGGGACCCTTCGGCAGCGGGTTCCAGGCCTGGCTCTGGGCTGGTTGCAAAGAGCGAGTAACGGTGAACGGGAATAAAACAACAGTGTGTGGTTTTGGGCTGCTACGATTATTATTATTAGTAGTAGTAATATCTCAACCCCAGAAGGAAAAATTAGACGAGCAGCGCAGAGAGAAAGGAACTTTCGGGAAGTGTGTGAACCAAAACAAAAAACATTTCTGCCTGACGGACGTTGGCCTAAGATGTGGGGGAAATACCTGGTTTCAGAGTTGACCACAGCCTTTCCAGGATCGAGGAGAAGAAAGGAGCCGACAGATTCCCAACATCTAGGAAGAGGCTCCAATTCAGAAACTTGGAGGGGGGGTGTCTTTCCCCAAAGAGCTGATCCGCAAAGGAAGGCGACGAGAGCCGCAGTCCGCATCGGCGTCCGGTTTAGCCAACCCTGCGGTGCTGGGAGACGGGAGTCTCAAGTAGCCTGGAGCCTTGCCCGGTGACGGTGGCTGATCTTGAAGGCCGAAGATCCTGGTTTGATCAAGAAAGAAAGCTAGCAGGATCCCATCGGGTCAGCGATGCCTGGAGTGGACACACTGCCCGCCTCTGGCATCTAACCGGGCGGATGGCTAATTATTTTCCCCTCCTTTTTCACCTTTTTACGCTGCTGGATGCCGGACGTGTTGGGCGATTGAGTGGTTAAAACTGACCTTGCCTCTTTGACAAGGGTTGTGGGGGTTTTTTTGAGGGGGGGAGGTTGGTCCTGGACCCTCCTGTCCCACAGCGTGCCCGGGTGATGGAGGACGAGGGGAGAGCACCCTGGGCACCTGTAAAATAGGTGGCTGTGGTTCCTTCTCTCTGCCAAGGTCACGGGTGCAAAAGCCACCTAATTTTTTTTCCTCTAGAAGAAGTTGCTTGTCCAAAGGGTGTGAAGCCGTTTCGAATCCAGAAAGGGGGGGGGGCTGTTTCTGCCGAGCCGGGGGCGCCTCCCCCAGGCAGCTCCGTGCTGCTGCATTAGCTGTCCATATCGATCCGGTGGGCTGTTGGTGGAACAAGCAAGGAGAAGAGACAAATAAAAGAGAAATTAAAATATGATGGGCATATAACTAACACAAGGGAAGGAAGTCTCAAAGGAGGCAATTTAGCAGGACAAAAACCTGCTTTTTTTATATATATAGCTTTACATTCATATGCTGACGGGGTCTGCAGAGGTCACCTGCAACTGAAGGAAGCTTCAGGAAAAGCCAGACCGTGAAAGATTGGGAAAGCAAAATGGGGGGGGGAGGGAAATAAATACGGCGCCGCGGGAAAATTTGATGGTAAATAGTCGGCGGCATATAAGTAAATATATTAACAACAGAATTTAAGTTGGTGTAGCAAATTCACGGGCAAGCTCTGCCCAGTTAATGTGGTTTTGGAAGAAAAGATTATTTAGAATCAGAATGAAGCTGGAAGGGACCACAGAGGTCTGCTAGTCCAGCCCCCTCCCCACTCAAGCAGGAGATTTAAAGGGCCAGCACTCACACTGCTTTGGTATCCGAAGGGCCTCGTTGTCCGCCGACATCACTTGGTGGAGAACGCCGCGAAACTGGTAGAGGACTTTCAAGTTCTTCTCTTCGCCAACGCAAGGGTCGTAGAATCCGGGCAGGCCGGCCTGCGGGAGTTCAAAAGGAGGGTTGCTTGGACTGTGGTGGGAGAAGAGAGCTCCTGAGCTCGTGCAGAGCGGCAACCCAGAAGAGACCGGATCCTGAGCAGAAAAGAGCCTCTCTCCGTCCTAGCACCGTCCTTACCTTGGAGGCTTCGGTGAGGATGAGTTTCGAATCCTTGACCAGGCACTGTAAGGGCACCGTCACGTCAATCACCCTGGCCTTCTCGTCCCGCCTGCTCTGGTCGTTGACGAACTTCCCGTACCAGGCATTGACGATAATCAGGCCTTGGAGGGGCGAGAAGGCGACAGGGTTAGATTCGGGGAGGTGTTAGTCGAAGCAGGGCCTCAAAACAGGGGCAGAAGGCCGGCAAAAGAGACAAACCAGCTTTACGCACCCATCCTGGCTTCCTCGGCCTCAATGATCCTCCGGACCGACTCCTGCATCAGCCGCACCTGCGCAGCAGAGGAGGAGAGAGAATGAAGCTGGCAGACCTTAACCCTGCTACAAGGTTAAGAATTTCAGGCTTCTGAGGGGCTGTTATTATCAAGCCCTGATCTGTTTGTGGCTTGTTGGTTTGGCAGGATGCTGAGGGCCTCTGGAAGTCGGTTGGAGAAAGCCAGGCCGGCTTCTTCTCCGACTCAAGAGAAGACCTGATCTGGAAATACGTGTTTCTCAACCTTGGTGACTTTTAAGACCCGTGGACTTCCACTGCCGGAATTCCCCAGCCAGCCAGGCTCCTTCTGGCTGGGGAATTCTGGGAGTTGAAGTCTTCAGGTCTTAAAGTTGGGAAGGTTGAGAAATATTGCTGTAATGTTCAAAGGAAGACGAGAGACTTACGGCAGCTTCGGCTTCCTGTTTCTTCTGCAAGGTATCGCTGGAGCAGCTCTCGCGTTGCTTCTCCAATTCTCTAATGGGAGAAAAAGGGGGTTTTGTGGGGTCCAGATCGGTTCTCCCTCCCTCTCTCTCTGCCAGCACCCTGGAGGGGAGCCCCAAAAGGAGGATGGGGATCCCTGGCAATGCCATTCCCAAGTGCTGGCACTCACAATCTCTCAGGCAAGCTGTTCCATCCATCCATCCATCCATCCTTCTCCCCCTCCTTGCGTCTCATGTAGTCTGTCTGTCTGTCATCTACTTACCTACCTATCATCTGTCTCTTTCCATCCATCCATCCATCCATCCATCCATCCACCCACCCATCTATCCTTCTTCCCCTCTTACATCTCATGTAGTCTGTCTATCATCTACCTACCTACCTATCATCTCTCTCTCTTTCCATCCATCCATCCATCTACAAGCCATTCCTGGTCTGTCCAGAAAACTACAAAGCTACAAAGCCCTCAACTCCGGTGGTCAGCTCCCACCACAGCTAGGCGAGAGACCCCCTTCAGACCTGCCCACAGCTCTGGGGCACTCACTTCTCCTTCTGCGCCCGCAGATAAGGTTGGATGATCAGCCGGTCCATGGCGAAGTAGAAGACCAGAGGTCCAGCCGTGGCGTAGAAAACGGCGCTGGGCAGGAGCTGATCCGTCAAGTGAATGGGGAAGAAATACGTCTGGCTGGCCCTGTTTAGCCTAGAAGGCAGGAGAAAGGGGGAGGAGGAAATATGCTAGCATCTGCAAATTATCATCTCTTATATTTTTTATTTTTGGACAGGGAGTGTTGAAGTCCACAAGTCTTAAAGTGGCCCAGTTTGAAGACCCTTGCTTTAGACTTAGAAGATGCCCATCGATGCCAACCCTCCTGGCATTTACACACAGGGGAGACCTCTACCCCCCCTATCCTCCAGGTTCTGACAAGGACGAGCAGAAAGACAGGGACCGAGGGCGGTGCACCCTGGGCAACTCACTTACTTGATCTTCAAAGAGACGCCCTGGGGCAACCCCACGCTGACCGTGGCCCCGAGGATGCTGTGTTTGGAGATCTTCCGCTCCGCTCCGTACTCCACGATGGTGCCGAAAAAGCCAGCCCTGCCAGGGGGAAAAAGGGACACCTTAAAGGAAGGTGGAATAGCCGAGTTGGAAAGGACCTCAGAGGTCTTCTAGTCCAGCCCCCTGCTCAAGCGGGAGACCCCCTACCATTTCAGATTGGCTGTCCAATCTCTGCTAATAAACCTCCAGGGATGATGTCCCCACAACATCTGGAGGCAAGTGGTTCTATCCTTCCTTCCTTCCTTCCTTCCTTCCTTCCTTCCTCCCTCCCTCCCTCCCTCCCTCCCTCCCTCCCTCCATCTGTCTGTCATGCACCTTACTTATCTCAGAGTCATAGAATTACAGGACCTTGGAGGTCATTTTTATATATTGCTGAGGAAAGACAGGACAGGTCGCCAGTGGCCCCGATCTCCCTCCAGAGATCAACTGCTCTAACAATTTCCCAACCCCAATTTTACGAAGCCCCTCCCCATCAGCTTTATCCTCCAGGGCCCATTCAGCGCCCACCCGCCGGCCCTGACGTACTTCAGGGATCCTTTGACCCGCGTCTGATCTTCGTCCTGAAACTTGTGCTGGTAGCTGACCATGACGAAGGAGTGAGGGATGCCCAGCTGAAACATGGCCAAAAATAAATAATAACAAACCAAATCAAATCAAACAAGCAAAGTCGAGGGAAAAGCCCGATTTGCTCAGTGGCCAGATGAGAGAAAAAAGGTGGAAAAATGGAGCACGATTCACTCAGCGAAGGCTTTGCTCAGGAGTGGGAATTCCACTCCCAAGTAGGTCGTAAGCCGAGGACTTCTTCTGCTGTCGTAAAGGAAGACCTTTCTCACCTGGAAGGCCATGGTGAAGTGGCTGGTTTTGGTGTCCCGGACTAGACTGGTGTTCATGGCTGACTGGAGACCCCAGCGCCACTGCAGGTATCCCATAGTGTTCTTATCGAGATTTCGGGCCAGGACCGTCGTAAGTCCGGGACGGATCCCTCGCGAGGAGAACTGGAGGGCGCAGTTAGTGGTGATGAAGCTGACGGGGAGGTCAAAGCGGAAAGAAATTGAGCGGAAGTGAGAATCGCCCTGCAAGGGGAACGGAACTGCAGGTGCTCCACCACAAGGGAGCCCGACGTTTCGGTCACTAAGCGAGACAGCTGTGAAGGGAGCTTTGCGGGAGTGTTGCGGTTTGTTTACAAAGCCTTACCATCGTTGCGTGAGATTCCGGAACATCTTCAGGCCAAAGACGGGGCCCTGCAAGTCTCCTGCTCCGAATTCTAGCTGCACCAACAGAAGAAAAGAAGTTACAGAGAGTCCTCGACTTACGACTGCTTACTTAGCGACCGCTTGAAGTTAGGTTAGATCTATCTACTTATAGACCCAGATTTGAAGTCCCAGCAGTTGGAGTCTCCCCATCACAGTCACCCACCCGCCCCATTTACCTCTCCCCAGCCCTTGGCGGAGGTCACCCGCCGGAGACCCAGGCTGACGGAGCCACCGCCGTTGCCATTCTGCGTAGAGAGATTTCCTGAGAGGATGGCGGTGTCCGTGGTCGTGAGAGGGGCCTGCAGGACGAACAGATCGCGTGAGTGAGCCAGGTTGGGAAGGAGCCGGACGAGGCTCTTTGAAGGTTTTTGGGGCACCCTCTGGGGGCCGAAATGGGGAAAAACAAGCCCCCTTACCTCGATGGACTGGGATATGTGCATTCGGTTGATTTCAAGGTGGGGGAACGGGCTGCCTGGCACGTCTTCGTAGTCCTCCTCGTAACGGTCAAACAGGTCGGTAGCGTCTACTCCGACGCTAATGGTACCCTGCGGAACGGAACAGATCCTTGGTGATTCACACAGTGACGTGATGCACTTAATGACTGTGGTGAAAATGGCCGCAAAATTGGATCCAGTCACAGGACGACTTTGGTGGAAAGTGTAGCTGAAGGGGGAGGCAGGAGGAGTTAATAGGTTATCTACCCCCTACACATTCCACCACGACGACTCATTTAATGACTGCGTCGCCAAGTCGTCGCCCGAAATGCCAGTCCCAATTGCGATCATGAGTTGAGGGCTAGCTGCATGGTGGAACATAGAAGTTCCTCGTTTATCATCCTTACGGGGTTTTCCTTCACAGCACGAGGGCTTGGATGTTTAAACTCACCTTCTCTTAAAATACATATATTTATCAACAGGAGGACAAGCGCAAACTCGGCGGCTTTCGACAACTTCGCAAAGTCTTACTTTGGGGTTTGTCCGCTGCTGAAGCCGCCTCTCCTCCCTCTCGCGCTGCAGCCGTTCAAATTCCTCCCGGATTTCGGCGGGGGTCCTTCTCCTCTCGACCACCTAAAAGGGGGCAGGAATTCACCTTGGGAGCTCATTTGTGTTAGCAGATACCAGCTTGGAACAAACAAAACTGTGGTTGTTAAGAAGAGGACGACCTTATAAGCCAGGTGGGTTTTCCCCAAATCAGGGCACTTTTCCAGGTTACCGAGAAGACCGTCCTTCAGCGGAGATTTTGGGGAAGAAATCCCACCCACCCACTCACCCACCCACCCACACACGTCCCCAGCTCAAGCTCTCAAACCACCAGCACGAAAAACCGAGGGGATTAAATTATTCGTGGGGCCAAGAGAGGTGAAATTGGATGTGGAAGACCTCGAGCAGAGAGTCAGGAGGAATGGAACTTTGCTGTAAATGACTTTATCTCTCTTTCCTTTTGGGGGCAGGGGGGAAAAATGCTGTTTTTCTGGCCTCAAAAAAAAAAAAAGCCAGTTATTTTAGGCAGTCTGGGCACATCTGCGAGGACTGACCCCAAGGTTAAAAACATTTGGCCCTGGGTCAACCTCATTGTGGACGCTTTTCTTGGGGAAATTGGTGGGTTAGGGGGTTAGAGAGATGGGTTCCGCAGTGGAGCCGAGCAAGGTCACCCTCATTTCTCTCGGAAAAAAAAGGTTAGGAAAAAAAATAAGGCTGGGTTCAAAAAAAAAAAAGAGGGCCCACCTATATTCCCCCCCCCCTTTCTAAGCCATCCTTCCTTCTCAGCTGCTACCTCTAGTATGGCTTCTGCTACTCCTAGGAAGACGTGCTACACAGGACAGGCAGTCCTCAGCTTGACAAATGTCTCTCTTAGCAACACAAATCTGAGGCTCAATCTTGGTCGTAATTCCAGGACAAATGTCTATTTCTTTCAGTGACTCTTCCCAAGGCAGTTATTTTTTATTTTCCCCTTCCTTTCCATCTCATCTCTAAATTCAACAAAATGGCACGATTTCAATTTTCCATTTTCGTAAAAAGAACATAAATTGGAAAAAGAGAGAACGGCCCCAGATGTAGATCTTTTTTTTATTATTATTATTTTTTAAATGTCACCGCTGTTTCCTCTAGCTCTTAACAAACACCTCGACACTCTCTGGCTGACACAGCCATCCAAATTTCCTGCTCTTTAAATCATCCGCTGTCTCTCTCCATCGCCAATTTAATGAACATTTCCTACAGCGATGCTGTGTGTGTGTGTGTGTGTTTAAAAGAAAACCAGCCTTCTTCTGTTTATTTTCCATAAATTCACAGAAATGATTAGACCTCTGGGGGCACTGGTGTCAAATTATAGAATTCTCGCTAGTTTTTTTGGGGGGGGGGTTGTGTTTTTTTCCCGTTGGGTTTTAGGAGCCAGGCATCTGGGCTCGGTGTGACACGGGGGCCAAAACTAATTATTCAAACTTCTGACATTCCACCCATCAAATCTGTCGGTCAAGGCTGGAATAAAGTCTGAGCAAAGAGGGTCCGAAGGGACACTGAATGTCCTTCAAAACCGAAGCAGTGTTCAAAGCGCTCTTTCTTTTTAAGCAAATACCGGAGGGTTGGAAGGGACCTTGGAGGTCATTTAGTCTAACCCACTGCTCGAGCAGGAGACCCTGTGTAATCTTGGACAAAAGGCTGTCCAGTCTCTTTTTGAAAACCTCCAGGGATGGAGCAGCCACCACTTCTGGAGGGAAGCCGTTCCCCTGATTGTAATAGAATCCTAGGGTTAGGACACCCTGGAGGTCCTCTAGTCCAACCCCCACCTGAAGCAGGAGACTTCAAGCATCCAAACTGTTGCATGAATTGGGTATGGCCAGTCTAGAGAAAAGAAGGACTCGAGGTGACATGATAGCATCTTCCAATATTTGAGGGGCTGCCCCAAAGAAGAGGGAGTCAACTTATTTATTCTCCAAAGCGCCTGAAGGCAGGACAAGGAATAACGGATGGAAACTAATCAAGAAGAGAAGCAACCTGGAATTAAGGAGAAAGTTCCTATCAGTGAGAGCAATTAACCAGTGGAACTGCTTGCCACCAGAGATTGTGGGTGCTCCAACACTGGAGGTTTTGAAGGAGAGATCGGATATCCACTTGTCTGGAATGGTCTAGGGTCTCCTGCTTGAGCAGGGGGTTGGACTAGAAGACCTCCAAGGTCCCTCCTGACTCTGTTATTCTGTTAGACTTGGGCTTTTCTCCTTTCCCACCCCAAACAGACACACACACCCCAGGCCAAGATGGAGACCAGACTGCCCGGCCAGCAGCTCTCTCTTCTTCTTACCTCCCATCCTTCCATTTCAAGGCCTCGTTTTCCATAAATGTCGTAGATGGCTCGGGTCTGGGGGTCGCTGAGCACTGGAAATTAAAAGAGAGACATTATTATCCAAACCTGAAGTTTGGAGGCTGAGTTCACAGCCAAGCCTCCATACCCAACCCACACAAACACATTTTCCGGCGCTTTTTCGCTATTATTTTTAGAAGACAGAACAAAAAACAGGCCACCCAATACAGACACAGTGAAATGACGTCAGGGAGGGCTGTCTGTCCAGGGTAAAGAGAGCTGACCTGTCAAGCCAGAGGGGTATGTTTAAGTCTAATACTAATTCCAGCATTCTTCTAAAACTGGATTTCAAACTGGGGCCCGGGTGGAGGGGGGGGGACTAGAAGATTTCTCATACAGAGACGTTGCTCCTTCCCTGCTTAATATCTTGCTCCTGTGTATCCCAAAATTCTAATTAAGGATGCTGTAAGTCAGCGTTTCTCAACAATTCCTCAGCCAACCATCCTCTTTTTTTTTCCTCGCCCATCCCCATCCACAGAGTGGAGAGATTGCAGAGGAAGAGGTTATAAGAGAGTAAGCAGGCAACAATGGGGATACACATTGGAAGAACTGGAGGGAGGGAGGAAGAAAAAGAAAGAGAGGAAAGAGGGAGGGAGGGAGGGAGAGAGGGAGGGAGGGAGGGAGGGAGGAAGGAAGGAAGGAAGGAAGGAAGGAAGGAAGGAAGGAAGGAAGGAAGGAAGCAGAAAGAGAGAGGATGTCTGGAGAATTCTGGGAGTTGAAGTCCACCCGTCTTAAACTTGCCAAGGTTGAGAAACTCTGCTGTCAATGATTCCACTCACGTCCAAAGTAATCGGAGGACAGAAATGCTGATCCTTCCAAAAAACTCCACAGCCAAACATCTCTGGCTAATCTCTGGTATTTAATAAGAAATCATTTATTCACTATTTCCCTCTGGGCCCAAGCAATGGACAGCCAAAACTGCTGGCGCTGCAGTTTTGCTGGGAGAGGAAGGGAAAAAAAAAAAAAAGCCAAATCTGGCCAGCTCCTAATTTACTTAAGCTTCAGTTACTTCTCCCTCTCCATGTCTGCTCGCCCCAAATCTCCAAAAACTGCTGGAAGCTATCAATAATTCAGACGTGCGCAAGATTCATTGGACCAAACCGGGAACAGGGAAGGGCATCCAAAACGCCAGCTATTTTCAAGGAAAGCTTTGACAGGAAGGGCTCTACAGCTAAAAAAAAAAATCTGGCAATCTCACATTATTGCAAACTGTGTGGGGATCCATCATTTTTTTTTTTTTTTTTTTTTTGCACACTCCGGTAAACCACCTCTCCTCTAATTTGTTTGGCAAGCTTCCCTTTCTCTCACCAGCTACAGCGCTTAAAAGCTTTTATAGAAGATTGAGATTTTAAAAAAAAAAAAAATCTTTCTCTCCATAGGAAGGAAACACCGCTGGGAATTGGGAGAGGGGGGGCCGGAGGGAGAAAGAGGAGTGCTTTGCCAGGTTTCAGCGTGGGTAACCTTGGAGACCTCACCTCAAATCCCTTCCCTCGTCTGTCCGAGCGAAAGAGCAGACGCATTAACCGGGAAGAGGCTCTGTGGTTAAGCGCTTGCAGAGAACGCCGCCGTCTGCAGAAGTGCCCTTGTGTTAAGCTCTTACGGGAAACACACACAACACACAATCACGTGGGCAGCTAAGAAGCTGCTGCTGGGGGGGGGGCACACGAAAAGGACTCTTCGGTCTTGAGCAGGCCGCTGTCTTAGATGTGGTAGGTAGCAAAGCGTAATGTAAGAAGGGTTGACTTTAATGGGGAGGGACGGGAAGGGATGAAGAGGGAAGGGACAAGGAGGGGTGAGGGCGAGGAGGAAAAGCACTCTGGGGGTCCTTGGTGCTGAGTTTGGGGGTTTCTTGCTGACGTTTCATGACCCAACTAGGTGACATCATCAGTGGCAGAACGGAGTGGGGCTTGCAGAGGAGGAGGAGGATTGTGGGGTCGTTGGTGCACTCTGAGCTTGGTGGTTTCCTTGCAGACATTTCATGACCCTACTAGGGAACATCATCAGTGTTAAAGGAGGAGGAGGAGGACTGAGGGGTCCTTGGTGCACTCTGAGCTTGGCTGTTTTCTTGCAGACGTTTCATGACCCAACTAGGTGACATCATCAAGTGCCAGAAGGGAGTGGAGTTTGCCGAGGAGGAGGAGGAGGAGGAGGAGGATTATTGTGGGGTCCTTGGTGCACTCTGAGCTTGGTGGTTTCCTTGCAGACATTTCATGACCCTACTAGGGAACATCATCAGTGTTAGAGGAGGATTGTGGGGTCCTTAATGCACTCTGAGCTTGGCTGTTTTCTTGCAGACGTTTCATGGCCCAAACCAGGGAACATCATCAATGCTCTATATACAACAGACCGTCGGCCATAGGCGGCACTGATGATGTTGCTTAGTTTGGGTCAGGAAACATCTGCAAGAAAACAACCAAGCTTAGAGAGCACTAAGGACCTTACAATCCTTTTCCTCCTCCTCCCCCTCTGCAAGCCCCCCTCCCTTCTGGCACTGATGACGTTCCCTCGTTGGGTCCTGAGACCTCTGCCAGGAAACCGCCCAGCTCAGAACGCCATCCCGCCTCCCGCCTCTGACCTTCATAAGCCTGGTGAAGGAGGTTGAAGAGCTGCTCGGCCTGCCTCTTGAGTTCGGGGTCTCTGTGCTTGTCGGGATGATACAGCATGCACAGCCGGCGGTAGGCGGCTTTCAGCTCCTCTTGAGTGGCCTGGGGAAGAAAGAGCAGAAATCCAATTGAGCGTCGATCGAGGCAGCGAGGCGGCTAATGAGATCCCGAATCTGCTGGGTCAGGGAAGCCGAGCGTTCCGAGGCTGCTTACACTTTGCACTGTAAAGCTGTGATGGTGGACTCACAACTCACAAGAGTTGTAAAGTAATAATAATAATAATAATAATAATAATAATAATAATAATAATAATAATAATAATAATAATAATGTTGGAAGGGACCTTGGAGATCATCTAGTCCGACCCCCTGCTCAGGCAGGACACTACAGTGAGTAACATGGTTGTTAAGTGAACACGACTTCCCTGTTGAGGTTGCTGGTCAGACAGTCGCAAAAGGGGGGTGGTGATGTGACCCTGGGAAATAGCGACCGTCATAAATATGAGTCAGTTGCCAAGCACCCGAATTTGGATCGTGGGGATGCTGCAAACGGTCGTTGTGAAAAATGTTCAGGAGTCGCTTTTCAAAATTCAAACAGTTGCTAAAAAC
Organism: Crotalus tigris; assembly: GCF_016545835.1. Classification (NCBI taxonomy): domain Eukaryota; kingdom Metazoa; phylum Chordata; class Lepidosauria; order Squamata; family Viperidae; genus Crotalus; species Crotalus tigris. Next base: position 5,407,531 of record NW_024098092.1, on the reverse strand, counting down.
TAACGGTCGTTAAGTCGAGGACTATCTGTATCAGGAAGCTATCATGAAACCACGGTGCAAATGCAGAATTATCCCTAAGGTTTTGCATCTGAAGACCTTATTTGACCAGTGGAAAAATTTCCCGAGCTTTTAACTTGGAAGATAGGAACTTAAATTCAGCAGAAAACTACGTAGTTTTAATCTACATAGTGGTACTGAAGCCATTTCTGGAATTGAGTTTGTTTTTTTCCTGCTGTTTTTTTTTTAATTCTTAGTTCATCTACATGCAAATTGGACGAAACCTGCCAGAATGTCACTGCAAAAAAACCCCACATGCCTCTCTTTTAGTTAGAAGAATTAACGCAGACGAGGAAGGAGTAGAAATTCTGGCCCAGCCAGGACCTGTTTTAATCAAACCAGTGATAAATGGCTTAATGCGCTATTGATTAAGTAATAGAGATGAGCCATTCAATTTTTTTGTCCCCCACCAAAAAAAAAATCATGTTGAATAAAATATAAAATTGGGCTTTTCATCACTGGGGGAATCGCTAAGAGGTCACCGACTCAATATGTCGCAGGAGTGAGAAGGTCTCTCTGAAATCCTGAACAACATTTCAAAGTGGAAGGAGAGATTAACGCTAATACGGTTATTCCTCGAATTACGACAACTGAGCCGAAATTTACAGGTCATAAAATGGAACAAAATTCACTTAACAACGCTCTCACTAATTTAGGGCTCTCTCTAAGTCAAGGACGACCTGCATTTTCCTGTCATTGCCCGAGCTATTGGCAAGAGCCAGATTTTTTTATATCCATCTCATCTCATCCTGATCTGTTTAAACTCTGCTCCCTTCCATCCTCCCTGGTCAGATTAACCTGGAAAAGAGAAGTGGGAGGGAAGGACACAGCACCGGGAAGACCGAGCTGCCCAGTTGCTGCAGATTTTAATAAAATCATCACGACAGGATTTGTTTTTTAAAATAGGTTGGGGAGTTGAGAAGCAATTACTCCAGACTCCTGCCCCGAAGCCAGCATTCAAAGCTTGAACGTGCCTGGAAGCTCTACCTTGGTTCAATCTTGATTTATAAGCTCCTCAATTAAATGGTCTGTCATAACACCCTTATATTTTGAAAAGACCCCGACAAGTTCCATTGCTCCGTTCGCATTTTTATCCCTCCTGGCAAGTCATCGGATCATGGAAATCAGCCCTGCCATCTTTTTTATTTAATAAACATAGTTCTGGGGTTCTCCTCTTCCAAATGCAGCCCCAAATTAATAACTCTAAAGAACTGTCATCTTGATAAAACGGTCCTGGACAGATTTGATCCTTTGGGAAATAAATGGCTTTTTTTACCTCCTATTTATTTGTTTAGCTTTGGTTTAATTAAAGGGTTTTCTCACCTACTTTTCAAACATAGCCTAGGAAAAATGTCATTTTATGAAAGTTATAAAACCACAAATATTACAACCGGGATACTTATTAAGCAGTACTTAACAAAGGACATGAAGCACAGCCTCCACTATTTTTTAAAATCTACTGGGTTGGTTCTTTTTTTAAACAAATATTATAGACGAAATCGTGCATGGTTCCTGGGGAAATTCCAAAACTGTGAAGCCACTCAGAATTTAACTTATGGAGCCCCTGGTGCTCTCTGAGCTTGGTTCTTTCCTTGCAGATGTTCCACAACCCAACTAGGAAATATCATCAGTGTCAGAAGGCAGCTGGGTTCAGGGAGTGGAGAGGAGGAGGAGGAGGAGGAGGATTACTTTACTTAGCAATGAAAATTCTGGTCTTAATCGTCGTCATAAGTAAAGGACTACCTGCATATTTGCATGGATTTTTTTTAAAAAAAATATGTTTTATACAAGGACTTAGAAGCAAAAGATCACTCAATCTCCATCTGAAAAGTCCGTTCATTTCTTTACAAAGATGCAACTGTATTTTCTTACATGAACCGTATTGTAACCTGCAAGCCTATCCCTCAAAACTAATTTTCAGGGATACGCTTGCAGGCTGCAAAGTATAGTAAATTTTGAATTGACTCCAAAAATTGTAGCTTTCCATCCTGTGCAACTGCCTGGTCTTTTTTTTTATTCACCAAGCTGCTGGAAAGCAGAGGAGGAAATGGCTGAGCATTTTAAGTGCACAAGAGATTTTTTTTTTTAAAAAAAAAGGCCACCTGTCAAGAAGTTTTGACGCGCTTCGTTTTAATATCAACGCAAACGAGGATTGGAGATCGATCGCCAGAAATTGGACGGTTATGTTACTGGCACCCAAAATTATCAACCTATCCAGAGCGTTAAAATATGAGATCAGGATTAGAAGGAACCATGACTGAATTTTTTAAAGAGAAATTACGGATCCACCTTTAGCACAGAATTGATTAAGTTGGCTCTTACTTGGAAAACCATCTTATCTATGAATCCTTAAGTATTTGTAGGTAGTCCTCGGCTTACGACCAAAATTGAACTCAACCCTTCTGAAAAGGTTGCAAAAGGGGGTCAGGTGACACCCTCTCCAGGACACCGCGGCCGTCATAAATATGAGTCGGTTGCCGAGTGCCTGAATTTTGATCACATGGCCACAGGGATGCTGCAACGGTCGTTAAGCGTGAAAAACACACGGGTCACTTTTTTCAGTGCCCCTGTCACTTTGACTGGTCCCTAAATGAACAGTCGTAAATCAAGGACTATCTGTTTGCCTGCACAAGTGTGGAAATCACTTTCAAGCAAAAGAGATCAGGTCGAAAGGCGGCTAGGAGAACGAGAAAATCAATACAGGTTTTTTTTTTAAAAAAATATATCACGCTGAATAAAGGGCCCACGTGTCTTTCAATTAGTCATTGACTCTGCAAAAGAAGCTATTCTGCATTTTTGGCAGAACGGATTGTAGGAAAAACGGAGTTTAGTGTCATTCTAATTTTATTTTTCCCTGAGGCAGTTTAAAGTGCCGAAGAGCCAAGCTGTAGATTTGCTCAGACGAAGCTCTCCCGAACTAATTAATCCAAAAATTTAATGCATAATACATTAACAAGCACCGTTTTCTCTACCTCTGACGAGGCAGTCAGTTTTGGATATAATAAGATGCTTCCATCTGAAAATAGACGGAAGAGAGAGATATATGCAGGTTGTGAGTAAAAAGTAAAGTGGCGTAACTTATAAAATCTAGACAGCTCACTATTGCTCAGTCAACAGAAGCAGTCCTTGACTTAAGTCCATTCATTTAGTGACCGTTCAAAAAAGACTGAGGAAAGTGACTTATGTCCGTTTTTCAAACTTACGACCGTTTCAGCATCTCCACGGTCTCGTGATCAAAATTCAGATGCTTGGCAACTGCACTGACGACAGCTGCAGTGTCCCAGTTCTTATTTATGACGGTCACAGCATCACGTGATTCCCTTTCGCGACCTTCCCATCAGTAAAATCAACGGGGAAGCCGGATTCGCTTAACAACAACCGTGTGACTCTCTTAACAACTTCAGGGATTCATTTAAAAACCGTGGGAAGAAAGGTCGTAAAATGGGGGCAAACTCGTGTAACAACTGTCTTGCTTAGCAACACAAATGTCGGGGTGAAAATCTGAGGACTAGCTTTCGAGGAAAATTATAAGCAGGAAAGCTTTCTCCTATTGTAGTTTCCTAAAATAATAAGCAAAGCCTTTGAACATTTGGAGGGCATGAGATGGAAAGGGTGGCAGAAGGCTTGTGGGTTCACCTATTCGTTTCATTACTTTAGTTTCCCCATTTTGTAAAAAAAAAAAAAAAAAGCCCTACAAGTCAGCCTTTGGAAATCGTAATTTATTAAGGTTGTATGCCCCATAGGATAGGATAGGATAGGATAAAGCTGGAAGGGACCTTGGAGGTCTTCTAGTCCAGCCCCCTGCTCAAGACCAATGTTTTTCAAGCTTGGCAACTGAGGATGCGTGGACTTTAATCCTTTTTATGTGTATCCCAAATGTGGCCCACTTAATCTCTTAAAATCCCTTTCTCTGCAATCTCTCCACTCTGGGGAGGGGGGGTAGGAGAGAAAAAAAACTGAGCATGGTTGGCGGGGGAATTCTGGGAGTTGAAGTCCACACATCTTCAAGTGTTGATGCCAAAGTTGAAAAGCACTGCCTTAGACATTTGTTGGCCCTCGGAGATGACAGGAAAAGCAAAACCTGAAAACAGGAAGACAAACCAGTTGGCTGGAGTGCCCAAAATGGAAGACTGCAAATTCTGGGCCTGCCTTAGGCAGGAAAGCCGGTTGGGTGACGTTGGGAGAGTCACCCTCTCTCAGCCCATCCCACCTTGCAGGGGTGTAGCTGGGGGGGAAATGGTGGGGAGGACAGGAACATCAGGTCTGCCACCTTAGAGACAAGATATGCATACAGAGATAGTTCTCCATTTACAACAGTTCATTTAGTGACCGTTCAAAGTTACAATGGTGACCTAGGACCATTTTTCACACTTACGACTACGGCAGCATCACAAGATCAAAGTTCAGATGCTTGGCAACTGGCTCATACTTATGACGGTCGCAGTATCCCCGGGGTCACATGATCCCCTTTTTCCACCTTCCATCCAGCAAAGTCAATGGGGAAGCAAGATTCACTTAACGACTGTGTTACTAAGTTAACAGCAGTGATTCATTTAACAACAGTGGCAAAAGTCACTTAGCAACCGTCTCATTTAACCACAGAAATTCTGGGCTCGATTGTGGCCGTAAGCCGAGGACCACCTGTACAGGGTTCCATAATCTGAACTTTGATTCCCTTCTGTGATTTAGTTGGGACCCCCTCGCGGTCTCCTTCCTTCCAAGGCCTCCCTGGCCTTGGGCTCTGAGGAATGGCTGCTCTTCTTCCCCAAGAGCCTCTTCGACCTTCTTCGGCTGCCCTGGTTGCCTTCAGGCCCCCTTTCCAAGCCTAACCTTGGAAATATCAACAATAATAGATGAGGCAATCAGCTTTGTAAAATACAGTATCCATCTTATTAACTCTCAAGACTGGTTCTTCCCCCCCCCCATGTATTCAAAATAGACTGCTGTTAATATAGGTACAGTATGTATTTATGCACATCCATATATATTATTTTGAGACTGGGCCTCAGAATTTCATGGATAATGTGTGCAAAGGAAAAGGAACGATAAAGGTTGTCTTAGCTTATATCTGTGGGCAAAGGGGTGGACTAGATGACCTCTGAGGAATCCCCTTCCAAATAATAAAAGGGGGAATTTTGGAGACCTCCTCGGCGGCAAAAACTCCAAAATCGAGATCTCCTCAGCTCTGGAGCGGCTCCTACTTTGTATACCACATTGTGGATATATTTGACCGGAATCCCCGCCCGCTTCTGTCCTGTCAATGACTGGTTGAGCCTCCCTCGCCAACGCCGGCCGCTCTCCCTCCCGCCTCCCGGCCTCGACTCGCCCGGGAGCGGCTCCTCAGAGAAGACCGGCGCCCCTCAGCGCCTCACCTCCCGCCGCACGTTGAGCAACGAATAATAGTCCTCATTGTCCGGCGCTTCATCGCCTGAAGAGGCCGCCGCCATGTTGCCGACCTTTCACCTTCAAAGCGCATGCGCCGGGCAGAAGGCGCCCTCCCGCCTTCACGGCCACTCTAGGAAAAGAACAAGAAATCAAGGGGCCGCCTTCAAAGTACGCCATCTACAGGCGAGATTACAAGGCCAGCGAGCCGCTGAGGAACAGTGGAGAGCGCGCGAGACTAGAGTAGCCCCGCCTGCGCAGAAAGGGGGGGAAAAAAAAAAAGCCGCCGGCAGAAAGCGGGACATGCGCAGAAGCAGACGAAGGAAGGACTGCGGGGAAAGGACGCCGGCGAGGTTTTGAAGGAGGCGCCGTGTGTTTCTTTGCGGCGCATGCGCCCTAACTGCTAGACGGGCAGAAGGGGAGAAAACTGCGCCCATCTGTGGGCGGGGCTACTCGCTGCTTGTCTTGGAGATGGCGAAGCTGCCGTTGCCAGTAACGTGTGAACCACGTGCAAAATCTAGATTAAATGTTAATATATATTAAGCTTTTGAAATATGGATTTACAGGCAGCTGTTATGTATAAACTGGGTGGACAAGATCAGAAATGAGGAGGTGATAAGCCACCTGGGAAAGCCAAGGGAAATCATCAAAACAATTAAAAAAACGAAAATTAGACTATTTTGGACATGTGATGCAACGCCCAGAAAAATACGGCATACTCCATTTAATCCTCCAGGGAAAGATTGAAGGTAAAAGAGGTCCAGGCAGAAGAAGAACATTGTGGCTTCAAAATCTAAGGGACTGGTTTGGGCAAAACTCAGCAGCACTTTTGCGTGTGGCTGCTGATAAAAACAGGATCGCCAACGTCCGATAACGGATATGGCACAAGAAGATATATTGCTAGTCCCTGCATGATAGGCCATACCCTAAATATATAAATACACATGTAAAATGCTAATGGTTAATTATTGATGTGCAATTGTAGGATGTAATTAATCCAATTTCATTAATTTTGAATTTATGCATACTGCATTTATGAATTTACATACAGCATGTATTTATTTTATTAAATTTTTAGGCTGCCCATCTCTGCTACAAGGGATCCTGCAACGGTCACATAAGTACGAAAGAGAGAGAGAAATAGAGAGAGGGGGAAAGGGAGAGAAACACACACAGAAAAGGAAACAGAAAAAAACAAAGAGAAAAATAAGAAACGTACAGAGTGAGAGAGAAAAACACCCCCCCCACACACACACACAGAGAGAAACGGAAACAGAGAAACACACTGAGAAAGAGTAAAACAGAAACAGAAAAACAGAGATGAGAGAGAAAGAAATGCCCAGACCTTGTCCCCAAAACAAATGCATCCTCCTCTAACCTCTTACAACCAGGAGACCACAAGTTTCTCCTTCAAAGGGACTAGAGTGCTGCTTTCTTCTTTAAACTGGCAGCCTTAGGTCACTTCTGGATGATGCCCGATGCTCTTACCTGGGCTGGAACCAAGAGGAGAGGATTGGAAGGTGTGAAGGCTCATGTTCTACATGCAAATGGGCAGAGCATGAATAATGCAAGTTCCAATTCTTATGAAAATGAGGAGCTTAATTGCATTACCTCCACAGTGAAGGAGATGGAGGGGGAGGGAAGCTCCCCTGACAAACATTTCAGGAGCTGTTTTGTGCAGCTTATTTATGGCATCCCTGTTTTGTCTCTTCTTCAAGATCCATTTGCCACCTCAGAGCTAGGGATCCTATCCAAGGTCCCAAGGATGTCTTTCTCCTTCTCTCCAAGACCTCAAGGAGAGACCTCCTTCTGCAAGATCTCAAAAATGTCCTTCTCCTTCTCCAAGACCTCAAGATTCTCCAAGATCTGAAGAAGGTCCTTCTCCAGGATCTCGTTCACCTCTTCCTCTCCTGCTCTTCTCCCACAAGGTCATTCTCTTTCTCTTGAACCTGAGACGATCACAAAAGGGGATCACACGATCCCGGGACGCTGAAACCGGCATAATACCAGTTGCCAAGCCTTTTTTCCAGAGCCGTTGTATTAACTCTGAACGGTCACTAAATGAACTGCTGTAAACCAAGGATTTCCTGTGATCTCCACCAGGAGATGGGCAGCCTTGCCCGTTCTCCGTTAATCCTGGTTCTCTGCATGGATTTGACTTTTAATGGAAGCACCAGCCTGAATGAACGTTGGGACAGACCCGTCTCCAAGGAGGAAAGAGAAAAAAAATAAAAATTTAAAAAACTGTTTGGAAGAATCTAAGATAGATAGATAGATAGATAGATGGATGGAGATAGATAGATAGATAGATAGATAGATAGATAGATAGATAGATAGAGATAGATAGATCGATCGATAGATGGTGGATGGATGGATGGATGGAGATAGATAGATAGATAGATAGATAGATAGATAGATAGATAGATAGATAGACCTTTATTGTCATAAGATTCTTCTGAACCCAGTTCAGTCAACACAGTCTTTACGCAGCTTCTGGCTTCCCCACCCAAGAGTGCAGTCAGGGATTAATTAAACTCTCTGCTTTCCACTTTGCCTGGCTAACCTTTCTTTTATGCCTTTTAGGAGGTGTAGGGCCCGAAAAAGTCAAGTCTATTATCGGCACTGCTTGGAGGGGAAAGGATCCTGCCCACCCTCGAAGGAACATGATGTTTAATGTTGCGTGCGGCTTCTGCTCCAGATGCTGCTGTCAGAGAGGCTCAGGTGAGGCTGAGCTAGGAGATGGGGGGGGGGGAGAAAGCTGTCTGGGGAGAAATGCAAGCCTGCTAAAATCTCCCTTGAAGGAGGAGGAGGAGGAGGAGGAGGAGGAAGAAGAGAAAGAACTAAGGGATCCTTGATGCTCTCTGAGCTTGTTTTCTTGCAGCCTTTTCAAGACCCAAGTAGGTAACATCTTCACTGCTGGAAGGGAGTGGGATTTGTGGAGAGGAGGAGGAAGAGGAAGAGGAGGAGAACGAGGAGGAGGAGGAGAAGAAGAAGGAAAAGAGGAGGAGGAGCTATTTTGGGCACTTGGAAGTCAACAGAGTGATCTTGTTTTCCAGCATGGAAAAGATGGAAGGAAGGAAGGAAGGAAGGAAGGAAGGAAGGAAGGAAGGAAGGAAGGAAGGAGAGAGGGAGAGAGAGAGAGAGAGAGAGAGAGAGAAGAGGGTCTCCCTCTGGAACCCAACCAGAGATGCCCCTGGAGCAATTGCAGAAGAGCAGAGGGGGCTGCGCCCCACACGGACCCTCCTACAGGGACCCCTATCCCTCCCACCTTGAAGGCCCACCTCCTGCTTGCAACCTCCCGGAGACCCTTGCCCGTTTTCTGGGAATCCAATTTCGAGACAAGAAACAGAAGAAGAAAATTAATTCTTCGCACAGCCGAAGAGCTTGTGGGAGTTGAGCGCAGTTAAAACCAAAAAAAAAAAAACAACCAAAAACCAAAAAAAAAAAAAAACCGAGGGCCGTAGAAGCATTAAATCAGACTTCTGGGGACTGCAGGAGCTGTTTGCCGCCTCGGATTAATTTCTGTGGGAAATTGGAAGTCGGTTACCTTTACTCCTACATCTGTCTTCCCTTTCCACAGCCTGGAGGGATGGCTGACATTTTTAAACTCGTCTTTCGGGGTGGGGTGGAGGTGGCTGGCTAGATGCACCCCCCGTTTTATCCCCAGCAGGAAGAGGGGTTTTTTTCCCATTAAAGGAGTCTCCTTTTATAGTCCCGAATTCCAATTTAGGAAGAAATGTGTCCCGATCAAATATTGATGGGTGGGAAACAAATAGGATTTTTGAGCGTGGAGACAGACAGAGAGACGGGACTTTGGACGGTCGCGTCTCCATCATAGCCAAATAGAAAAGAATTAAGTTCCTCACAGCCAGGAAATTTTTCCTTCATTAGTTGCAGAAGGGAAGAGAGAAAGAGAGGGGAGAAGGAAGAGGAGGAGAAGAAGAGTCATCGGTTCAAGGAAGGGCGTGAGACGTTGCCCAAATAGGATTTTGGAAAGAAAATGTGAATATTCCTTGGCGGCTCTTGGAGAAAGGTTTAATTAGTTCCCCAAAGGGATTATCAACAAGGGAGCTTATCATTCCAAAAGGTTCCTCTGATATCTTTCATTCTATTCTGGGGGCATTTTGCCCCCCCCCCCGAATCTGCCCCTTCTCACCGCCAATGTGATTGTGGAAAGGGCTGGGGTCCTTTTTTTTTCTCTTTTGGCCTGAGAAATCTTCTCAGCTACAGAAAAAAAGGGGGCATCAATCCGTCACTTGAAGATGCTCCCTACACGGTTGCCAGGCTAGCACAAAAGGATGGTCTCCAGGAAACGCTGAGAGCATTCAGACACGAAAACAGAGTCAGAAAGCTGAGATTCAAGGCCTTGGCACTTTCTGATGGTTGTTTGCCGCAGTAGAGTTCCTTCCTTCCATCCCACTTTCTCCTTCCTTCCATCCATCCCACTTTCTCCTTCCATCCCTTTCTCCTTCCTTCCTTTCTTCCCTCCCCTTTTCCTCCCTTCTTTCTCTTTCCTTCCTGTTCTTTCTCTCCCTCTCTTTCTCTCCATCCATATTTGTCTTCTTCATCTGAGAACCTTAATAGGGCTGGAAGGGACTTTGGATTTTGATTAGTTTCCATCTGTTGCTTCGTCTCCTGCCTTCAGATGCCTTGGAGGATTGGTTGACCCCTTCGCCCTCTTTGGGGCAGCCCCTCAAATACTGGAAGACTGTTATCATGTCCCCCCCCCCAGTCCTTCTCTTCATACCCAGTTCCCTCACTTGTTCATTCCTGCATCCCATCCTCATGAATATGTAGGCAAAGTAGACCGTGGAGAAGATCATATCTCAACATGATCCACCAAGATCTGGCGGAGCAGATCAAGCAAACAACAGAGACCATGAGTTCTGCTGTTTCTCTTCCGGCACGATTCTCAGGCTGGAATATTTAAGATTTAGCTGCCTTTCTTCGGTAAATAATTGATGTTCCATCTTAGCGGCTGGAGAACATCAGCCCTCTTCCTTGTTGACAAGCAGAACAGAGTGTTCTCCAGCTTCCTGAGATGTTTGCTGGGAGTGAAAAGGACATCTTTTTCAATTTATAAAACAGGACTTTCCCCAAAAAACATGCAGCTCGGGAGGAAGGGGGTCTTGCTGGCACCCCCGGTGGGTGGGTGGGTGGGAACGAGGAGTTACAGAGCCAGTTTTCATAAGGCAGAGGAAGAAAGAGAGAGTCTTCAAACTGTGACTGTTTAGCGGCTGGTCAGAATTACAACAGGACAAAAACATGTGACTTACAGCCTGTACTTTAAAGCAGAGATCTCCAACTTTGGCAACTGGAAGGCCTGTGGACTACAACTCCCAGAATTCCCTGGCCAGGATTGCTTTAAGACTTGTGGCCTCCACTCTCTTTTTCCTTCCTTCCTTCCTTCCTTCCTTCCTTCCTTCCTTCCTTCCTTCCTTCCTTCCTTCCTTCCTCACCTTCCTTCCTCTTCTCCATCCTCTCTCCTTTCCTTCCCCCTTCCTTTGTCCTTCCTTCCTTTCCTGTCTCCATCCCCTCCTTCTTTCCTTCCCTTCTCTGTCCTTCTCCTTCCTTCCTTCCTCCCTCCCTCCCTTTTCAAATGTGGGAACTGCTCGACTTCATACTGACCCTGGGAGGGTCCCAGGTCCTATCACCTGATGGACACAAACTCATGCTGTTACCTAGTACAAATTAAAGTTTGTATTATGCAAATTCCCACCTTCTGTCCATATTATCCTGTGGTTTATAAACCTGGAGGTTTGGGAGATGGCTACTTTAAATATTGCTATGGAGGCTTAATGGCAACAGATCAATTAAAAATGATGCCAAAAAGAATTAGCAAAAGTCTACAGGAAATTAAGCCAGATACCGCTGTTGCTACAGAAACTGCGTTGTAAAAATTAAGAGTTGCGTTGTGTAGAATGGTTTTCCAGCCCTCCCAACGTCAGAGAAAGAGCTGTTTGAATTACAAACTTTTAGGGATACTAATTCAGTTAGAGGCAATGAGGGTAAATTTGTGTTTATAAAGGAGGGAATTACAAGGAGAGGATCTAATTATAAGATCAATATATTGCCCCAACTGCAATCATTCGGCATTTATACAATCAGTATTGCAAAAATTAAACTCATTAAGAATTGGAAATGTCATTATAAGGGGAAACTTCAACCAAGTTTCAGATAACAAATTACAGTGGTCTTCTAAAAAGCAACAGGGGAAATCGGACGATAATTTTGAAAAAAAAGATCTCGCTGTTTGCTAATTTGATTGAGATTTGGCGATAGAAAAATCCAGATGAGAAGAATCACAAATGTTATTCAAACTGACAAAGGCTATGCCAGATATTTTACCTTCGAAAATGAGGTCTAATCGTACTCTATCGGTTAAAGTCAGATCCATAATAATTTCTCGCTATGCCTGTTGGGGCTTACATGTAGTCCTTGGCTTACAACCACAACTACTAAAATTTCCTAAGCTAAAGATTGCTAAGCGAGGCAGTCGTTGTTAAATGAGTTTTGCCCCATTTTATGACCTTTCTTGCCAAAGCTGTTAAGCAAATCACTGCAGTTCTTAAGCTAGTAACACAGTTGTTAAGTGATTCTGGCTTTCCCCCATTGACTTTTGCTTGTCAGGGCGCAAAAGGGGATCACGTGACCCCGGGACACTTCGGCCGTCTTGAGTCAATTTGCAAGGGTCTGAATTTTAATCCTGCGACCGTGGGGATGCTGTCGCAAGTCAAGGGATGCAACCAGAGCTGAGAGAAAAGAAAATAAGGGCCAAATGAGAATTTTAATGAGAAGCCTGCCTCCGTGCACGCGTTCACATGTGCCGTTGGAATGCGTGCAGCTGGGAAAGTTGCATTCCCAGCTTTCAAAGGTTCCCCGGTTGCTGTGAAGATGCACCGCCCCGCAAAACGCTGCTACCCGCGATCCCCTCCAGGAAAGCATCCACCTTAACACGGGATCCAGGGAACCTTGCAATTCCCACGCCTCCCGCCGCCACGAGACTCGCATTCCGGGAGGCGGGATCCCGGGGGAAGCGGCTAGCCAATCAGCGCGCCGCTTCGCTCCGGCCCTTTCCAGGTGGCAGCTCCGCTCCCTTGCGTCTGGGCCAATCAGGAGCTTTGTTTAGGGTTAGCGGGCCGATGAGGGCGCGGCTGCCTGTCAAGGCGGCTGGCCAATAAAATCGCCCTCTGGGTTTTCGCCCTGCCCCCTCTAAGCGCCCGCGCTCTTCTTCCCCCCCTTTCCCTCCTCTCAGCCGCGCTACCGGTGCTCCCCGCTATTTGCGTCACTGACTTCTTCCCGCCCCTCAGAGGATTTCCAGCTGCCTATTGGCCGCCACGGCTATCATCAAGCCATCGCTCTTTCTCTGCAGCCTCCGATTCGCTACTGTCTCTCGCTCCGCACTCGTGAGCGCCTCCTCTTCCCCCCTCCTCCTTTCATCCTAGCTGTCCTCGCGCTTCCGATACGCCTCCCCTTTTTTTCCTTGGCCCCGCCTACTTGTCAAGACACCTGTCTATAAGTCGGCGTGCTTGCCAGTCAGGCCCATCCTCTCCTCGGGCCCGCCTTCGCTTAGCGCCGATTGGTTCCTATCGACGCCCATCCCGCCCAGCGGCCAATGGCAGCCTCGGGCGTGTGTGAGGGAGCGTGAGGAGGACGAGAAGGGGGTCGAAGAAGGCGGCGGAGACCGGCCCGGTGGAGGTATCCCTCGCGGAGGCAGGCCGCTTAGGCAAGCAGCGGCCGCCCGAAAGCAACGGCGGGGAAGAAAAGCCGGCCACGGGTCGCCGGGAGGGCGGGAGCGGAACCGGAAGCGGGAGGAGGAGGAGAAGGAGAGGAAGGGGCGGGGCCAGCGGGAGAGGCGGCGACAGCAGCAGCAGCGGCGGCGGCGGCGGCGGCGGCAGCGCGCGCGCCTGCCTGGATCCTGGTCGCGAGGAGGAGGCGGCGGAGGAGGATGTGGCGCGCGGAGGGGAAATGGCCGCCGAAAACAAGCCGGAAGGTGAGCGGGGAGAGCCGGGCAGGCGGCCTGAGGGGGACGAACCGACCGACCGATTGACTGGCTGGCTGGCGGCTGGCTGGCTGTGAGGGGACCGGCGGGAACGCGCATGCGCGGCCCCTCCGGAATTGCCGCCTCCTCCTCCTCCTTTCTCCTCGCCTTCCCGCCCTTCTCCGGAGGGGCGCCCGTGGCTCTCGCGGGGGCGGGGGGAGGAGGAGGAGGAGGAGGAGGAGGCCTCGGGACCCCCAAAGTTGGGAGGGGCGGGGCGCGCGCGCCAGAGACTCCTGAGGAGGGGGCGGGGCCGCCGAGACGCCCCTCCCTCCTTTCCCTCGTCTGGGGGGGGGGACGGCCCGGCGTCGCTGCCTGGCGACCGAGAGACCCTCCTCCCCCTCCCTTCGCCCCCCCCCTCGCCCAGAAAGCCCTCCCCGTTTTGGGGGTGGTGGTGGTGGAAGGGGATCCCCTCGGAGTTGGAAAGCCCCCTTCCCGCCCCCGACGATCAGGAGGGCTTCCTCCCAGCAAGGGCGCCCCCTCCCATCCCACCCCCAGCCGTCCTTGCCTCGCTTGGCCGAGGGTGGGACGCCGCCTCCAGGGGTCACCCGAGGATGGGGCGGGGGGGGGGCGGGGAGGGAGGACTGGGAGCAGGGGGGGGGATTTGAGCATCCTGACCCTCAAGGGCACGTGCCCAAGGTTGAGGAGGGGGTCCGGAGGGAGGGCGGGGGAGGGGCTGGGAGGGAAAGCGGGGCACTTCCTGGTGGGAAGAGGGGGAGTTTTTTGAGGGGGGGCTCCGAGAGGAGGGAGGGAGGGGAGGGGAGGGGAGGGGAGGCCGAGGGGAAACCACCGACTGGCGCTGTGCCTGGAGCTGAGAAGAGAAGGCAAAACCCAAAGTGGGATTTAAGCCTCCCTCTGAGCCTTTTGGGTCCTGCGTATGTGGTGCTCCGTGCCTTCCTTTCTCCCGGAAGCCAGAGCTGTGCAGAGAGAATCTGGGCTTGGACGTGCCTTCCCAGACCGAGAAGGGGAAATAATTGACATTGGTGCAGTCTTGTGTATGTTGTATATATATTTATATACACATGCATACATACGTATGTATGTATGAAGGCATCTCTCCTGATCTAGCTATACCAATCTTTATCATCTATAATCTATCAATCTCATCTCTGTCTATCGGTCCATCTGTCCATCCCTCATTTCTGCCTGTCTGTATCATCTATCGTGTCTGTCTTACCTATCTGTGTACCTACCTATCTACCTACCTACCCACCTATCATCTATCTACCTACCTACCTATCTATATCCTGTCTGTATCTTGTCATCTCTCTTTCTCTGTGTCTTCCATCCATCCAGACACAACATATATACACATAAACACACACACACACACACACACACACACACACACGTATAAAACTACCTTCGCAGGATTTGGGGGTCATCACTGGCCTACATTTAGTGCTTTCAATATAATGCCTTCTTCCTCCCCCCCCCCCCGTCTCCCTGTTCATAGAGTGTAAACTCGAAGAGAACAGGGACTGACCCTCTCGGTTTTATGGCTGCCTCTGTTTCTGGCTGTAAATAGTTGAGAGAGGACCAATATACGGTCATGGTTGATGGTGCTTCCATTCCCATCTACCCCGGGAGCCGGGATGTTGGTTCTCCCACACATATGCCAGCAATCCTTGCCGGTCTGGCCTAAATGCTGGTGAACCGTACGTAGCCTGCAGTTACGCACCTCACTTGTTGGCGAGGCATCGCTGCTCTTTGCCTCATCTTACGTGGAGGCTTGAACCTATTTCCTGAAGGTATCCGTGCACACCGTAAGTGTGGAGTCAGCTGTTCAGGTGTTTCAAGAGAGGGGGGAGAAAGGGTGACAGCTGTCATTGTAAGGTGTAGCTTTTTAAAAAATGGGCATTGATGCTCCTGGATTGAATTCCTGCCATCTGCAAATCTCTTAGAATCTCTTTGGCTACAAGAGGTTTTGGAAAGCCTT
Source organism: Crotalus tigris (assembly GCF_016545835.1). NCBI lineage: Eukaryota > Metazoa > Chordata > Lepidosauria > Squamata > Viperidae > Crotalus > Crotalus tigris. The sequence continues at coordinate 5,392,115 of NW_024098092.1, read as the reverse complement.
TGCAGGATTCAAGGAGAGGCAAAAGACTGGATCCCCCCCCCCGCTAGTGCGAGGACATAAAGATGAGTCGAAGGACTAGCTTGGTATAAGGCAATTTCACACGTGATGCTGTTCCATCAGAGAAACGTAGCAAATCCTGCCTCTTTTTCATATTGTCCATACTAGATTCTGTCTCAGAGAGCCTGGAAGATGACATATGCTTCATTTCTGAAATTAAACATTGTGAAAAAATTCCATCTTCGTGTGCTTTTCAACTGAGGTTGCCCCACTGAGCAATATTTCCATCTCCGCCCCCTTGCAAAGTTAAACCTAAATCGGTGTCCTTATTGATGGGGGTGGGGTGGGGTGGAAATCATAGATATCCGTTGTGGTAGATGGGCTTAATCAAGGCTAGTATTTGTCCTTGTGTGCCTCCTTTCGTCTCACCTACGGGCAACGCTGTGTATTTATAACATCTTCCTGAACGTGTTTGCCTGAGTTGCCGCCGCTGTCCTACAAAATATTTGCACCGTGCGTCGATCACAGAGGCTCCGCTCTTTTCAGTCCAGAAGATGTTTTTGACCCAAGTCATTTTTAGAGCAGTGGAGAGCCTGGTAGCTAGAACTGGAAATAACTAGTGCCTGAAAAAATTAGTGTAATGAAAATAATACGGTAGGGACATTGCAGTCATCCCGCAATCTCCTGCCCTCTATTTGTGCTGGATATGATGGGGCGAGAAGGTCAAGACATCCAATGGGGCACCAAATTGAAGAAAGCTGGTCAGTGAAAGCCATAAGCGGCTGTGGATTTGAAGTCTGTTTGTTTTGGATATTGAAACAACAAAAACTCTTCCTTTTTTTTTTTTAAACTGAAAAGTGGTGTCATTTCACTGAAGAGAATACCAGCGGGCCTTTATCAAATGTAGGTGTTGCGTGTGCTTTAATTCATGTCTCTCTCCAGTTTGGTCCCGTGTCCATTATTTGATTTGAGATGAATTTTGATAGGAATGGAAAGCTTCCTATTAAAACAACGTATCAATTGCTTTCTCTAGTCACTAACAGAGCCATAGGTTTTGGAACAATGTTACATAAATCAAGGCATTTTTGTTGCATTCTTCCAAACATACAAAGCTTTGATGTAAAGCTAAGGCCGATGAGACTTCACTTGATCTTTGAATGAATATAGACCGATAACCGTCAACGTTTGTGAGTGAAACAGGTCAATCCTGAACATTCCTGGTGAAGATTGCCCCCAAAGAATATAGTTTTTGAAATTCAGAAGCAACAGCTTTTAATTCATATCCACAAGGGGGTGGTGATGTACTGTTGGTGATATCTGTAATGGAAATATTAGGAGATTCCTTTAAAAAAAAAAATACAGATTTTGAGGTAGTATATTTGACTGTTCACAATGGCTTTTTAAAATAAGTTGCTAAAGCAAACCTTTTAAGGGGTTAAATGTTCGAGGTTTATTAAGCTGTAGAACACTTGACAGTTCAGTGTCCCTCCTCTGTCTGATGACGTACGTTTGCTGAGTTGTCAGTTGTAACCAAAGTTGCTTTTTTGCATACCGGCTTCAAAAGTAATAAAATACAAGATGACTTTAGTGGTGAGATGCGTCCAAACTTCAACCCTAGGGATGCAATAACAGGGATGTAATAATAGAGCCATCGTAACAATTTGGCGTTGCTTATTGCTGAGATTAAACATTAGGGCCCATGTGTTAAAAAACAAAATACACGCCATATGTTGTGATTTTCTTTCCATTGCAGTTTTTCAGGCATTAGCATAACTTTGTGAGGACCATTGTCTTCTTATTTCTGATCTTAGATAGGGCTGAAAAAAAAAGAAATGATTCTACTTTTAATACCTGCCATCAACTTTTGCAATAAGTAGAATACCGCTGAGTGCAAATTCTGCATAAGTTGTAATAATAATAATAATAATAATAATAATAATAATAATAATAATAATAATAATGTTGGAAGGGACCTTGGAGGTCATCTAGTCCAACCCCCTGCTCAGGCAGGAAACCCTATACCATTTTGGACAAATGGCTGTCCAGTCTCTTCTTAAAGACTTCCAGTGTTGGAGCATTCACCACTTTTGGAGGCAGGCTGATTGTAACTTGCACAATACCGCCTCAGAGGTCCCACCCCTATACTGTTTATTCACTAATGTACAAATGAGGATGAGATTATTTATTTAGTGTATGGATTAGGACAGGGGTCCTCAAACTTTAAGACTTGTGGACTTCAACTCCCAGAATGGCTGGCTGAGGAATTCTGGGAGTTGAAGTCCACAAGTCTTAAAAGTGGCCAAGTTTGAAGACTCCTGGATTAGGAGATTAAAATGATAGGATAGGGAAGACCGTTTACTACTTTTCCCAGCATTGATACTTCTAGTGTCCGAGACGAATCCTCTGCATGTCCAGCAAACAGTGTAGTCCAACATAACGCTTTTAAAAACAATTTTGAGTTGCTGCTTTGATTCCTTTAATTCATTATTTGTAACTGTCCACACAACTGGATCTATCGGGTTTCAGGATGTCTATCTCGCAGTAAGAATGACATCAGCTAGGATAATGTTGCTGAAACAGGGTACATGGAGAGTGGTAGATTCACCTTCCAAGCTTTTAGATAGATGCTCAGTCGCCTTTTTTCCCCCCGGTTGAGAAATCATTTCCTTGTGCGGTAAAAATGGAAATCTTACTGATTTCCTGGGCTACATCTGTGTTATTTTCTTGGTGACAATTCAGCTAGTTGTCATCTTAAAACCACGATTAAGCCCAAAATTTCTGTTAAATGAATTTTGTCCCATTTTACGACCTTACTTGCCTCAGTGGTTAAGTGAATGGCTGCAGTTGATAATAACCTCCCCATTGCTGGTCAGAAGGTCGCAAAAGGAGATCACATCACCCCGGGAGACTGCAACGGTCGTAAGTATGAACCCTTTGCCAAGCATCAGAATCTTGATCCCATGATCTTGGGGATGCTGCAAAGGTCGTAAGTCTGAAAACTGGTCCTAAGTCACTTTTTTCAGTGCCGTTGAATGGTCACTAAATGAATTATTGTAAGATGAGGACTTACAATAATTCAGTATTCAGCCCGTTCCTACAGCTCAGTATGAATGAAGGCCCATTGCAAGCATCCATTCCCATCCTGCAGTTTCCTCCTGCTATGATCTCTCTCTCACTTAATGGCCCTCTGAAATGTCCCAATGTGGTTTCCCCCCCCCCTCTCCTCCCCCCCCCAGCCAGCTGTAAGCACCAGTAGTAAAATGAATTTGAAGGATGGTCTTACACTTACAAAATAAGAGAGAATAAAATATATTCCTTATGAACTTTATTTCTTGAGTCCCCTCAGGACATACTGTGTTTTCATTGCTCCCCCCCCCTCTGTACCTGCCATATTTCAAGTTCTGCTCCTTGGAAAGAGTGAGAGGGAACATCCTATTCTTGGTAGGGCATTATCTTTCTCTGGCTAAATGAAACCAGGTTTATTACAGACTCTTTAAAAAGGGCTACACCGTCTTTGCAGAAACTTGAGGTGTTTCTGGACAGCGGGCGCTACGTGTAATAAATATTTGTCGTAATCGTAGTGAGTTGATCTTATTAACGGTGTTCTTGTTCTCTCTCTCCTGGAAGAATACAGTGTTTACTACCTACTCATAAGATACTGAACCTCTGTCAAAAGTATACAAGGGCTCATTTCTCTTACAATGATGGTGCAAAGGCCTGACAAGGTGGCAAGGAGAGACATTTCTGCACTAACCCAGCAGATTATTCTGATCCCATTTTCATGGTTGGAACTTTTGGATATTTGTGCAAGAAAAGTGCCTTACCGAGCGTTCCCTTGAGCATTAGGTGCATATGAAGTTTGATTTATTTATTTATTTTTCCTTCAAATGTAATAGTAGGTATTATTGAAAGGTCTGCTGGAAGACAAAAGTGTTTAAAACAGGACTTGGCTGTCATCTTTTCTGCCAAAAGGAAGAGTTCAACTGCAATTTTCTGCACCCCTTCTTCACTATCCAGCTCCTGCTGCAGCTGCATTGAAAGATGAAGATTTTTGTGGGCAATTTAAAGCTAAGGGAGAAGCAGGCTGACTCTATTCTAGAAACTGTTAACAGTAAATAAAACTAGGGAGCTGAGGATTTGACTGGCTTTTGGTTGCTTTTGATACAGAAACATTTATTAGGAATAAGCGGTTGCATTGTGTTCAGTTGAAGAAACCCCCCCAATGTGTTTTTCCAGGATCATGGGGCAGGTGCAGAGGGCAGCCATGGGAAAAGATGTGGCTGTTTTAAAGGGTCGCTAATAGAGACTTTGGTTTCAAACCTCTCCCCCCTTTTTGGAATTCAGTCCAAAGAAGTACACAGCCATACTAAAATCTATTGAGATTTTAATTTGACTCTTTTCTTTAACTCTCTCTGCTTGTATTATTTGATGCCCGGTTGTTGGAAGCCCTTGCGTGAGCTTTGGAGAGAATTTCTTGTGATTATTACAACGGCACTGGAAATTAGGAGCCATTTTTCACACTTATGATCGTTGCCAAATCCCCATGGTCGCAGGCTCAAAATTGAGGTGCTTGGCAACTGACTCACATTTACGACGGTTGCAGTGTCCCAGGGTCACGTGATCCTCTTCAGTGACCTTCTGACAAGCCAAGCTGGATTCATTTAACGACCGTGTGACTAACAGCTGCAGCGCTTTACTTAACAACTGTGGCAAAAAAAGTTGTCAAGTGGGGCAAAACCCGCTTAACAAATGTCTCACTTAGTGACGGAAATTTGGGGATCCATTGTGGTAAGTCGAGGACTCCCTGTAAAGACTTTGAAGATGTTTCACATCAGAGAAAGGTGAAACTATTTGGGGTAATATCTGGTGAGGAAAGATTTTAGTTGATGAAATTATGCAAATGTGGATTGCTTGCAAATTATTAAAATACTAGAATATGAGGTTGATAGGTAGTTGATTCAGTTTGGATCGTGGAAAACTTGTTTGTTGTGCTTTGCATAATTAACTTACAGGTTTCACCGTTACCAGATGCAGGATGACTACTAACGGAGATTGATACGTACGAAAACGAGAGAAATTCTGGGCAGGAGCGGCCTAATTAATTGCTCTTCACCGAATCACAAATAGTGTCCTAAATAGATTGCAATCTAATTTACCACATTTATTTGACTTCTCTTTGGCAAATAAAACAAACGTACAAAAAACACTATCTTAATTTCCTGCACTGCATAAATTTCTCAAAATATATTTCCATCATCCAGAACTTTTTGAGCTAAAATTCGGAATGAGCAAAGCCTATTTTAATATAGCTAAAGTGTTTTTTTTTATAAATCAAAGCATCACCTCAGAATTATTATTAAACTGCTTGTAAACACTTTAAAACCAGGCAATTCATTACATTAGTTCATGGGAAAGAAACACTTTTAAACCTGTTAACTCCAGCATGCCCAAACTCTGGCTGTGTATAAAATACTGAGATGCTTAATAGATAATGCTAATGGTTTTAAAATGTTAATTACAATAGGGAAACTCCCAATGTGGCCGATAGTGTGACTATTCCTTTGAGAAATGGAATCATTTTGGTAGGCAGAGCTGAAGATTTTTGTGTCTTATCATCAGTGTCTATTTTATGTGATTGTATACAGAAGTACAATGGAATGTGTGAATGACCTTGGGGAAAGACAAAAGGGCGGGCTGCCTAGGAAACAATTAAATAAAAAGAGGCAGGAGCCCACAGTTTGCTTAACGGTCAGAAAAAGAGACTTTGGAAAAACCCACAATTTCCATTCCTAAGCGAGCCAGTTTGCCAAGCGTCTGAATTTTGATCACATGCTACTATGGTCCTAAGTGTGAAAAATGACCCTGAATTTTGAACGGTCACTAAATCAATGGTTATAAGTCAAAGGGGAGTTGGACTAGATGAAGGGGGTTGGATTAGATGACCTCCAAGGTCCCTTCCAACATCATCATCTTTATTATTATCTTTATTTATTATTTTCTTCTTCTCCTCCTCCTCCTCCTCCTCCTCCTCTGTACTGTTGGGTGCTGCTTTTTACCAGGCAATTTCCTACCTGATGATATGAAGGAACACCACCTTGGCAGTGAGAACAATTAACCAGTGGAACAACTTTCCTCCAGAAGCGGTGAATGCTCCAACACTGGAAGTTTTTAAGAAGAGACTGGACAGCCTGCCTGATCAGGGGGTTGGACTGGAAGACCTCCAAGGTCCCTTCCAACTCTGTTATTCTATTCTGTTCTAACCTAGACAGAGATTTATCACAGCTTGGAAGAATTAAGCAAAAGCCGTTTTGTTCCTCAGTGTCTGCTTTGAAGACCATGTTGCTAAATACTTATTAAAGGATGTTCATATCTACTTGGTAATACTCTGCTTTTCACTAATGGATATAAATTTGTGCTCTCTATTTCTTCACTGTAATGCTCTTCCTTCCTCCCTTCCTTGAGCGCGTGAAAACCGTCGTAGAATTTTGAACCAGGTAGCTTTAAAAAAAACAAAAAGTTCTACTAATCAAAAGAGCAGAATTATAGTCTTACTAGTCAAGCCGAGTGGGCGCACTGGTGGGGAAAGTTTGTGAAGCTGGAATAATGCTTGTCAAGCCTCAGCTTTGTGTAAGGTTCACCCATCAGACTCTTTTTATATCGGGAAGTGGGCTGGTTGTTGTCAAGGTTTGTATGAATCATCTGCACATTGATTGGGAGGAACTGGTTACCTGTGAGACTGCGAGAAATTATATGGCTGCATGTTCAACGCCGTTGCAGGTTTTTGAAATGCTATGATTAGCATTCATGAAACAGCCTTGATTCTTCAAAGCGGTGTTTCCCCCCCCCAACTTCGATGGCTGGAAGTTGGGTGGACTTCAACTCCCAGAATTCCCCAGCCAGCCAATGCTTGGATGAAGTAACCTTTCACTCTGCGGTCTCTTCCCAGCGTATATATTTCCTGGGTGTTTTCATTGTGTTAATAGGGTTTTTTTTGGGGGGGGGAAATCATTTAAATTTAATTTTAAATTGTTCAATTGTTTTAAAATTGTAGATCTGTGAGCTGCTGAAAATCACTCGGTTGAGTGAGGTGGTCGTAGAAATGGCATGCAGGCAGTCCTCGCATTACAACTGTCCGTTTAATGACCATTCAAAGCTACAGCGGCACTGAAAAAAGCAATTTAGGATTGTTTTGCACCCTTACAACCAGTGGTGGGATTCAGCCGGTTCGTACCACTTCAGCAGAACCGGTAGCTAATTTTTGGTTGCCCAGGCCCAGAACGGACTTCCAGAAGCGGCATCCACACAGAGAACCGGTTGTTCACCTATTTGAATCCCATCACTGCTTACAATGGTTGCGCCATTCCCATGTAGTCACACAATCAAAATTGAGTGACTCCTATTTATGACGGTTGCTGCGTCCCAGGATCTTTGCGACTGTCTGACAAGCGAAGCCGGATTCGCTTAAGGACCGTGGCAAGGGAAGTTGTAACATGGGGCAAACCTCACTTAACAACTGTCTTTGATAGCAACAGACGTTTGCAATCGTACCTACTCGTATTTGCATTAACAGGAGATATTTAGCATTTTAAGGGTATATACTCTGAATCTGAGATGAGCCAAACCAGGGAAAAAAGTCCCAAGCCCTCCCCGCCCATGTTTGCATTCAACCTATGTAACATATCAGCACAAAAAAAAACAACAACCCACAATTGTACAACCTAAGATAGGAATAATTATAGTTCTTTATGATTCGTCCTGCCTCTTTGCCCGCGCATTAAAGCACGGGTTATTCCTCTCCTGGATCTGAGGATCACAGTGGAAGTAAAGTTAAGCACGCCAAATATAAATCTAGAACATCTTGTAATACAGATCAGAGATAAAAGACTTTGCAGGCTCCCCGAGATCGTTAAAGTCCAAAGTTCTAACGGTATTGATGAATCCAAAGAGCCCCCAGGGAGGGGAAATTGCCGGATATTGATGGGGTTCTTATGATGGGTGATGAGAGCAGTGTTTTGGGTTGCAAGGCAGCGTGGTGGTAAAAGGCATAACGCACACCTTAGAGTAACTGCAATCGTGTGAAGAAAAGGTTACAGAGAGTCCTTCACTTACGACCACACAGCTGAGCCCAAAATTTTCATTGCTGGGTGGAAGATCATTAAAGAAAGAACCAACTTAGAATTAAGGAGACATTTCCTGATAAAAAGAACCATTTAATCAGCGAAACGACTTTCCTCCAGATGTTGTGGCTGCTCCATCACTGGAGGTCCAAGAAGAGACTGGATAGGGAGAGGGTCTCCTGCCTGAGCAGGGGGTTGGACTAGAAGACCTCCAAGGTCCCTTCCTGCTCTTATTTTGACTAATTGAAATGATCTAGGGCCTCCTGCTCGGGCAGGGGCTGGACTAGAAGACCTCCAAGGTCCCTTCCAACTCTACTACTCTGTCTTCTAGTTGTGCGGTGCTGTTGTCTGTAGAAGACTCCAGACTGGAGTGCAGAGGTGGCTGTGCCATCAGTGGGCATAATTCTTCTCCACTTTGCCTTTACCTTAGTAGTATAATCGGGCTGTGTTTCCCTCCCCCCCATTTTTACAACTAAAGTGTCTGTGCCTGCCTGGACTTGTGTGATGATAAACCTAGGCCTTAATCGTTGTTTCTCAAGTGCTGGAAAGCACAGGATAAGTTTTACAGGTTTAGAGTCCCCATGGGGGGGGGGGGAATTATTTGAGATACTGTGTACTGAGCTTGACAAGAAGCTATTGCCGCCTTTTTTGTCATTACTTCTCACCTACAGTTCTAAAATGCCTTTAAAAATGTTCCTGTGCTATGTGTTTTTATATCTCAGCTGGGCACCTCATTCCTTTTATGTTTCCTCTGCAGAGTGAGAATAATATTCTTGAATAATAAGGTCTCGGTGTCCATCTAGTCGTTCATCTCCCACTGCTTAAGGATGAGGGGTTTTTCCCCCCCCCTTGGAAGGTGCATTTTAGAAATATGGACCTCCGGTACCGCAAGCCCATTCAGCTAATTGGACAAAAGGTTGCACAGTTTAATTCGATAGGGAGGATCAAAGCGCGGGAAACACATTAACAGCAGCTCACATTTTACGGAAAGGTCAATTTGGACTTCCAACAAGGCCCACTGGAGCACTGGAGCATGCTCCCGCCCCCTTTGCCAGTCCCCTTGTCTTCTCCAGGCCCAGAATTTGTCCGCTACAGCTCAGTTTGTATGCTTGACTTAACGACCGTTCATTTAGTGACCGTTGCAACTTGACTTGCAGACAGTCCTCGCCCTTAACCGACGCAGCGTAACGACTCCACATGATCGCAAATTGGTCGCTGGGCCTCTGACGTGTGTGTAACACGTTTCTTTCAGCCTCCCTGGGATCACATGGGTTGCCCTTTACGACTTTCCTAGCTGGCTTGCCACGGTTGTTAAGTGAATCACTGCAGTTCTTAACGGTCATAAGTCGCTTTTTTCAGTGCTGCTGTAAGTCGAGGTGTTCTTCTGGTTGTTTTTTTTTCCTTTTCTATTTTTGTTTCACTTCTTTCTTTTGCTGGAAGTTTTTAAGAAGAGACTGGAGAGCCATTTGTCTGAAAATGGTCTAGGGTTTCCTGCCTCAGCAGGGGGTTGGACTAGATGACCTCCAAGGTCCCTTCCAACTTTATTACTATTATTACTATTATTAGTACTTTGAGCCTTTTCTTTTTTACTTTTTTTACATTAGTTTTTTTTTTAAAATCTTCCTTTTTAAAAGAACTTTTAATAGAAATACTTGGGGAGGAAATAAAAATACGTTAAAAAAAGGAAGAAAGAATAGGAAACGTCAGCTGAAAATTGCAGCCGGGTACAACGCTAGCTGTTCTCTTTCTTCGCAAAACAAACACAGCCCACTTGACTAGGCATTTCCTGCCGAGTTTATTAATCAGCCGTCTCTTGGGTTCAAATGCGATATTTTCTAACATGCTCCATCCACAGCTGGTGTGAAGCTCTTATTGAGAGAGAAATAAGCTGTCGGTTGCCTGTACAGACCATGCCTGGCTTCCCTTCAGTGAGAGAGAGAACACACAGGCCTTTCTGCTTTCTGCTTATAAAGTAAAAAAGAAAAAAGGAGAACAGAATCAAAGTTGTAATTACGTGATTAACTTACTGCTGCTCTGCGTTAGAACAGGAGGCCTCGCTGACCAGGCCCCGAGCCCAGGGGTGGGAGGACTTTGTTGTTGTTGTTGTTAATTGCGAAGTCGTGTCCGACCCATCGCGACCCCATGGACAACGTTCCTCCAGGTCTTCCTGTCCTCTACCATCTTCTGGAGTCCATTTAAGTTCTCACCTACTGCTTCAGTGACTCCATCCAGCCATCTCATTCTCTGTCGTCCCCTTCTTCTATTGCCCTCAATCTTTCCCAGCATTAGGCCCTTCTCCAGTGAGTCCTTCCTTCTCATTAGGTGGCCAAAGTATTTGAGTTTCAACTTCAGGATCTGGCCTTCTAAAGAGCAGTCGGGGTTGATCTCTTCTAGGACTGACCGGTTTGAACGCCTTGCAGTCCAAGGGACTCGCAGGAGTCTTCTCCAGCACCATAGTTCAAAGGCCTCCATTCTTTGGCGCTCAGCCTTTCTTATGGTCCAACTTTCACAGCCCTACATTGCAACTGGAGGACTTTAGTGCCACGGTTAACTTCAGGCTTGTAGTGAACCATCTTCGCTATTAAAAAACGCACTGTTTGTAAAAATCAGTGGATGCCAGTTGGGCAGCTTCAGAGCTGGTTATCTGTGGGAAACTGTACATTAAGGTTTTTTTCCCCCCCGCAAGCCGTACAGGAGTGATAAGCAGAAATAGCTTCTAAACCTGAAATACAAGTGTGTATATGGCTAGTCCTCAGCTTACGACCACAACGGAGCCCAGAATTTCTGCGGCTGAGCAAGGCAGCTGTTAAGCAAGTCTTGACCCATTTTACGACCTTCCTTGCCACCCGTTGAATCACTGCAGTCGTTAAGTTAGAACAGGCTGTTAAGTGAATCTGGCTTCCCCATTGAGTTTGCTGGTCAGAAGCTGATCCCGTGATCCCAGAACATTGCGGCCGTCGTAAATACGAATCAGTTTGCCAAGCGCCTGAATTTTGATCACGTGCCCACGGGGAGGCTGCAGCGGTCGTAAGGGTGAAAAAATGGTCCTAGGTCACTTTTTCCAGTGCCACTGTAACTTGGAACGGTCACTAAACGAAAATGTAAGTTGACGACCGCCTGAAATTTGTAGCTAACCAAAGGGTTATCAGTTTGGAAGGCTGCTTTATATAAAAGGACTAAGACAAATGGGAGCCTATTCTTCCTAACAATCTTCTCGCAGCTTAATTCTCTGAAATTTGCTCTTATGGATGAGATTTCCTGCACTGCATCAGTGGAAAGCTGATGGCAACTCTGTAAAGTTGGAAAGTTCAATCGCTTGTTTATATATTTATATTTCTTGAGTCCATAAACCGAGCCTGCCCTTTGACTTCAAGGAATTGACACACCACGATGGCCATTTATTTTTCTACAGCTGGGGAGTGACGATGCCAGCTATTGCATTTTTAAGATGACAAATTGTAGAATGAAGTCTCTTTGTGTGCATATGGATTTGACCTTTGGAGTCAGTGGGGGGGGGGAATATATCAAACGGTTTGGATGCTTGTTTCTCACGCAAATATATCATCTTTACTCTTTTTTTTTCTTTTCCTTTTTAGATGATCATGGGAACAGCAACGGAAGTCATGTAAAAATCTTTTTACCGAAAAAGCTCCTTGAATGTCTACCAAAATGTTCCAGTTTACCAAAAGAGCGACACCGTTGGAACACAAATGAGGTAGCTAGATCAAAACTTTTTGTGGTAATCACTGCCTGGTTTGTTGGAAATCCTAGACTTATTGGAGTCAAAATTATGATCCGGAATGTTCCACCGCAGTCAGGAGCTTCTGATTTTGGAAATTTGGCCCCTTAGATAATAGGAAATGATTTACTATGAATTTTAAAAGAGGCAGAATTACAAGATCTCCTTCATCTGGCATGTTGGTCTGTATATCTAGCGTTCTTTCACAGGTGCAACTAAAATCTGTGGTTTGGGTGTTTGTACATGTCAGAAATGAATGAAAAAGTAGCTCTGGGGCAGCCTTATCTCAAGGGTCAATTTGAAAAGGGTCCGATTGTGGCCAAACTTCCAAAAAGCAAGGTGATTCCTGGCCCCAGAGCTTAATAATCTTTTATTTAAGAATGTTTTTAATAACGCATCTCTGAGTACAGAGAGTAGTAGCCCTCCCAATCTAGGTGTCTTGGTCCAGAATTTGCATAAATCCCTGTCAGTGTGACTCACATAAACAACGAAGCTTAACATGATGTGAAAACCTTGCTATAAATGCAGCACTTTTAGCAGGTATCTTATTTTAAAAAGTTAAGCTTCGTGTGTAAGAAATGAATATACATACATACATACATACATATATGTATATTGCATCTAGAAATATTTGTCTAGATGCAAATAGACAAATATTTGTCGAGACAGAATGTATTAACAAACATGAGCGCAACTGATTTCCTTGAATTGTGCCCCGTGTATTCGTTGTTATTCATTTTTAGAGAGGCAGCTTTGGAAATGATAGTAGTTAGACCTCCTGCTGGCTGACTTGGTCCTCTCAAGATACTTTCCAGAAGTGATCTTAGATTTCCTAAGAATCCATTATTTTCGGAAGGTCATAAACCGATGTGACTAACCGCCTTGCCGAAGACAAAATTAATTGTCGATCAATCTGTTCGTCAGACATGCTTTATTGTGTTCCGTGGTTAAGAGAGAGGCAAAATATTCTCCCATTTATTCGGGTGGAAGCTCATGGCAATGGTGGTTGAAGGCCAACCTTATCTTTGCAAGAACTGGATCCATCCACCATTTATTTATAGTAACAGCTACTTCCAGAGATGTGGAGGGAGGGAGAATTGCAAGTTATATTAAACCTTGGTTTCCCCCAGGAGCGATGAGAAAGTCACAAAAGCTTGTTTTGGTGCTTCCTCAAATCGCTTGGCACATTAGTCTGGCCATTTTTAAGGTCGTGGGAGGACCCCTTCCAAGAGATAAGAGGAAGATACCAAATTGTACAGACATACCTGCCTCCTCTGGATTTGGTTTGGTCTAGATTCCTAGGATAGGGGGAGTGGTGGTGCTGTGGTGCCGGGAAAAATTTTCCTGTATAAATGCGCCGTGATTCGTGTGCTCTGGAGCCTACCATAAACCTGTTTTTTTTTTTTTAAAAAAAAAAAAAGATCTGGGCTCAGAGAACAGCATCTCTTATGTGGAATAGTAACACAACGTGTTTTGATTCTGCTTTTGTCACCCTGACATGTGTAAGCTGATTCAGCCACATAGCACCTATTTTGAAAAGCTGTACACTGGTTTTTTTCCACTGATTTTGCTGATCATTTTATTGCTTTCCACTGGTTTCCGTGTTCTGTTCAGGATTCTACCGCAGTGATTCCCTTAACAATTTTGGCAAGAACGGTGTTAATATATACTAATCTAATATTCTAATAATTTTTTCCCCCCTGACAAAAATCCCGCTGTCTGGTTTGTGCAGCTTACTTGGTGAAAGGCCCTCGACCTTTACACGGGAATTTGGATCTGTGGAAATCCACCTCGTCCCCACAGGTCTTCATAGGTCCGGCACGCAATGTCAGCTGGCATCTAAATGCCAACTTACTCTCCAGAGACTGCAGACCCCGTTCTGCCTTATAAGCAGCTGCATAACAGGCAGAGAGGCTAAGATGCTGATGATTGAGAGGCTGGGAGCCCCAGAGGAACTCAGCAGAAAAACACTGTAGCAGCAGCAAGAATCTCAATTAAAAGCTAATATTTGCCCTTTCTTGTATTGGTGAGCTCTTGTCAGCTAGCCTGTCACAGTCATTTTAACTGTGGCAACCCCCTCAATATGAGGAAGGTGGTAACAGGGTGACTTTGTCTAAATTGGGCTGGCCATGTAGTAATTGTCCTTATGTCATGTAGTCCATCTGCTCCCTAATGAGCAAAATAAAGTTAAAAAAAAAGATTGGGCAAAGAAACACAACATCATTCTTGTATATTTCAGTTTGATCAGATACAATGCTATAATTATTGTGAAGGTGTGGGAAAAACTGTTAGGGCACTCATGTCCTGCTGGCTTTTATGGAATACAAATTGAGCATACTTAGTGGTCAAACTGGGTGGGCTTTATGGCAGCAGATATAAATCTACCAGGTTGAAAATTTAAATAATTTCTTCTTTGATCCAGTCTTTTGAAGTTTGCTTTTTTTAAAAAAAAACACGTGCTGATGTTTTTTAATAGTTCAAACTGCGTCCCAAGCATTTTTTTTTTTTAAATTACAGATGGTTCTTGACTTTAATGACCATTTGAAGTTCACAACAGCGGAGAAAAATCACAGGGCAAGAAGGGGGGGAAAAAACCCAGAAGAAAGCAATAAAGGGCTATAAGAATGGCAGAAGGAGGTCATTTTAAAGGCCTTTGGTCTGGTCTGATAACTCCAGAGGATGAGATTTGACAAAAAGTTGAAATCTAGAAGGCTTGTTTAGAAGGAGTGCAGAGAAGAGCAACAAAGCTGATCAGGGGGCTGGAGGCTAAAACATACAGAAATTGGGGGTGTCTAGTTTAAAGAAAAGAAGGACCAGGGGTGACAGGATAGCAGTCTTCCAATATTTGAGGGGCTGCCCCAAAGAAGAGGAGGGGGCAAGCTATTCTCCAAAGCACTGAGGGCAGGACAAGAAGCAACGGATGGAAACTAGCCAAGGAGAGAACCAACCTAGAACTAAGGAGAAATTTCCTGACAGTGAGAAAGATTCATCAGTGGAATGGTTTTTTATCCAGATGTTGTGGGTGCTCCAGTGGATACTGGAGGCTTTTAAAAAGAGACTGGACAGCCATTTGTCTAAAACAGTATAGGGTTTCCTGCCTGAGCAGGGGGTTGGACTAGATGACCTCCAAGATCTCTTCCGTGATTCTGCCCTGTAGGTATGACCATCAATTCCTCAACGGAGCTAGTTATTAGTCAAGGACAGGGGAGACGACTAGAGAAAGCTGGTTAAGAGAGATAAGAACTGCAGTCGGTGACAGAAACTTTGACCGTAAAAGCACAAAGTGTGCAGAGGTTGACAGTCAGGTCAGATCGCAAAGGTGAGACAACGGCAGTGGGCTTGAAGGTCGTGCAAGGCATCGGAGGTGGAATCTGAGTTGTTGATGCTCAGTGCTGGAGGAATAAATTGTGCAGTGAATGGCATTCCTATAGCGAAAGTGCTAGCAGGGATATCCAGGGCAGAACATTGGAAGAAGCTCCTGTAAGTCAAAGATAAAAGAAAGAAGCTAAGGATAGAAACTGGAAAGCAGCTGGATTAGAGAGGGATTATCGCCAGGAATGTTAAAATCACTGTAGGACAGCGAGGTGGTGTCAAACATGCAGCCCAAAGCCTCTCATCTTAATGCTCAGTTGCCTTTACTGCTCCAAAAATAATAATTCTTCCTCCTCCTCCTCCTCCTCCTCCTCCTCCTCCTCCTCCTCCTCCTCCTCCTCCTCCTCCTCCTCTTCTTCTTCTTCTTCTTCTTCTTCTTCTTCTTCTTCTTCTTCTTCTTCTTCTTCTTCTTCTCCTCCTCCTCCTCCTCCTCCTCCTCCTCCTCTCCTCCTCCTCCTCCTCCTCCTCCTTCTCCTTCTCCTTCTCCTTCTTCTTGAAAGAGCCGATTTCCTGGAGGTTGCATGAAATTCTGAATTCCCCTTGGGAAGGCTTACATGACCCCAGCTGAAAGCCGCATGGATTTTTCTGACACAGCAGCCAGCTGGTTGTGTCCTTGTCATGACCACAGACACACAAGTCTCTCTCTCTCCTGCTTCTTAAATGCTGCTGAGTAATAGGGAGTTATTTTCACACCCAGGGTCTCTTGGCACCTTGCTAAATGCAATTTTTCCTTCCCCAAATTCCGTGCTCTGTCCTTCAGCTTGATGTAGAATTGGCTGCCCTGTATCTCGGCCCAAATTTTATAGATTGGCTATAAAATTTATACGGCGCGGAAGGGGACGTCTCGGTTGCTGGATGCATAATTTCATTCAGGGTTGCTAAATTCATCGGGAATGGCAGGTGGTTACAACTGGTGGGCCTTTAGAAAAATTGAATAGAGCAGGGCAGAATACAGGCAGTCCCCGACTTTCAACCGCAGTGGAGCCCAAAATTTCCGTTGCTAAGCGAGACATTTGTTAAGGGAATTTTATGAGCTTTCTTGCTACAGCTTGTTAAGTGATTCCTTGCATTTGTTAAGTTAATAACACAGTGGTTGAGTGACACTGGCTTCCCCCCTCCACTTTGCTTGTCAGAAGGTCACAAAAGGGGATCACATGATCTTGGGACACTGCAGCCGTCATAAGTACAAGTCAGTTGCCAAGCATCCGTATTTTGATCATGTGACAATGATGGATGCTGCAATGGTCGTTAATGTGAAAAACAGTCCTACATCACTTTTTTCACTTCAAACGGACAGCAACCTGTCTGGCATGGTCTAGGTTGGTCTCCTGCTTGAGCAGGGGGCTGGACTAGAAGACCTCCAAGGTCCCTTCCAGATCCATTCTGATTGATTGATTGATATCACAAAAGGAGAGGCGGGTGCTCGTAGACTCTTCCGAAAAAGCAATTTAATAGCCATTGTGCTCAAATGCAATAATAGCCTGCCTTACAAAAGTGGGCAAAGTTATGTTCCAAGTGTGGGCTCTTTTTTTACCCCGTGAGGCTAAATAAATCTCCCAATTTAATGTGTGAGATTCTCATCATCTGCTCGTTTTTGGAAAAAAAACTGGGGAGGCCAATTTAGTGTTGCCAGTGGCAGGCTCTCCAGAGTGAGAGATGATTAAATTTAGTGCAGTTACTTAAACAGGAAAACTGCAGTTGGCTTAACCAGGACTTGACTCAATAAGCCGGCTTCTTCCCACCCCAAAGCATGTAAATTGAAAACAATTTGCATACATCTGATCGCCTTTTGCCTGTTGAGTGTTCTCGGAGTTGGATGGAAGAATGTTACATTTTAAATTCAGAATAGAGCTGGGAGGGATCTTGGAGGTCATCTAGTCCAACCCCCCCCCCCTCAGCCCCGCTCAAGCAGGAGATCCTGGATCGTTTCAAGTCAATCAGAATAGAGCTGGAAGGGACCTTGGAGGTCATCTAGTCCAACCCCTTGCTCAAGCAGGAGACCCTGTGCCAGGGGTAGGCAACCTTGGCTCTTTTATGACTCCCAGAATTCGTACAAGTGAGAAACTGTCGTAAGTCGCGTTTTTCAGCACCCGTTGTGACTTCGGACCCTCACTTAATGAATGTGTTGTAAGCCAAGAGCTACCTCTATTCTGTGCTACTGGTCCATACCTGTTTATTCTGGACCAGACACACAGAATGATAGGTAGCCTTTGACTTGTATTCATTTAGTGACCGTTCAAAGTGGTGTAGCCACTTTACAGGCTTTGGGGTGGGAAGAATCCGGCTTATTGAGTCGAGGTTGCAGTCCCTCGAGTTGTCATCCTGCTTCTAAGGATTGGTGGATATTTTAGCTTTAATATAAATCACTTCTATGAGTTGGGTCAGCCTGACTGTCTAAGGAGCGTGAAGATTTTTCTGGAGAGGCTGCTTTTAGCAGGTGTCTGTAAACAGGTGTGTGTGTGTGTGTCTGTGTGTGTCTGTGTGTGTGTGTGTACACACATACACATCTCCTGGCAGGAACCACTTATTTTCTGCTTTCTTTCTGTACTGGCGAGTATATTTAGAATCAGCTTTTCTTTTCAGAAATCAATTACCAGCTCTCCTTTGATGGGCTCTTTTCCTTTGTACTGTTCTCTCTCTCTCTCTCTCTCTCTCTCTCTCTCTTTCTCTCTCTCTCTCTCTCTCTCTCTCTTTCTCTCTCTCTCTCTCTTTCTTTCTCTCTCTCTCTCTTTCTCTCTCTCTCTCTCTCTCTCTCTCTCTCTCTCATATGATGCCTTTGAAAGACCATAAAGAAAGGGAGAAAAAAACAACTCAGGAACCCTGATACTCTTTCTTCCCCATCCCTTTGATAAGTGAGCCAGTTTATCTCCGCGCCTCGTTTAGCGATGTGAGAGCATTTCCGATGACTTTGGGGGGGGGGGGGACACAGTACAAATCCTGGTTAAAGGATCAAGAACCTCTTACTACATTTTTTTTTTCCTTCCTTTTTTCCACTCCCTTGAATGCTGATTTTCACAGGAGGAACCCTTTTCAGATTGCAGGAGTAGCTAATTGCTGTTTCTGCCTTGCAGAAAGCCAGGATAAACATTTGGGTAAAACAGAGCTTAACGTTGTGTCTTTGCCAATTTGTGGGTTGGCTTTTTTAAAAAAAAAATCTTTCCGCTGGCATTTTTGGAGATATTTGCTGGAGGAAGAGAGGCAGGGGCCGTTGCAGTTAATATTTGAACCTGAGGAATTTTTTTTATGAATCAAGCACTGACGTTCCTTGCGATGGAAAATAATTGCTACCTTAGATATAAAAGTAACAGAACGAGGCAACAAGGTATCCAAAACTTATTTTTCTCCCTATATTAGGATATCTGTGAGATAAACATTTGGGAGGGGGAGTGGAAACAGAAGAGAGGAAATGCAATATTTTGCAAAAATTTAGTAGTCCTCAACTTATAACTCACTTAACAACTGTCTTGCTTAGCAATGGACATTTTGGGCTTGGTTATGGTCGTAAGCCGAGGACTACCTGTATGTTAAGGAATACAACTCTGAGTTTGTCCCAGCTGTGTCCATTCAGAACAGAGAAGGTCAAGCAGCAACACCCAAATCTAGTGTGATGATCCCACAAGGAACCACTAGATAAAATGGAGGAAAATCAAAAGTTTTTATGAACTTCTATAAAATGAGATTTTGGGTTTTTTATGTCAGTAACAGGACAAGCTTAGGCCATAGGTGGTCCTTGAGTTACAGCCATTGTTTAGCGGCCGTTCGAAGTTTGCAACAGCACGGGAGAAGTGACTTGTGGCCGTTCTCGCACTTACGACCGCCACAGCAGTCCTGTGCTCAAAATTTGGCTGCTTGATAACTGGGATATATTTATGACGGTTGCAGCGTTTGGGGGACAACTGCAGTGACTCAGTTAGATGGGAATTCTGTCCCAACTGTGGCGATAAGCCACGTCTGACCAAGAGATCCATGTCGGTTTGAGGCTGTTCCCTGTGCCTGCTGATGAACCTGGCTGTCTTCCCTGAAGCTATTTATAGAGGATGGCTTGATTATTCAACTTCCATTTGTAAGAGCATCATCCTATAAAAGCCCTTGCCGTCTTCCTTTTGAGCCAAGCCCAATTCATATACATCTTTGAGACAGTCTTGTCTTCCAGTAGCCATCCTCTTTCTTCAAATATTGATAAGCCGCCTTTTAAGGCCAATGCCTCCTAGGGTGGCGTCTTCCCTGAGCTGGACCACAATTGCCGGCTGGAAGATGGTTTCAGGAACAATATGTTTATAAACAAACAGAAAAAAAAGCAGTAGTATACAATCGTAGGAAGAAAAACCGAAGCTAGAGTAAAAAAGCATGCCGGCGGGCACGAAATAATTTAAAACCAGCAGAGCCACAAGACTGTAAAAATAACATCTAAACAAGCGAAATCAATAGGATTACAGAACTTTCCTAGCAAAATCCAATCTGAAAGCGTGCAGAAGAGAAGGCTGTAATTAATGTCAAAAGCCGTAGCTTGCATGTAGAGGACTTCATGTTTTCAGCGCAGGTTTACAAACACGCTTCTCCCCTTCCCTCCTTTCCTGTAAATCTGAATATTCTGCCTTTGTCCTGCCTAATTGCAGGGTTCACTCGCTTCCGGCTGCATTCACCTTGTTCTTAACAGCAAAGCTTGTCTAACCAGGATGTGACGGGGGTCTTCTGTTTTTCCAGCCAGCTTGTCAGAAAGCCCGACGCTGGTTTGGGCCGAGAAGGAATGGCTTGCCCAAGGTCACGCGGTTGGCTTCCATAGCTAAGGGAAGATTAGAACTCAGGTTTCCCACTGCTGGTCCAGAGCCTTTACATCCACACCATGCTGGCTCTTTTGAGTATTAGAGACTGTAACAATCTAGGATGATCAGTCTCACAGTGACGAGAACCGTGTCCTACTTGGTGCCGTCACGTTCCAAGTTTTGCCAAAGTACAGGTAAAGATGGATTGCTGGAATTGGGTATGTCCAGTTTAATGAAGAGAAGGTCTGGGGTGACATGATGGCTCTCTTCCAATATTTGAGGGGTTCTCACAGGGAAGAGGGGGGTCAACCTCTCCTCCAAAGGCCCTGAAGGCAGGACAAGAAGCAACGGATGGAAACTGACCAAGGAGAGAAGCAACCTGGAACTAAGGAGGAATATCTTCCTGATAGTCAGAATAATTGACCAGTGGAAGGAAGGGTTTTTCTCCAAAAGTTGTGGGTCCTCCCAACACTGGAGGTCTTCAAGAGGCAGAGGGTCTCCTGCTTGAGCTGAGAGTTAATGATGAGGAGGATGTTGAGGAGGATGTTGGAAAGGACTTTGGAAGTTGAACTACAATGTCCGTGTGATTAACGTAACAACTGGGGCTGCATTGCGGTTGTAAGTCGAGGACTGCCTGTGATTAATATGCTGCCTTTCCAACGGCACGGAGAGTTGTCCAGGGAGACAATATGGGGCGTTTGATGCTTTCCCCCCCCCCCCTCCACCAGCCTGGCCAAGGTGACACAGCTTGTGGTCTGGACCCACAGCCTGACTTGCTTCTCTCCTTTCCTGGCTCTTGAAAGATTGCGGGCCGCTCGCCCTGACAGCGATGATGATGATGATGATGATGATGATGATGATGGGACATCGATTCTTCCTTTCTGTAGCGTTTAAAATGGCTCGCCTGCCTCCCAGCCACACGACAGCTGCAATATGAGACGAGGGCTTTTTTTGTTGGCTTTTTTTTTTTTTAACAGAAATGAAAGGATGGAGGGTTTAAATGCCTCTTCCGGGGGTGGGGGGGGCTTGTCAGAAAGGGGAGGGGGGAAGCCTGCCCTCCCCCTCCTCCCCATCTCACTGGAGAGCATTTCCAAGAAATTAGCCCATTTTCTTTCCGGTGGGTTGGTGGGGGGGGGAGCGGCGCTGCCAAACGACCTGCCCCGAATCTGAATTAAGGGAAGAGCAGGGCTGTGGGTGGGGGGTGGCCCCGGGACCCTTTGAAAGACGCTACTGGGATCGAGAGAAGGCGAAGGAGAGTACCGGGATTTATTTTATTTTATTTTTTATTTCTTTAAAAAGAAAGAGAGCTGATCTAGTAATTGCCACAAGAAACGTAGAAGCGGAGTAACAATGGCTAATAATCCATCCATGATTAGAAGGGGGGGAGGGAGGGGCTCTTTTCCTCCTTGCATCAATGGCCTCTCCTTGCAAGGAGGCCTATTCTCTCCCATTTGAGGGGGGCGACGTACCCAACTGTGGTTTATCATCCTGGTTTCGCTGCTTTTTTCCCCTCTCCTCCAGTCTGAGACATGACTCCTAAGACTTGGCTTTTCTGGAGCAGAAACAACCACAGCAAGTGGGGAAAGAGCGAGCAAAATGTTTCAAAGTCCAGACCTTTCCAGTCTCCTGCGAGACGCACAAGCAGCTCTTCTTCGGCAGCCACTTCTCAATCACTTAAGATCCTTTAATAGTGATCACAATTTTTAAAGACCATTTTATTGTAGAGTTAAATTGGTGCTTAAGCACTAATTTATAATTTATGTTGGCATTGATAACGTTGGCTGTATTGAAAGCAGCCGGATCAAATAACTGCTGGATACTCGATTTCTTTTTAAAGGGGAAAAAACCAGTCCAGCCAGCGGGACTGAATTCGCACCGGGCGTTAAGCCACAACCTAGTTAGCTTATTTCTGGTTTATTTTGTAGATCTGAATGATTTGTGTATCATTGTTTATGAAGCAAAGACAAATTGCTCCGTGTTGGTGATGGCTGGGCCCAAATTCTAAACACAGGCAGTCCTCGACTTACAACAGTTCATTTAGTGACCGTGTAAAGTTACAACGGCACTTAAAATGCGACTTAACGACCATTCTTCACCCTTACGACCATTGCAGCGGGATCAAAATTCAGACACTTGGCAACTGACTCATATTTACAACGGTCCTGGAGTCCCCTTTGTGCGACCTTGTGACCAGCAAAGTCAATGGGGGAAGCCGGTTCATTTAACGACCATGTCACTAACTTAACCACTGCAGTGATTCCCTTAACGACTATGCCAGGAAGGTCGTAAAAATGGGACAAAAATCACTTAACACGTGTCTCGCTTAGCAGCGGAAATTTGATTCGTAAATTGAGGACTTTACCTGTACATGGTTTACCGGTGTTTATTTTTCAGCAGGGTTAAAATGTAAAATTTAATTTAAAAAGCTGAGTATTTTGAGCCATGTTCCAATTGGACTGCATTGCATTATTATTATTATTATTATTCAAGAGTTTTAATTCAAAATAAAGCAAAATCATTTTCTGTATATTTTTCTCACCATTTCCCCCCATTAGCTTTTCTACATCATTTTTTTCTTAAGTTGCTGATTATGGAAGTGGAACGTGATTGAATGTGCTGATATCTGTTAATTTATTGCATTGTGTTAGATTCATTTTGCAGTGAATTTGAATCTGTGCAAGTTGTTTAGTTTTTTACTCATTGTAGCTCCTTTGTTTTGCAGAGATCTTGATGCAGCTGCCATTTTGGATTTCTTTTTAATAATGTGTGACCCTTCACCTTTGATCCCCTGACCTGCATTATCTTGGTAACCATTTCATTTTTAATTTAATTTTCATTTTTTTTAATTTATTTTGGTGTGTAAGCTTGTAACATTTCACCTTCTTAAACTGTAACATTCTTTGACTTCCCTAAATAGAAAAAATACTCTTGTTTGCCTGTAAATGTTGTAAATTGTTAGTCTCATTTTTTTAATTAAAATTCATTTCAGTTTTAAAAATATAAAAGTTCTCCTTTGTTTTTACTTTGATGTTTAACAATGTTCAAGTTTTTATCTGTTGTGTTATTTTTCTTTTCTAGCCATATGTTTTCAAAACATTTTATAAACTAACAGTCACTTTATTAAAAGAGTGCAAGCTTTATACTTAAATAATCTTTATTTTCTTTTTTTTGTTTTTTAACCCTTATCCTAATTATGTTCTAGCAGTCATAACTGAGCCCAAAACAGCCAACCAGGTCTGTGTTTTGACACATCATTTCTACTTCCAGTAGCTTCGTTATTGATGTCACGCTCCTCTGCAAGTTGAATTTCAGTAAAATATTGTGTGAAAACGTGCTCTTCCTTTAATTAGTCTCCCCTTTCGTTGGACTGTCTCGAAAAATAGTGAATTCCAGATACAAAAAAAAAAAACCCATGCTTGTTTAATAGAATACCGGTAGTAGCAACATTTTTGTTGCTAAGTGAAACATTTGTTAGGTGACTTTTTACAACCTTTTGCCACCCTTGGAAAGCAAATGACTGCAGTTCTTAAGTTAGTAGCCTGCTTGTTAATTGAATCTGCCTTCCTTTCCTCATCAGAGGGTCTTAAATGGGGACCCCCACCGTCATAAACACGAGTCAGCTGCCAAGTGTCAGAATTTTGATCCCCTGGCCAAGGGCCTTGACAGTCGTAATGTGAAAACCGGTCCTTAAGTCACCTTTTTTCAGTGCCCTTGAAACTTCGGCCACTTAAATGATCCGTTGTAAATCGAGGACCAAGCTGGGTTTGCCTTGTCTCTACCCCGGCATCACCCCTCCATGCGCAGACCAAGAATGAAGTCAGTAAAAAAAGAAAACACACACACACACACACACACACACACACACACACACACACACACACGGCATCTTCCATCTTGCCAAACTGAATTCCCAGCTTCCCACAGGTCTTTTAAAATACATCAGTGCTTCCTCCTGGAAAAAAGGGGGTTCCTTCCCCCCCCCCAGCCTCGCGCAGAACTGCAGCGAGCTGCCAAAAATGGGGACGAAGCAATCTGTCCTCCACCCACGCTTTCTTCCTTGGCAGGAGAGGAACAGCCTCCGGGCCAGAGAGAGGGGCTTCCTGTGGGCTCATCCCAGGCCATGTGGCACAGCCGTGCCCTACTTTCCTGACGTGCCATGCGCGCACACGCACACGTTCAGGCTCTCGAGCAAAGCCCCTATCAAAAGCTTCGGGGTGGTTTCAAGGCAGAACAGCGAGATTTGATCAAAGTGAATTTTGTGAATGAGTAGAGGATATACAGGGAGTCCTCAAGTTACAGCCACAATTAACACCCCACCCCCCATTTTTTCTTGCTAAGGGAGACAGTCTGTCAAGGGAACAATTCAGAGATTGGACAACCACCTGTCTGGAACGGTCTAGGATCTCCTGCTCGAGCAGCGGGTTGGAATAGAGGACCTCCAAGGTCCCTTCCAATTTTGTTACTCTGTAATCCCAGATCAATTAATCGGTTGAACGGCTGGCCTTCAGAGGTTGTGGGTGCTCCAACACTGGAGGTTTTTGGGAAGAGACTGGAGAACCATCTGTCTGGAATGGTTTAGGGTCTTCTGCTTGAGCAGGGGGCTGGACTAGAAGACCTCCAAGGTCCCTCTCAACCCTGTTACTCTGTTATTATTGCCACAGTTGAGGAAACAACACTCTAAGCAATAGAAACGACAAAAATCATTGTTTTTTGTGAAGTTGAGAGCTAAGAAACCTGTTGTGGTTTTTTTTTTGAAAATCACAGCCTGGGGGACACCCTTGTGTTTTAGGATACCCGACTGGGTCTTTATCGGTCTGCGAAGCTGCCCCATTTTGAGGACAAAGCCGTTGACACTTCCGAAGGCGTCCGCTAAGTGAGGACTGCGGCCGTGACTTTAATAGAAAGCCTAATTTTGCCGTAACAAATTATCTGGCCGAATCTCTGCCGAACACAACCCGGTGGAGCACAGATTACTTTTTAAGTGCCTCATTATTTTATCCTCTAACATTTAATATCAAAGTTATAATTGCACACAGCTGAAGCTGCTAAATGAACACTGAAATCAACTTCCGGCCGTTTGGAGCTGCTCTTGATGGGCTTTTTTTGTTTTGTTTTGAGTGTCTGTGGGGGGGGGGGGAGTTGATTATGATCCTAAATGACAGTTTGGGTCGAACGCTTGAGTTTTTGGAAGTTCTCAGAAGGAGAAGAGTTTCATCCTGCTGAGATTTAAATAGAAAATAAGACAAGGTGTTGCTGAAAAGTTCTGGCCGGTTTTTGAACTTGGTGGGTTTTTTTGTTCCTTTCCTAGCCTTTGTCAAACACTTGAGTGTTTCAAGGTAGAAATTAGTGGGTTTTTTAAACATTTAAAACAAACTCGATTGTATGTTAATAATGGTAAAAGCTTCTGGCTAAGTTTGATTCTGAGCACGCTGGCCCTTAAAGAGTTACACGCAACAGCAGTTAGGATGCTTCGGTGGAGCTTTTAAAAGTGTTTTTTTTTCTTTTTTCTAAGTTGTTGCTAACACGACAGCATTAAAAGCTTTCCTGTAAAAAATAAACGCAGATTGTCTCTAAGTCTCATCCATCCACCTTCAAATAACTGTGTGGGAAGGCGAGCGAAATCAATAATGGAAGGCGGTAAAAGTAGATCTTTTTTTTTTTCTTTCCCCCAGCTAAGAATTCTTTGAAAGTTTGCAGCAGATTTTTGAGTATTTCCAAACGCTTGGAAGCAGCCGAGTCGTCCGTTTTGGTAGATGATGGGATCTTCGACCCATTCTTAGCCGCAATAAGTGCATGTACGTTTGTAGACAACTGAGAACCGCAATGTTGTGTTGAAGGCTTTGAAAAGGTATGTGGAGGGAGCCTGGCTACTGAAGCACAAACACAGTGGCAATTAATACAAGCCTATCCCCCTACCCTTTGCATAACTTTAGAATGGAATGGTATGGAATGGAAATATAGAATAGAAATGCAGAATAAAATAC
This sequence comes from Crotalus tigris, assembly GCF_016545835.1. Classification (NCBI taxonomy): domain Eukaryota; kingdom Metazoa; phylum Chordata; class Lepidosauria; order Squamata; family Viperidae; genus Crotalus; species Crotalus tigris. The sequence continues at coordinate 5,366,143 of NW_024098092.1, read as the reverse complement.
AAAATGGAATAGAAATATAGAAATGCAGAATAGAATAGAAATAAAAGATAGAATAGAATAGAAATAAAGAATAGAATAGAGTAGAATAGAATTAGAAAATAGAATAGAATAGAATTAGAGAAAGTAGAGTAGAACTAGAAGTAAATAGAAATAGAATTGAAAGGGATCTTGGAGGTCTTCTAGTCCAACTCCCTGCTCTAGCAGGAGACCCAATACTATTTCAGACAAGATATACCCTAACCCTAACCATTTCAGACACGATTGGACAACCCTTTGTCTGAAATGATATAGGGGTTCCTGCTTGGGCAGGGGGCTGGACTAGAAGACTTCCAAGGTCCCTTCCAACTCTGTGATTCTGTTATTCTGTCTGTATTCCCCCCTCCCCAGATCTTCAGTGCAACTGGTACAGTAAGGGCGAGCGATCTCTTTGCTAGCTCTGACCATTTGTGGCTGCTGTTAGATATATAATGAGCTGCTGTCCCTGGGAGCTGGTGGCGAAATTGGGAAGAGAGCTTGGGAGTTGTGGGTTTGTGTCGCGTGCCAAGTCACGGCACGATCGTTCTCGTTTGCACCAAAAAGGACCCAGCGAGTCCATAGCTGTAAGGTTTAAAATGTCATAAGAGCAAGATTCATTCGGCTAATAAACCCAGAGCCTTTTGCCTTGAGTATCAACACGAAGGAGACCAAAAAAACCCCAATTTTCTTCACTAATGCAGCATTATAATAGGGGGGTAGCCTAAATGAGAGAGCATTTTGAAGGCAGCCCTTAGGAGATAACTAATGGTCAGCGGGAGCTGTGCTCCGTGCGTCCTCTGGGTGGCCGGACAAGTGGTTTGGGCTACTCGCAGTTGGTGCAACACAGGCATTTTGAGAGTAGCTTCTGCCCGTTGCGGTGGCGCCGTTAGCTCATAAATTCAGATGCTTCTAGAGACGTGCCTTTCAGAATTCATAAAACTATAATGTCACCTGAATAAATAGGACTGCCTATCCTATGATAGATAGATAGATAGATAGATAGATAGATAGATAGATAGATAGATAGATAGATAGATAGATAGATAGATAGAAGCTGCCTGGCTGGCTGGCTGGAAAGATGGATGGATTGATAATAGATATAGAGATAGAGCTATCTATTTATCTATCTATCATCCATCTATCTACACACACACACACACACACACACACACACACACACACACACATCTCTTTAGCCAGCATGCTTAAGTCTGCACTTCATGATGGCTTGCAACGCTAAGAAGCTTACTTTTAAAACCCAACCAAGCAAGAACTGGCGTTCCTTCATCTCTAATATTATATAATGGCGACGTAGGACGGTTGTGTAGGAGACGGGAACAATTTCTCCGAACGTAGGATCCAAGCAGCAATCCTAGTTGAGCTGATGGAGGGAATTTCACGCTGCCTTAATTTCCCCTTTGGGGCCCTTGTAGGTTGTGCGTTGTTTTGTCAAGATGCCTGGCTGAGAGAAGGCGAGCACCACCAGCGTGCTTTGCATTTTGTACGCCTTTGGGGGGGGTGAAATCCTCCGCCAAATCCAGCCTTTTGGGAGCTCTCGGCCCCAGTATTTGCGAGACCTTGGCGTTCTGGAGGGTGTAGGACCCCCGTTGGCGTGATTAACGCCGATCAGATCACGTCAATTCATATTGGAGAACATGGAGGTGGAGGAGATTTATTTAATTAATTAGCGTACAGCATTACACACATGGACTAGTAATATAAATTAACATTTCAACTAGATTGGTAGAACCCAATAACATGTCAACATTAAAAAGATCTGTGTTCAAATGTCCAAGTTATGTTGAAGCTCAGCATTGTTTATATTTTTTTTTAAAAAATCAAGATACTGGACCTGTATATGCCCTCGGCTTATATCACGGTGCGGTCCACGGTTTGACGTGGGACCCCACAGTCACACTGAGGGGAGGATACTACGCCCCACTTATACAGAGAGACCACGGGAGGTGCGAATTCCATTCCAGGATTGTCCGTTGTATGAGATAATAGGAGAAGGAATGGCAGAACCTGGAGAGGAGGGAGTCAAAAGAGGAATCAGCCTAGTATCCCAAGGTAGCCACCAACGAACTCAGTCTAGCTTCCCTTGACTGTCATGCTCTCCAAGTGCTGAAAATAGAAAAACAGAGAGACTGTTTGCATGAAAGGAAAAATTTTGAATTTCCAGGTTGAAAAGATCTCCAGTCTCTGTGAGAATGGATGCTGGTTAGGATGGAAATATGAGTTAGTTAATTTGCTTGGAGCGGTCTAGCTCTGAGTAAGGGACTTTATCTGCTCGTGTGTGGACAAAACCTGTTGTCTAAATTGTCCTGTATTAACGAGAAGTAGAAATCGGGAGAAGCGTGGGAGGAAATAAATTGGTTTAAACCTGCTTACTTCTTGTAAGCAAGGGGACGTGTGAGTTCCTTGTCCTTGAAGACAAAACTTGCTGTATAAAATGCTAAAATATTATTATTATAATACATTGCACAAATCAATTGATACGCCAGCGTTTCTGGAAATCTACTGTGTCAAGGCCCAGATAAATTACCGACCAATCTAAAGCACAATCAATAATTCAGACCCGAGATTTATTGGGCTTCAGTTAAAAAATGATCTGAAAACTTGCAGATAAAGTATAGATCTATTGAACTTTTGAACTACTCCACTGTGAGGCTTCTTATCTTGCAAAATGCTAGGGGGAGGATAAATAATTGCATTGCTGTTATTCACCGAACTTTTTAATATTTAATAATTTGATAATTATAAACTTTTAAAGCATTTTTTTTTAGGGTCCCAAACCTCGGCTGTGGAAATTGTGGGTGCTCCATCACTGGAAGTTTTCAAAAATAGACTGAACGAGCATTTGACTGGGATAGTATAAGATCCTCTGCCCTTGAGCAGGGGATTGGATTAAAAGACCCCTGAGGTCCCTTCCAGCCATAGGATTCTATGATTCTGAGAGGATAATTGGATGGATGGATGGATGGATGGATCTAGATAGATAGATAGACAGACAGACAGACAGACAGACAGAAGGAGGGAAGGATACTGGGAGGAAGGAAGGAAGGAAGGAAGGAAGGAAGGAAGGAAGGAAGGAAGGAAGGAAGAGCTTTGCTCCAGAAATTGTGGGTGCTCCATTACTGGAGGTCTTCCAAAAGAGACTGGACAGCCATTTTGCCCAGCATAGAAAAGGGTCTCTGGCTTGGGCAGGGGGTTGGACTAGAAGACCTCCAAGGTCCCTCCTAGCCCTGTGATTCTACGTTGAATCCGAAAATGAATTTATTGCATTTGTGTCCTTGCGTCAGAGATGAGGCCGTGGGCAATTCTGCGGAGAGCATCCCAGCCCCTTCCCCAACATCTGAAATTCTGACGGCCTTCTGACCGCGTTCAAGAGGGAATCCAGTTTCCCTTCGGGGCTTCCCAAATCCTCCGGGATTTTGGACGTGAGGCTTGGCTGGATCCCAGAATCTCCGATCGAGGCAAAGGGAAGGGGCCCAGAGAGCCGAAATCAGCAGTTTTATTTTTAAACCAGAGTTACCTGTCAAAGCTCCTAACAAATGGACCGGCCTTTCTCTCTCTTCTTGTGTGTTTTCGTAATTGAATCATAAACTTGGGAGTTGGGAATGTCACTGTATTAAATGAAAAGTTTTTATTTCCCCCCCACCTCTCCTTTTGGGTTGGGGGGAGGAAAATATAAGATTCTTCCGGCTTTAGAAAAAGATTTCTCTCTCTCTCTCTCTCTCTCTCTCTCTCTCTCTCTCTCTCTCACACACACACACACACACACACACACACGTGTGTAACTTTTGTTTTTTGTTTTTAATTTCCTGGGACAGCAAACTGCTCCCCCCCAACCCTTCCATTGGCACCCCCGAAAAGTTTGATGCCTTCGCGTGCGCCCCCCCCGGAGGAGGGGGGTGTTTCTTGTTCCTCTCCCTCTTCCAGGGGCAGCAGGAGGTGCTGAGTGGGAATCCTGCTGCGTTCAGCCTTCTTAAAAATAGCCCCGCTCTGGAAGTCAATGGCAGGAATGGCTCTGTCAATTTCAATTTAATTAGAAGGCGTCCGATCAAAGGATCCCATGGCCCAGCCAATCATAGCGGCCAGGAGGGAGATCGATGGAGAGGCAGCGCTTCGCATCTGAACCCGGAGGAAGGGCGGCCAGAGAGAGGATGGGGGGAGGGCTCCCTCCTCTTCCTCCTCCTCCCTCCTTCCCCCACTTCCTCCTCCTCTTCCCCTCTTCCTCCTCTTCCTTCTCACTTCTCCTCCTTTTCCTTTCCTCCCTCTCTTCCTCCTCCTCCTCCTCCCTGCTTCCCCCCCCCTCTGGCTGCCTGTCAGCTTGAGAAATGGCTTTAATAAGGACCCCCCAAACCCTCCCCTTTGGTCCTCCCACCATCCCTCCCTCTCTCTCTCTCTCTCTCTCTCTCTCTCTCTCTCTCTCTCTCTCTCTCTCTCTCTCTCTCTAACTCTCTCTAACTCTCTCTGTGTCTCTCTCCCGCCATCCCTGAAAAAGACATTTTTGGGCTTCTTGCTTCACTGGCTGAAGGCTTCGTTTGGATGGAGGTCAAGAGAAGTCACCCGCTGGAAAGGTCAGGCTGCAAATGTCACCATATTTGCAGAAATGTGACTTTTTATCTGCCTCGCAGTGGCCAGTCAGACCGTGAAAAGGGAGGGGGGGAGAAACCACATTGACTTTGAGGACAGCAGAATTTGGGGGAGGGGGTTTCATTGCTTTGAAATTGGAATTGTGGGTCAAAATTTCGTTTATTCCTACATGCCTGACTTACAACGGTTTGTTCAGAATTATAACAGCATTGAAAAAAAAGGGACTTAGGACCATTTTTTGCACAAGGCTGCAGCCTCCCCATGGGGCAAAACTCGCTTCAGAAATGATTCATTTAGCAATGGAAATTTGGGGCGCCAGAAGTTGTGGCTGCTTCGTCACCAGAGGTTTTTAAGAAGAGACTGGAGAGCCTCTTGTCTGAGATGGTCTCGGGTCTCCTGCTTGGGCAGGGGGTTGGACTAGAAGACCTCCAAGATCCCTTCCAGGTTTAGGTTTCTATGACTCTGAAATAGATGCACGACAGACAGAAGGAAGGAAGGAAGGAAGGAAAGGAAAGGAAAGGAAAGTCAAAGGAAGAGAGAAAGGAATAGTTCAGCTTAAAATGATTAAGTTATTGCCCTGATACACACACACACACACACACACACACACACACACACACACACAAAATCTCTCTCTCTCTCTCTCTCTCTCTCTCTCTCTCTCTCTCTCGTAGCTTTGCAGAAATAGCATATGGTAAGACAGGGCTTAATGTCTGTGTTGGAATTAAAAAAAGAAAACCTCGCCAAAAATATACTTGCAAAGATCGGGGAGGGGGTGGGCGAAGAGCCCCCCTCCCCGTGCCGAAATATAGAAAGCGCTTCACAAGGAAAGAAAAAAAAAATTAAAATTCCAGCTCCGGTTTTCAAGACTGAAATGGGCTGGTACTTTCAAGGAGTCACAATTGCGTTAAAGAAGAAAAACAGGCCAAAACCCGAAGAAAAACACAGGTAGTTCTCAAGTTACAACAGTTCATTTAGTGACCGTTGAAGTTACATCGGCCCTAAAAAAATGACCGTTTTTCCTCCCCCCCACACTTATGACCGTCGCAGCTTCACCCCCAAGGTCGCGTCACCAAAATTCAGACTCTTGGCAACTGACTCGTATTTATGACGGTCGCGGCGTCCCTTTGGGGTCACGGGATCCCGTTTTGCGACCTTCCGACCATCAAAGTCAATGAGGGAAGCCGGATTCGCTTAACGACCGTGTGACTGACTTAACCTCAGCGACTCACTTAAAAACCGTGGCAAAAAGGTCGTAAAATGGAGCAAAATTCACCGAGCCACTGTGCCACGCCGAGCCTCATCCGACAAGCGGTTTTAATCGGGGAAGCTGGATCTGCTTGACAGCCAAATGATTCATTGAACAACTGCAGAGATTCGTTTAAGAACCGTGGCCAAAACAGTTGTAAAACGGTCGTTCACTCAATCGCCGCCTCGTTTAACAACAGAAATTTGTGGTCGTAAGCAGAGGACTGCCTGTAAGACGGCTTTCCTTCTGCGGAAGACTTTACGGACGCCGGTAAAAAGATTATCTGATTAATTGTGCCAATAGCCGATCTTTTTCCCCACCTGCTGGCCAAACGACACCTTCGATTCTTAGAAGGTTTTTACTGGCAATTTTGTCCTTTTTTTCAGCTGGCCCAATCCAAGAATTGCTTTTTTCATTTAATGTGAGATTGAAAATCGTTTCCAGCCACTTGCTTAGATTAAACCTTTGCGAGCCATTACCCCCCCCCCCCCCGACTTCACAAACGAGGGAAAAAAAAAAAACACGGCCAGGCGCTAACACAGTGGGAGTTGTGTTGAAAAGGCTTTCCGCACTGTAGAAAGTGGTGCCGGTGGATCAATTTCCCTTCGGAGGTTGTGGCTGCTCCATGACTGGAGATCTTCCAGAAGAGACCGGATGGTCCTTTGCTCAGAAGGGTCCAGGGTGTCGGGCTGGAGCAGTGGGTTGGACTAGAAGACCTCTGAGGTCTAGTCCAACTCTGTTATTCGGTAATTCCCGATCAATTAATCAGTGGAAGGGCTTGACTTCAGAGGTTGAGGAGGCTCCATCACTGGGGGCTTTCAAGAAGAGACTGGACAACCATTGGAAATGGTCTAGGGTCTCCGGCTTGAGCAGGGGGTTGGACTAGAAGACCTCCAAGGTCCCTTCCAGTCCTAGGAGTCTACGATTCTGAGATAGATAAATAAAATACATGACGGAGGGACAGAAGTTATGGGTGCTCCATCACTGGAGCTTTTTAAGAAGAGACTGGACAGCCACTTGTCTGGAATGATATAGGGTCTCCGGCTTGAGCAGGGGGTTGGACTAGAAGACCTCCGAGGTCCCTTCCAACTCTTTTCTTCTGGTAGACGTGTGAATTAATTGCAGTCTGGCATCTGCCAAAGCTTGGGAGAAGCACGGTTTCCTCCAGCCCCCAAAACGTGGCCAGTACCCTTGATCCCTCTTCTCTAGGCCACATCAATTGTTCACACACATTTCTCAGCTGGTTCAGTGTGACCTTGACTGGGTCATCCTTAATTCCGCTTTTCCCCGACCACTGGATAACCACCCCCACCCTCTCTGGGCAGGGTGCAGGAATCCTCCCCCCCCCAAAAAAAACCCCACTGCGCAAATTGATTTTATGATTCTGACATAGATAAGATCAGATACCTGACAGACAGAGCCACAGAAATTGGGGCGGAATTCATTTGAACAACTGCCTGGGAAATCTTCCGCTCCATTTTGGCTGTAAGTTGAGGACTGCCTGCATTCCAGGAAGGAAGCCCCCTTCCCCCCCAGGTCCTTTTTGACCCACTGGATCTTGGAGCATCGCCTTTCGCCCCCTCTATGATTGTCACCCATCTGGAAAATATGTCTCCAGCCTGGGAAAAAAAAGCGACAGGAGCCCTCCCTGTGTTCTTTCTGCCGTTGCCCCGGCTTTGAAATTTAAATTTTTACCTCCAGCTCAGCTTTCTGCTGTCGTTGCTTTCCTTGAAGTATTTATGAGCACAGTTATTTGAGGAAACCCTGACGCTATTATTAGCGATCAACTCAAACCGAGATCTTCCAAGGTGAAAGTCCTTCTCGGTTGCTGCTGCTGCTGCTGCTGCTGTTGCTGCAACGGCTTTCTTTTTTCTTTCTCTTTTTTCCTCTTTAAAAAACAAAACAAAACAAAAGCTGCAGTTTCTAATGATTGGGATGCTGCTGAAATGCAGCCGGAATTAAAAATCCATTCTTGGTCATTCTGGATGCAGGAGTGAAGCGGACTAGAGAGAAGGGAGTGAATTTGGATGGTTCGCTGTCATCATTTTTGGGGGTTTTGGGCGCCACAGGCCTTCCCCAGCCTATCCAGTACAGGTAGTCCCCGACTTACGACAGTTCATTTGTTGATCGTTCAGAGTTATAACGGCACTGAAAAAAGCAACTTAAGACCCTTTTTTACACTTACTACCGTTGTAGTATCCCTGAGGTTAGGTGACCAAAATTTGGATGCTTGTGCAAGACCTCCAAGGTCCCTTCCAGCTCTGATTGATTGATTTGATTGATTGATTGAAATGGTCTAGGTCAGTGGTTCTCAACCTGTGGGTCGGGACCCCATTTGGGGTCGAACGACCATTTCACGGGGGTCGCCAAACAACGCAGTCCGCCATTTTTTCCCCCTTTTCCTTAGCTGTGCTACTCCCTTTTATTCTATTGGCTTTTGAAAGCCAATAGAATAGACTCTCTTGACTAGAGTCTAATTCTATTGGCTTTCAAAAGCCAATAGGAATTGTCCAGGCTGTCTCTGCCCTGCTGATCCCGCCAAAAGTCCCATTCTGCAAACGGTGCTGCACCAGTTGAGTAGTCCTCGACTTACGACTGGTTGAGTACTCCTTGACTTACGACTGGTTGGGGGTCACGGCATTAAAAAGGTTGAGAACCACTGGTCTAGGTTCTTGTGCTTGAGCAGGGGGTTGGACTAGAAGACCTCGACGGTCCCTTCCAGCTCTATTCCGATTGACTGATCTGGGCGGCCTCTCCCAGCCCTCACGGGTGGAAGACCTTCTGGGCCCAGGGACCATCTGTCGGGCCTCCATCCTCCCTCCGTCTCAGAGCGCAGACAATCTAAATTCCAACCGGCATCATCCCCATCCAGAGCCCGGCTGCTGGAAGAGAGAGCCGTGGCGACACAAAGGCAAGCTGAAATAAATCTCATCATCGATTCCGGCGATGCCTTTTGCGAGGAGGACGCCAAGGAGGGCACCGAGAAGAACAAAAGGAACTGGGGACACAGCGCAGAGCTGTCTGTGCAAAGCAATCCGGCCGGAGGGGGTCCGTTTTTTTTTCTCTCTTCCCCCCCCCCTTCTTCTGCTTCCCTGCAAAATGTTTTATTTACCCGAGAAGTCAAACGGATCAGACAATTAACAAGAGCAAACGGCCTCCCCAATCTGCATTTGCTCAGCTGTTCCTTTTTTTCCCCCACCCGGTGCAATGTTCCCCCCCCCCACAAGTCAGTTTTGCCCAGGAAGACCAGCTCCAGATAAGCACATTGGCGTTCATGGGGGGGGGGGGAGAGAAATTTTTTTAAAAAGGAGAACGCATGCCAACAGCTGCGGCGCCTGAAACGAGAACAGACAAGGATGTGGCCTGGAATGATAATTAAAGAGCATTTTTTTTTTCTCCTCCCCTTCTCGGCGTGTTCCCATTGCAGGTGCCAGCCTTGGGAGTCAGGGGTCTCGCGTCTGCTTGGCATCTGCATTCGGGGGGGGGGATTCTGAGGGGGGCACCTGGAGGGCGATTTGCATGGGGGGGGGGAAAGAATCTCCTCTCCAAGGCTTTGCGCGAGGATAGCTTCTCTCCAGCTTGGCAGGTTTAAGGGGGGTGGGCTTCAAATTCCCCAGAGGTCCGTGCCTCTTAAGCCGAATAACAGAATAACAAAGTTGGAAAGGGACCTTGGAGGTCTTCTAGTCCAACCCCCTGCTCAAGCAGGAGACCCTAGACCAATTCAGACAGGTGGCTGTCCAGTCTCTTCTTGAAGACCTCCAGGGATGGAGCAGCCCCAACTTCCGAAGGGAAGCCGTTCCACTGATGAATTTATCTGGGGTTATAGAATCCCTCAGTTGGAAGAAGGGACCTCGGAGGTCTTGTAGTCCAACCCCCCGCTCAAGCAGGTGACTCTATACCATTCTGGACCAATGGCAATCCAATCTCTTCTTAAAAGCCTCCAGGGATGGAGCACCCACAATTTCTAGAGGCAAGCCATTCCGTTGATTATAATAGAATCGTAGGGCTGAAAGGGACCTCGGTGGTCTTCTAGTCCAACCCCTTGCTCAGGCAGGAAACCCTACACCATTCTGGACAAATGGCTGTCCAGTCTCCTTAAAAGCCTCCATTTTTCATCCACGTGCTTCAGTAAAGTCTCCCCTTAAGCCAAGAAAGAGGAAGCCTGGGCTGGTGCAGCATGAAGGGGAAAACACCCCAATTTTCTCTCCCTTGCAAATTTGAAACACTCCCTAGTCTCTTTAGCCCCCCCCTCCTCTTCTGCTAGTAGAATAAATTATGAACGCTCTTTCTTTTTTTGGGGGGGGGAAATCCAGAACGAGTCCTGCAGTTGGCTTTTTTGGGGGGGGGAGTGTAGCAATTACAGGAAAGGAACCAGGGGCCTCGTAAAGACGGGGAGGAAGGCAGGAGGGGTGAGTGGGTGGGGGAAAACAGCCTTGAAAGACTTTTTCAGGTCTTCTGCTGTGTGTGTAGTACAACTGGTGTCTCATGTTCCTACATCCGCAGTAGGGATTTTTTTAGCGCGTAAAGCTGAATTTTAATCGCCGCCTCAATTGACTATTAAAATACAGCACTGCACCGTAAAATCACACAGGCTGAATCCCACAGCAGCGGTTTTGGTGTGCACAGGCTGTCTGCAGAATGATAAGAGGGGTGAGGGCTGCGGCTTTCGTCATCTGCCTTTGGCCCCCCCAACTTAGCTTGCATTATTGAAGCTGGCTGGGGGGGACGAGGAAGAGGAGGAGGAGAGGAAGAGGACAACTGTGGGGTCCTTGGTGCTCTCTGAGCTTGGTGGTTTTCTTGCAGACGTTTCATGACCCAGCTGGGGAACGTCATCAGTGCTAGAAGGGAGAGGGGTTTGCAGAGAGGAGGAAGAAGAGGAGAAGAGAAGGAGGAGAAGATCTGGTGGTCTTCTCTGCCCACCAGAGGTCAAGATAGCCCCATGTTTCTTATGCTCTCGCTTCCAGAGTGGTCAACCTATGCTCCAAAGCTCCAAAGGGCAAGACAAGAAACAATGGATGGAAGCAACCTGGAATTAAGGAGAAACTTCCTGACTGTGAGAACAGTTAACCAGTGGAACAACCTGCCTCCAGAAGTTGTGGGTCCTCCATCACTGGAGGTTTCCAAGAAGAGACTGGACAACCATTTGACTGGAATAATCTAGAGTCTCCTGCTTGAGCAGGGGGATGGACTAGATGACCTCCAAGGTCCCTTCCAGCTCTATTCTGATTGATTGATTGATTGATCGATTGATTGATTGATATGGTCTAGGGTCTCCTGCTTGAGCAGTGGGTTGGACTAGAAGACCTCCAGGGCCCCTTTCAACTCTGCTACTCTGTGGTCTTCCCACAGACGTGGTGCCTTTTCTCCTGTGTTGGGAGAGAGTCTTTGAATGGGTGGTAGGGGGAGGCGAGCCTCATGTCGTTATGGGGTTTGCTCAATAGGTGGCAGTCTTGCCTAGGTGGAATCCTGTCTCCACCCTCCCCTTCTCCACCTCCTCTTTCCTCTTCCTCACAATAGTTAGATTCCACTCCCCAAATTTAATTTCTTCCCACGGTTGGAATCCTCCAAGCTTGGTGTTTCTTGTCTGTGAGACTTTGGACTCAACAACAGCAGCAAAAAGGAGCCCACAATGGACTCTGATCCGTATTGAAGTCTGGAAAAGTTTGAAGAAAGGACTTTTGATCGAAATTATTCTTGTACGTTGGAGGTGTAGATTAAGATGGCAAATAATAACAACAATAACAACAACAACAACCATGCTGGGGTTTTTAGCCCTGTTTCCACACTTTACAATTTCCAGATATTTTCCAAGGCACCTTGGAGTACTCAAGAGAGATTGTGACTTAGGGTGAAGTATATGGAGGCTAAAACACGCAAAGAATGGTTGCAGGAATTGGCTACGTCTAGTTTAATGAAAAGAAGGACTGGGGGGGAGGCATGATAACAGTCTTCCAGTATTTGACGGGCTGCCCCAAAGAAGAGGAGGGAATTAAGCTATTCTCCAAAGCCCCTGAAGGCAGGACAAGAAGTAAAGGTTGGAAACTCATCAAGGAGAGAAGCAACCTGGAACTAAGGAGAAACTTCCTGACAGTTAAAACAATCTATCAGTGGAACAGCTTGCCACTAAGTTGTGGGTGCTCCAACACTGGAAGTTTTTAAGAAGAGGAATGTAGGGAAGGATGGAAAAAAGGAAAGGAAAAAGAAGAGGAAGGAAGGAAGGGACTGAGGGAGGGAGGAGAGGAAGAAAGGAAGAAGGAAGGAAAAGGGGGAGAGAGGAAGGAAGCAAGGAAGCTGCACCGTGTTACAATCTCCTCAGGCCCAGCTGAGTGGGAATGGCCTCTTTCCTCTCCCAAGGCATTTTAAGAACCGTCTCCATGCACTTTGATCTATTGCGTTGGTTTATTTTGCCATTGCTTTTGATTTTCATTTTATGTGCCGGATGGCTTTATTCTCACTGCTGATTTTATGCTGCTGTTATTATGTGCTGCTTTTTATAGCTGTGTTATGATTGCGCACTTGGCTTTTTGGAAGATTCCTGCACCCTGCCCAGAGAGGGTGGGGGTGGTTATCCAGTGGTCGGGAAAAGCGGAATTAAGGATGACCCAGTCAAGGTCACACTGAACCAGCTGAGAAATGTGTGTGAACAATTGATGTGGCCTAGAGAAGAGGGATCAAGGATACTGGCCACTTTGGGGGGGGGGGGCTGGAGGAAACCGTGCTTCTCCCAAGCTTTGGCAGATGCCAGTCTGCAATTAATTCACACATCTACCAGAAGAAAAGAGTTGGAAGGGACCTTGGAGGTCTTCTAGTCCAACCCCCTGCTTAAGCAGGAGACTCTGGACCATTCTGGACAGGTGGCTGTCCGGTCTCTTCTTAAAAACCTCCAGTGTTGGAGCATTCACCACTTCTGGAGGCAGGTGGTTCCACTGGTTAATTGCCCTCACTGTTAAGGAAGTTTCTCCTTAATTCCAGGTTGCTTCTCTCCTTGGTTAGTTTCCATTCATTGCTTCCTGTTTTGCCTTCTGGTGCTTTTGAAAATAAGTTGACACCCCCTCTTTTTTGTGGCAGCCCCTGTAATACTGGAATACTCCCTATCATGTCCCTCCATAGTCCTTCTTTTCTCTAGATTGGCCACACCCAAGTCCTGCAACCGTTCTTCCTACGTTTTAGTCTCCAGGCCTTTGATCACCTTAGTTACTCTTCTTTGCACTTTTTTTTTTTTTTTGTAATGTGGCGACCAAAAGTGGATGCAGCGCTTATAAAGCTGTTTATATACTGTCCTTCAAAGTCTTGCATGCTCAACCTAGTTGAGGCCACGTCTCAGCTTCTCCTTCCCTGTCCTGTCCATGAATCTCCCTCTTCCTTGTCCGAATCAGAGATGGTCAGCCTTGCTTACGAGAATGCCCTGATTCGTGGCCCGATCTTGGCTTGCATTGTCTTTACCTTTTGGGGGGGGTTTGTTTGTTTACCGTTGGCTGTTAAACAACCGTAATTACAGTACAGTTGTGAGATGAAAACACGGCTAAATTATGACAAGCGCTTGTGTAACAATCTCTTTGAACGGGCTCCGAAGGCAACAGCTGTACAATTAGGCTATAAATTCTTTGAAATGAACTTGTCTCTGGCAGTCCGATTGGCCTGGCCATGTTTCTCCAGAAGATAACTAGGGTTTCCAGACTTCATAGGGTCATCAGCGTCTTGCTTGGTTATAGAAGAAGGGGTGGACTTGTCCTCTAAAGCACCTGAGGGCCGGAGAAGAAAGGACAGATGGAAACTAACTAACCAAAGAGAGAAGCAACCTAGGGCTAAGGAGAAACTTCCTGACACCGAGGACGATTAACCAGTGGAACAGCCTGCCTCAAGAAGCGGTGAATGCTCCATCAAGAAGAGACTGGATAGTCCTTTGTCTGGGATGGTTGAAGGTTTCCTGTTTGAGCAGGGGGTTGGACTAGATGATCTCCAAGGTCCCTTCCAGCTCTGTTCTTCTATATTCTGGGTCATGAAAGGCCGCATCCAGGTCAGCAGACCAAGCGTGACCCCCTGGGTCTGGGGGAGAGAGGAACCTACATTAGAAAGCAGGAATAAGAAGGCCGCTTAGAAATCTCTAATCACATCTTGAAACTCAGTATAACTAATTAATATATATATAAAAATAAATACCAGGAAGATTGGAAAGTAATCTAGGAGCATGGCATTATCCCTTTTGCTTTCACCTTGCAGAGAGCCATGATATTATTAAAGCCAGACTCTCCGTATAAATCCTTTCCCAGCTGAGTCCGCGATCCACAGCAGGATCCTTTCTGGGGGTTGGACTAGAAGACCTCCAAGGTCCCTTCCACTGATTGAGTGATTGGTTGAAGTGGTCTAGGGCAGGGGTAGGCAACCTTGGCTCTTTTATGACTCGTGGACTCCATGAGTCATAAAAGAGCCAAGGTTGCCTACCGCTGGTCTAGGGTCTCCTGCTTGAGCAGGGGGTTGGACTAGAGGACCTCCAAGGTCCCTTCCAGCTCTTTTATTCTATGTTCTATGTTCTTTGATCTTGTTGGAATGAGATGACCCTTGAAAAGCGTCCCCCAAACAAACAAAGATACCTGCTTGAGCCATAAATTAGGGCTGACAAACTGCAGTTGCTGGATTCCCTTTGGCTTGAATGGAAGCCACATTACAGCTTTGAAGAATGAATGAATGCAGGCATAAAATCGGAATTACCTAGGAAGGCCAGTGGGAATTCAATGGGCCTTAACTGGAAAACTCCAGCTCTTTACGCAGGGCTGTGCGCGAGACGTGTCTGCAAACAGCAAAAACACACACACAGCACACAACTCCACACTTACAGACCCCTCTTTAGCACATCCCGCAAAAAAGAGGACACGCGCATCCTCCCCGAGGCAGGTTGAAAGTCCGCACCAAATAACGCTTGAATATCTTCCAGTGATTTGCAAGCGGCTGTCAGACTATCACACTAGTCCCTTTTGGGGGCTAAGCACCATTATGCGAAACAAAAACAACGACAACAAAAAAGCAGAAAGCAACATGAAGAAGAAGACGACGTGGGCAGGAATTGAGGCCTTGAAGAGAGCCGAAAAGGGAATACAGCTAATTTTAAATTTTTATTATTTTTTTTTTTTACTCCCGCCGTTTGTTGTTCTCCGAGGATTTCTCCCGTTGCAAAACATCTCTGAGCCTTAATTTTTCATTAAATAGTTTAGAGGATCTCGTCAACTCAGTCAAACTGTCCATTTTTTTTTTTCATTGTTCCTTTCCGTTATTGTGTCACCTTCGTTCTCCTTTCGTGCTTTTGCTGTCCGATTCTCGGAATAAACGACCTCAACGTGTTTCTTTCCTGCTGGCCTGTCACTTCTGTTGTTCTACCTCCGTGGTACACAACCATTTTGGAATGGACGAACATCCATTCCTTGTCTCTCTCACACACACACTCTCGCCCCCTCCCCGTTACCTCTCTGACAGCATAGAATCCTAGGGCTGGGACCTCGGAGGTCTTCTAGTCCAACCCCCTGCTCAAGCAGGAAACCCTAGACCGTTTCAGACAAGTGGCTGTCCGATCCCTTCTTAAAAACCTCCAGTGATGGAGACCCACAACATCTGGAGGCAGTCCCACTGGTTAATTGAACTGGGATTATAGAATGACAGAGTTAGAAGGGACCTTGGAGGTCATCTAGTCCAACCCTAAGCAGGACACCCCCTAGACCATTCTGGACAAACGGCTGTCCAGTCTCTTCTTGAAATCCTCCAGTGATGGAGCAGCCACCACTTCCCTACCACAGACATAGAGCCAGGTCTCTTGCTTGAGCAGGGGGCTGGACTAGACGATCTCCAAGGTCCCTTAGAGCTCTATTCTGATTGGTTGGTTGGTTGATTGACATTGATTGATTGAAATGGTCTAGGGTCTCCTGTTTGAGCAGGGGGCTGGACTAGAAGACTTCCAAGGTCCCTTACAGCTCTTATTCTGAATGATTGATTGATTGATTGATTGACATTGATTGATTGAAATGGTCTAGGGTCTCCTGCTTGAGCAGGGGGCTAGACTAGAAGACCTCCAAGGTCCCTTCCCACCCTGTTAGTCTGCGTTCTTCTCTCTCCCCCTCCTCCTCCTTCTTCCCCCTTTAAATATAGTAAAATTAAGCCGTTATTAGCATTCACAGAAAACCGCTTGTGGCAGCCGCCACGCAAGCGACAGCAGCCACCTGCAGTTCAAAGCAATACTTGATAATGCTGTAATTAGATTTGGGATGCAAAAAAGCTCATTAAAATTAAATAACATATTTGTCACCGTTTTTAAGAGGTGCGGATTGTCTAGAATCGCGGCTGGTCTCCTGACCTTGATGTTTCCACACCGTCTTTGCTTGTCAGATTTCGGAATGAATGCCGGCAATTCTCTACCAGGGGTTTTCCGGGGGGGGGGGGGGCTGGGGGGAGAGAGGGTCTCCCCCTCGCGTGCAACCCACAAAAATGCCCCCTTGGTAACTGGAGAGGGGGAGGAATTTGCAGATTGGAAGGCAAAGCCAGCCACCGATGATTCCGTGCCAATAGAGATGGTCCTCCTCTTGCGACAGTTCACTTAGTGACCGTCCAAAGTTACAACGGCACTGAAAAAAAGGGACTTAGGACCATTTTTCACACTCACGACTGTCGCAGCAGCCTCCGTGGTCACGCGATCAGAATTCAGAAGCTTTATTTTATTTTTATTATTTTATTTTTTATTTTATTGTATTGTATTTTTTATTTTTATTTTATTTATTTATTATTTTATTTATTTATTTATTATTTTATTTTATTATTGTATTGTAATTTTATTTTATTTGTATTATTTTATTTATTTATTATTATTTTATTACATTTTAATGTTGTTCATCTCCCCTACAAGGTGACTCTGGAATCTTACCTTAAATTCTCTCCTTAGAAGGGAGAGCTGATTGCTGGAATGCATGCCAGCATGTACAAACACACACACACACACACACACACACACACACCTTGCTGCCATTTGCTTAATGGCTTTTCCTCCGGCACCTGCCAAAGCCTGTCAGCACAACCTGGAAACAGTTCCTGCCCTGTGGGGGCTGAAGGGCCATCTCCGTCCCTCCGAGGTGGAGAAAGCTCCGGATTTTGTCATTTCCCATCTCAAAAAGGCCTCAGGGAGACTTGGCAACCTTGCGGGTTGACAACCATTTGTGGGCGCTGCCTCTCTTGAGTTGCCAGCTGTGGTGGTATGTGAGAATGACCTTGGGGGAGTGACCGGATATCAGAAATGGAAGAGAATAACAGAGCTGGGAGGGAAGCTGGCCAGTCTCTTCTTTGGAAATCTCCCGCGATGGAGCAGCCACAAGTTCTAGGCGGAAGTTAGGAGGGAGGAAGGAGGGAAGGAAGGGGATGAAAGAAAAAAAGGAAGGAAGGAAGAAAAATGGAGGGAGGGAGGGGGAAGGAAACTGGAGGGAGGAAGGAAAGGAGGAAGAGGGAGGAAGGAAGGAAGGAAGGAAGGAAGGAAGGAAGGAAGGAAGGAAGGAAGGAAGGAAGGACGGAGAAAGGGAAGGGGAGGGAGGAGGGAAGGAGGTGCTCAATTGTGGTAGTAAGTCGACTCCCTGTAGTAAGAACCTCATGATATCTCCCTTTTTCTCAATACCCCCCCCCCTTGCACGGAAGCCCCTTCCCTTTGGAGACTTGATGGATTGCCAGGATGGTGGATGAGACGCCATTTATCCCTCTTCTCTTGTGTGTGTCTATCTATGTCTTTCTCTGTGTGTGTGTGTGTGTGTGTGTGTGTGTGTGTGTGTGAGAACTGCAAAACAGGGAGCTAAAACCCAGGTGGAAAGTCTCAAATCCAGTGGATTCGCTGGGCTATTAATTACCAAAGCCACCTTAACGAGATGCAAAGCACTTAGACACGGAGCCAAAGTGCAGCCATTCATCTCCAGATCTTTGCAGTTGGGCAGCCAAGAGTTAGTGGAATAAATTGCTGGGGGGGGGGGAGGAGGAGGAGGAGGAGGAGGAGGAAGAAGAGGAGAAACAGAATGGAACAAGATTCGGAGGGGTTTCCTTTCCGGATCCTTGTTCTGAAGTCTTCCTGCTGGATTTGTCCCCAGGTGTTTGTCCTTGTTGAGAGAGAGGGAGGACCAAAGCCCCCCCCCAATAAGGCAGGACTAGAACTCACAGTCTCCCAGTTTCCAGCCTGACGCTTTAACCACCACCCAAGAGTGGTTCTCTAAATCCTCTTTCATCTGCCTGGAATTGGAAGGGGTCCTCAGTCGCCTCTCTTCATTTGAACAGACGATGGGGTCGTTCATATCGGATGATGGGGAAGAGGCAGAAAGTGAGAGGCGGATTTAAATGTTTAATTTTTTATCTGGAGAGGGGCCCTCAGTTCGACAGCGCCACGCTCCTTCTCAAAAACCGTAACGGGTGAAGAAACGAGGCATCCTCAAGATTAGGGGCGCTTTGCTCTTCCCCGTCCTCCAAATTTCTGCCTCAGCGAAGGTCACCTGAAAGGCAGAAGTGGTAAACAGCCATTATTTCATCTTGATGGTGGTGCTAAAATTAAAGCGCTGGTTGAATTATTTTAATACGGCTCCATTACCATCTCCCTAAAACACTTCTAAGGGACTTTTTTTATATATATCAGCACCCTGGGCCTGAAATTAGAGAAAAATTAAGAATCACAAGGCTGACGGAACAACTGTAATATTCTTGATTTTTATGGAGGTTTTATCCTTCCCGTAGGCCTCTAGGGAGATCACAGAACATAGAAGAACAGAGCTGGATGGGACCTTGGAGGTCTTCTAGTCCAACCCACTGCTCCAGCAAGAGACCCGTTGCAGGCAAATGGTTGTCCTGTCTCTTCTTGAGGACCTCCGGTGACGGAGCACCCAAAACCTCTGCGGTCCTTGGTACTCTCTGAGCTTGGTGACTTTCTTGTGGACGTTTCATGGCCCAACTAGGTAACAGCATCAGGGCTAGAGGTGACTAAGGATTATGGAGAGGAGGAGGAGGGAGAGGAGGAGGGGCTACTTCTTGGTAAATCACAATTCATAGCTTAGGATGTGGGCAGTGACGCAGCCATTGAGGCTTATTCCACCAACTAGGCTTAAAACAAGCCACAAGGCTTGGTGTGGCATGCAAAGGAGCGTGGGAAAACGATGTGTGTTTTTCCCTGCACCGGAGAATAAATTATCTGTTTATCACACAGCCATTTAGATAACAGGAGGAAAAAAAAATGAAATAGCTGTCCAGGATTCCTTCCGCAGAGGTTTTTCAGCCCCGGCAGGAACAAAACTAACCTCATTTTTTTTGCTCAGCGTTTCCACCCTGACACCCATGTCTGAACTGAGAGAGAGAGAGAGGGAGGCCATTGTTTCTCCGTCCCTAGGAGAACGGGGGATTTTCCTGTCGGAGTGAAAACCCCCAAGGAGCATCGGAGCCGTTGAGAAATTGTGCTGAACCTTGCAGAATGCCTTATATTTCGGAAGCTGCTTTTCCCAATTGGAGAAATTAAACCGAGGCTGGCACGATAGCCTTGGCACATTAATTTTCATAGCTGCTGATGCTAGGCCAACCAGCCGGTCTTTTTTTGCACGTGGCCTCGCTCCAGGGGAATGGTGGAGAAAAGAAGAAGAAGAAGAAGAAGGGGGAAAAATGAATCTGACACGGTGCCAGTTTCTCCAAGGGCACGCACTGAGAACGAGAGCGGAAAGGGCACACAAAAGCACACGCAGCCCTTTTGCACACGGTTTTGGGATCTTGCCCAGAGATGCTTTGCGTCAGCTCCCGAGTTGTACCCAAAGGATTGGCGTGATCTGTTGGATTGTGGGATCTGTGCCATCTTGGGATACCCTAATGGGCTTCAAAGCACAATCCAGCTGTGGCAGAGGAGAGCAGAAGAGAGGAAGCGAAACCTTCATTTTGAACAGGAAAACACTTTTAAGTGTGAGCCAGCCGTGTACGGCAGCTGCCAAAAAGGCCAACGCAGTCCCAGGCTGCATGAACAGAGGGATAGAATCAAGATCACGTAAAGTGTTAGTACTGCTTTATAAGGCCTTGGTAAGGCCACACTTGCAATACGGCGTCCAGTTTTGGTCACCACGATGTAAAAAAAGACGTTGAGACTCTGGAAAGAGTACAGAGAAGAGCAACAAAGATGGTCAGGGGATCGAAGGCTAAAACATAAAAGGAACGGTTGCAGGAATTGGGGATGTCCAGTTTAATGAAAAGAAGGACTAAGGGTGACATAACAGTTTTCCAATATTTGAGGGGCTGCCACAGAGAAGGGGGGGTCCCCTCTATTTTCCAAAGTACCCAAAGGCAGGGCAAGAAGCAATGGAAAATGGTCAAGGAGAGATCTAACTTAGAATTTAAGGAGAAATTTCCCGATTGTGAGAAAAAATGAATTAGTGGAAGCTTTGCCTCCAGAAGCTGCTCCACCACTGTAGGTTTCCAAGAAGAAATCAGACAGCCATTTGTCTTGAATGGCATAAGGTTTCCTGCTTGGGCAGGGGGTTGGTCTAGAAGACCTCCAGGGTCCCTTCCAGCTCTGTGATCTGCAAAAGGAAGCGGAGCTTTTGCACAAGGCCTTTTTTGCCCCCAGAAGCCCTGCTTGGGCCATCAGTCAGTCTCCCCCCCCCTCCCAAAATATAAAATTTTTAGCCATGGAAAACCACGTTGCAGGAGAAGATTCTCGTCCTAAATGCCAGGGAGAGAATTGGGCGACGACATGGGCTACATTTTAAATGGTGGGATTTCTGGCCAAAAAACAAAGCAAAAAAAATAGATCGCTCCCTTCATGAACATTTTCACACCTCGCTGGGTCCCAAATGACAAAAAAAGGCCTCGGAGATTTAAAAGGTTGCAAAGGATCTTTCTCTCTCTCTCTCTCTCTCCATCTGGGTGCCTTTCAGCTCTGAAAAACGCTGCGGATTAACTCTGTCCACAGGCCTTTTATTCCAGCAGGGACACCTGTCTTGGTATTTGGGGCTGGGGGCTTCATTTAAATCCCCCCATAGTAGCAGAAATTTCCAACTCAACTGCGGTCGTAAGTCGAGAACTACCTTTACACGAGACCGGGGGCTTAAATTTTCCCATGGTTGATCACGGTGGCTTGCGAGGGGGGGGGGTCCTCCGGAATCCCCTTCCGGAAGGGAGAAAAAAAATCAGATTTTTTTCCCCCTGGAATAGGGATTAAGATCATATCTTGTGGGTATGACAGACGCCCCCCCCCCCCCCCGGGATGGCCACCTGTTCTGTATTTATTCTAAGCCCCAATTTGACTCGGGGAGAAATTTAGATTAATAACCTTCCTGCCCAGTGAAGTAATTTCCTTTGAGAAGGCAATTTGCATGTGGTGCAGCCCAAGCAGCCGTCACCGCTGGCTTTTTCCCCGTGTCAGCGCCGATAATGAAGTTGGAAATAACACGGGAGGTTAATAGGTCCTACTTATCTCCTTAGAGCCAAACAGGAAGATCGGTCATTTGCATTTTTTTCCCCCGGCTGGAAATTGAAAATTGGCCCAAGCCAGACTTAAGCCAACTCTTGGCCAAAGGAAGCTGGCCTCAATTAGTCACTAAGGAGGGCGGAGAGGATCCGCTCTTGTGCCCTTGACTCTTTGCCCGGACGCTCGAGTTTGGAGTGGCCCTGGGTCTGCGGGGGAAGCCCCTGGAGAGGGAAAGGGGGATCTGACCACAAAAATCCAGAAATGTCCTCTAGAGCCTTTAGCCCCCAGTTTGTGGGGGGGGGAGAAGCCTTTAAGACATCTTCAAGTAGACTTGGTCACTAGGGCCTGGGTTGCTGTTTTCTAGCAGACGTTTCGTGACCCTGCTAGGTGACATCACCAGTGCTAGTGAGCCAAGCTCAGAGAGCACCAAGGACCCCTTAGTCCTCCTCCTGCTCCTCCTCCTTCCATCCCTCGTAGCACTGATGACGTTACCTAGTTGGGTCATGAAATGTCTGCAAGAAAACCACCAAGCTCAGAAAGCACCAAGGACTTCACAGTCCTCCTCCTTCTCCTCCTCCTTCCATTCCTCCCAGCACTGGTGATGTTACCTAGCTGGGTCATGAAATGTCTGCAAGAAAAGCACCGAGCTTAGAGAGCACCAAGGACTCCGCAGTCGTTGTCGTCCCTTCCAGCTGTAGGATTCTCCGACTCCTCGTCTGGAGCTTTAGAATAGACGTGAAAGCCTGTAGCGGTCCCCCTGCTTCCATCTTTCTTCAAAGGAGCTTTCGGTCTCCTTCCTTGCCCTTCTCTGAACTCCTTCCAATTTCTCTGACCCTCCTCGGGCGCCCTAACCAGGCGCAAGAGTCCAGCCAGAGGCTAACCAAAAACCAGAATAGATTGCCAGTTGACGACTTCCTGGGATTCGTAATGCCGTCCTTCCACTCCCCAGCTGCTTTCGTTCTGCTGACTCACATCCGCCTGGCAATTAACTACCATTTCAATAAGCCCCCTTGTCAAGGCAGATATTCCTTCCGTGCTTGTGCCGAGCATTTGATCTTTGTGCTCATCCCTAATAATTCCCTTCTGTTATTTTTAGCTCATTTCAATCAAGATTTTTTTTTAAAAAAAATATTATTCCTGCCTTCTGCCTGCATTAGTTATTTCATCCAGTTATGTAAAGACTCAGTCTCTCTCTCTCTCTCTGCCTCTCTCTCTCTTCTATCCCTCTCTCTCCCTTCTGTCTTTTCTCTCTCTCTTCTCTCTCTCCCTCCCTCCTTCCCTCTCTCTCCCTCTCTCCTATCCCTCTCTCTTCCTTCTCTGTCTTTTCTCTCTCTCTCCTCTCTCTGCCTTTCTCTCTTTTCTCTCTCTCCTCTCTTTCTTCTCTCTGTCTTTTCTCTCTCTCTCTCTCTCTCTCTCCTCTCACAAATTCTTGAAACGTTCCACAGAAGCTATTGCTAAAAACGGTTGATGAATATAGGTTGTGTGTCTGTGTGAATGACCTTGGGAGCCGGTGTGTAAAAGGTTTTTCAGTCTACAAAAGGAAGGAGGGGGATAGGAAATATTTCAGAAGAGACCCCCCCCTGTAATTTCCCAGGTAGTAAAAAGAAGAGGGCAATGTCAATCTTAACAGGTCAGCCAGACAAGAAACAGGACCTGGTAAACTAATTTTATTTTACGGATAGTCCTCAACTTACGACAATATGTTTAATGACCGTTCGAAGCATTGAAAAAAGTGTTGCTAAGTGAGAAATTTTTCACACAACTGTTGTACGTCAAGGACTATCTGCATTTAATTTCATCCATAAACTTTCTTTAGATTATAGAGACCCAATATGCCCTCAGTGTGTATCTAGGTTATGTGTGTGTCTCTCTTTGTGTTTGTGTGTGTTTGTGTCTGTGTATGTGTGTGTGTCCCCTCCACCTCCTCCCTGTCTGCTTCCTCCTAACTTAAAAATGGCCACGTCCTTTCCATTCCGTTTGTTATTATTGATATTAAAAATGGAAGGCAGTGATGATTATAATTGGCTTGCGCAAAATACATTAATTTTCAAGGAACCGCATTATGAAATGCCGTTTCTGTTGCTTCAGATAATGACAAAGGGAGGGGAAAAAATGGATTAGTCATTTAGAAATAAAAATAACCGAATAGATGGTGTCTCTTTCCCGCAGATTGCCAGCTTTGTGTATTTAACCTGTTCTGTGCTTTCTTTTTCTGGCGTGTGTTTTACAAGTGTTGGCCGTTGACCAAAAATCAAATTTCTCTGGAGTCATTTGCCATTCTTTATTTCACAAGCCAATTCCAGCTACGATGTCGCTGCCCTCACATTACATTTGTCTGCTCCCCTGGGTGGGTATGGAAGAAGTCTTACTGAAATGTCAAAGAGTATGAATATTCGAGCAATTTCTCAGTCACCAAAGGCAGAACTGCACAGCCAGAGACAGGTTTTGGAGGCCGCCGACAGCATTTGTTACTCAGTTGTCCTTTCTTACTGCTCAGGGGGTCACCAATTCCCACCAAACTTTGTCTCCTTGGGCTCAGCTCGATGCTGTGTTCAGTTCATTGGACAGACAGCGCCCCCGATTTTTTAAAACAATATTAAAATTATTGTTGGAGAGAGATTGTCCCAGTTGGGAGGAGGAGTCAAGCAGGGAAATAGTCTGGAATCATTACGTAGTCACAAGAGGCCAGGCTTTGAACTGCCTTCAGTGCCGTTGAACCTTATGTGGTCTTTCCCAGGAGCTGTCAGGTCCAGTCTGGGAATATTCTTGTAAAATAGGGTTTGTTACCAACAAATAGAGTTGTCAGCCCTTTGCTGAAACTCCCAGAATTCCCCAGCCAGCCAGCCAGCCAGCCAAAACCGTACCATCCTTCCTGATTTGCCCTTGCGAGACCACCAAATTGAGCGCAGCCAAAATAGAGCTTTTAATAGCTGTCTACAACCTGGCAGAACCTCTTTCCAGACCCATCCTAAAGACCAGTTTTGCCGACAGCCGTTTGTCGAGGGCGCCTGGTTTTTAAGGTGCAGGCGAGACGAGTTAAATCAGTTTGAACAGATAGACTCTAAAATTTTCCTTCCTTCCTTTCTCCTGTTTATTAAGGGAAGGGATCACTTTTTAAAAACAAAAACAAAAACCACAGGTGCTCTGTTTTTGCTGGAGGTGAAAGCGTTTTGTTTTTGAGTGTGTGTGTCTTTGTGTGTGTGTGTTTTCATTTGAGTGACAGGCAGACAGCTCAGGCAAAAGCATGTTTCAGTTGCAAATTGCTTCGCCCGGGGTGAAGTTTTCTGTCCTGGAGAATTTACTTGGAGACGTCTTTATTTAATATTTGAGAGAGAGTCAGAGATGGGCGAAGCACAATCGGCGCCCTGATTGTTCCCAGGAATCCCATACCGGCATCTGTGCCAAGGCAGATGTTCCAAGGGTGCGGCTTTGACAGACTGAATTTCTGCACCAAGTTAATAAAAGGGGCAGGACAGAGAAAAGGAAGGTACGCGAGATTTGGGACTTCTCCAGTCGGGAGACAAAGCTGGAGACGGTTGTCTTTCTCCGTTTCTGTTGGAGAGCCTCTCCTGGTGGCCTCTTTTTCTTCACGTTTGTAGTTCAGCTTGCAGTTTTGCCAAGCCTCCAGGTCAGGGGTTCTCAACCTTTGGCCACTTAGAGAGGGGTGGACTTCAACACCCAGAATTCCCCTGCCAGCAGTCTTTAAGACATTTTGACTTCAGCTTCCAGAATTCCCCAGCCTGGTTGCTCCGGAATGGTCCAGGGCCTCCTGCTTGATGAGGGGGTTGATCTAGATGACCTCCAAGGTCCCTTCCCCCTCTGTTATTCTGTTATTCCAAGAGAGAGCTGAGCCTCAGAAAGGAAAGACACACAGCAGTGAATGCATAAAGGATTTTTGCTCTACAGGAAGTGTGTGTGTGTGTGTGTTGGAGAAGCAACATTAATCATTCTTCTCCAGCTCCCTCCTGGCAGCCAAGCTATGGGGGGGGGGGATAAGAGGCCACACTGCACAGCCTGCGCCCTTGACTTCGGGATTTCTGTGCCCCTCCCCAGCCCTTAAGAGGGTTCTCCCCTCCTTGTTGCCCCACCTGCTTCCCTTGCGAATCAATACATCTCCAACCTTGGTGACTGGGCTGGTGCGACACTATTTCCCCCCCCCCCAACGCACCGTGGGAGGCTTCTGCTGTTTGTGAGATGCGCTTGACACGACCTTCACCCGCAGTCGACAAACGCAGAAATGTTGCCAGCCTCACGTTGATGGGAGACGTGTTTGCTTGCCGTGTTTACACAGATTGGACAGTAAAAGGTGGCGTTAAAGGAGCAGGGGGGGAGGAGGAGGAGGAGGAGAATGGGCTCCTTAGGGAACCTGGAACCAGTAAGGCCAGTACTTTCCCCCAGTAAGAGCCAGTTTGCTTCCGGCATAAAGGTGTTGGCCTAGAAAACAGGAGGTTGGGAGTTCTAGTCCGGCCTTAGCCATGAAAGCAGGGAGGGGGCAATCACTACGAGACGGTGAGGTCTAGTCCCCCCTTAAGACATGAAAGCCAGCTGGGTGACTTTGCACCAGTCACCAGGAGACGGTGAGTTCTAGTCCTGCCTTAGGCATGAAAGTAGGCTGAGTGACTTGGGTCAATTATTAGGTGACAGTGAACATAGAAGGTAGAATAAAAGAGTTGGAAGGGACCTTGGAGGTCTTCTAGTCCAACCTCCTGCTCAAGCAGGAGACTCTATATCATTTCAGACAAGTGGCTGTCCAGTCTCTTCTTAAAAGCCTCCAGTGATGGAGCACCCACAACTTCTGGTGGCAAGCTGTTCCACTGGTTAATTGTCCTCACTGTTGGGAAGTTTCTCCTTAATTCCAGGTTGCTTCTCTCCTTGATAAGTTTCCATCCATTTTTTCTTGTCTTGCCTTCAGGTGGCTTGGAAAATAGGTTGACCCCCCCCCCTCTTCTCTGTGGCAGCCCCTCAAATATTTAAAACATTTGAAACAAAGGGAGCTTCATGTCAAATCTGAAATGCCAAAATGAAACTCAGAACATTACAAGCCAAGATTGGTTTGCAGGTGTCTTATATAAAGCTTTAAAAAATCCATGCCAGGGCATAAATTTTGTAAATCTGGAAGAACTATACATTTAAACTAGGTGCGGGCTCAGAGCAGAATAAAACAAAATAAAATAATAAAAAAACCCTGCAGTTGTAGGAATTCTGAATGCCTTCTTGATGTTTCGGGCGACAGAAATCAATTCTGCAATGACTTAGACTTATCGAATCTCTGCTCACCTTGGACCGTGAAATTTTCCTTCCATAGATGGATGGATGGATGGATGGATGGATGGATGGATGGATAGATAGATAGATAGATAGATAGATAGATAGATAGATAGATAGATAGATAGATAGATAAAAGGGGGAGCTGTATTGACAAGCGTCATGTCAGAATTTGTGTACCCGTTATAATTACACCAGCTTTTTAACCTAGATATTATCCCAAGGCAATTTATAATTAAATCAACAAACAGTCTTGAAGGATTAGAAACGTATTTATGTTAGATTCTTCACCTTGGTGGAGATTTTATTATCTCTTTCTCCATCACTCCTTTTCCTTGCAATCACGTTCCTCCAAGATTTAGAGACCAAATACAGTTTCAGTCCGAAAATTAGGTTTTTGTGTGTGTGTGTGTGTTCCTCCTTTTTGCAAGTCACCCCTGCCACTTTATAAAAAAAAAAACCACGCACATTCCAAGGAAGGGACCTTTGGCTGCCTTTGGGACATGGGGAAAGGGGCGCAGGGTCACATGGGGTGGGGGAGAAAAGGGGGTGGCCTCTGAGTTTGGAAAAAAAAAGGAACAGTGGAATGTTGTTATTCTGTTATTTATTCTGAATGGTGTTCAAGGTTAGAAAATGACACCATTATTTTGGAACACTTTAATTAGATCAGCGCTTGTAGTTTGGGCTTTAATAAGTATCCTCTTCTCTAGTGCATATTATAAAATATTTATTTAGGATAGCTAATTTGCTCTATGGCGGGAGGGAGGGAGAATGGAAGGGAGGGAGGGAGGGAGGAAGGAAGGAAGGAAGGAAGGAAGGAAGGAAGGAAGGAAGGAAGGAAGGAAGGAAGGAAGGAAGAAAGGAAGGAAGGAGAAACCGGCAATTGTCGAATTTTCAGATGTTTTCCTGACTCAGGCTTTTCAATCCACCGCTGGAATCTAATTTCCCCGTCACTGGAGGAATAAAAAGAATTAAAATTTCCCCTTTTGTTTCTTTGGCTGCGGTCAGCCCGAATTCTTAGCCTTTTGGAAATTCAGCTTCCCACCCCAAACGATAAGGCTAATTCTATGTATACTTTCAGTCTGGGTTAGCGTTTTTCCTTCCTTTTCCGTGTTTGATATCGGAGGAGACTCAAGAAGTTGCTAAAAAAAAGGGGGGGGGCACAATGCAAAACATACAGTAACAGGCTTGGAAGGGACCTTGGAGGTCATCTAGCACAACCCCCTGCTCAAGCAGGGGACTCTGGACCATTCCAGACAAATGGGGGTCCAGTCTCTTTTTGAAGGCCTCCAGGGATGAAGCACCCACAGCTTCTGGAGGAAAGCCATTCCATCCCTCCATCCATCCATCCACTATGTATCTTATCTATCTCAGAAGCCACAAGTGATGGAGCACCCACAACCTCTGGAGGCAAGGCGGAAATGATGGATAGAAGGAAGGAAGGAAGGAAGGAAGGAAGGAAGGAAGGAAGGAAGGAAGGAAGGAAGGAAGGAAGGAAGGAAATTTCCACCATGGTGCAAATGCAATTTAATAATAACCTCCTTATTTATTTTATTTTTTATTTTGTTGACAACTCTGGCCGGGGGGGGGGGCTGCTAGGGTGCAGCTGGGGAGAGCCAAGATGGCTGAAGTCAGAATGAGAACAACCGTAATAGTAATATTACTGCTATTAATGACGATCTTGCAGGCAATTTCCTAAAAATAATGTTACCCTGTAATAATTGAACATGCATTTTCCATAAGTGCCTAGATGGCTTGCATCCATCGCTATAGCAACTCGATAGACCTTTTCAGTTTGTCACTGCGCCCCATTAGTTTGGTGTGTTATCTGGGGAAGGGGTGTGTGTGTGTGTGTGTGTGTGTGTGTGTGTGTGTGTGTGTGTAAAGTACGTTCCCTTACTCCATAGTAAAGAGTTTCTAACTCACATTTTTAATCCTTAGTTGTCCTTCAAATTAAACTTGGTCCCATCTGAAAAGCAAAGCTACATACCTCCACCTCCTCTCCTTCTCTCCTCTTCCTCCTCCTCCTCCTCTGTTCCCTTTTTCCTTCTCTTCATCCTTCTCCTTTCCATATCTCTTTCCCCTTCTCCTTCCCTTCCCAAGAGATTAAAATTTCAGGTAGGGTGAACTGTCTACAAAGAAAAAATTGGGAAGACTTTTAAGAAACACCATGCTATCTTTATCCCCCAACTCTAAAAATACTGTTTTGATGTATATCTCCAAAGAAAAGAAAGAAAGAATATCAGAGTTGGGGGAAATTTGGCATACCTCTCTGAGGGCATACCTCCACAGAGTTCCTACAAGGGCTGTTTAAGAGGGATACCTCGGGAATTGTGGTTTTGTCTGTGGGGGAAGCAGGACTATTATTAATATATTTGTTTTGCTGAGACGATCTGCAATCCAGCTGTCAGTTGCTCTCTTATTATCCCCCCAGGAGAAGCAATGGCAGCTTAAACTTTGCTAATAAATGCACGTCCCTCCCAAACACTCTCGTAAAACTCATTTCCCCATCCAACTTTTCCAATTAGAGCGAATATAAATAACGGAGAAGCCACCATCTTCCTTTATGGGAGTTTTAGTTCCAATCCCCGCAACTTGCAAATCTACTCATTAGTCAGAGAATGTCCCAGCAGCCTTTGAAAAAAAATAAAATTAAATTAAAACCCGAACACGGGTAGGTCCTTGACTTATGCCAGTTCGTTTAGTGATCGTTCCAAGTTACAACGGCACCGAAAAAAAGGGCCTTAGGACTGGGTTTTTTTCACGCTTAACGATCCTCGCTGCATCCCCGCGGTCACGAGATCGAAATTCAGAGGCTTGCAAGCACCGCGGCAATTGGAGGAGGTGGTGCTTCCTGTACTTCGGAGTCTCTATCCATTAAAAAAAAAAAATGGATCTGATGCTTTGCGCCTGGAAGGCATGACAATTCCAAGGTTTTGCAGGAAGTAGGAAATGTCAGGAGCCCTCCTATCTTCCAAGAATATAGAACATGGAATCCCACGGCTGGAAGGGACCTCGGAGGTCATTCAGTCCAACCCCCTGCTGAAGCCGGAGACCCCATGCCATTCTGAATAAATCTCCTTTCCGAATAAATCTCCATGTGACGGAAAACTTCTGAGAGGCAGCTTTTGTTCCCCCAGTTAATTGATCTGGGACGATAGAATTCCGGAATAACAGAGCTGGAAGGGACCTCGGAGGTCTTCTAGTCCAACCCCCTGCCGAAGCAGGAGACGCATTACCAACTCAACCCCTGCACTTTCCCCACCGCGGCAAGGAAGTTTGTAAAATGGGGCAAAACTCAACTTAAGAAACATCTCACTTAGCAAAAGAAAATTGGGGGTCCACGGTGGCCGTACGCCGAGGACTCCCAGTAGAGAAACCAAGGAGAGATGGATGTTCAACCTTTTAATTGCGGCAGGAGATAATCGGCGTCCAGTTCCGAGTTTTCCCACTCCGGAGGGCTCTGCCTGTTTGGGAACGTGGCCCCAGAGTTTGCCAAAAGCTCCGGCAGATGTGAATCGGATCGCCTTTCGGATGCCTGGAGACAGACCCCTTTTCCAGCTGCCACTCATCAGATCTGCAAAGCTTTTTAGTGGAGATATTAAGCTCGGCAGTCAGCGCCTCCTCCAGATGTTGCTAGATTAATTTCCATGATCTGTCACACCTCTGGCTAGGACTCTTTGTGTGTGTCTGTCTGTGTGTGTGAGTGTGTTCAAGGAGGATGGGAGGGTCATCTGCTCCCCTTCCTGGCCTTGCAATTCTGCCTCCTTTCCAAGCCAGGAGTGAAGCCGATGGCGTGAATGTGGCCCTAGAAGAGGGGTCTTCAAATTTGGCCCTTTGATGACTTGTGGACTTCAACTCCCAAAATTCCTCAGCCAGGCACGTGTGCCTGGCTGAGGAATTCTGAGAGTTGAAGTCCACCCATCCTGAAGCCTGCTGGCAGGGGGATTCTGGGAATTGAAGTTCACCCCTGTTAAATCATGCTGGTTAGGGAATTCTGGGAGTTGAAGTCCAACCATCCTGAAGCCTGCCGGCTAGGGGATTCTGGGAGTTGAAGTTCTTAAAGTTGCCAAGGTTGGGAACGCACATCTCAGTTTGTGCTGGAGAAAAACAGGCTTGCATTCGGGATGCATCCCAGCATCGTCGTTCCTGACATGCTTCTTTGGCAGTGATTTAATTCGTATCTTCCTTTTACAAAGCATTTTAATTCCCTGTTTGAAAGGCGGAGGGGCGGGAAGAGAACGGCGAGATTTCTCCTCTCCTATAAATCAGAGGCTGAATCTCTTAACATTTACAGTTTTAAATGAATTCCTGCCGAGAGTCTCTTATAAGCTAGATTTATATCGGTTTTTTGCATTGAACTGTGTCGTTATGCGGGCGCAGGAAAAGAAAGAAAAAAAAACCTGGTACAAAATGAGGCATAATGCAAAAACATGCTGAAAAGACATTTCTCCAGAAATGTGGAACTAAAGAACAATCAGAGTGGACATTTTCCTTTTAATGATCCTTGTGCAATGCTAGGGCAGAAACTTTTGCTGATGTCTCATTATAGATAAAAGAGAATGGAGAAATCTGATTTTTCCCTATCTGACCCAAACACGATCAGCAGGAAACGGAATTGAATAAGATCCAAGCGAGATCACTTTTATCGGTTAAACGTGGCTCTTTTGGAACAGGGAAGCATCTTTAGGGAAACATATTTTGAATGTAGAAATATTTATAGGGTCTCCTGCCTGAGCAGGGGGTTGGACTAGAAGACCTCCAAGGTCCCTTCCAGCTCTATTATTGTGTCTTCTATTCTGCATTTTCCTGACGTGATCCCCCAAAAGGGATCACGTGTCCAGGGCTCCTTCGGAGATCTTGCAAGTTTGGGTCCAAGAAAGGAACTATTGCAATAAAACAAGGTTTTTCCCCCCCTTTTACGTTTTCCCAGTGCATATAAAAGTTATGTTTATCCTGCAGCCGATTAAGTGTGCAAGAGTCTCAGAAAGAACAATGCACGTACCTTAATTAAAAAAAAATACTTTATGGCTAAAAAATGCTAATCGTCATTTCAGCCTCCA
Organism: Crotalus tigris; assembly: GCF_016545835.1. Lineage (NCBI taxonomy): Eukaryota > Metazoa > Chordata > Lepidosauria > Squamata > Viperidae > Crotalus > Crotalus tigris. The sequence goes on along the minus strand of NW_024098092.1, from coordinate 5,334,513 downwards.
GCAAAGTTGTAATATTTCCGGCTGGTGCGGTTTTTATTTTTTTAAAGGCAAATGAACCACACAGAATATCTGCAAAGGACAACACAGGGGGCGCTGAAACGCGTTCTGATTGTGTAAGTTCCCAAAGGCAGCCTAAGGGATCCTGAAAATTTCCCGGGCTAAGTGAGACAGTGTTTAAGTGATTTTTGCCCCATTTTTTACCTCCTTCCTTGCCCCAGTCCAGTCTCTTCTTAAACGGGAGTCGAGGAATCGAGGCAAGGAAAAAGAAAGCGCCGTTTGCTGAGGATCTGGTGCTCAAGTCCAAAAGGAGCTGGAGGAAAAATTACATTAATAATGAGCAGAGTGCCTGGCGCATTGCTGTCCCGATGCAAATTAACTTTACTGTATATTAAAAACAAAATCTGCGTGCTGGGTGGCTCTAACTGCATCCCTGCATGCAGAGGCAGCTTTGTGGGTACAGAACCCACCACCAAGCAGGGGTCTTGGATCCTCCTTCCTTGTTAGCCTTTAGATCCCCCCCCCGCTTCCTCCAATTATTCTTTCTAATGGCCTGTGAGAATCACCTTGGGAGAAAGAAGGTCTTTTTGTGCAGAGAAGAGCAACTGCAATGCTTAAGGGGGCTGGAGGCTAAAACATATGAAGAACGGTTGCAAAAATTGGGGAGGTCTAGTTTAATGAAAAGAAGGACTAGGGGGGACATGATAACAGTCTTCAATATTTGAGGGGCTGCCTCAAAGAAGAGGGGGGTCCACCTATTTTCCAAAGCACCTGAAGGCCGGAGGGAGACTAACCAAGGAGAGAAGCAACCTGGAATGAAGGAGACATTTCCCGACAGTCAGGACAATTAACCAGCGGAACGACTTGCCTCCAGATGTCGTGGGTGCTCCATCACTGCTTTTAAGAAGAGACCGGACAACTATTTGTCCAGAATGATATAAGATCTCCTCCTTCGACATGGGGCTGGACTAGAAGACCTCCAAGGTCCCCACCCACACTATTATTCTAAGTACCTTAGTTGCATATAACTAGCATCCTTTAGGATATTAAGGCTTCTTAGCTGGAGATCCTGCAGATAAATCAGAATTGCTTCTGAGCTAATGGAGATAAATGGGTCTTGTGAAGTCTCACTGCTGCCTGCCTGCCGGAAAACCCCTTTTTGATTGATTTGTGGGGGGGAACCCCCCCCCATTCCTCTGCCCATTTCACCCCAGGGATTTTATTTCCAGGAGGGCCAGGGTGCTGCAAAAAACCACCTTCCCTGTCAGATGATCTGGACCCCTGGATTCCAAAATGTCATTTTCGAGTGTCTAATTAAGGTATCACTTTGAAGGCATCATGTTATTTTAATTGAAACCAGTACAAGAAATTCTCTTCCAATTTCTTTCTTTTTTTTCCCCCATCTAAATTAGCAGTGCAGGCCTTTAAGAGAGGCTTAATAAGACGTTGTTATTAATGGCAACATCCCACGGTGTGAAAATTTAAGGACGGAGCCTGTTACATAAAAGGCAGCCGTGTCATCAGGGCCTGAGATAAATTTATGTTCTCTCTCAAAGGATCTGGGTGGATTCAGGATCTAAGCTAAGAGTTCCTTGGGGAAAAAAACTCTCGGCCCAGGTCTCCAACATTGGTGTCCTTCCAAGGGATCTCAGAGGTCTTCTAGTCCAACCCCCTACTGAAGCAGGAGAGCCTATATCTTTCTGGACAAATGACTGTCCAATCTTTTCTTACAAACTTCTATTCTGTTCTGTTCTATTCTGCTCTGCTCTGCTCTGCTCTACTCCAAATCTATTCTACTCTATATAATTATACTCTATTCTATTCTTCACTGCTCTATTCTATTCTGTTATGTTAGAGGTATGCAACCAACCCGCAACAGTTGACGGGCCTTGTGCAGCTGGCCGGCTTGCAAGGTGTGTGTGTGTGTGGGGAGGTGTCCCTCCCCCGGTTCTGTGGCCACCTCCTTGCACAACTTCCTGCTGGCGTTCAGCGCAGCATGGAGGAGATGCTAAACGACTCAATTAGTGGCGGTTTCAGATGTTGATCATAAAAAAAATCCCCACCCCTGTTTCCATCTAATTAGATGGGACATTAGTCGGTGCCTCCATCTTCAATTAGAACAAAAAAAAATACATTTCAAATGTACTTTTAATTTATTTGCGCCTTGGATTCAGCCACCACCGGGGGTGGGTGGGATGGGGAAGATGGGCAGGGGTCGAAATGGCGAGATTGACAGCTCAGCCAGAAGCTGCGCATGGGTTGAAGTTATGGAGAGGGGAGGCAGCCTTGAAGGGCTAGGAGAGAAGGCATGAGAGGGAGGGGGTCGTATAGGTCATCTAGTCCAGCCCCTTGTTTCGGTGTCTAGCTGTGGAATTAAAGGCAAATCCTCAACTTACAATCACAAAAGAATTACAGCTACAGACAGTTGCGATTAACCCGAAATCCAGGCAATGTTGCTGTTTTTAAGGGCAAATGATATCCCCGCCGAATTAAATTGTTGATTCATTTGTTCCAAAAAAAAAAAGTTAAAAAAGAAGATTGGCAGCGCAGAATGAGATATTACGATTTGGCTCAGGCCAATTGGCGTTTCCGACTGCCAAAATTCTGCATTTTCAAGATTAGCCTCAATACGTTAACTCAGCCATCTGTATTTACCCGCAGGGCGACGGTCCTTGCGTCAGAATATAATCTCTTCACAGGAAACAGAAAAGGCCAATTAGTCTCCAACTGGGAGAGGCAGCCACTGGCTGACTTTGGTGGAGGGTAAAAAGCTGAGCATCGGAGTTTTCTTCCTGGACGGATGGGAGACCACCAGGAGATGTCCACTGCTAATGGGGAAGTCCAGAATTTGTCCCTCCCATCTCCACTTCTGCTACAAAAGGATCTAGACCAGGGTTTCTTTAAGATGAGTGGACTTCAGCTCCCAGAATTCCCCAGCCCAGCTATGGGGTTTTGAGGGGGGGTATGATTGCCACCTTGAATTATTTGTAAAAAATAATAAAGGTGGGATACAAATAGATAGATAGATAGATAGATAGATGATAGAGAAAGAGAGAAAGAATGATAGAGAGATGATAGAGATGATAGAGACAGAGCAATAGAGAGGTAAAGAGAGATAGATGATAGAAAGAGAGAGATAGAGAGAGAATGATGGATAGATAGAGAGATGATAGAGAAATAGAGAAAGAATGATAGATGTTAGAGATGATAGAGAGACAGAGGTAGATAAAGAGATAGAAAGAGAGAGGATAGAGAGACAGAATGATGGATGGATAGAGAGATAGTCAGATAGATGAGAGAGAGAGAGAGAGGGAGAGAGAAATTTGCTTATTTTAAAGGCTCCAATAATTTTGAACGGAGTCCAGCAAAGCCCCCCAGAGATCTATGGAAAGATCCCTCCCAGCCATGGTTCATCCCAGGTAGACTGCTCCTGAATAAGGAGGTACAGGTAGCCCTGGACTCACAACAGTTCATTTAGTGACCGTTCGATCTTATAACGGCCCTGACTTTAGGACTGTTACGACCGTTGCAGGATCCCAGAGGTCCCGTGATCAAAATTCAGGCCTTTGGCAACTGGTTCCCATTTATGACGGTCGCAGCATCCCCGGCTCACGTCACCCCCTTTCCGACAAGCCCACTCAGTGGGGGGAAAGCCAGATTTCATTTAACAGCCAGGTTACTAACTGAAGCGCTGCAGCGGTTCCCCTCAGCAAGCCCCCCCCCCCACTTCCTTTCTCCTCCTCCCCCCCCTGTGAGATCCGCACTCGGCTGACCTTGGCTGTCCCCCATCCCCGCTTTTGTGTCGAGTGACAAATTGTGCGATAGCACACAATAAGCTCCCCAGCAGCAACAATGGAGGGGGCTTTAATTGATTGCGCTCCCCTTCCTCTTTTTTTGGAAGGAAGACATTGATTTGACCCTGCAAATCACACACACACACATACACATACACACACACAACCAATCATTACGAGACTTAATGCGCATCAAAAGACAGTTTATTATCTCGGAAGCCTGACGGCTTTTTGTCTTTTAATTATTATTTTAATGACATCTTTGTTATCTCCGGCAGGGCAAAATTCTCTCTTTTTTTCTCTCTCTTCCTGGATCAGTAAAGGAGAAAGACAGCCTCTTTTTTTTCTTCCCTGCTGCAAAAATACAGGTGGTCCTCGACTTACGACGACAACAGAGCCTGAAATTTCTGTTGTTAAGTGAAGCAAAACTCACTTAACGACAAAGCCGTGGGAAAGTGGGGCCGTCGTAAGTCAGGGACTACCTGCAGCCCCTGCCCAAAGGGATGCTGGGAAGGCTTCCTTGCCGGGTAAAGAGGTTGCGGAAGCAAAGTCATTAATAGGACATTCGCGCCGCCCTCGTAAAAGGCAAAACGCACTTCAGCCATGCCCAGAGGAGCAGCAAAGCAGCCTTCCAGCCGAGATGGTGGGAAAGGAGGCCTTTCCCGGCCTGGCTGGGGAATCCCGGAATGGCGTTGGAGGCCCTGGCAGATGTTGGAAGCAGCTGGAGGGGAATTGCCGGGTCCCCCCTCTCCTCTCTTCCCGGCTCTCCCGAGGAAGCCAAGCGCTCTTCCCTCAAAGCCCAGCCTCCCCCCCCACACACACACACACGAAAGAGGGGGGGGCTTGGCATCCTGTGGGCACCCCTGGGGTGGTAGCCCTCCGAGGAATAAGAGCGGAGTGGAGGAGGGAGGGAGAAGGAAGGAAGGATAAAGGGAGAGAGGAAAGGAAAGGAAAGGAAGGAGAAAGAGGGAGGGAGGAGGGAAGGAAGAAGAAAGGGAGGAATGTAGGCAGAGGGACAAGGGAGGGAAGGAGGAAGGAAGGAAGGAAGGAAGGAAACAGGCAGAGGGACAAGGGAGGGAAGGAAGGAAGGAAGGAGAAAGGGAGAGAGGAATGCAGGCAGAGGGACAAGGGACGGAAGGAAGGAAGGAAGGAAGGAAGGAAGGAAGGAAGGAAGGAAGGAAGGAAGGAAGGAAGGAAACAGGCAGAGGGACAAGGGAAGGAGGAAGGAAGGAAGGAAGGAAGGAAGGAAGGAAGGAAGGAAGGAAGGAAGGAAGGAAGGAAGGAAGGAAGGAAACAGGCAGAGGGACAAGGGAGGGAAGGAAGGAAGGAAGGAAGGAAGGAAGGAAAACAGGCAGAGGGACAAGGGAGGGAGGAATGTCTATCTATCTGTCTGTCTGTCTGTCTGTCTGTCTGTCTATCCCTCCCTCCCTCCATCCATCCATCCATCCATCCATCCATCTATCCAATCATCTAAAGTACTCAAAGGCAAAGGCAACCCATTCATTTGGTCCCTTAAGGAACTAATGCTTGAAAAGGGAACGTTCATAAAACCCACAAGCACCTACAGTAAAAAGCACCATAAAACCTTCGTGTAACACAAGTGGGGCCGATGCAACACCTCCCTCTGCAGTATCAAAGCCAGACTTGCTTGCAGCCAAAACTCCGGGCAGAGCAAGGAAGGGCTGAGCGGGGGGGGGGGGGGCTGCCAGGACGAGAGTCTTGGGACTTCAGACTCTTCTTAAAAACGTGGGGGTCGTGTGTGTGGCATTCACCGCACAACTCTACAATTTCAGTGTTGTGTTATTTGGGCTGGGTCTGGCTGTCTCTGGGTCTGGGTCTCTTTCCTTGTTCTGAATGAATGAAGGATCATATCTCGGATATGGCTGAAGTGGTCCAATTGGGAAGCTCTTTGTGAAAATGTTTGAAATGACTTATTTCTTTTTTGCAGGAAAAAATAAGAATTACGTTATTGACAGCCGTATCACTTTTCATTTCCACAAACTTTCTATGTGTATTAAAATTGCATGTTGCCCAAGCTTGGCTGGGACATTGGAAGGAAATTGGGCATGTTGTTAGAATTTTACATTTTACCCCAATTTGGCTATTTTGTACGTACATGGGAACTGCAAAAGTGCGGAGGCGATGCCACCTTTTTTAAAAACTGGCATCTGTCAATCAGCTAGGGGCTGCCACAGAGAAGAGGGTGTCCACCTATGCTCCAAAGCACTGAGGACAGGATGAGAAGCAATGGATGGGAACTAATTTCTAGAAGCAACTTACAAATAAAGAGAAATTTCCCGACAATGAGAACAATCAGTGGGAGGGCTTCTCTCCAGAAATTGTGGGTGCTCCCTCACTGGAGGTCTTCAAGAAGACGCTGGACAGCCAGTTGTCTGAAATGGGTTAGGGTCTACTGCATGAGAAGAGGGCTGGACTAGAAGACCTCCAAGGTCCCTTCCAGGTCTGTTGTCCTGTAGGAAAGCATCTCCGGCTTGAGCAGGGGGTCAGACTAGAAAACCTCAAGGTCCCTTCCAGGTCTGTTATCCTGTATGAAAGCATCTCTGCCTTGAGCAGGGGGTCAGAGTAGAAGACCTCCAAGGTCCCTCCCAGGTCTGTTGTCCTGTATGAAAGCATCTCCGGCTTGAGCAGGGGGTCAGACTAGAAGACCTCCAAGGTCCCTTCCAGCTCTGTTGTCCTGCGTTCTAAAAGGCCCCTCTCTCCTTCTCTTCCAGGAAATCGCTGCCTACCTAATAACATTCGAAAAGCATGAAGAATGGCTAACAACTTCCCCTAAGACCAGGTAAGGCGGTCTCCTCTCGCGAAAGCTCGGCGGATGGCTTTGCTCAATCGATGCTGGTCCCTAAAAGGGGGCGGAGGGGGGGCGAGAGGTGGGGAGGGGTTGGGAAGGAGGGTCAGGCTGGGGAGGACACGCCCCCCCCAACCCCACCTGCCACACTCGAGAGCTCCTGACACCCAGGTCCGTGGACTTCATGAGCGTTTTATCGCGTGAAATCAAAGCGATGGAAAGTGATCTTGACTGGGTGGGTGGACGGAGAGGTCGCCTCTGAAGGGTTCCAGTTGACTTGGGGGGTGGATGATGGGGCTGAAGGATGGGATGTCTCTGGTCCTCTCCTTGTGACCTTTTTTTATGACGTGGGGGGTCTGCTCGCGTGAAGAGAAGTCCCCTTGCAAAGAAGACCAGTAGCATATCTCCCTGGCTTCCCGCAACAACCATGTTCCTAACTTACCACCCGCAGTGATTCCCTTAACAACATTGGCCGGAAAGGGTTGCAAAACGGGGTAAAACCCGCTGAACAAACGTCTCCCTTAACAACAGAAATTTGAGGCTCAGTCCTGGTCGTAAATTGAGGACTAGCTGCATTCTGATCCAACCAACCAGTGACAGAGCTTAATATCCGAAGCCAGATTGTCTTGATCGATGTCAAACGTCCCAGCTGTTGACACCTTAAATATTCCAAATTTTTCCTTTTTTTTTTGTTCTGAATGGATGCGAATTCGCAGTCCCTGCCAGCCCTTGAATGTGTTCAAATATTGCAATCCGATACCTTATTATGCCAAATGCGGTTATCAAAGATTCAGCGAACGTTTGAGCAGAATAGACACATATTCCAAAACGATCTGGCCTCTATTCAATGTAGCTGAGATTTTGGAGCACAACGGGGGTTTTTTTTTGGGTTTTTTTTTTTTTGAGATTTCAAGGAGCAGATTAATTTCAGGTCCACTTAATTCAAAATGAATGAGAATTGGCTGAGTGCGTTTGAATATTATCCTCAACAGAGAAAGCTCTCTGTAATCAAAGAGAGAAGCAACCTAACACTAAGGAGAAATTCCCTGACGGGAAAACAATTAACCAGTGGAACAGCTGGCCACCAGAAGTTGTGGGTGCTCCAACAATGGAGGTTTTTAAGAAGAGATTGGACAACCATTTGTCTGAAATGGTATAGGGTTTCCTGCCTGAGCAGGGGGCTGGACTAGAAGACCTCCAAGGCCCCTTCCAGTTCTATTCTGATTGATTGATTGATTGATTGATTGATTGATTGATTGAAATGGTCTAGGATCTCCTGCTTGAGCAAGGGGCTGGACTAGAAGACCTCCAAGGTTCCTTCCAGTTATATTCTGATTGATTGATTGATTGATTGATTGATTGATTGAAATGGTCTCAATTACAGCAATAAACTGAGGACTACCCGTATGAATAAATAAGCTTTTCTTAAGGAAACAATCGTTTAATCACCGAATTAGGTTGCATTTATTAATTCTTTCTCCTTACCTCCTTACAGTGTCACCGCACTAATAATTTTGTTTATAAATTGCTGTGCAAAATCTACCGAACGCTTTACCGTTTGATTTGATTTTTAACTTCTTGTTTTGATCTAAAATTCCTTAATAACTAATTACTTGCTGGGAAAACTCCTAGCGCTTGCTGTCGGCTGTAATAAGTTGGACGTGTTTAATTTTCCGGGTATATTTAGCAACTTGCAAACGAGAGGGGGAAAAATTTACATGGTGTCATAACAGGATGAAAACAGGGCTGGCCTTTTAAAAGAATCCGGAAGAATTGCAGGGATAAATCTTTCGATTTCATTGAAATTCGCTGTTTTTGATTAGCCAGGATATAAATTGGTAGCCTGGTCCGCTTCGATGGAAAGTTGGAAGCAGAGTTGAGAGGTGTCAGCCAGGTAGGTGTGAATGGTTGACCCGGGTTTGTGCTGATAGTCTTCTAGAGCCAATGTGGATGGCTTTGAACGTAGGTCATAGAATGATAGAGTTGGAAGGGACCTCGGAGGTCTTCTAGTCCAGCCCCTAGACCATTCCAGACAAATGGCTGTCCAATCTCTTCTTAAAAACCGCAGTGTCCTGGTTTCCCAGGGTCCTGTGATTTGCAAAGAAGATGTCCTCTGGCAGGCCCACCGTTAAATGGAATATGCTTATCAGTTAAAGGGTCCCGTTGCGAGATTTTTGCTCAGCCAACTTCTCCGGATGGCTGTGGACGTTATCAGAAGAACACAAATGTACAAACTCTGTCCTGCGTTGCACTCTGCTGCGGATGGCATCTGGTGTCAACACCGCCATAATTGTTCCCTTTTTTTTCCACGGCGGCTAGAAAAATGCACTAATACGTTAACTTAAGCATTAGTGAAGCTAATTAAAAACTAAATGCCACATCAAGATAAATTAGCAGGCTATATTTTGTGATGGGTTGCCTTTGATACGATTCTTTTAATCATAGTTATTTCCTTCCTCTTTTCCTCCCTCCCTTCCTCTCTTCTTCCATCCCCTCCCTTCCTTCCTCCCTCCCTCCCTTCCTTCCTTCCTTCCTTCCTTCCTTCCTTCCTTCCTTCCTTCCTGTCTTCTTCTCCTCCCTCCCTCCCTTCCTCCCTTCCTTCCTGTCTCCTGCTCCTTCCTTCCTTCCTTCCTTCCTTGAGTCTTCAAGAAGAGACTGGACAGGGATTGGTCCTGAATAGTATATGGTCACCTGCTTGAGCAGAGGGCTGGACTAGAAGGCCTCTGAGGTTCCCTTCCAGTTCTGTTAATCTGTTATTCACCACCATTTATCACATCAGCAGGCCAACAAAGCGGATGATTTGATTCCAAATGGCATAATCCGAGTCATTAATGCAGGGAGATTATGACGTAGGTGGCGTTGTGTGCTTCTCCAGCAGGCACACACACACAGAGAGACACACATGATCACTGAAGGCTGCTCAATTTTATAAATGACATGGTATATATATATATATATATATATATATATATATATATATATATATATATATATATACACACACACACACACACACACACACATACACATACACATACATATATATTTTGCAGCTTCAAATGGAAGGGAAACGTTTGGATGTCAGGATGCATCTTAATTGTGTGGAGATGGGCTGTTCTGCAGGTGTGCAGGGACCTGTGCAAAAATATTAATTTGGCATTATATAATTAATGGCGGTGTTAATTGATGAATTATTCAGTGTTTGTGTCAAAATAGGGGCAGTAAATATTAATAATTTGCTTTACGGAGGGAAATTTCATTAAAACCGAGATTAGTCAAAGTTGGTTTGAAGCGAAGGCTGGGAACAATGGCGGGGCTGAATTAATGAACGAGGATAAGGTCATAACGCTACCTCACGTTCTTTTGCCTGGGACAAAAAAATAATAATAATCCTTTTTGAAGGCAGCTGGCGACGGTGCCGAGATAACTAAAGGACATGAAAAATCGTTGGGTGTTTTCTGATGCTGCTTTGAATCCTTGGGGATCGTCCTCAAGGTTGCTCCGTTAATTTCGTGCTCAGAAATGCCTGTTGGTTAAAAAGCAACTCGCTCATCCTGGCAGGATCGGAGTTGGTCCCTGTTAAAGCAGCTAACTATGAGAAGGATCTTGGAGTCCCAGCGGACGATCCCTTAAACACGAGCCAGGCGTGTGCGGCAGCGGCCAAAAAGGCCAACACGATTCTTGGTTGCATAAACAGAGGCAGAGAATCAAAATCATGTGAAGTGTTACTACCGCTTTATAAAGCCGTAGTAAGGCCACACCACTTGGAATTCTGCATCCAGTTTTGGTCCCCGCAATATAAAAAAAGATGTTGAGACTCTGGAAAGAGGGCAGAGAAGAGCAACTGAGATGATCAGGGTGCTGGAGGCTAAAACATACGAAGAAGGACTGGGGATGTCTAGTTTAATGAGGAGAAGGACTGGGGGGGACATAGAACACAGAGTTGTAGGTCTGGAAGGGGCCTTGGAGGTCATCCAGTCCAACCCCCTGCTCAGGCAAGAGACCCTATACCATTTCAGACAAATGGCTGTCCAGTCTCTTCTTGAAAACCTCCACTGTTGGACCATTCATAACGTCCGGTGGCAAGGAGTTCCACTGATGAATTGTTCCCACTTTCAGGAAGTTTCTCCTTAATTCCAGGTTGCTTCTCTCCTTGATGACTTTCCATCCGTTGCTTCTTGTCCTGCCTTCAGGGGCTTTGGAGAAGAGGTGGGATGGGCTCAGAAGATCAGGTTTTTCACGTACTACCTGAAAGCGGACAATTTTGACACCTGTCCTCCGTCCCGTCTCCCGTCCCTGGGATGAAATCCCAGCTAAACAGAGATAACGGTGTCGCGCTTCACAAACCTGATGGATTTTCTCCGGCGGAGCCCTATCAATATGTCAGCCAGCCCGCCTGTACGAATACAATTTAAAAAAAAAAAAATCTTTCTCTTTTCAGAAGACGTAAAGTAGACCAAGCTGGAATAATAGATATTGATTATAAAGATTTTTTTTGCCCCCCCCCCCCTTCTCGCAGTCTTCCGGGAGAGTTGCAAAGCCAATAGCGGCTCCCTTGGATGGCGTGGCCCCCACTTGGCTTAAAATATCCCTAAATGGCAGGCGTGCTGCTGCAACTGAGACCGGCTCGCTGTCTTTGACAGTTTAATTTTAAATATGATTCCCATGAATTATGCAGTGAGGCAGCAGACGAGAAGGAAGGCTCCCCTCTTTGGCATTTGGAAGAAAGTCTTGCTTAAGAGAAGTCAGTTTAATGTCGGGCAGAACCTGGTTTAGACCTCTTTCTTAGGGAAGGGGTTAAGATTTGAGGTCTCTGGTGGTGATTCCAGGTACTGCAGGCAGTCCTTGACTTAACCACGATTCCTTTACAACAGCTCTCAAAAGGGACTTATGACCATCTCTCACGCTTACGGCCGTTGCGTTGTCCCTGTGCAGTCACGTGACCTTCCGACATGCCTAAGGCGGGACTAGAACTCCCAGTCTCCTGGTGATTGGCCCAAAGTCACCTAATCAGCTTTCATGCCTAGGGTGGGACTAGAACTTCCTGTCTCCTGGTGATTGGCCCAAAGTTACCCAGCTGGCCTTCATGGCTAAGGTTGAACTAGAACTCACCGCCTGGCGCCTTCTACCAGTAAACTAGATCCATGCAGAGAATTGATATGAAGGTGGCCCTTGTCCTAATCTTCCACGAATCTCCTCAAAGAAATGTTTCGGTGCCAAGAGGGAATTTTTATCTGAAAATTGATCCGATCTCTTGGGTTAATGCATCACGGATAAGGGAGGATTGTCAGAATAGCTAGGTTCCATTTTATTTTATTGTTTTCTTTTGTTTTGGCATCTCTTCGCTGACCCCCCTATGGGCCAAGGACTCTTCCTCCCACAAACTCATATTTATTCATGATCTTTTCCCTGGATCATAAAATGGAGAGGCTTTTTGGCATTTTAAATGCCTTACAGCTTAATTTACGTTCCGGCATGTTAATGAAGAACCGGGGCTTTCTTTTTGGTCCAGGAGGTGAGCTATGCAAAAATAACCTTTAAGTTACCGATAATTAACCTTTAATGATATTCCCTCCAAGTTTTGCCATTTGGTTTTGGGTGTCAAAAAGGGGTGAGAAATTGTTCTGGGTTTTTTCCCCCTGCTGCCAGAGGAATGTATTTTAATCCTTAAAAAAAATTGCGGGGGGGGGGGGGAGGGAGGAAATTATTTTCAAAACTTTCCTCATCTAGGAATCTGGCAGGAAAAATCAAGCTAGGGAGGACGATCGCCGACTTTTTTAAAAATTATTATCTCCCACTTCCTTGTCATCAGGCAAAAGAAAAAAGTTGGATTAAAAGGGATGTGTGGCTCTTATTTTATTTATTTATTTTTTTTAAAAAAACCTAGTATTTGTAACCAAAGGATGCAAACAGAAGGGCGTCCCAGTTGTTTCCTAAAAGAGGATTGTCGTGTTGTGACGAATGGAAAAAAAAGTCTCCCTCCTAGTCCATTTCAATCAATCAATCAATCAATCAATCAATCAATCAGAATGGAGCTGGAAGGGACCTTGGAGATCTTCTAGTCCAGCCCCCTGCTCAAGCAGGAGACCTACCTAGACCATTTCAGACAGGTGGCTATCCAGTCTCTTCTTTTCAAAGCCTCCAATGATGGAGCACCCACAACTTCTGGTGGCCAGCTGTTCCACTGGTTAATTGTCCTCACTGTTAGGAAGTTTCTCCTTAATTCCAGGTTGCTTCTCTCCTTGATGAGTTTCCATCCGTTGCTTCTTGTCCTGCCTTCAGGGGCTTTGGAGAATAGGTGGAACCCCCCCCCCTCTTCTTTCCGACAAGTACTGGAGGATGTGACTATGCCACCTTCTCTTTCTTAGACCTGACATACCCAGTTCCCTCCATCGCTCCTATATTTTGGCCTCCAGACCCCCAATCGTCTCCGTTGCTCTTCCGAGAGTCCTGGAAGCAGGAGGGTCCATCATGGGTGCCCACCACGTCTCCCCTCTATTTAGGACTTCCGTGGAGCCAAGGAACGTCCCACGTTGAGGTTCTCCTGCGCCACCCTTGACGCTCCGCTCCTTTCCACCCACAACTCCACCTGGCTGTTGCAACCGGGAGAGTCCTTTCCCACTTTGATTCTCCCGCCGTGGGGGAGATACTCATCAGAAGCCCTTCCTCTTTGTTCTTCCTCACTGTGAGTTTTTAGCGGCCCCGTGGGGTCCTTGCCAGGGCGTTTGATGGAAGAACGGTTTGAAGACTCTCGCTGGGCAGATGAATGTTTAATGTCGGTTTGCTCCGGGTTACCAACCATCGTGCGGCACCTGTACAGATGAAAGCCGGGCCGGTTGGGGTCTTCTCTCTCTTCCCCCTCCCCTCTGCTCCCTTGAAGCAGAACGAGACCGGCAAACTTCTCACCGAAAACCTGGCTCAGCAGGAGCCCCGAAGCCAATTTAAGGAGCCGAGGGAGAAGCTGGGCGACGTAATTTGAGGACCCCCACGCAAACAGCCTGCAATGGGCAAACGGCGAAATGAGCAGAGCGCATCTCCGATGGAGCTTACCTGGAGAGGAACCGTTTGTGCATCTTTTTATCTGGGCCTCTGATCTCCTCCACTTTGCATTTAAATGGAAATATTCCCCCCCCCCCCGTGTTTTTGGAAAAGCGGCTGGAAAGGCAAAAAGGGGGGGGGGGCTGAATCTTTGCTGGCTAATGATGGGGATGCTACGGCGGTCATTAAGTGTGAAAAATAAAAAAATTAAAATAAAATATTAGATTAGATTAGATTAGATTAGATTATTGGCATTTTGTCAGGATTAACTCTGCCTGTCCTTTTCTAATCCCTCTTGGCTATTTCTAGCTTTCCTGGCCCTTTCATTTCGCCGTTGTTTGTGCGTACATGTACAGTTGTGTTGCTAAAGTCACCTTCCTGCCCTATCAGTGGCCAAAATTATAAATAGCCGTCCCGTTAATAGGGGTCCAGTTTCAGCCCCCTGGACCTTCAGGCTACTAATAAAAAATACGTTACGTATCTTTTTTTTATTATTATTATAAAAAAAAGCTATTTTCTATACGATGTCTGAGCAGCAGTTTGACACGGAGGCCAAAGATAAGCTCCGTGCCAGCAAGTAACATATAAACGGATAAACATTTTCAGAGCCCCCAGATCGATCGAAGGAGAGAGCAACCTGCCATCAATCCAGGCATCAAAATGATTCCCCCCCCCCCGTCCCTACAAGAAACAGATTTCAAAAAAAAGAGAAAGACACACACATATACACACACACACAAAATCTGCTCTCTTCACCGCAAAAGGATTTATTTTCTGTCCCAATTCCAGCCGGTTAGCATTCTTGCTAGCCCCTCCATGGCAATCCTTTCATATAATTAAATTTAAAATTCCATGTAGAATCTGGTGGGTAGGCAGATGTACCGCTATGTTAAACTTTATGTCACTTGAAAATGGCTTTCAAGTACATCAGAGGGAGACCACCCAGCTGTAAAATTATCGGCTTTATGAGGATGCATCACGGCGTCGGTCTTTTTCTTTTAATTAAAAAATATACCTTTAAAGTCTAACAGCTACGTGGATGCTCCTAAAGCTCTCCTCCCCCCCACCCCACCCCACCCACTCACCCCAGCACACACACACACACACACACACACACACACACACACACCATTTCTGGATTTCCCTTCTGGAAATCATGTGTGTCCAGGAAAAGAGGCGGGGGCTGATTGAGGAAATGGATGTTCTGGATGTTTTTTTCTACTGGTTTATGGTTTTTAATTGTTTTGGGGTTTTAGAAAAGGAAGGAAGGAAGGAAGGAAGGAAGGAAGGAAGGAAGGAAGGAAGGAAGGGAGGGAGGGAGGGAGGAGAGAGGAAGGAGAGGGAGGGAAGGAGGAAGGGAGGAAGGAATAAGAGGAAGGGAGGAAAAAAGAAGGGAGGGAGGGAGGAAATGAAAGGGAGAGAGACGAGGAAAAGGAGAGGAGAAAGAAGGAAGGAAGGAAAGAAAAAAAGGGAAGAAGGGGCAAAGTGGGGAGAGGGAGGGAGAAAATGAAAGAAGGAGAAGGAAGAAGGAAGGAAGGAGGGAACAGGGAGGGAGGGAGGGAGAAAGTGAAGAAGCAGGAAAGAAAGGAAAAGGGAGAACCCAGCTAGAGAAGCTGCAGCAAACTGTGTGTGTGTGTGTGTGTGTGTATTGCACTCCTCGGATCCAAGAACCCGGAGGCTCCGTGGGGACCCCAATGGTGCCATCCGGGTCTCTTGCTGGAGGCATCAAGCCGGCTTGCAAAGCAAAGGAAGGCCCTGATAAGCCCAGGGCCAGCTTCAGCCGCAGGCAGTCCTTATTCGCCAGCTTTTCAAGATGAAGAACCGGGCCCACCTTCTCCACCCAGCCCAGGGGCTACCAAACCCCCATGTTTCAAGAACCTGCGAGGTCCAGGCAGTTACAAGAGGACCCCCTTGTCAGCTGAGATGATAAGACGTGGATCCTGCGGTGGTTTGGTGGCTCGGGGGAAGCTTTTCCCCAAGTCCCTTTCATGGTGTGAGGACATCTGTCTTGATTACATTCAGAGGTCCTCAAGGGAACGATCAAGGCTTGGGGACATCAGCCTCAAACTACACCAAACGTATCTCACACGTGCCTCGTCTTTTGCCAAAAAGACATGGAGAAATCAAAAAGGACATCTTGAACCCTTCAAAGTGAGGCTGTGTTGGAGGTGACCTCTTTTGAGGAGGCACCAGGAGCAAAGATCTCCCAGGAGAAGAGTCAGCAATCCAATCTTTGAGACCAGCAAGGACTAAAGCCATGGAGAACCAGCTCCAAGGCTCTTTCCATTGAGTGTCCCACCTGGTTGAAGAGGACCAAGTGACAATTTGGGCAAGGATGCTCTCTCTGCGATGACCTTCTGCAGCTCACCATCCATTGCACCTCCACGGAGTTGAGGCTTAAGTCTCAACGCTTAGCACGGCGCTTAACCAGCCTTGAGTTAAATCACCACGAGTTTCACCAGATTGGGCATCACCTGGTTTTGACAGACTCCCAACTTTCTGGTATCGTACTTCAGCTGCTATCAAGTACATGACAAGACCGCCACCACCTTCTCCTCACCTTGTCTACCTCAACAGGGTGACATCAACCTTGGAGCTGTCAAAGCTCCTCTCCTGACGCCGACTTAGACCTAAGAAAATCATGGCAGAGCTTTTTTTTTTTTTGAGGTTCTTTCCCAGATTTTGTTTTTTTTTCCCTCGGGGCCTTTTCTGTAGCACCTCTACGTTCTTCTGACATGCCGTCACACAGCTGGAGACCTTCAGGGCAGGGGAAGATCTGGCTTTTTCCTGGAATGTGAGGCATCATGTCCTTGTTGCCGTTTCTGTAAGGGCTTCTAAATATAATCTTTGAAGGCCATCTCCATGGCGTTTTACCTTTCTGCTAAAACCATCTTTGGAATTAATGCTTTAATAGGTTTAATCTAGCCAAAATGTCAGTGGCTTGTGGGAATGTGTTCTTCCCGGGGGTGGGGGTGGGGAGTGGGAGAAGTGGCCATGGTCCAGAAGATTGTCTGAATCGTTTTCTTAAAGTCGTGCTTCTCCATCGGTGGTCAAGGGGAAGACCAAGCAAAGCCCACCTTTTTTTTGAAAAGTAGCCACAGAATCATAGAATATAAGGGTTGGACGGTTTCCTTAGAGATCATCTAGTCCAACCCTCTTCCTTAATGCAGGAATCCATCGCCAACTACATTGTTTGGCCATGGAGGCATGGTGTGAGAGAAACAAGGGCTAGTTGATTGCCGTCAAGCCGATGTTAGCTTCTCACAACCCCACAGAGGGACCTTCTCGTGATGACCCTGGTCATTCAGACCTTCCATTGTGTGCTCCATCGTGGTGGTAACTGAGTCTGTCCCTTGGGATGGATCATCTTCTCTTTTCTTTCTTTCTACTTTTCCCAGTATTGTGGACTTCTCCAGAGAGCTGGAGAGGGTGCCAAAAATATGATAATTTCAACCTGTGACTTAAGTGAAAACTACTTCTCCTTCTTCTCTTTCTCCTTCCTTCCTTCCTTCCTTCCTTCCTTCCTTCCTTCCTTCCTTCCTTCCTCTCTCCCTTCCTTCCTTCCTTCCTTCCTTCCTTCCTTCCTCTCTCCCTTCCTTCTTTCCTTCCTTCCTTCCTTCCTTCCTTCCTTCCTTCCTTCCTTCCTTCCTTCCTTCCTTCCCACTCCTCCTTATCCTTTTCTCAATTTCTCATCCTTCTCCTTTCTCCTTCTCCTCCCGTCTTCCCTCCTCCTCCTCCTCCTCCTCCTCCTCCTCCTCCTCCTCTTTTCAAATAAAGGACTTACGAATCAGGTGAAATGTAATCTGTGCCACAGGGAAAGTCAGTTTTAGCAGCCTCATGATCTCTTTTTAAAAATGACACAAAACAAAACACACAACTGCGACCGTTTTCTCTTGTAGCTTTCCTTAAGCGGTCTCCTCTGTGCACAAATCTCCCCAGTATCTGGGTTTTTTCCCCTGCAATTATACCAAGTGCCCATGCATATTTGATGTTGTGGTGTTGTGCTAGCAAGTTCTGCGGGTTTTATCACTCTGCTGCAACGGAGCCCGGTCAGTCGGACGGTGACGCTTGGCTTGGAAAAAAGGACACCGAACTGGGCTAAGGAACGAGCGATGCTTGTAGATTTCATGGGTGCCCGTTTAAAGTGCTAGCGTGATTTTTTTTTTAAAGGCACAACTGGCCTTTGAACGGAGCGTTTTAGAACATAGAACAGAGCAATAACAGAGGCGGTAGGGACCTTGGAGGTCTTCTAGTCCAGCCCCCTGCTCAAGCAGGAGACCCTAGACCATTTCAATCAATCAATCAATCAATCAATCAGAATAGAGCTGGAAGGGGCCTTGGAGGTCTTCTAGTCCAACCTCCTGCTCAGGCAGGAGACCCTAGACCATTTCAGACAAGTGACTGTCTAGTCTCTTCTTAAAAACCTCCAGCGATGGAGCAGCCACAGCTTCTTAATGAGCAGAACAGGTTTTTCTCCAGAAGTTGTGGGTGCTGCAACACTGGAGGATTTTAAGAAGAGATGGGGCAGCCATTGTTGGTTTGGAACGGTCTAGGGTCTCCTGTTTGGGCAGGGGGTTGGGCTAGATGGCCTCCGAGGCCCCTCCCAGCTCTATTTATTCTGTATGCCTTCCATTTCTAGCCTGTGTACTACCTGGAAATAACAATTTTTTATAGTTAGCGAATCAAAGCTTTGAAGAGGCCACTGATGGGTGGGCCGCTTGTCAAAACAATCATGTTTTTCGCTCCGAAAGGTTTCCCTTCGTTATTCCACCGATAGCTAGAGCGAGCAAAAAATAAATTGCATTTGTGAAGATCACCGTTTCCTTTTCAGATATTGAAAATGTCAACGGACGTGTTTGGGTTTTGCTGGGTAGAGAGAGCAGGTACCTGCTGGCAAATGCCACGGAGCCGTGCAGGAAACTTCAAAGCTGGACAGAATTGGTTCTGGAGAAAGAAAGAAAAAGTCCTTCCCTTGGCTGGCATCTATTTCACAGGCAGTCCTCGACTTACAGCATCTCATTTAGTGACCGTTCCAAGTTACAACAGCACTGGAAAAAGGGGCAAAAAGTTGCAACCTCGGCCACATCCCCCGTGGTCAGGTGATCAAACTTCAGATGCTTGGCAACGGGTTCATACTTATGACCGTTGCAGCGTCCTGGGTGTGTGTGTGTGTCACGTGATCCCATTTTATGACTTTCTGGCAAGTAAAATCCAAGGGGGGGGAAGCCAGGTTCCACTTAATGACCGGGCTACTAACTTATCAACTGCAGCAAGTCCCTTGACAGCCGTGGCAAGAAAGGTCATAAAACGGGTACAGAGCTCCCTTTAACAAATGTCTTGCTTAATGACAGAAATTTGGGGGCTCCATTGTCGTAAGTCGAGGACTCCCTGGATTCCAATTTCGGCAGAAATCCGCGGCGCCGTGAAAGGTGCAGGGATGAATATTCAGCCTCGGTATTGCCACCGTGGCACTTGTCAGTGGCCTCGGTGTAATCCACAAACTATTTCCCAGTCACTTTAGCAGACCTGCTTCATTAAGTTGGCAAATGTTCGGCCGGTTGAAAGTCACTTTCCCGAGTTTTTCGTGCGCTCGGCTGGAGACTCGCTCTAATCAATGCATCCTGGGTGTTATGATCCGGTTTGGAAGGAGAGCAAGATACAAATTAAGCTCATAATTAGGGCTGACCTCGGGAGAAGCGGGGCACAAAGGTGGAGGAGAAGTGTGAGTGTGTGTGGGGGGGTGCCTCTCGGTGTCATTAGCAAAGTTGCAGAATTTCCGGGAGCTGTGGTGATTACCACTCCATCGGAGAGAAATGAGATGTGTGCTCATTTGCTTAGATGGCCCCCGGAGTCATGGTTTCAAACCTTAATTTGAACCGGGTTAGAGGTTAAGAGCAAAGAATGTACAAAGGAAGTAGAGAATGGCAGTTGTGCAGTGGAGAAAGGGGGGGTGTCAGTGCCTCTTATAGCATCTGGCAGAGCAAAAATGGGGGTTAAGGGCTTCTTTTGGCACCTGGGCTAAGTCATAAAACCCTGGAGTTGGGAGAGACTGTAATGGGATGTGAAGATGGCCTTGGGAGACAGGAGGGAGACAAAACAACGGATAGATAAGAGGCAGCTGAGCCCATGGATGGAAAAGGGGCATGGGAAGCATCACAGGAGGGACCCTCCCTAGTTTCCTGGGCTGTAAAGGCGAGGGGGAGAGAAATACTTCCAGATTTGCAAGATTCTGCTCCTCTAATTATCTACGGGAAGGACCTGGGGAGACAGGAGGAAGAGACACAGACTAGACAATAATCAGATTGGAGGCAGCTGAGCAAGGGAAATTTTGCGAAATTTTGCTCAGGTTTTGGTTGAACAAACGTCTCACTTAGCAACACAAAAATTTAGGCCTCAGGGGTGCTCGTAAGCCGAGGACTACCTGGGTTTTTTTCCCCCTCCCTCCGTAGTCCCTGAAGTTTGCTTCGCCCTCTGTTCGAATTCTAACATGCTCAGACTTTTAAATGCAAGGCCAGCATGGAGGGGAAAAAAAAGAAATTGAGCTTATGGGCATTTTGTAAACATGCATGCTCGAAGCAGCCAGAGTTATAATTGCATTCAAAAATGTGTTTAATGCGCTCTGGAGAAACCCAGGAGCAAAATCCACACCTTCACCAGGAAAACAGAAATTTGCCATAAAGGGCAGCAATCAGGAAGTACGAAAGAAAAAAAAAATGGAACGAGGGAATTTTGCAAACTTCCAGGGTTGGGGCAATATTGTCAGGCGCAGGCAGCCTCCTTGCATAATAAGCGTACATATGGAGCGAACGAAATTGGTGATTTAACACAACCGGCGTTTTATAGCTGCATCTCATCTTGAGTTTTGTCAGTAATTTGCACGCAGGAGAGCCCGCTGATGGGGACAGCCATCTGCTATGAAGCCCTGCTTTGGATGATGGGGTCTTTTTTAAAAATAAAAAAAAGCAGATACTGAATTCCAGGCAAAGAGGAATGGTGGAGAGCAGGAAAAGGGGGATGGGGGCGGGAAAGAGGATGCCAGCTTCCTGGCTCTTGATTGTGTGTGAGTATGTGTGTGTGTGAGAGAGACAGAGACAGAGGCAAAGACAGAGAGAAAGAAAAAAGAGAAAGAGAGAGAAAGAAAGAAAGAAAGAAAGAAAGAAAGAAAGAGAGAGTCAGAGGGACAGAGAGAGAAAAACAGAAAGAGACAGAAAGAGAGAAAGAAAGAAAGAAAGAAAGAAAGAAAGAAAGAAAGAAAGAGGGACAGAGAAAGAAAGAAAGAAAGAGGGACAGAGAAAGAAAGAAAGAGAGAGAGAGAGAGAGAGAGAGAGAGAGACAGAGGGACACACAGAGAAAGAGAGACAGACAGAAAGATAAAGAGGAAGAAAAAAAGACAGAGAGAAAGAGAAGAGACAGCCTCTTCCAACTCTATTCTGATTGATTGGTTGAAATGGTCTAGGCAGGGTCTCCTGCTCGAGCAGGGGGTTGGACTAGAAGACCTCCAAGGCCCCTTCCAACTCTGTCATTCTGCTACGACCCCTGGCCATGATTTCTGGCCAGCTTCTGGTGAGAAGGGGAAGGACTTTGTCCATGCTCTTTTTGAAGGCAGGACTCCTGGACTGCAGACCCCCCCCTTGCCCAGGGTCTCCTCCTGGGAAGTCTCCATCTGTCTCCCTCGGAAGCCGGCCAGTTAAAAGTCAAGGGCGAAACATCTCGGTTTCTTCCTGGCTTTTCTTGGCTCCAAGTCAGCTGCCCCCGCTTAGACCTTGTATCTTGTTTGAACAGTTGGCAGCTTCGGCCTGATAAGCCTCTTCCATTAAGGGGCTTCCTCTCTCTTTATCCTCCAAAGGCCATGGGTGAAAAGGGCTGGCCTCCTGGCAGAATTAAGAGGGGGAAATGCAGGGAAAAGAGCATTAAAAAAAATGTTTGTTTTCTGGGGGGGGGGGAATGCTCCAGCAAATGTCAGCCTCGGCTTGGATGCAGCCTTTGAAAGCTTTGTCAGCTGGCACTTCTCCTTCTCTTTCTCCTTTTTTTTTTTCTCTTTCTTTTTCTCTTTCTGCTCCTCTTTCCCCCTCCTAGCACTGATGATGTTACAAAGTTTGGTAATGAAACATCTGCAAGAAAACCATCAAGCTTAGAGAGCATTTAGGACCCTCACAATCTTCCTCCTCCTTCTTTCTCCTTCTCTTTCTTCTCCTCCTCCTCCTTTCTCCTCCTCCTCCTCCTCCTCCTCCTCGCCCATTCTGTTCTATCACTGATCATGTTACCAAGCTTGGTAATGAAATGTCTTCAAGGAAACCACCAAGCTTAGAGAGCATCAAGGACCCCCACAGTCCTTCCCCCTCCTCCTCCTTCCCCCCCCCCCCCCATCAAAGGGTTACATTTCCAGTATCTTTCAAACCGTGGTAACGACACGGAATAAATCACTATTAAAAATGCTGGTCATCCTGAATAAATATCCCGGCTGCATATTGGAATATTTTGATGGCGCCGAGGCATTTATCTTGCACTCCGGAAGGTGAGAGGGAGCAAAGGGGAGGGAGATAAAGCTGTTTCTGATGTGAAATAAACTTTTGAACAAGGCAGAGATATTGTACCATCTGTCAGAGTGCCTGCCGGGGGCCAAGACAGGCTGAGATGTTAACTCAGCAGAGAAGGTGGATGAACAGGAGAGGAAATGATTTTTAGCATGGCAACAGAGTCAAAGTCAGCGGTCATTTCTCCCACCTTGAGAAATCGTTTGCAAATCTTTCCTTTTTAGCCGAATAACAAAGTTGGAAGGGACCTCGGAGGTCTTCTAGTCCAAGCGCCTGCTCAAGCAGGAGACCCTAGACCATTTCAGGCTGGTGGCTGTAAAGTCTCCTCTTAAAGGCCTCCAGTGTTGGAACCCCCACACCTTCTGGTGGCAAGCTGTTCCACTGGTTCATTGTCCTCATTGTCACTTAATTCCAGGTTGCTTCTCTCCTTGATTAGTTTCCATCCGTTGCTTCTTGTCCTGCTTTCAGGGGCTTTAGAGAACAGGCTGACCCACCCTTCTTCTTTGTGGCAGCCCCTGAAATATTGGAACACTGCCGTCATGTCCCCCCTCGTCCTTCCTCTTCTTCTTTTCTGCCTTTGTTTATTTTCTCCACGCAAAAATTTCCCTCTCTTTCTATGCTTTGGATCAAGGTTAGGCTCTTTTTTTTTTTTTTCCTACCCCAAATTCCATCAAGCCAAGGAATCCTTCACCTGTAATCAAGAGGAGCAGCAAATGGTAAAGGATGCCGGTCACATCAGCCAACGACGTCCGGTCAAATTAAAAGCTTGAGTGAGCAAGGAACCTGGAAGATAAGACGAATCGTGAGAAATTTATAAACCGGATATCCAGCAGGCAGCATCCGGCAAGTCTTGGATCTGTTTTCCTTAGAACAGTGGTGGCGAACCTATGGCACGGGTGCCAGAGGCGGCACTCAGAGCCCTCTCTGTGGGCACGCACACCGTCGCCCCTCTCCTAGGCCTTCCGCTGGGTTTTATAAACCCTTTTCGCTTTGGGGCACTCGGTCTTTAAAAGGTTCGCCATTACTGCCTTAGAAGATGACCTGTGTCCACCGCGTTGGATTTGAGGATGGATTTCAAACAACACAAGTGTTAATGTTCCTGTTGAGGTTGAGGTCCTAATTTGACAAGGCCCATTGTTTTGTGACATGATTTGGGGGTTTTTTCCCCAAAAACTTTGTCTTATACCAGGTGGTTAATAATGTTGGGTGAAGGTGATGCTTTAAACCATGTTTGATTAGTGGAAAATGGAGTGTTGGAGAGTTGGTGGTTTACAGCTTTTCCTTCTTTCTCTTCCTCCTCCTCCTCCTCCTCCTCCTCCTCCCTCTCCTCCTCCTTCCCATCCTCCTCCTTTCCTCCTTCCCCTCTTCCTCCTCTTCCTCCTTCCCCTCTTCTTCCTCCTTCCTCTCCTCCTCCTTCCCCTCCTCCTCCTCCTCCTTCCCCTTTTCCTCCTCCTCCTCTTCCTCCTTTCCCTCTTCTTCTTCTCCTCCTCCTCCTCCTTCCCCTCCTCCTCCTTCCCCTCTTCTCCTCCTCCTCTTCCTCCTCTTCTTCTTCTTCCTCCTCCTCCTCCTCCTCCTCCTCCAATATTGACTTCCAGCCTCCTTCTCATCTCTAATGAACTAATTTCCTGGCCTTGGACACGAAGGGGCCCTTAATGCCAATATTTTCTCTTGACAGTTTGGCCTTCCTCTCAAGCAAAGAAACTTTCTGCTAAATATAAAGAGCTTTAAAATCTAAGATTTGATAAGAGGGGCTTTGGGGCCGCCTCTCTCCAAGCCTGATTTACATGACTCTCGGGCTGTCTCTCTGTCCCGGGTCAGCCTGGATTTATGTATATAATTAGTATTAATCAACAATCAAAGACGAGAACTCTGGAGTAAATCAACATTTTTTAATTAGACTGCTGGGTTGCGTAAAATATCTTCCGACTGGCTGAGATCAGGAAGACCTCTCTCCTGCCCTTTTCATTAGCTTCTGGGGCTGATGGGTTTCATCAATTCCTGCTAATGGGGGGGGGGAGGCTGTGTGTGCCTTGCATTTTCCCCCTAGAATCGTGGGGAGTATGTGTGAAATTCTTCTGCCTTGGAGGCTGAATCCTGGGGGCCAATCCAACCCCAGACTATTTCAGACAAATGGTTGTCTAATCTCTCCTTGAAGACCTCCAGTGTTGGAGCATCCACCACTTCTGGAGGCAGGTCGTTCCACTGATTCATTGTTCTCACTGTCAGGAAATTCCTCCTTAGTTCCATGTTGCTTCTCTCCTTGATGAGTTTCCATCCGTTGCTTCTTCTCCTGCCTTCAGGCGCTTTGGAGAATAGGTGGGACCCCTCCTCTTTGGGGCAGCCCCTCAAATATTGGAAGACTGCTATCATGGCACCCCTAGTCCTTCTTTTAAGTAGACTAGACCCAATTCCTGCAACCGTTTTTCATATGTTTGAGCCTCCAGCCCCCTGATCATCTTTCTTGCTCTTCTCTGCACTCTTTCCGGATGACCTCGGAGCTGGAGAAGGAAAGATGTTTTTGGAGGCCCTCAAGATGCACATCCTGACTCCTTCAGCACTTGTGTCAAGGCCTATCAAAGCTTGTAACGGTTTGAAGGGCTTCTCAAAACATCTCAAGAGGCCGTTTATAAATATTGACTGAGATTTTGGGTTTTTTTTAGTGTTATCTCAAGTTCTCTGCCAGCCTGCTCCCTTGGTGGGAACACAACTTGTGAATGATGGCAGTTCCTTGGCTGATCTTGGAAAAAAATATCTGAGAAGAAGGTCCTGGTTATTTTATTTTATTTTTTCACAGTTTTGTCACATATGGCATTCTCGGTCTCTCTCCTCCTCCTCCATAATTTGGCGTCGTCTGACAGATTTTGCCCGTATTTCAGAAGAACATGGTTAATTGGTTAATCATAGGGGCATGAAGGAAGCTACCTTAGCAGAGGAGAAGTTAGATATAAATAGGATTGGAAGGGATGAGCAGGGGGTTGGACTAGATGACCCCCCGAGGTCCCTTCCAACTCTGTTATTCTGCATTCTTTCTACAGGGGCAACTGGAAAATGCAGGATCCTGCTTGAAAGGGTCTTACGTTGGCGCTGGATCTCCGTCTGAGTCGCCGTGCCAAAGTTTTTTTTTTTTTCCCCAGGTAGATTCTACTGCCAAGGTCAGCGTAGGGATTCGTGGGCAGGCGGGCGAAGCAGAGCGGGTCATTTTTCTTCCAGATGCTCCAGGCCTTCCCCATGCAAAACAATGTTGTGTACAAAGGGTACAGCCTTGGTCTGCAAGACTCCGGGGCTTCCGGGCCTTTCTGCAAGCCCATTTTTCAAGAGAAAGTCAGCCCGGGACTCAAGGACATTATAAATAAAGCCAGGTTTTCTGCACAGGATCCGCCTTTGCACACGCTCTTCCTTCCCCGTTTCAGCAGCCTTCACTGAGCCCTCAAAGGCTATCCCTCTTCTCAGGCCACCTTCTTTCAAATGAGGAAGAAGAGAGCGGGGAGGGACCTTGGAGGTCTTCTAGTCCAACCCCATGCTCAGGCAGGAGACTTTAGACCATTTCAATCAATCAGTCAATCAGAATAGAGCTGGAAGGGACCTTGGAGGTCTTCTAGTCCAACCCCCTACACAAACAGGAGATCCTATACCATTTCAGATAGGTGGCTGTCCTTCCTTCCTTCCTTCCTTCCTTCCTTCCTTCCTTCCTTCCTTCCCTCTTTCGGTTTCTCTTTCCCTCTTCTCTCTCTCCCTTCTTCTCCCTCTCTGCTTCCTTCCCTTGTTCCCTCCTCTTCCTTTCTCTCTCCTCCTTCCCTTCATCACCTCCCTCTGCCCTACATTTGTTCATGATGCAACCCAGCTCTAGCGATGTGCAAAATCTAAGTTGCATCACAATAAGACATCAGAGGGGCTTGGCGTCCCCTCTCTCTCTCTCTCTCTCTCTCTCTCTCTCTCTCTCTCTGTTTTGGAAGGGTTGATCCCCCTTAAATTGGAAGTCAGGGCTCTCGAGATAATGACTTTTCCTGGGAGAAGGCAATCAATAACTCAAAGCGACAGTTAACACAAAGAGCAACTTTGGAAACCCTGTAGCTATATTTGAAAATATAGATCAAAACGGGCGCTCTCCTAGGTGCACTCGGCAGAGATGTGAGTGATTTATACAAAAACAGTTTAAAACATTCACTGGCTGTAAGGACTAATTTTCAATAAATCAAAATGCATTCCCCATAGGAGTCGAAAATAAATGGGGGCAGGAGACGTCGCCGAAGGTTGCACCGCCATAAAGCGATGCCTCCGAGTTGCCTTAAAATTATAGTTAAATGGACAAAGTTGATTTAACTGTCTCTGCCCGGGTGGGGGGTGGGGGCGAGATTTAGGTCTACGGCATGTCATTAGAAGCCGAAATTATGCATCAGGCGACTTTCAGCATTTCGTCTGCCTCCTATTTAATGGCAATTTTAATATTCTCGGCTTCCACCCTAAATCGTTATAGGGAGGATTCAAATTGCTCCGTCTGCGGAGTGGCCCATAAAATGGTTTCGAGGGGGGGGGGAAATACCATATTGAGTGGCAAAGATGGAATGAAGAAAAATGACGACAATCACCTGTCTGAGATGGTATGGTCCTCCTGCTCGAGTAGGGGGCTGGACTAGAAGACCTCCAAGGTCCCTTCCAGCAATATTCTATTCTATTCTATTCTATTTTATTCTATTCTTTATTTCCATTCCATTCCATTATTCTATGCTATTCTATTCTATTCTATTCTATTCTATTCTATTCTATTCTATTCTATTCTATTCTATTCTTGATTCTCTCCCTCTGTTAATGCAATTTAGGATTGCATTAGGCCTTCTTGGCTATAGCAGCACAAGGCTGGCTCCTATTTAAGTGATGGTCGGCTACTTATTCCCATGTCTTCCCGTTGGGAGCCCTCTTGGTAACAACATCAGCCTGGCTGAAACGCCTCTTCTAGTGCTGAGGATTGCAACTTTTCCGGCGGAAGAAAAGTGCCAAAGTCTTTGCTGCCTCTGTGACAGAATAAGCCCTTGCCCTCACTGGAGAAAAAAAAAACATGTTAAGTGTCTTCCTCAGAGACCTGGCTCTCCCCCCCCCCCGTTGTTTTCTTCTTCCTAAAACGCTGCAGACATGCTGGAAATCTGCCTGGCGGTTCACATCTGAAATGCAAATGGCCTTTAATATCCGTGACTCAGGAAAGGACTTGGCATATTTATATTTTAGCTGGCGCAAAGGGGGGGGGGGATTTATGCAGGATCCTGCTTGGCAGAGCAAAACAGACCAGCCTCCTCAACCAGCCTCCGAGATATCACGGGAGGTGAAGACCCCAAGATCCCATGAGCTGCAAGCCAGCATAATTCAGAATAACAGAATGACAGAGTTGGAAGGGACCTTGGAGGTCTTCTAGTCCAGCCCCCTGCTCAAGCAGGAGACCCTGTCCCATTTCAGACTAGTGGCTGTCCAGTCTCTTCTTATAAACTTCCAGTGAGGGAGCACCCTCTGGAGGCAAGCCGTTCCATTGATTAATTCTCACTGTTAGGAAGTTTCTCCTTAGTTCCAGGTTGCTTCTCTCCTTGATGAGTTTCCATCCACCAAGTTTAGTTTCTGCCATAAAGAGGAGGCGGGGGTCCACCTCTTCTCCAAAGCATCTGAAGGCAAGACAAGAAACAATGGATGGAAACTAATTAAGGAGAGAAGCGACCTGGAATTAAGGAGAAACTTCCTGACAGTGAGGACAATTAACCAGTGGAACAGCTTACCACCAGAAGCTGTGGGTGGCTTCAAACAGAGACTGGACAACCATTTGTCTGAAATGGTATAGGGTTTCCTGCCTGAGCAAGGGGTTGGACTAGAAGACCTCCCAGATCCCTTCCAACTCTGTTATTCTGGTGTAGGGTCTCTTACTTGAGCAGGGGGCTGGACTAGAAGACCACCAAGGTCCCTTCCAGTTCTATTATTCAGTTATTCTTGTCCTGCTCTCTGGTGCTTTGGAGAATAGGCAGCCTCTCAAATACTGGAAGACTGCTATCATGTCCCCCCTGGTCCTTCTTTTCATTAAACTAGACACCCCCAATTCCTGCAACCGCTCTCTGTAGCCCTTTCGGCTGCCCCAAGCCGTCCCTGGGCTTACAAAGTGCCCGATGCCTTTAAGAGGAAGAAAAAGAAGAAAGCCCATAACTCAACAGGCGTGGAAGACAAAGTGGCACAGAGGCTACAGCTCAGCCGTCAAATCTGTGGATTTGTGTTTTTGGGTGCTGTAGCTGGGGGGGGGGTTGTGGGCCTTTTGTTTGTAGCTTTGCGAGAAGAAACCTGACATAAACTAAGATATTTTGCTGAGCGCCCCCCCCCTCCCTTTCCCCCAGCCGCCCAAACGCAGGCCTTATCTCAAGGCGAAAAAGCAAGGGCTTATCCTGCAAAATCAACACCAGGCCCCCAGAAGTGATGGATGGCTGTTGAGTTGTGCAGCCACAAGTTGCGAGCCTCGGGATGCTGGGGGTCTGGCAGGAGGGCCAGAGATGGCTTGATTGGCACGGCTGGCCGGGGGACTCTGGGAGTTGAGGTCCACACCTCTTAAACTGGTCATGGTTGAGAAATGTTGCCTCAACTTCCCAAAAGATAGGAGGAGGAGGAGGGGGGGGGAAGGAGAGAGGGATTCGGCAGCCCTATAAATCAAATCTGTCATTCAGCCAATAAATAAATAATTAACCAGAGCCACAAATCTTAGCCTGTTTTAATATGTAAATTAATTGCTTAGAAATTTACTAGGAGAGCTAGGAGAGAAAACTGGCAAGATAATTTCTGGGCCTTTTTGACCAAATAATAATAATAAGAATAATAGTGCACATTTAAGTACTTTTTTTTTTTTTTTGAAGCTGTAACGAGTTTGTGCTACTTTAATCAGGAACGGGAAAAAAAACAATATCTGAAGTTGGATTCAGTTCTAAATCATATTAAACCTCTTTCGGGTTATTTTTTTTTTTCCCCTTCAAAAAAAAAGAAGGAACGTCGAAGTTTTGGTAATCTGCATGTTTAATTAAATTTAATCAAGTCGCCCGTCAATTGCAAAAAAAAAAAAAAAAGGTGATGCAATCATTCAGTCAGCTGGCAGCCTCAGCAAATCAAACCCATGTTTGCCTGGTACAATTAAAGAGATGGATAACAGTCTTCTCAGCTCTCTTCTTGTTCCGAGGGTGGGAAAAAAAATCAGATTTTTTAGCTATTTAAACCATCCAAGGAGAGAAGAGGCTTAGCTGTCGGTTGAAACTGGCTGCCTGTTTAACCTGCTCGAAATTTTGAGAACGAGCGAAATCCTGAACTTTGAGACTTGGCCCGTGCCAGCTTCACAGAGTTCAAACCCCACTCCCTTCTAGCACTGATGATGTTCCCTAGTTGGGTCATGAAATGTCTGCAAGAAAACAGCCAAGCTCAGAGAGCACTAAGGACCCCATAGTCCTATTCGTCTCCTTCTCCTTCTTGTTCTCCTTCTCTTTCTTCTCCACCTCCTCCTCCTTTTCCTCCTTCCTCTTCTCCTTCCCCTTCTCCTTCTCTATCTCCTCTATTTTCAAACCCTACCTGCCTTCTAGCACTGATAACGTTCCCCAGTTGGGTAATGAAACGTCTGCAAGAAAACAACAGCCAAGCTCAGAGAGCACAGAGGATCCCACAGTTCTCCTCCTTCCTCTTCTTCTCCTTCTCTTCCTCCTCTTTCTCCAGCGACCCATCCTGTCCCTTTCCACCCACCCTCCCAACAAATTGCATAATTCACATCACTCCCCAGGATGGCAGCTCGGCAGCTGAGTTGCCATCCCGGCTTGTAACAGATGCCTCTGCTCAGGAGAGGTGCAGCCGTGGAGCAGCTCCTGTAAGAATTATGATTTTCAGCTTCTGGTCAGATTTATGCTGAAGCTCCTAAGTTTGCTTAGGAGCCGGAAAGCGTTTTGCATATCAGCTCAGCGGCCAGGAGAACATCTTAAAAAC
The DNA here is from genome assembly GCF_016545835.1 of Crotalus tigris. NCBI lineage: Eukaryota > Metazoa > Chordata > Lepidosauria > Squamata > Viperidae > Crotalus > Crotalus tigris. The sequence continues at coordinate 5,304,370 of NW_024098092.1, read as the reverse complement.
ATCCCTGACACCTACGGAAGAGACAGTTTCCAACAGCTGGCAAGATGGCAGGGATGTGAAAAAGGAGTGACTGGCAGAATCCTAAGCATTGCCTCCCACTTCTACTGTAACTTCTCTATGGCTTAACGGTATAACAGTATCAGAGTTGGAAGGGACCTTGGAGGTCTTCTAGTCTAACCCTCTGCTCAAGCAGGAGATCCTATACCATTCCGGACAAATGGCGGTCCAGTCTCTTCGTGTAAACCTTGTTCTTGCAGGACAAGAAGCGACAGGTGGAAACTAATCAAGCAGCCGAGAATTAAGGAGAAACTTCCTGACACTGAGGACAATTAACCAGTGGGACTCCTTGCCTCCAGTAGTTGTGGGTGCTCCAACACTGGAGGTTTTTAAGAAGAGACTGGACATGGTATAGGGTTTCCTGCTTGAGCAGGGGGCTGGACTAGAAGACCTCCAAGGTCCCATCCAGCCCTAGGATTCTATGATTCTGAGAGACATAAGATATATAACAGACAGAGAGACAGATGGATGGAGGGATGGAGGGATGGATGGAGGTAGGGATGAAGGGAAGGATGGATAGAGGGATGGATGGAATACCTCACCTCCAGAAAAACCTCACTGGAGGTTTTGAAGAACAGATTGGACAACCACTAGTCTGAAATGGTGTCAGGCCTGCTGCGTGAGCAGGGGGTTGGACTAGAAGACCTCCAAGGTCCCTTCTAACTGTGTTCTCCTGTGTTCTGAAGGGGGAAGCAATCATCAAGGCCCACTGACCTTGGATGTTCCTCTTTTCCCGAGTCAATTTTGAGCAGGACTAAGTCATTCCCAGATCCCTTTCTTTTCTGCAGGCAATCCAAAGAATTAAAAGGGCGGAACGATAAAAGATAGGCTGGGAAAGGGCGGGGGGGGGGGGAGAATTGATTTTAAAAACCTAGCCTCCTCACAGATGGAATTTGCTTGACCTTAATCCTCAGCTCTAGAAAACCTGGGAGTTTCTATTACTATCTCAATATTTACTGCCTAGCCTGAGTTCCCGATTAAATTATACGCCTGATATTTACCAAAATTTTTATGTGACAATTTGGAAGAAAACTGGCCACACTAAGCAGGCTTATTAATATTGCAGTAATGCGATTAGATGAATATCAGAGTCTCGGGGCCTCGTAATTTACGGCAGAGGCTTGTTCTGGGCTGAGTGACCAACGGCGCACCCGCTACTTGGGAGAAAGAGGTGAATTTCAACAAAGGAACAATGGTCTTTTTTTTTTTTAAAAAAAAAAAAAAAGAAATTCAAGGTGGGAGCATTAAGGCTGCCTGTCAACAGGAGCGTTCAGGAGCTGCTTGACAGGGTCAGCCTTGCGAGGTAGACCAGACAATTGAGTTAGTTCTGCTTTATTGTAAAACTGTGTTAAGCAAATCTTGCACGTCTGAAAGTACAGGTCTCCCGCGGTCTCTTTCTACAGCCTGAGAAACTTGGGAGGGTCCCTTCTGAGGCAATTTCTCCACCCATTATGCAGCTCTGGGCTCGGCTGTCTCTTATCTGATCCTTCCCTTCGCTGTGTCTCTTTTCCCCGTCTCCCTAGGTCCTTCCCATCTATTCTCACAATATCCTTGCAATTTGAAAGTACAAATCTCCCACCGTCTCTTTTACAGCCTGAAAAGGTCTCTCTCTCCTCCCATTATCCAGCTGCGGGCTCAGCTGACTCTTATCTAACCCGTCCCTTGGCTGTGCAGGTCTTTCCCACCTTGCAAGTCTGGAAGTATAATTGTCCCACGGCCTCCTTCACAGTCCTTTTTTTCAATGTCGTTGTAACTTTGAACGGTCACTAAACAAATTGTGGAGGACAGCCTGCATGTGGGAACTGAGTCAGAATGGATTTCAGTGAGACCAGGGCTATTTTAAGAGATCTCCGCTTCTCTAGGTCAGAGCAATCTCTTCCTCATTCACTCCTCCGCAGAGTAAGCCCTCCCTCCATAGCAACTACAGGGTTACAACACCAGCTGACAACAACAGACGTGGCTTCTGAACCTTTTCCATTAAGTGTGTGCTTTCTGCCCTCTGATGGATTGTCTTTTGACCCAGGAAACTCAAAGAGAAGTTGAAAAAAATAGCCAGGGAACATTGCCTTTCAACTCCCGCCTGTTATTTATGGATGTGTTTGCTCAGGGATTAGATTTAACGGGTCTTTCAGTTTGGCAAGGAGGATGAGCCGTTTGAAGAAGACATGAAAACAGGGAATTCAGCCCCAAATAAAATGTTTTTGCAGCCAAAAAAAAAAAAAATCAAGTTATTTTCCAGGTAATCCTTGACTTCGTTCATTTAGTGACCATTCAGAGTTACAATGGCACTGAAAATAAATGACTTACGACCGTTTTTGCAGGATCTCCCGAGGTCATCTAGTCCAACCCCCTGCTCAAGCATGAGACCCGCTACCATTCCAGACAAATGGCTGAGGAATTCTGGGAGTTGAAGTTCATGAGAATTAAAGTTGCCACGTTTGGAGACCTCTGCAGTAGAACATAAAATCATAGGGTTGGAAGGGATCTTTGAGGTCATCTAGCCCAGCCCCCTGCTCAACCGGGAGACCCTCTGCCATTCCAGACAAATGGCTTCCCAGTCTCTTCTTGAAACCCTCGTTCTTGGCAGGACAAGAAACTAATCCACAGAAGCTGCAACTTCGGAAGCGGATTCGAAACCTACCATCTCCTTCTCACTAACTGTGGGTCGCAGCTGATTCACACGACCCCCGCCAGATCCCCGACAGGCCTTTCCCAATGAGTGCACTGCCTTGCGATAGGCAATGCAGCTGACAGCCAGGGTGATAAATTGAAGATGGGCGATAGGCATCTTAAATTTCATGCCATCCCAGCACGTGGGAAACTGCATCCGCTAGGAAATAGTTCTTTCTCTCTTTCCCCCAGGCCTCAAATGATGCAGCCGGAGAGACATTTTCAAATGCCACCGAGCCATAAAAAGAGAAGGAATTCAACATTATGATGTGGATAATGTTATCCTTAAAAGAGGCAGCGCTGTCTGAACGGGGGATGCGCCATTATTTGATAAGGGATAAATCAGGGAGCCCTACGCACTGGGGTCAGGGAGAGACTTCTGAGGCTGGGGAGAACTGAACCTGGCCAGTTTTATTTGGGAATGGTTTGGACAGATTCAGGGGCTCGATTTGGGAGATAACAGAATAACAGAGTTGGAAGGTACCTTGGAGGTCATCTAATCCAACCCCCTGCTCAAGCAGGAGACCCTATGCCATCCCAGACAAGTGGCTGTCTAGTTTCTCCTTAAAAGCATCCAGTGATGGAGCACCCACAACTTCTGGTGGCAAGCAGTTCCACCGGAAGGAAGGAAGGAAGGAAGGAAGGAAGGAAGGAAGGAAGGAAGGAAGGAAAGCAAGCAAGCTATATAAATTCAAGAAAAAAGGAAAGGAGCTAGGGAGAGAGGAAGGAAGGAAGGAAGGAAGGAAGGAAAGAAAAGAAAGAAAGAAAAGAAAGAAAGAAAGAAAGAAAGCTATATAAATTCAAGAAAAAAGGAAAGGAAAGGAGCTAGGGAGAGAGGAAGGAAGAAAGGAAGGAAGGAAGGAAGGAAGGAAGGAAGGAAGGAAGGAAGGAAGGAAATGGCTTGTTCTGGTGAGATGGGCAGCTATACAAATTCAATAAAAATAATAAAATGGCCGGAGTAGAGCTGTCAATGCAAGGGTCTGAGGAGCCAGGGCGATTGGTCAAAGCTCCACCCCCATGTCCGGATAGCGATTGGTGGAGGTTTTCCCTCCTGCAGGCAAGTCCACCAATTGCTGCAGTGTAATTTGAAGCCCCACCCCTCCTTGTCCTCCTCAACGAAGCTGCCATGTGGGAAGCCCTCACGTGTCGACTGAGGGATTCTGGGAGTCAAACTTCACCTATGCTAGCTGGGAATTCTGGGGGTCAAACCCCTCACATGCCAGCTGGGAATTCTGGGGGTCAAACCCCTCACATGCCAGCTGGGAATTCTGGGGGTCAAACCCCTCACATGCCAGCTGGGAATTCTGGGGGTCAAACCCCTCATATGCCAGCTGGGAATTCTGAGAGTTGAAGTCCATACCTGATATACTTTTCCTGTGGGGACAAAAAACCACATTAATATTTGGCCAAACAACAACAACAAAAAAACCTCTTAACCCCAAATATCAAAGGACCCCAAATCCACATTTCAGACACGAGGGCCACGTTTTGAACCCACTAAGGAAAAAAAAAACCCCACCACATTTCCTCTGTGGAAAACAGCCTCATTTGCAAAAGAGTCTTCATTATAAACTGAAAATGCAAAATTGTGCACCGAGGGGCTGTAGAAATTTGCAATTTAATATTTGGGCCGCGGCTGTCTTCTTTTAGCAAAATTGGAATTCAAGAATGGGGGGGAAAAAAGAGAAAATGGGAGGGGGGGGAACTTGGCTTTCCTCCCCCAAATCTTCCTTGTTTCTCTTCCCACATCTTGCAAAGATTTACGGGTTCGAAAGCTGCCAACTCCAGCTTTTCCTTCACAAGTTGTTTATGGCTGCAACGGCTGCTAATGTTGTTGTATTTCTTTCGGTTCCTGGTTCTCCACAGCCAAATTACTGTGACTAATGTACTTCTATAAATTTTTTTCTAACCATCTTCATGGAGGATGAAGTATCAGCGCTTCGGAGCTGAATTTAGGGGAGACCGGGAAAAGGCACCCCGCTCCCGTCTCCTTTGTTCTCTTGTGAAATATCACACAAATATTGTGACGTTTTCTTTTATATCAATTTCCCAGTAAGGAAAAAGCCATCAGGGGCTGGAGGGGGCAAATATCAGCCTGTATCAAATGAATAGTGACAGCTGCTTATTGGACAAATGGCTGAGCCGGACCTTCCCTTGTCCCATGGTGCCAAAAAGTGCATTTTCGAGAGGAAAACATGTTGAGCCACATTTAGGAAAAGGGGATGAAAAATTGAGAGTTTTTCTGGATTGGATGGGGAAGCTAAAATTTTGGCAAGTGAAAATGCGTTAGTTCTTCCTCAATTGGGTGAAAGGAATATGTGGAGAAGGGGTCTTGGTTTGGGGTGTTCAATGCAGGAACTGTGTTAGGTCAGTTTACTAGAAACCAGAGATCTCCAGATTTGGCTATTTTAAGACTTGTGGACTTCAACTCCCAGAATTCCTCAGCCACATGGGCTGATCTTGTGTTAATTGGAAATGCTGTGCAGTTGTGGCTCTTGTGATCCACAAGGAGGTCTTTTACTTTGCTGGCTCTCAGAAGCCTTGGAAAAAGCAGGTTGTCTGAAGTCTCTGAGCAAAGCCATGTCTGTATGGAACCGGGCAACCAATTTATACCTTTCAGTCCGGCCCTCCACCAAATCTCCAGCGGTGTCCTTCATCCATTTGGCACATGGCTTGTGGGTGAGTTTTTGCAGAATGGGCCACCAAAACCAGGAGCTAAAACCTTTGCAATGTCCATTGTCCTATCAACCCTTTTCAACCAAGGGAAGTATCTCTGATCTCCTGCAGACTGGTGGGTCAACTCCACAACGTATTTCTCTTCTCATTTGGGGTCAATGGCTGGGGTGATAGTCTTTGGAGCTAAGAAGAAACTAGACAACCATTTGTCTAAAATGGTCTAGGCCTAGGGACCTGCTTGAGTAGGGGTTGGACTAGAAGACCTCCAAGGTCCCTTCCAACTCTGTTATTCTGAGATAGATGGAGAAGATACAGGATGGATGGATGGATGGAACGGCTTTCCTCCAGAAGTTGTGGGTGATCCATCATTGGAGGCCTTCAAGAAGAGATTGGACAGCCATTTGTCTGGAATGGTAGAAGGTCTCCTGCCTTGAGCAAGGGGTTGGATTAGAAGACCTCCAAAGGTCCCTTCTGTTATCCTACATTACAGCTCCCCTAATCATCTTGTCCCCCTCTTTGTCTTGCAGGCCCCAAAATGGTTCTATGATCCTCTACAACAGGAAGAAGGTGAAATACCGCAAAGATGGATATTGCTGGAAAAAACGGAAAGACGGCAAGACCACCAGGGAAGACCACATGAAGCTGAAGGTTCAAGGCGTGGAGGTAAGTGGCTTTGCTGAAAACATCTCCAGAACCTCTCATGCTTGTCTTCGAAGCCTGGCCAGGATAGCTCTGATCCTGTGGCCCAGGGAAGGTCTTCTCCTTGGTTCTTCTGACTATCTTCTCCAGGTTACCTCTGATCTTTTGACGAGAAGGTTCTCCTCTATGTGACTTTCCTTGGTTTTTCCGACTGCCTTTTTCTGATGTGGCTTTGTTTCCTGGTGGGAAGGAAAGACATTTATATCCATGTGGGACTGAGAGATCTTCTTGTTTTATTTAATTGTTTGTGTCGTCTGCAAGGCTAACAAGAACCAACATATGGAAATTGGTCTTCTTCGATGTCTATCAGTAGATCTCTTTGCTCTGTTTTCTCAGTTCTGCTTTTGGTGGATTTTTTTCTCACGTGTTGTGCAACAGTGATTGAGGGTCTTTTTTTTACCCCCCTCCTATTGTCATTGCAAATTATATGTCCTAAGAGGCAGGCCGGGAAAGTCACAAACAAACTAATATTTTTGGTGATTTGGGATTGAAGTAATAGAGTTACGTCTGAGGAATACCAAGAGTGCTTAAAAACAAAACGAATCCAGCCTGCGGGGTGCGTGTGTGTAGTAAAATTTTATTTTATTTTATTTTTGCTGCATAAGGTTCCTCCTTAACAGAAGACGCCATCTCTTGGTTTTGATTGATTTCGTCTCTCTTTTTGTTTTCTGCTGCATTGATTCAGTTTTGACATTAAAAAACAAGAGAAGGAAAGGCACATTAAAAAAAAAGGAAGCGCAAAACATCCCTTGATATATGTCTGCAGGTGTTTTTTGTTTTAAGGGATGTGTTGTTTTGATAATGTGTGTCAAACCAAGCGAAGGTGGAAAATCCTTGGCTGGTTAAGGAACTAGAATGGCTGCCATTCTTGAGCTTGGCGTTAATATTTCAAGTCTTGAGTAGAGGATATATGCAAATAATAGCAACTAAATAAAATGAATCCGTTAAGTCAAACCTGAGACTTCCTTGGAGTCTTTGCTATTTGCTATATATTCAGTAACATTGTGTAAATAATAATAAACAGCATTGGAAACTTTTGTTAATCTGGGTTCGGGACCTGGGAAGTTAAGAGTACTTAGCAATCCACCCGCTAATTTTTCTAAGAAAATGGCAGACTGGATGTTATTAGCGATGGCAAGTTGCATTCTGGTTTCTTTGTACAGTGTATTTTTGAATGTGCTGTCAGAAGAATAATTTGGGGCTCCAGTGTGAGCCGGGGTTGCACAAGAATAAATAAAAATGAGATCCAGACAGCTGTGAGGAAAGAAGAAATATTTATTCCTAAAAGCAAGGAGTTCGCCTTTAGGGGCAGCTACAGGGAAATGGGGTACAGAGAGACTGTTTTATAGGGGGAGCTTGTCCTGGGCGTGGAAGCGTCCACAGGCTGATTTTAGGGTGACAATTGAGGGGCGTGTGTGTGTGTACAGACCTTATCCTTTGATATGTGGATTAGATCTGGGTAACCTATTTGGCGGTTTGGGGAAACCTCAGTAAAAGATTTCCCCGTTTGCTCTTTTTACTTGATTAATTTAGTTTCTTATTGAGAAATAAAAAAAATGTATGTGTATTTGTTTGTGTGTGTGTAAATCAGTGCACGCAGAATTTCTCAGCTTTACTGTCAACCCCGCATTTATTATAAACCCCACAGAGAAATACACACGCCGCTGCTAAAGCACCGCAGTACGAAAATAGCTTACGGAAAAAAAAAACTTCCATAAAAAAATATTACTTTCTCATCGTAAAACGACTGAAGTTCATTGACCAAAAGGATCAGTTTTAGACTTCGTACCTTTCCACAAATATCTAATCCTTATTTGGAGAAATCCAACAGATTTCCACGAAAACAGAGAATCCAGATTGGAACGGAATACAGGTAATCCTCAATTTACGACTGTTTAGTGACCATTCACAGTTACGCGCTGAAAAAAGTCATTCAAGACCCCTCCCAATCCATCATCCCCCCCCCACCCTTGAACTTCTAATTAGGAAGCATTCCCTAGGTGATGTGATCATAATCAATTTGCCATAATTAAAAAAAAATCAACTAATAAATAGAGGTAAAGCCGAATGCTCGAAAGACAACCTGATTTCTTCCTGGGCTGAATTTACAGCTGGTTGGTTTAGTTAATGGGTCTGCTTTTTTTTTTTTTCTTCCCCAGGCCCGTAAAAATTCTATAAATATCCAGGAATTATGTATTTGGGTGGCAGAGGATTCCTCTTGTTATTCAGGGTAGGGGGGATACATAAGAAATATCCATCTTTTCTTTAAGAAAAAAGCAAGGAGCAGCTTCGGGGGGGGGAGGAAGAAAACCTTATTCATTTAAGAAATAAGAATTTGTTAAAATAATTTGTCAATTACTGGCGGGTCAGAAAATTCAGCTGTAGCACAAACACCAACTGCAGCTAGTCCTCAAAACTGCGCCCAATATTTTTGTTGTAAAGTGAGACATTGGTTAAGTGAGTTTTGCCCCACTTTACGACTTTTCTTGCCACCGTTGTTAAAAGAATCACACCTGGTTGTTTAGCAAATCCTGTTCCCCCCCTCCCCCCCCGTTGACTTTGCTTGATGGAAGCTGGCTGGGAAAGTCACAAACGGCAGATCGTGCGACCTCGGGACATTGTGACGGTCGTAAGCCCGAGGATGGCGTGTAAGTCATAACTGTCTCACTTAGCGATGGAAATGTTGAGCTCCTTGTGGTCGTAAGTCGAGGGCAACTTGAAACTGGGTCTCCAGTTTAAGAGTCGTGGATCTAAACGGTTTTGCTCCCTTTTACTTTCTCTTCTTAGAAAAGCAGGGATTTAACACCCTTTTCGGAGCCAGTAAGGGGAGCATCCATGTTCCAAGAGAGTCTATCTCGTCTCAAAATATCCATATCTTCTCAGAGGAACTGGTTGCCTTGCGCAGGAAGCAGGATCCGTGGTTCTGAATTGTAAAAATCGTAAAAACCAGGCTTTAGTCTCTGAGAGATGGCTCTCTTTGTTTATGGCCAGAAAAACAGATGGAGCTACTTGACAGTTTGTAGGAGAGACAGTAAATCCACTGAGGAGAGAAAAAGTTGACTTTTTGTGCAAATGGATTGTGAGCCAGTTCCAAGCGAGCTCAAAAGAAAACAAGAGACGGGGCAGGGAATTCTCCCTTTTTAAAAACCAGATGCAGAAAAAGAAAGCAAGTTTAGGGCTGACAGAAAGCCCAGCAAGAGCTCTGTTAAAGAAGAACAGAGTTGGAATGGACCTTGGAGGTCATCTAGTCCAACCCCCTGCTCCAGCAGGAGACCCTTCTGAGTGTCCAGTCTCTTCTTGAACACCTCAAGTAATGCAGCGCCTACAATCTCTGGAGGCAAAGCCATTCCACTGATTAATTGCTGTGGGATCCTAGAATAAGAGAGTTGGAAGGGACCTTGGAGGTCATCCAGTCCAGCCCCCTGTTCGAGCAGGAGACCCAGAGCTGAGTCAATGAATCTCGGGGTGGGGGTTTGAAGGAGTGAAATTTGATAGATTAAAATGGGGGCAAAACTTACTTGCTTAGCCACAAAAATGTTGGGCTCCCTTGGGGTCATAAGTATGAGGACTGCCTGCCAGGCATTGCCTGCCTGGCTCCATGCAAAAGCAATAGAGACCAAACTGACTGGACAACTATCTTGCTTAGCCACAGAAATTTTGTGTCGTAAGTCGAGGACTGCCTGTATATACAAAATCAACAAAATTGATTTATTGCTTCTAGGGCAGAATAAAACCCGGAGGAATTGCATTACAAAATGTCACTGTTTCTGCAACAATAAACAGCAAAATACGAGGGTTTGGGGGGTTTTTTGCCTAGTTTTCTCCCCCCCCACCCTCCCCATCTGCTTTGGGGGATGCATTTTGCTGCAGTAACAATTTTGCAACCATGCAACCCTTAAGAACCCAGCACCGGCACTGTGTTTGCTTCTAAACATTTTTGTGTTCTGCCTGTCACTGAAGGATCAGGCAGCGGAGAGGAAGCATCTGCTGGGAAGGAAAGGAAAAAAAAATTAAGCCTCCCTCAAAAGTGTTTGCTTTGCATAATATGTCAGGAAGAGGCTTTAATTTATTTTGCTTTTTTATCTCTCCTTGCAATTTTTAATTCCTTTTAATGCCTGTTAGGTTTAAGCATGGTGTGTGTGTGTGTGTGTGTGTGTGTGTGTGTGTGTGTGAGTGAAGATACTTAGAGCCCTTTTCAAATATGTCCAGAAAAAGATGATTAAAAAGTTGGTGACCTCGGATAGCTCACTTAACAACAATATGACTAACTTAACAAAATGGGGCAAATTTCACTTAACAAATGTTTCACTTAATTGTGGTCATATGTTGAGGACTAGCTGCACCGCCCTCCTTCTTTTTTAAGGATCTTTTTAAAGCTGTCAAACGAAGGGATAATTACTCGCACCCATTTGTAAATAATTTTCCAACACAGAGCGCTCTATACATTTTATTGCTAATTTGGGTCTCGTAAATTTAAAGAGTTTCTCCAGCAAATCTTTCTTTAAAGTCACAGATTCAATATTAAATGGGTTTCTTTTCTCCTTTGTAAGCATCCAGCCTGGGTGGCTTATCTGGGTCCCCAATTTCTCAGCGGCATTTTAAGGAAGTTATTAAGGGGACAAGAATAAGGCAGATGTGTGAAGAAGGAGGGGGGGTCCAGGCAGGTGTTTTTAACTTTCTAGTGCATCTCAAATAAATAAGTTGCTTTCATTTCACACCTAACAAATGTTTCAGGCCGTATAAATGGTACAACTCCATTATCTTTTCTTAGGAAAGCACTAGCAAACTTTGGGATGCTAAAAATACTGATAACGTTGTCCATAATTTAGGTTATTACTGACTGTCTATCTGTCTGTCTCTCTCGGTGTATGTTTCTCTATCTCTCCATCTCTCTACCTCCATCTGTCGTCTGTATCTGTCTTTTGTTCTCTCTGTCTCTCTCTCCATCTCTGTCAGAGTCTCTCTGTCTCTGTCTGTCTATCATCTGTCTAACCATCATTTATTTCTCTCCATCTATGTCCATCAATCAGTTTTTCTGTCTGTCTATCTGTCTATTTCTCTATGTCTCCATTTATCTCTCTCTATCTCTGCCTCTGTCTGTCTGTCTGTCTGTCTCTCTCTATCTATCTATCCATCCATCCATCTATCCATCTCTATTTAATCTCTCTATCTTTCTATTTCTCTATCTCTTCGTTTGTCTGTATCTCTACCTCAGTCTGTGCCTGCCTGCCTGCCTATCTCTATCCCTATTTATCTATCATTTATATCTCTCTATTCTCTCTCTCTTTCTTTTCTATCTAATCTTTCTCTCTCATTTGCTTTATCAATCTTTCTCCCTTTCTCCCTCTCTCGTTCTCTCTCTCTCTCTCTCTTTCCACCTACCTACCAGTACCTATCTGTCTCAGAGAAAAAGTTTTCCGCATAGCAGTTGCCACTGAACCGTTTCCTGGAGAAAAAACCCCACATTTTGTGTCCTTTAATGATGTAAAGGTGCAGTTCTCTCCCCTTTATTTTCCCAGGCCTAATACGCTTGCTGCAAACCCATTAACACTTCATTTTTTTTGCTGCAAAGTTTCCCATCAGTGCTGATGTAACCTTTGCATCTTTTAGGGTTGTTAATAATTGGGGAGGGGTGGTTTAGGGGGGAGCCAGGCTTTTTTTTTTATCATTATTATTTCAATAGAACAATATTTATACGATAGGAGAATGCATTCTTTGCATTCTTTGATCTAAATAATGTAGAGATGGCATTTCTTAAAGTCTGCCCCTGGAACTCCCGGGGTCCCCCAATTCCTCAGGAGTCTGCGAAATCAAAATTATTTGCCAGCCTGGGTTGAAGAATAATACAATATTAAAATCCCATCAAACAATTGTGAGAAGTAGCGACAGCGGCAAACGCATCAATTTTAAATTTTAATACGGTAAATATTGATCAATATAAACCCATACGAACGAAAGCTTTTGGGGGTCCTCGGTAATTTTTAAAAGTGGAGAAAGGGGTCCTGGGAGAAAAGAAACTTCAAGAAACCCCCTCGCTGCGGGGAATAAAGAAGAGAGGAAAGGTAAACATTCTATCACTACTAAGTACAATTTTAGGACATTATTGTCACATTAAAATTACGGCTTCTTTCCTTTCCAACGTTATACAGATAATCCTTGACTTGCAACTGTTCCGTTAGTCACCATTTGGAGTTCAAACGGCACTTTAAAAAGTGACTTATGATTGTTTTTCACACTTACGACCGCCGCAACATCCCGCAGGGTCACGTGATCAAAATACGGACCCTTGGCAACTGACGGTTGTACTTACGACGGTTGCACTGTCCCGGGGTCACGTGATTCCCCCTTTTGCAACCATCCGACATGCAAAGCCCATGCGGAAGCCGGATTCACTTAACAACCGTGTTACTACCTTAACAACGGCGGCGATCCACTTAATGACATTGGCAACAGAAGTCGTAAAGCGGGTCAAAAACCCACAGAAATATTGGGCTCAAGTTGTGATCCTAATTTGAGGACTACTTATATCAGCCTGTTTGACCGTGTTTTTCTACTCTGGTCTACTTTGAAGGGCTGACAGATCGCAAGCGTGTGTGTGTGTGTGTGTGTGTGTGTGTGTTTGCGTGTTCCTTATGGCCTAATCCTGTCCTCTCCCTTCCATCGGGGGACCCCCCTCACTTCCCAAGCCAGACCAACAGGGCCTCCCCCGTTTGCATCCAGTGGGGCGATAAACAAACATTGAATTATTAATCGCGGTGGAGATTAATTAGGAATTGTAATGGTAAGGAAGGCTAGGGTGATGGATTTGCAAAGCTGAAATTATTTTCATTAAAGAGAGCAGGGGAATACATTTGGGAGGGAGGGCGCTTAGGGAAGGCACCCCCTATTGTGGAGCCCAGCAAGACCCCTCCCCAAAGAGACAGACCCCCCCACTTCGGCGTTTCCAAATTAAAACCCAGCACCAGCTGTCCGTCTTTGCAACCAGTGTGACCTTGACTTTGTGAGTCTCTCTCTCTCTTTTTTTTCCATCTCCTTGTGTTTCCTACCTGTCTGGTTTGCGTTTATATCCAGATGAAGTGGTCTAGCAGGTATGCATATTAATTATCCATGCCTGGCTAATTCTTTTCAGGTGCTATTCTGGCCCATGCTGTGTATGTTCAGAGGCTACTTCTTTCAACAGACCCAAATGGACCTCAGTGTCACTGAATTAAAAGGCTGCTGTCCAGCAAATGCTGGCTGAAAATCCATCCTTCCACGTCCTACTGGTGTCATAATAGCCCGGTCCTTAGATAGATAGAAATTTTCAAGATACATTGATAGGTAAATAGACTTATCAAGGAGTGAAGCCACCTGGAATTAAGGAGGAATTTCCTGACAGTGAGGACAATGAACCAGTGGAATGGCTTGCCTCCAGAGGTTGTGGATGCTCCATCACTGGAGGTCTTCAAGGAGAGATTAGACAGCCATTTGTCTGAAATGGCCTAGGTGCCTGAGCAGGGGGTTGGACTAGAAGACCTCCAAGGTCCCTTCCAGCTCTGTTCTTCTGCCGTCGTCTTTATTTGCCAAAATCCAGACAAAACGGGGTCATCATCCTGGTGGGTTTTCTCTCTCTTTTTCATTAGCTCTCCGAAGTGGTCCTTAAGGCTCTCCCTCATTCATAAAACTAAAGACTTATCCCATCCCTTTCTCCTCCTGCTGTTTTTGTCCTTTTGCTTAGTCTCAATACCTTCTTTTCCAGGACAAGCGTCTGGAGAGCTGGATTTAATGCGCTCATTTGCAGCTAAATTGGGAGCTACAGGTTCTTAGCCCCCTTCTTTGATGCAGGGAGAGTTTGGGGCCAAACTACTTTTTTTTAATTAAAAAAAAAAAAAGAAAGAAAGGAAAATCCCAACTCTGTGTTATTCTTCTGTGAATCTGACAAACCCTTTTCTGCCTTCTTAATATCTCAAAACAGGAGAATATTATTGCTACTGCTATTCCTCCTCCTCCTGCTGCTGCTCCTCCTGTCCACAAAGCCCCCTAGAACTGATGGCGTTGCCTACTTGGGTCACAAAATGTCTGCAAGAAAACTACCCAGCTCAGAGAGCATGGAGGACCCCACAGCCTCTCTCCTCCTCCTCCTCCTCCTCCTCCTCCTCCTCCTCCTCCTCCTTCTGTAGGAAGTATGTAATGGTATGTAGACATGTCCTAAGAAAAGCTGCAGGCCAAGCACTGGTCAGATCAGAGGCAGCTGACCCCCCGGGATGGAAAAGGGATGTTCAAACAACCTGGTGTGGGCTATTTTGAAGGCCTGACCTTGTCAGCATGCCCTGAAAACAGGAGAAGGGGGGCAGGAAAGCAGGAAACCTGGATGAAGCTTTTACTGGTTTCCTTCAGGCTCAGGGAAGGGCAGACTAATGCCATCTGACACCATCTGTCTGGCTCTCTTCCACAAGACCCCATACGGCGTCCTTCCTCTCCTGGCACCCACGTAAACAAGCAGAGAGAGGGAGCAAAGAGACAGGAAGGCAGGCTGGACGGAGACCAACACCCGGGCACCATTATGGGAACCCGCAGAGTCCACTCTGGAAAGTCCCACTGCATAGAACATAGAACAATAGAGTTGGAAGGGACCTCAGAGGTCTTCTAGTCCAGCCCCCTGCTCAAACAGGAGACCCTACACCATTCTGGACCAACGGCTGTCCAGTCTCTTCTTGAAAACCTCCAGTGATGGAGCAGCCACCACTTCTGTTCCACCGATTAATTGTCCTCACTGTTAGGAAGTTTCTCCTTCGTTCCAGGTTGCTTCTCTCCTTGATGAGTTTCCATCCGTTGCCTCTCGTCCTGCCTTCTGGTGCTTTGGAGAATAGGTGGACCCCCTCCTCTTCTTTGGGGCAGCCCCTCAAATATCGGAAGACTGCTATCCTGTCACCCCGAGTCCTTCCTTTCTCTGCACTAGACATACCCAATTCCTGCTACCGTTCTTCATATATCTTAGCCTCCAGAGCCCTAATAATTTTCGTTGCTCTTTCACTGATCATATTACTGCCAGATTGCTTTGGGTCCCAAAGCTGGTGATGTGTAACTTGAAATCAATTGAATTGGAAAAGGGTATTAGGAAAGCTAACAGAGGAGGAGAATAACAGAATAGCTGTCATGGCTAAGATCGGATGTTCTTGCTTTGACAATAGCATCATCATCATCATAGAGTTGGGAGGGGTCTTGGAGATCATCTAGTCCAAGCCCCTGCTCAGACAGGAAACCCTATGCAGTTGGACCGCCTGTATCCCAAGAGTGGTCTTACCAAGGTGGTGTAAAGCGGTATTAACACTTCACACGATGCTCCTCCTCTGTTGATGCAGCTCAGGGTTGCGCTGCCCCCCCCCTTTTTTTTGGCAGAGAGATTTGAAGTTTTAAAACTTTATTTATTTATTTTTCCTGTTTCACCACCCCAGAACCGTTTCTGGACTAAGAACTACCTGGAAATCCTCATCGCCTGTTATCCCTGTCTTTGTTTTCCCGCAAGCTGGAGTGAGCGGGGGCCGATCCGGTGCTGCCCTTGTTATTCTTCCAAGGACTGTGTTTGCTTCAGATAACGGCCTCTAACAATGTGGCCAGACAGTGGATCAATTTGGGAGGCTTTAATGCGCCGGGAAGAAAAGAGGCACGTGGCTTAATACTTTCCCCTCCTGACCGCAAGCGCCATAAAGGTTTAACTTCAGTATATCTTCCTAAATGTTCCTGGCATGCAAACCTTTTTAAAAAAAATACATTTTTTTCTGCCCAACTGGACATTAGTAATATAGATGGCTACAGCTGTTGTTTTGACAAATGGCACATGGGGAACGCAGGCCGTGCATCCCCCACTCAAGGAGATGTTTTGAAGACAAAGGGGTTAAAGAATATTTCCTACATGGCAGAAGAAGCCATGGAGGATTGCTCCTATAAATCCTTTTAGGATCTTTTCCACAGAAGCCGTGAGAGGGACCATGGAGTCCCAGTGGACGATCCCTTAAACACGAGCCAGGCCTGTGCGGCAGCAGCCCAAGCAGCTAACACAATCCTGGGTTGCATAAACAGAGGCGTAGAATCGAGATGACGTGAAGTATTGGTACCGCTTTATAAAGCCTTAATAAGGCCAAACCACTTGGAACAATCAATCAATCAGAATAGAGCTGGAAGAGACCTTTGAGGTCTTCTAGTCCAGCCCCTGCTCAAGCAGCAAACCCTAGACCATTTCAGACAGATCAAGGTTCAGTTTATCGCATAAACTTTGGTTATGCAAAGACGTTAATTCCCTGGAGAAATCTCAAATACTTGGAAAGATATAAAGACAGAGAAGAGAGATGAATAAACTTGAATACAATCACCACGAGTGCACCTTGGGAAGATCTGAAGGACCAGGTTGAGGACAGATCACCGTGGAGCAGATCTATCTGTGTGGTTGCTAGGAGCTGACTCGTCTTGATGGCACATAATCAATTAATCAATCCTTTCTTAAGGGGCAGAGAAAGAACGCTGAGATAACCTTGGTAGGAACGGGCAGCAGCTCTTAATGAAAAATAAAAGACATCAGGCCTCTGAAGAGGAGAGGCGTGAGAAAGAAGCCCAAAATAATCCCACTTTGATTCCGTGGCTATGAGGGTCAGCAGAATTAAAGTCTGTCGAAGCAGCAGGCTTTGGGGATTTGAATTCTGTACCTTAATGAAGAAACATTCTGAAGAGTTTTTACAGTGTCTGCTAACTCACCTGGCCTATCTCAAAGGGCTGACATCAGACAGATGTTGGCCACGTGTTCTTTCTAGTGGCACCTCAATACCTTCCAATATGGCCCTTTCACCCTGTTGGGAGCTTCGTGGTTATGAGTCTCAACCATGGATGAACCCAAGAAGCTTATGAATCTCAACCATGGATGAACTGACACCCTCAATAGCCACGTTGATTTTCTGCAACACAATTTTTTTTCCTTCTGGGTGTCAGCATCTCCTTGAGGTTGGGGACAAGAAGCCACCCCATCTGACTTCTCAATTCTCAATTCTCTAGTTGATTTCCTAGGCAAACCCAGAGCAGCAAAGCTGATTTTAATTACTCTAATCAGTTTTTCGATCGTGGAGTTGTTTTTTTTTTAAACTTCCCAAGCTAGATTTCTCCTGTTAATACGAGAGCATCACACTTATTATTCTTCCATTTCTACCCCATAGCCTGAAAGCTCAGACTTTGTGCCGTAATGTAGAATAATGGCTGCAGAGACTGGGGGGGGGGGGAAGAGCTGGCTTCAAAAATACAAATTGATGGAAATACGGTTAGGGAATATCTCTTTATTCTGGAGGAGTGTAAATCTGATTCAAATCCTCGGATGCCAAAGGAAACTTGATTCTGGCTGAACTTTTTTGATATCTTCGAGAAGTTTTGGTGAATTATTGAAATGCAGATGATGGGAGGAAGACAAACGGGGGCGGGGGAAAGGGAAGGAAGAATACCTGCAGGAAATTAAGAGGGGAAAAAGAGGATCCAGAGATACTGTTCTCTGAAAACATTCTAGAACGGATTATAAATCGATCAGTTAGTACTACGAAACCAGTACTGTCTTTTCAGAAGACACCATGGATTTGGAATTCTTGCCAGGATAACATTTCATTATTTTTACTCACTAACATTTTTTTTTTTAGTCGACTGTGGAAATGCTCTCTAGACATAATATATCTTGATTTCAACAAAGTGTTTGACAAAGCACCCCTTTATATTCTTAGTGGGCTGGATAATAGAATAAATAATAAGGTAGGAGGATAGATGACCACAGGGGAGCCCCAAATTTTTGTTGCTAAGCAAGACAGTTATTGAGTGAATTTTGCCCCGTTTTACAACCTTTCTCGCCACAGCTGAGTCATTTTTTTTCCGTGTCGTTGTAACTTCAAATGATCACTAAATGTTGTAACATGACTTTGGGCCAGCCATTGCTCTCTTATAATCCCGTCCTCTGCAATCTCTCTGCTGTAGGGAAGGAAGTGGGCAGGGAAAAAAACCCCTAGCATGGCTGGCTGGGGAATTCTGGGAGTTGAAGTCCACCCATCTTAAAGTTGCCAAGATGGAGAAACCCTTGAGGTGGTCATTGGGTTCAGGCCAAGATTGGACAGCCATCCTCGTTGGGATTTCCACCGTGGAGGAAGGAAGAGTTGGACCCAGAGACTAAAAGGCGGCCCTTTAGTTCTGTGATTCAACTTCCTGCAGAACCACTTGAAATATCCCTTAGGCCTTCTTCAAAGTTATCCCGATAGCATTTCATTCAGACACAACTCTCTTGTGTCTTCAAGGCTGAAGCAAGATCTGAGTTCTCTCTCCTCTCATTTCCTGGATCGGGCACAAAAAGGACAACCGTTTGACTGAGATGGTCTCAGGGGGTTGGACTAGAAGGCCTCCAGGG
Organism: Crotalus tigris; assembly: GCF_016545835.1. NCBI lineage: Eukaryota > Metazoa > Chordata > Lepidosauria > Squamata > Viperidae > Crotalus > Crotalus tigris. The sequence continues at coordinate 5,285,868 of NW_024098092.1, read as the reverse complement.
TCCCTTCTAGCCCTCTTCAGCTCATCTTCAGCCTTTGTAGGCCAAGTTCTTGCCATCTTCCCAGCTGGTAGGGAAAGACAATCGCTTGGCGCACGCCGTGGAGGCAGCCCACTTAGGTTTTGGGTGAGTTTTGAAGAAGCTTGAAGCCACACAGTCCATCTTGTTGTTCCCCGGAGGACTTTCTCCTAAAATAAGTGTCGTCTGTCACACATCGACCCCGTTTTTGAAGGAGCGCACAGCTCAATTGGAAGCTGCTGCGCAAGAAAGCGTTGGGTGGGCCAATGTGGCTGTAATTTCGCCCAGATAATGGCCTGAGGAAATTGAACACTTAACTTCTGCTGACCTTCTTGGAGCCCTTGCAATCTCGGATGTAGGTCGGCTTCCACCGGCCCCTTTGCGGCCTTCCCTGCTTGGGGGGCTTTTTTTTCCTCGCCGCGGATTGCAACCCGCCGTCTCGGAACTGGACGAGTATCTCGATATTCGGCACCGTTTTACAGAATCTGTAAACCTGATTTGGCCTATAATGGTTTCTCCTCCCCTGGGGGTATTTTGTCACTCTGTGTGTGAGTGTGTTCTTTGCTGTCTTCGGCTCTGTATGTGTGGGTGTGTTCTTTGCTGTCAGGGCTGTGTTGTGGTTGTTGTAACAAGGTCCCACTTGTTACGACAGCCACAGCGCTTGTAAAACAGAAAGATGCTTAGAAAAGGCACCATAATGGACCAGTTCGGGAAATTCACTGTGTGCTAGAAAAATAACAGAATAACAAAATGGGAAGGGACCTTGGAGGTTTTCTAGTCCAGCCCCCTGCTCAAGCAGGAGGCACTTTCATACAGAATAGCAGAGCTGGAAGGGACCCTGGAGGTCTTCTAGTCCAGCCTCCTGCTCAAGCAGGAGACTCTAGACCATTCCAGAAAAATGGCTGTCCAGTCTCTTCGTTGAAAACCTCCATCGATGGAGCACCCACAACTTCTGGAGGCAACTTCCCTTCCGCTGACTGATTGTCCTCACTGTCTCAGCAACTGTCTCGCTTAGCAACGGACATTTTGGGTTCGTTTGTGGTCATAGGGCGAGGACTATCTGTACAGTGGCCGTTCTCGACCTTTTATGATGTCCTGGTCTATTTGGGCCAGAGGGGAGATCTACCAAAAACCCCTGTGGGAGGGAGGGGGTTTAAAACTGGGTTTCTAGACCCCTCCCTCGGTTATAAGCCGCACGTATCTCTGTTTCCAAATAAACAGAGCATCCTCTTTCCCAGATCTGTACCTGATCTCTCTACAGCTGAGCAACTAATTACTGTTTTTGCAAGTTTTCGCCCTGCTGTGAAATTGCTAACTGATTAGGAAAATTGGTATGTCTTCCCGTAACCCGGGATCAGATTTTTTTTTTTTAAAAAAAGAAAGAAATTCTTTCTCTCTTTTTTTTTTTTCCTGAAAGTGCTAATTTATAGCGCTTTGGAGAAGGTGGCAAGGATTCTGTGGTGTTTTTCATTGTCTTTTTGAAGGAGAGGTTTCTGAGACAACCCTTGACACACAAACCCACAAAATCAGACGTTCAAGGCAAAGCTCCCTGCCAGCCTCCTAGGCACACTTGTGTAAAAGGCCTCTTGGCGTCCCCCCACTGTTTAAAAAAATATATATATATTCCAAGCACGCAAATGCCATTATTATTCTTTTTGAACAGTTACAACTGGTGCTTATTTCCTCCCGTGATGCACAATCCACACAGCGGTTGCGGTAGCCTTGTGCTTGGGTTATGGATGGGGCAGGTATCCTCCCTCTCTTTTCCCATCATAGAACATAGAATCCTAGAACTCAGAGGTCATCTAGTCCAACCTCCTGCTCGAGCAGGAAAGCCTCTGCCATTTCGTCATGTGATCCCCTTTTGCAAACTTCTGACCAGCAAAGCCAATGATTTATCGGTGATTTATACAGCACAGGCAGTCCTCGATTTACATCAGTTCATTCAGTGACTGTTCAAAGTTACAACGCCACTGGAAAAAAGTGACTTATGAACATTTTTCAAAATTAGGACCCTGGCAGCGTCCCCAAGGTCAGATGATCGAAATTCAGACGCTTGGCAACTCCCTATATAGCTGTCTCATTTAGCAACAGAAATGTGTGGCCGTAAGTGAAAGATTTCCTGTAATTTTTTATTATTTTTGCAAAAGTTGCATGCCGGAGAAACCCCAATTCCTTTAGTGCCGACTTGAGTGTCTTTGTTCCTTCTCACAACTGCTTCTACCTTTGGGGCAGAAAACATTAAACGAGAAGGCTGGCTTGCTTTCCCATTAACTCATTTTGGAGCTTCTGTGAATTGTCCCGATTAATGTCTTTCTTTAGGATTTAAAAAAATAAAAAATAAATAAATCCGAATGCTGGGTAATGACTTTAGGCCGGTGGGCCCCGGTGCATGCGGCACGGTTATTCCCCCTTATATAAATTTGCATCTTTTGAAATCGTAATAAATACATAAAGACGCAAAAAGTCTCTTTGCCTGCAGCCAAGTTTATTTTCAGCGCTTTGCTTAGCTTCCAGAGTAAATATTAATTCCATTATATTACAGAGCTTTGGATGCCCACCCAGTCAAGCGTAGCCTCCCTTCCTCAGAATTCAGCCGGTGGCAGGAGAAATATGCTTGCAAGTTGGAGGCAGCTCACAAATTGTCTTCTCTGCACAATTGAAACCAGGACAACAATTTACACCAGCGTTAGGTTTGATTCCGAGGAAACGGGGCTTACTAGCCAGGGGCAAAGATCTGCTAGGGAGACCCAGGATGGTTGGATGGACTAGAATGCAGAATGACAGAATGACAGAGTTCTCAGGGACCTTGGAGGTCATCTAGTCCAACCCCCTGCTTAGAGTATGTGTTCTTTTCCCAGCTACAGTGTGGGTGCTCCATCCCTGGAGATTTTTAAGAAGAGACCCATTTGTCCAGAATGGCCTAGGGTCTCCTGCTTGGGCAGGGGGTTGGACTAGAAGACCTCCGAGGTCCCTTCCAGCTCTATTCCAAATATATGTAACACACGGGTGGGTCAGGGCGGCCTAGAGAACAAAGGCTGACCTTGGTTTCTAATCAAATGTGCCACCAACCTATAATCCGAGATCTTTATCATTTAATTCCACCTTCTGCATCGTTGCCTCCATGACAGACCTTGGTGTCTTAGAGCATCTGCGCCGGGATGAATTTTGTTGCGTTTGTGTTATGAATGGTGTGCCCGCCTTGTGCTTATCCAGGGCGTGCCTCCAGGAGACATCTGTCTTCTCCGAAAAAGCACACTGGGGAGGAGCAGATATTTCCCAGGTGACTTTCTCCCACCTTCAGCATCTCGGAGCAAGACTCGAACCTGGTTCTCTGCGCTGGGCTGATTTCGTTGTTCTTTTGCTCCGGCGGTTCTGGGTCCAAATGGTCTGTATAAGGAGAGCCTGTCCTTCACTTTGGCATTTTTTTTTCCAAGTTGTAATGAGTCCCAGACTGCAATATTTATTTTCCACGGAGCTGCGTGGGGGATCTTATGTGGAAATAGGGTGGCAAACGGTAGTGTGATAATTTTGGGAGACAGGAGGAAGGGGCACAGATAAGACCATGGTTAGATAAGAGGCAGCTGAGCCCCCAGGAGGAAAAGGGGGGCGTGGGAAGATCTCAGCAGGGACCCTCCCTAGTTTCCTAGTCTGTAAAGGGGGGGGAGAGAGGGACTTCCAGACTGGCGATATTCACGTCACCTTGCAGTAAAGTCACAGCTACTACTTGGGGGTGTCCTTCTGGCTTGGTCTACCTCCCGAGGCCGACAGGTAGTAAGCCAGCAAGGATGTTCCCCCAAGGACGGATAAAACACCGAGGATTTAGAGTGTAATTCCTGAGGTTTTCGGTGGTGGTGGAGGAAGATATTTATGGCGTCCAGGATTAGATGTCTGCTGAGGGTACATTCTGCGCTTTTGGGGAGAGAGTTCCCATTCCTTGCATTGCTTCTTTGTGAAAGAAGGGAGGGAGGGAGGATAGATGGATAGAAGGAGTGAGAGAGAGAGAGAGAGAATGGATGGATGGATGATAGATGAATGGATAAATGAATGCATAGAGAAGCAGGTGGCGATAGATAGATAGATAGATAGATAGATAGATAGATAGATAGATAGATAGATAGACAGACAGACAGACAGACAGAAAGACAGACAGACAAATGCTAGAGGCAGGGAGAGAGGGAGAGAAGCAGAGGAATAGATGTATAATGAGAGAAAGATACTGGTCAGATGGATGATTGACAGGTAGTGGATGTGGGGGTGGGAGGAAAGGAGGGAGGGAGAGAGATGATCTATCTGTGTCCACTACCAGTCAAACATCGACTGGATGACACCTAATCAATCCATCGCTTGTGCTTTGGGTCGCCTTTCACTCCCCCCCCCCCGCTGCCCAGGGAAAAGATTTCCATCTTGATGTCTTCATTTAAAATAACAGACCAACAGGCTAAATTTCGCGCTGTGCTTGCTCCACTCAGAGCGAACGGTGAGGATCAGAAATGACACTGCACACTCCGTGACGTCGCAACCCTCCGGTACAGGTGTGCTGAAGTCTACCTTGCACGCATTCCCTGCCTGCCTTTCCTGTGCACAACTCTTGTCCAACCTTGACCTGGTCCTTGGCCTCTTCCGGAGTTACACCTGAAGGAAACCTGGATGTAACCTGCTGCCTTCCTGCAAAAGCTACCTGTGATTTCAGTCAGGCACAGCTTGACTGAAGGACTGCCTCCCATTCTAGATATAACACAGGTATATCCCAGGTCTTCCTTCCTTCCTTCCTTCCTTCCTTCCTTCCTTCCTTCCTTCCTTCCTTCCTTCCTTCCTTCCTTTCCTTCCTTCCTTCCTTCCTTCCTTCCTTCCTTCCTTCCTTCCTTCCTTTCCTTTCCTTTCCTTTCTCCAGACTAAGGTCTCCTGCCTTGAGCAGGGGGTCAGACTAGAGGATCTCCAAGGTCCCTTCCAGCACTATTCTGATTGATTGATTGATTGAAATGGTCTAGGGTCTCCTGCTTGTGCAGGGGGTTGGACTAGAAGAACTCCAGGGTCCCTTCCAACTGTTTCATTCCATGTCCGATCACTTATAGGAAGGCCAACAGTTCTTGATCCCACCTCTAAGCCTCATTATACCTTGCATTCCCACCTGGTTCCACTTCATTCCTGCAAAAAAAAAAAAAAAAAAAAAAAGACAAGAAACCCCATCTTGCACAATATTTCTTGATGTTTTGGAGGCCGTGTCTCACCTCTTGCTTTGCCCGAGATCCTCCCTGTCGAGCAAGGCAGGTGGGGAACCCCCCCAGCTCCCTCTTCCTGGTGGACTCACTTCGTAAAGAAAGCACATTTCCCGTGTGTCTATATCTTTGTGTGTGTGTGTGTTTGTGTGTGTAAGTGTGCCGGGGAAGCAGAGCAGAGCTGAGTGCAAAGCGTTTTTACACATGAACACTTTTTGCATTGTGGGGAGGGGGGAGTTTGAGGTCTTCTGGAAGGTTCCCGCGTTGTCTAGAACGTGCCTGGGGTTTGTAATCAGCCCGGCAAAGCCTCTTTGGCAGTTGAACGGGTGGCTTTTGGAATACGCAACGTGGGGGTGTACTGCATGTGTGAAAGGGAGCTGCCTTTATTTGGCTTTTATTTCTGATCCAGGCTGGGCCTCCCAGCACACCTTTAGACGCCTTGGATGGGAGTGTAAGAGACGCCGGAGTCACCGGTGTGATGTTTTATAGCCATCTGGGGGGTCAGTTATTACACACTGCGGCAATGCAATTCTGATTGTGTTAGGATGGTATCCCTCTCTCCTCATTCTTTCATTCTCTCTTCTTTCTTCTCTGTCTTTTCTCTCTATCTTTCTCTCTGTTCTCTCTCTCTCCCCTTTCTCTTCTCTCTTTTTCTCTTTTCTCTCTGTCTTCTCTCTCTCTCTCTTTCTCTTCTCTCTCTGTCTTTTCTCTCTCTCCCCCTCTATCTTCTCTCTTTTTCTCTTTTCTCTCTCTCTCTCTGTCTTCTCTCTCTTCTCTCTTCTCCCTTTCTCTTCTCTCTCTCTCTCTCTCTCTCTCTCTCTCTCTCTCTCTCTCATTCTTTCTCTTTCTCCTCTCTCTCTGTCCATTTCCATGCCAAGCAAGGAGAGAAGCAACCTAGAACTAAGAAGAAATTTCCTAATAGTGAGAACAATTAACCAATGGAACATAAGCTGTGGGTGCTTCAGCACTGGAAGTCTTCTTAAAGAGACCTGGACAGTCATTAGTCTGAAATGGGATAGGCTCTCCTGCTTGAGCAGGGGGCTGGACTAGAAGACCTCCAAGGTCCCCCCTGACTCTGTTATTCGGGGTTCTTTGCTCTAAACTCTGATTTTTCTGAGAAGCTGCAAAAGAGGAGTTGCAAAGCGACCGATTCTCTGTCTACCTTTTCTTTTCCGGGATCCGGTCACTGGGGGGGGGGGGAAATCTTGTCTTGTGGCTCCCCCCCCCCGTCGAACCGGCCATTGATTTCGACTGCGTTCCTTTCAGCAGAATTTGCATCCCCAACGAAGATGCCTTTAATTATGCCGACACCCAGGCGATGGATTTCCAAACACTGCGAAGCAATTATTTAATCAGGTTGATTTGTGCTAATTGCTTGTTTGGGGCATGGCAGCCTTACCTGATTTAGTAGGTTTCTTTGCAGTCGTGTTGATGGAAAAAGAAGGGAACAAAAACTGCTGCACTGGACAGAGGAGTGGATCTTTTTTTATGAGGCAAATTAACACAAAGTTGTTCTGCCCTGGAGCCCATCCAAGTAGCAGGATTGGAGTGCCGTTTCTTGGGATGGTATCAGCCTTGCGAGGTAGTCCAGCCAAGAAGCACACCCAGAAGTACTAGCTCCACCTTTATTGTAAGGTTTCCATCCTGCAGGTCTGCAAGTGTATTCCCCGTTCACTTTAACAGCACAAGCAAGTAGGGAAAATCCCTTCCCAAGCCCCTTTTCCTTCTGGGGGCTCAGCTGCCTCTTATCTGATTATTGTCTAGTTTGTGTTTCCTCTTCCTGTCTCCCAAGGTCGTTCTCATAGATCATTAGACATCCACAGTGGGAACCATACTCGGGATAGGAGGCTTATTCCCTCTCTTCCTCTCTGCAGACCCCTTCCTCTGCTTCTGTTATAGATTTCTTAACTACCAGGGCCACCCCTGTATTTCCACAGAGGAGTAACGTAATTACAGTCCCCTTTTCACCAACATACAACGGGCACCTGGTGGCATACACTGATGTCATAAGTTTAAGGAAGATCCGGAGATTAGGCTATGGGCAGATAAGAGACAGGTGAGCCCTCAGAAGGAAAAGGGTCGTGGGAAGCATCTCAGGAGGGACCCTCCCTAGTTTCTTTGGCTGTAAAGAGGAGGGGGCAGAAATACTGTAATGGGGTGTGAAGATGGCCTTGGGAGACAGGAGGGAGAGACGCAGACAAAACAACAGACAGATAAGAGGCAGCTGAGCCCATGGAAGGAAAAGGGACGTGGGAAGCATCTCAATAGGGACCCTCCCTAGTTCCTTGGGCTGCAAAGGTGAGGGAGGACAGACTTGCAGGATTCAGTCCATGTAAACCTAGAACAAAATAGTTAGAGCTAGTTCTCCTGCACGTGCTTCTCCTTTGGCCTACCTTGCAAGGGTGGCAGGGCGGTCCAAGAAGCTCTTGCCTCCTTAAAAATTCCTCCCCAATTCCTCCGGTGGGGAAAACGCTACATGTTCCTCAAGCTTCAGGTGAGACAGCCAAGGACTGGGGCTGCAGGAGAGGAAGCGATAAGGCGCCCCAAGGATGACGGAACGAATTCCGATTTTACTGCTCATCCTGCATTAGCTTCTTATCAGTTGGCTGCAAACATGTTTATTTTATGAATGACTTCTCGGCTGAGGCTGGTGAGGAAGCCTCTGACGGTCCCATCCGTCTTTCCATATTGTCAGCAAATGCACAATGTGAGGGGAAGAGAACACTTGTGCGGGTCCACCGGGAACATCTGGATGAATGCAAGGTGACACTTGACGCAACGCTCCCTATAAATACAGACCCCTTCGCCAGGATCGCTTCTATTTTTAATGCAAAGCACTGTCGGAAGCCGCCTGCTCTAAGGGAATCGGTGCACACACACTCATACGGCGCCGTCTCTGATGCCTCCCTGCTTCTCCACCCCTGCCAAATCTCACATTTATGAGGGCAAAGAAAAGAGCAGCAGATTGGGGAATTTATCTCTCCGGGCCATCTGGAAAAAACATTAACTGTGGCTCAATCCAATCTTAGATGGGGAAGACAAAGAGATGAAGGTGCCTCTCCATTCCTGAAGGGGGAAATGAGGTCCCTTCAGGGGCACTGCCTGTTGATGCTGGTTTGTTCATAAATCTTCATCAGGGATTTAGTGGAGGGGGGCGGAAAGGCAACTCATGAAATCTGCAGGGGGCATCAAGCTGAATAGGCAACGGCTTAGAACAGAGGTCCCCAACCCTGGCAACTTTTAAGACTTGTGGACTTCAACTCCCAGAATTCCAAACTTGGAACATTGCATTCAGTTTTGGACTTCATGATATATATAAAAAAGTTGAGACTCTAGAAAAGTTGCAGAGAAGAGCAACAAAGTTTATTAGGGGATTAAAGGATAAAACATACAATGGATGGTTGCAGGAATTGGGTATGTCAAATCTAACAAAGAGAAAGACTAGGGGGGACATGACAGCAATGTTCCAATATCTAATTTTTATAATAATAATAATAATAATAATAATAATAATAATAATAATAATAATAATAATAATAAATAGAAGAGAAAGAACTGGAGAAGATAACAAAATACAAAGACCTACAAATAGAAATAGAAAGACTGTGGCAAAAGCAAGCAAGGGTAGTACAAATAGTCATAGGCTCCTTGGGTGCAATCCCAAAACAACTGGAGCACCACTTGAACACCATTGGCATTGACAAATTCGCTATTAGTCAATTGCAAAAGGCGGCCTTATTAGGAACTGCTTCCATCCTGCGCCGATATCTGTAATACCATCAAACATCCACATCTGCCTATCCCAGGTCCTGGGTAAGGACTCGATAGGTAGACAAAATGCCAAATCCAGTCTGAACATCTGGCTGACTGTGCGATGATCAATAGTAATAATAAAGTTGGAAGGGACCTTGGAGGTCATCTAGTCCAACCCCCTGCTCAGGCAGGAAACCCTATATCATTTCAGACAAATGGCTGTCCAGTCTCTTCTTAAAAACTTCCGGTGTTGGAACATACACCGCTTCTGGAGGCAGGTTGTTCCACTAGTTAATTGTTCTGACTGAGGGGCTGTCCCAGAGAAGAATGGGGTCCACCTATTGTCCAAAGCACCTGAAGGTAGGACAAGAAGCAACGGATGGGAACTTATCAAGGAGAGAAGCAACCTAGAACTAAGGAGAAATTTCCCATCAGTGAGAACAATTAACCAGTGGAACAGCTTGCCACCAGAAGTTCTGGGTGCTCCATTGCTGGAGGTTTTCAGGGATATTGTTACCTCCATATTTCAGTTTGACACTGTCCTCCTCAATCTTAAAACTATGTCCAAAGTCATTTCCCTTCTCCGCTGTCTTTGGGCTATCTGCAGATCTGACCGTCACATTTTACTTGCCCATTCCTAAATCCAGTCTAATCATGATTGTTCCTAATGCACGGCCCCCTTGACTCTCGCTCTTTGGCTAAATAGGGGTGAAGAAAAGTTGAAATCCAGATACCAAATATATTTCCATATAGGGAACCCATTCCAGCATATATCTTAATGTTACCAGGATGTTCTGCCATGTTGGCATGCCATATTGTTAATGTTCGATTAATGAATCATTTTGTGCGGAGAATTAGTAGCAGCAGTGGATGGACAGGGAGTTGTGGAGCCCACCCAATCCAGCCCATAAAGGCTAAAGATTTTGCTTGAGCAGATGTCAGCTTAGGTAGCATATGGAAAATATTGGAACGGGGGCTTCTAAGCACCCCCCTGGTGGCTGCCTCAAATTCGAGGGGACGCCAAGCAAAGCTACCTTCTTTTCAAAGTTCACTGAGAAAGTTAGTTAAGTTGCTTAGAAAAAAAAAAGATTTACAATTACAAGCAGTCCTCACCTTTCAGATACAACATTTCTGTTGCTAAGTGAGACAGCGGTTAAGTTAGTTTTGTCCTGTTTTATGACCGTTTTTGCCACCGTTGTTAAGTGAATCAAGGCAGTTGTTAAGTTAGTAACACAGTTGTGAAGTGAATCCGGCTTTGCTTGTCGGAAGGAGGAAGGTTGCAAAAGGGGATCACGTGACCCTGGGATGCTGCGACCGTCGTAAATGTGAGTCAGTTGCCAAGCATCTGGATTTTGATCACTGTGCGGGTGCTGCGACGGTTGTAAGTGTGAAAAACGGTCATAGAAAATAAAAAAAATTGTACTGATAAAATAAAACAAGGTAAAAAGGTAATATTATTAAGGTAAAATTGCAGGGTCCAGGTAGTCAGATGCAAAAGGGATTCTACAAAATCACAATTAATTTTACAATGAACGATCTAAAGGCTTTAAAGTAAGATAACTGGGAAAGGTCACGAGCCACACTGCAGTTTGTAAAACGCTGCAAGAATGCAAAACCAGGCTAATTTGGATTAAGTCTAATATATTTGCTGGAGCCGTGCTAGGGTTTGTTGGGATTAAGGCCATTACGGTCCAGCTAATTACAACAAAGAAAGAGCAAAATAAACCCCAGAGCAGTATATGTATATTTAAAAGGAGAAAAGGGGGAGAGAAAAAAGGAGAGAGGAAGGGAGAGGGAGGGAGTGAAGAAGAGGGAGGGAGAGAGAGATAGGATGGGAAGGAAGGGAGGGAGGAAGAAAGGAAGGAGAGGAAGGAAGAGAAAAATGGAGGGAGGGAGGAAGGAGGAAGGAGGGAAAGAAGGAGAAAGGAGGGAGGGGGGAGAAGGGAGGGAAGGAAGGAGAAAGAGAAGGGAAGGGTGGATAAGAGTCTGCCGAGCCCACAGCTGCATAACGGGTGGAGAAAGAGGCTGGGAAGGAACCCTCCCAAGTTTCTCAGGCTGTAAAAGAGACCACGGGAGATTTGTGCTTTCAGACCTGCAAGGTTGTAGCTGTGATACTGGGAAGGACTTTGCAGACAGGGAAAAGAGACGTAGCCAAGGGAACGGTCAGGTAAGAGTCAGCCGAGCCCACAGCTGGACAGTGAACGGGGCAAGAAACTTTGCACCCTCCCTAGCTTCTCAATCTGTAAAAGAGACAACGGAAGAATCGTATTTTCGGACTCTCCAGATTCTGTCAACGTAGCTTTACATTAAACTAGGATTAGCTTAACCGGCTGTGTTTCCTATCCAGACTAATCTGGGAATACCGACATCCATCTTTCTTTTTTCTGTGCCTCCAGAACTGTCCGACATTTTGCAGGAAGGCAAGGGTGCGAAACAGGCCATGCGGGATTCCCCTTCGCCCGGGAAAGACATCCTCCCCCCCCCTGCATGTAGCTTAATAACGACTCTCCCTATTGTACGCTACAAGAAAAGCTGCCGTGTCAGCACTGAGAAGGCCCAAATGCTGAGTTTGCCATCCGGGAAACATTTCTCCGTTTCTCTCCTCTCTTGATATTCCCGGGAGATTACCTCATTAAAGCTACAGATGCATTTGGGGGGGGGGTGGAATTGTAGGTGCCAGATGTTTGCTTTAAATGACCTCCTGGAGCTGAGGCTGGGAAGGAACCATTTCTGGGGGGAGGTCTGTATTTTTGCATCCTAGTGCACAACTGCGTTTGCACACCGGTCCGGCAGTCCATTTAACACCCATGGTGTCTTCCGAAGAACAGTCCCCTGTGTAAATTAGGGGTAGGGGTCTGTCTCTCTGTTGCTCAGCCCTAAACATCCCTTTTAAAGGCAGTCCTCGAATTACGACCACAAGTCCCAAATTCACTTAACAACGGAGGCAAGACAGGTCGTAAAATGGGGCAAAGCTCACTTAATGCGGGTCTTGCTTAACAATGTTGGGCTCAGCTGTGACTGTAAGTTGGGAACTTCACCTGTATGGACAGTTGTCAGAAACCTGACCTGATGTTTTAGTCGTGTCGTGAGAAAAAAGTTCACCCCAACTTCTTGGTGGAACATATAATTGCTATTCTGTCCCTGTTGTTTTCCAGAGAGATGATGAATATAGCAGGCCTTAATCAATTTCTTTTAAAGCAAATTGACTCCAGCTTTCCGTCGGACCGACAATTTATAGGCAACAAACATGTATTGGCACATTTATCAAAGAAAACATGGAGGTTAAATTACCGTTAAAGTAGCAGCTGGCTGTCAATAGCTAAAGATCTTGAGCTATTTTTGCTGGGAACATCAAGGTGGCTTTTTATGAAAAGCTCCCAGTTTAGTGGAGATGTCGGGGCTATGAGGTGGTGGTGATCCGAGCAGCAGCATGTGTGTTAAGAGCATGGATGTTGTGTATCCGTGTGAATGAGCTGGAGAGACAGACAAATTGGATCAGGGATGATGGCCTGAGAATTCTGGGGGGGGGGGAGGGAAGAGGAGGGAAGGAAGGAAGGAAGGAAGAAGGGAGAGAGAGAGAAAAAGGAAGGAAGGAAGGAAGGAAGGAAGGAAGGAAGGAAGGAAGGGAGGGAGGAAGGAAGGAAGGAAGGGAAAGGGAAGGAAGGAGGAGGAGGGAGGGAGGGAGGGAGGACCTCAGTGAGGGCCTGGCCTGCATGGTTTGGATGGTTCCCTCCCCACCAAGGAGAGCCCCCGCCTCTTCGTGGGCCTCACCTGCCGCATCACTTGGTGCATTTTTATTCCCCGCCGCCAAGACTTGAGACGGCCAGTCGCGGCGGTGATATCAACTTAAAAGCCTTTAGCATTCCATGCTTGCCCCTGTTAATGACACCGCGGAAGAGCGATAATTAGATGAAGCATCATTTAACATCATCGCTGGTGTACTTTACATTTATTTATGCGCTCTTCCCCTAACCCCCCTCCTCCCCCAAGTCAGCAAAATCAGAGCCACTCATGGCGTCCCATGCGAGAGAGGCTCCACGGATGCTGGTTAAGGATGTGGCCGGCTTCACGCAACCCTCCTCCTTATTGCCTTACCGTCCACTTACGGAAGGATGTGGGAGATGACCTTCCGGCCACTTCCTTTTTTCTGGCTTGGTGCTGGCTCCTCCCTCAAGTATCTGCTCGTAGAGATGATTTATGGACAAAGGTAAATCATGGGAGAGGTCTGGGAATGGACAACCAGGAGAGGACCCCAGGTGAGATGGGGGACCGTTTGGGATGGAGGGCTAAAGCAGGGCAGGACAGGGCAGGTCAGCAGGAAGCACCACCACCAAGGCAACTATCAGAATAACAGAGTTGGGAGGGACCACGGAGGTCAACTAGTCCAACCCCCTCCTCAAGCAGGAGACCCTAAACCATTCCAAACAAATGTTTGTCCCATCTCTTCTTAAAAACCTCCAGTGATGGAGCACCCACAACGTCTGGTGGCAAGTCGTTCCACTGGTTAATTGTCCTCCCTGTCAGGAAACTCCTCCTGAGTTCCAGGTTGCTTCTCTCCTTGATTAGCGTCCATCCGTTGCTTCTTCGCCTGCCTTCAGGGGCTTTGGAAAATAAGCTTTCCAATAAACCAGAGTTAGCTCTTCTAGTTGCGTCTGTGTATGGACTGCCTCTTAAAGCTGACATCGATCTTGCAAGTTTGAATTTACATCTCTACTCTTTTCCCCTTAACAGCCGGACTAGACTAGAAGACCTCTAAGGTCCCTTCCAGCCTTATTACTCTATATTCTGTTTCTGGGTCTCTTCGTGATCATCCATTAGAGATTTCTGCAACCCAGATATTTGATTTTCAAAGCTACAAATGTGGGAGGGGGGGGGAGGAAAGCCAATTGAAGCAAAACTTAGGAGTCCTGTTGAGTAGCTGGAGTGAAAATATAAAACACGCACACACACTAGAAAGACAGCAACAGATGTTGTTGTTTCTCATGTTTTTCCCTGCGTCCAAATATTTAAGGAAGACACCAGAAAAAGCTGTTCCAACTCAGAGAAGGCAGGTTAGCTCTTAAGGGAGAATCGAGAGAAACCTAATTCAGGATCCTTTTGACCCCTGGGGTCCTCTCAGCTCTGTTATTCTGTGTAAAAGTGTCTCTATCTTGAGCAGGGGGTTGGACTAGAAGACCTCCAAGGTCCTTTCCAGCTCTGTTATTCTGTATCGGTGTCCTCGTTACGTTCCAGTTACCCAGAACTGGCCAAGGTGGAGAAGAAGGAGACCATTTTCTTTCCACCTTCTGGACTTTGTGTACCTGGGACGTCGTCCTCCCCCCCCCCCAGTAGCGTCCGCCTCTTTAACAGCTGCAGCATTTGGCTGATCGTTAGCAGTGAAGGTTGCAGTGTGGTTTATGGTAATCAAGGCAGCGGTGGTGATAATTAGCATCCGTCAAGCATATATCAAGCGCAAATGCGATCTTGGAAAGCTGCAGATGGTGCTGGAGTGCCTTCATATTTCACAGGGTCCCGATCATCCAGGACTTGCTGCTGGGAAATTGTCCTGACTTTTAAGGGTCTTCAGAAAGCATCCCATGGCTGCAAAATAAGGAGACGGGTCTTCCTGGACTTATAACCGTCTGTTTAGTGACTGTTCAGAATTACAACAGCGCTGAAAATAGTGACCTCTAGGCTTTGAGCAAGATTGGTAACTGTTCTTAGTCCTTCTTCTGGAAGCGAAGGAACTGCCGTTCTCTTTGGCCAACCCTTTTTCCCAGAACAGAGAGACAGCAGAGGAAGGGATTATAAGAGAGTAACGGCTGGCCCCAGTCATGTTAACAGGCAGTCCTTGACTTACCACAGTTCATTTAGTGACTGTTCAAAGTGACAACGGCACTGAAAAAAAGTGACTCAAGGCTGTTTTTCACAGTTACGACCGTCACAGCATCCCCTCTGGTCATGTGATCAAAATTCAGACTCTTGGCAATGGACTCATAGTTATGACGGTCGCAGCGTCCCGGGTCACGTGATCCCCTTTTGAGACCTTCTAACCAGCAAAATCAAGGGGGAGCCAGATTCGCTTAATGACCGTGTCACTAACTTAAGACCTGCAGTGATTCACTTAACAACAGGGTGAGGAAGGTCGGGAGATGGGGCAAAAGTCACCAATGACTCACTTAGCCACCGGAATGTTGGGCTCAGCGCTGGACTGCCTGTATTGTCGTCTGTGGGTTTTTGAAGGGTAAAGAATGCCCTGCAAAACACACACCTACACACACACACACACACACACACACACACACAACCAGATCGGATGTGATCTTTTGTTTCGCTCTTGACATTTATGGCAAGTATAAACAGGGTGTTATTCTTGCCAATTCGCCGATCTCCGTTGGGAGAAATAATGGAGCCGTGCAAAGACGGTTTATACCCAAGGAAAACTCGAGAAGCTGCCAGCTATAAAACAGAAAAGCGACGAGCAGAAAATTGAAGCCATCGTGAAGGTGTCGGGTCTGGGGTTGGGGGGGGGGTCCTCCGAGACGAAAATCGTCCCGGCTGAGTAAGTTGGTTTCCTTCCTGACCCTTAAGGGTTGGGGAGGACAGTTGAAGGCCAAATTAGAGAATTCCTCTCCTTGCTACAGGGTCTACCCTCATGGGCTGGACCCCCCAACCAAGGTCTCTTCTAACTCTGTTATTCTATAATCCTAGATCAAGTCAAGAGTGGTAGGTGCCCCATCACTGGAGGTTCTCAAGAAGAGACCGGACCGCCATTTGTCCAGAATGGTATATAGGATCTCCTGCTTGAGCAGGGGGTTGGACTAGAAGACCTCCAAGGTCCCTTCCAACTTGGTTATTCTATTAATCAGTGAGATGCCTCATGAACTGGTGCATTCCCTACA